>NW_006408519.1:41470826-41586900 GCF_000296735.1 Chrysochloris asiatica | reverse complement strand
GCTCACAAAGTGCTTGTTGAGGGGATGTGGCAGCAGTGTTCCTGGCCCTAGATGGACTTCCTACTGGCCTTGGTTTTACCTATGTTCAGGGAACTCAATCCAGAAGTATTCATGGGGACCCTTGATGGAGCTAGTTTCAGGGTCTTTCAGGATCACAGGGCAGTTGGGAGCAGAGTGACTGGTTAAATGCTGGTCTGGTGGCCCTGTGGGTTTTGTAGGTCTGGTGCCAAGCCCACCTGAATCCACACACCAAAACAGCAAACCAGAGTGGCTCAACTGACCCCCAACTCATACTGGTAGGGCTCTCAACCACATAACTCTGAACTCCCAGAGCGCAAGATCTGCACTGGAGGTGGATGAGATGGGAGCTGGCTATACTCCTGGTCAACAGGAGAATGTGGGGTAAAAGAAGAAAGCACAACTTTTCTATAGGAATCTGCTCTGGCAGGGCCCCCCACTGAGAAAGCTGTTCACATTGTGGTGGAGACACATCTGGCTGGTGGCTCACCAGTCAGACTCCCTCTCTCTGTCCCTGCTCAGCCTCTCCCTGCAGCAAGCTCTGCACCCACCTTCTTACTTTTCTTCTGAAGTTCAGGGTGCCAGAATTTCCATCTGTGTCTGTTTTATTTTGTCTCTTATCTCTTTGTTGTACAGGGTCCATGTAGTATGCCTACCTAGTCCACCATCTTACCAGAAATGCAAAAATTTTCTTTTTAACCATTTATATATTTGCGATTATTATAGTAAACATGTACTATTTTACAAAATAATAAAAATTACTATTTTAGGAAAAAAGAAACAAACAATTATCTTTTAAGTTTTTTTTTTTACAATTTAAAAAAGTAAAGCTTCACACAACCTAATAAATAATCAAATTAAAGCAAGACCAATATGCCATTTTTTCCCCTAAAGTGTTTAAATATTGACTATATTCTGTTGCTGAAGTTGGGTAGAGACATTGCTGGTAAGACTAGAAATTGCTGAAATTCTATTGCACTTTGGCAATACTATCACAGTTATAGGATTTGTGTGTGGCACTGTAGGAACCGCACTGGACTGTGAACCACAAGGTCAGCAGTTCAAACCCACCAGCTGCTCCTTAGAAATCCTATACAGGGTTGTTATGAGTTGGAACTGACTTGACAGCACTTAACGACAACATCACAGTTATAGAGAAGCCCTGATAGTGTAGTGGGTTATTCGTTGGGCTGCTAACTTCAAGGTCAGCAGTTCGAATCTATCAGCCACTCCTCTGGAGAAAGATGAAGCTTTCTGCTCCCATAAAGATGACAGCCTTGGAAACCCTATATAGAGTCACCATGAGTTGGAACCAACTTGAGTGCCCACAACCACTATCTCCACCATCACACTTATGAAAGTGTTCACACTTATGAAAATGTATATGCTTGGCAGTCTGACTGACTACCACAAGAACAAGTAAGTTGTTCACCTGGGAGCCATCAAGGAAAGCAATCAAGTTCCTTCAGGGCAAACCCCTTTCCAAGACTGAAACTCATAGGGAATACACAAGCAGGCATGTAAGCTTGCTGGTGACCACATTGGCCTACCTATTGGGGAAGTGGGGGGAAAGCAGCAACGAAGATGTGGGCTGAGTCTGAGCACATTCAATAGACTCTGGTCAACCTGGAGTGAGACCTGGTTGGCCAGCGGTATGGCAAGACTTGGGGGCTCCTGGGCCCAGGGACAGGAACATGATCACAGAGGACTACAGTGGAGAGTGAAGCGTTCAGCTGATATGAAGTGAGGGGAGATGCACAAGAACACCCATACTTGCAGATAGTACCCATTTGACCTGGCTTCAATGGCTGAATGATCAGAACTCGACTAGAAGAAGAGAAAAGAGGAAAAAATAGAGTAATCTGTTACAATTTGATGATCTTGACCTATACTTATGGATGTAGTAGCTTAAAAGAGGGAACAAATCTTCACATCAAGGATCATTTCCACCTCCTCTGTACAAAGGCTTGACAGGGATGGGCACCTTAGACACTGACTACCTAAAATGGAGGAGCTCTGGTAGCATAGGGGTTACAAATCAGGCTGCTATCCTCAGGGTCAGCAGTTCAAAACTACCAACTGTTCCATAGGAAAAGGATGAGGCTTTCTGCTCCCGTAAAGATTTACAGCCTCAGAAACCCTGTACAGGGTCGATATAAGTCAGAACCGACTCCACGGCACATAACAACAACACCTAAAATGGGAGGGCTACAAAGGCACAAAGTGACTGGTTTACAAGTTTTCAAGAGGGAGTTTAATTTCAAAGGGTGTGGGAGAAGGTAGAATCGCCACTGAGTGGTTTCCAACCTGTCTGGGCAGGGCTGGTGAAAGGAGATGAGTATGGCTGTTGTGGCTCAATAGTGAATAATTGCTGTCAGGATTGACTGTGAGGGTTGGAAATGTAAAGGTAGACGTTTTTGTAACAAAAGGAGGGGAGTGGTTGAATTTGCAGTCCAGAAGCAGAGGATCCTGGACCATTCAAAGGAGAAGTGCAGAGAGCAGGACCTTACCCAGAGAAGCAGTGACAGCAGAAATGGAGGCAGAGATGATGACATGAAGAGATGGAGCGGTTGGGAACTCTGGACTCAGGGAGGGAGAGTAGCTGTGTGCTGGCAGCCAGGGGGCAGGCTTGCAAGATATACCCTTTTTGTTGTTTGATGTTTGAATGATTATATATTCCTAAATGCTTTGGTGTACATCAAAAACAAACAAACAAAAAACAGAATGAATAGAAGCAAATTCTGTTGAATGATGATTCGTGGTGGGGATTGTAGTCATTGCAATGAAACGAAATATGATAGGATGAACGTAAGGCTGATGTTCTCCCATGTAAACTATCACTCAATTCACAATAAAAACTTGAAAAAAAAAAATGTGTATATGCTTCAGTCAGCAATCTGAACTCTGGGAATTTATCCCACTGCTAAACATGCTTGGCTACTAAGCAAAATATATTATAGCAGCATAGTTTGTTAGTGAACACATACCAAAAAGATAGAGGGATTCTTTCTGTATCATGAAGTAAGAGTGTCTCAATACAGTGTTAGTTAAAGTAAAAGGCAGTATGTTATTCAGTATGCTAGGGTTTTGCATTACAGAAGTAGGGTAATATGCACATAGGAGGGGCTGGAATTGAAAGATAATGGCATTTTCCCATGAACTTTTCAAAGACCCCTTGTAGTTCATATGTGTTTGTATTTTCTGTAGGAACGGCAGGACCTTCACAAAAGGAATAATGTTGAACACCGTCTAGTCGATTTTTTGACTCCTAGCAATCCTGTGTGACAGAGTTGAACTGCCCTAGTGGGTCAGTTTGACAGAGGCAGATGCCCAGGTCTGTCTCCCGAGGAGTCAACAGGGTGGGTTTGAACCTCCAACCTTTCAGTTAGAAGCTGAGTGCTTATCCATGAGGCCACCAGGGCTCCTTCCAGAAAGTAATACTAGTACAAGTGGTTATTATGAAGGGGGACAGGAATGTCAGTAGACAGGGACAGGAGGGGAGTAGGCCATGCTGTTTTTGTCACAACTGTCACTATTCTGAATCAATGAATGAACACTGGCACAGTTGTAAAGTTAGTACAAAAGCAGCACAACTGAAAAGCGGTAGGAATCAGAGAGGATTCCTGAGTCCCTCAGATTCCAGCACTGCAGGAACAGAGGTGGTGGACAGACGGCAGATCTCCAGATCTCCAGGTTCCTGGTTCCTCCAGAGCAAGTAACCTCAGACAGAATGGCAGCTCTGAGTCAGCGTCTGGCCCTGCCACCTCATACACAGAAATGACTTGCTAAGGTGAGTCTCTGAAGAACGTGCTCCTGGCCTAAGCTGACTTGTCTAAGCTAGGTGTTAAAAACCTGGGGTTTTCTTACAAAGAATGGATAGGACCATTGTCTTCCAGTGACTTGAGGCTTAAAGCAAAGGTTTGGATTGGGGATTCTTTTATTTACTGTTCACTCTTTTTTTCCACCCCCCACAAATTCTTCAAACAACTATGCATGGAGGAATTTAGTGTTTCTGTTCTGTTGCCTAATGTTGGGGGGTCTTAAAAGCTTTCAAGCTACCATCCAAAGCCAAGCAATTGTTCTCTATATAGCTGAAGAGACAGAGGAAGGAGAGTCAGGAAAAGAGGAAACAATTGAATGTGTGGCTAAATGTCTCCAGAAACAACTGCCTTCTTTGCATTTGTTCACTATGAGATCAAAAGAACTATGTGCTGTTAATGAATGTTCATTACTGAACATTTTGCTAAAAGAGTCTGTAGATGAATCATGATCAAAAGGAGGGGAAATGTAGAACAGAATGTCAAATTATCATAAACTCCAGACTTCCTGGAGCTTTGGAGGCTGGAATAAAACCTCGAAACTCTTGCCATGAGATAAGTTTAAAATCTTAACCAAAATTATCCCTTAAAATCTTCTTAAAACCAAATAGCTCATCTCAGCTAGCAAAAGACATCCGCCTCAAGTATGAACTCTTCTCTTCAAGAGTGTCCAGTTGGCTACAAGTGTCCACAGCCCCCTGTCAGCTCGGTGGCAATGTTTCATATCTTATTTTGGTTATTTGCATTTTTGTTTTGTTTTTCTGTAAACCTATCTAGAGGTCTGTCCATTTAATTTATGTTTTCAAAGAACCAATTTCTGGTTTTATTGATTCTCTCCATTGTTTTCCTGTTTTTTATTGTATTGATTTCTGCTCTGATCTTTGTTCGTTCCTTCCTTCTAACAGATTAAGGCTGAGTTTGCTCCTCTCTTTCTAATTCCTGGAGTTGTCAAGTTAGGCTGAATACTGTGACATTTTAAACACTATCTGGTAGCTGTGGGGTGGTGCTGTAGAATCAGCATTGGACTGATGACAGTAAAGTCGGCGGTTCAAACCCACCAGCTGCTCCTTGGAAACCCTATACAGGGTCGCTATGAGTAATAACCAGCTTGATAGTACTTAACAACAACAACAGCAATGTAAGAGATCAAACTGCCAGTAGCAACGCTAATGATTGGATAGGGACCTCAGAAAGTAGTGAGTTTATGTTGATGGGGGGAGGAACTCGGAAAATAAGGGCGAGAAATATTGCACATCTTGAAGAATGTATTCACAGTCTCTGAATTCTACATGGAGATACTGCAGAGCTGGTGGATGGTCTGCTGGGCATATTCTCAACAACAAAACACATGAAAAGCACATTTAGTTCTTAACTGGGGTCCATCCCAGTGACTCAGGTGACTACGGCTCACAGTCCAGTTGGGTCTACTAGCTCTGACTTCATTGGCTTTGGAAACTTTGAAAATGAATCCTAGGACTAATCTGGACCCTGAGATTTAAGAAGTTTCTCCTCTTACGGACAACAGTAGCTAACTAGCAGGCTTATTGTTTGGGCTGGACAGCTGGATAGAAAACTGTCCAGCAAATTGCTTTCAAAAAGAGGATCTTTATATTTAAACATTTGTCCTTCATGACTGGGACAGAGGCAAGTTCTTGGCCAAGTAAAATGAGTCCATTTTGGAATTTCTGAACATCCAAGGAATGGGGTACCCAGAATGTGAAGGTTTGTTGGGGAGGCTGGAGGACACCGGCAATCTCCTTCCTGGTGTGTTCTGTTCTCAGACTCCTTCTCCAACCTCAGGTTATGAGGTTTCTGTGGCTCTGTGAAAAGCAGTTTATAGATTTCAAGCATCATGGGTTCAAATCCTGACTCTGCTACCTACTGGCTGTGTGACATCTTTTCACGTACACTGTGAAATTGGGATTATAATAACATCTCCCTTATAAGCTGCCCTGAAGCTTCAAACACAGAAAGGACTTAGAACAGAGGCTACACCAAATTAGCACTTAATGAGTGTTGGCAGTAATTATGATGACAGTGAGCTGTCGACGTCCTGCACCAGATCTCAAGAGCAGAGGTTGCTTAATTCACTGCCTCCCTAGCATTCAGTAGCCACCGCTTGTCTGTCGTTTGGTCGTACTGTGGTGGCTTGTGTGTTGCTATGATTTTGAATACCCGCAGGGGTACCATGGTGGACAGGTTTCAATGGAACGTCTACACTAAGACAGATTAGGAAGAAGGACTTGGTGATCTACTTCTGAAGATTGCTGTTGTGCCAACTCATAGCGACCCTGTATAGGGTTTCTCTGAGGTTTGAACTGCCAACCTCGTGGTTATCAGTCTAATGCTCATCCTACAGCACCATACCAGGGCTCCAATTAGCCAATGAAAACCCAGTGGGTCACAATAGAATGTTTTGGAAGTCACCCAAAATGCACAGTGGCCACAACTGTGATACTGAAGGTGGATAAGAATGGTCAATATTGCAGTCTGTTGCCCTTGGGGCCCCCCTGGTGGAAGCAGCTCAGTGGCAGTTAATAGCAGCATTCATAGGTGCTAGAATGCCTCGCTCAGAGTAGGGAAGAGTGTGAGACAAATGCATGCCTGAACAATGAATAAATGATCATTGCTTCAGACATTTTGTTGGAGGAAGGCAGGGCTGAAATGCCATTCAGTTGTCTTTCCGATAGATACCTCTCTAAACTCCCATTGTAAATGCTTAAAGACAAACATGAAACTGAAAGAGTTGGTATGTAACTGGAGGCCTTTATGCAGAGTGAAATTGATGACATCGTTAGGTGCCATCGAGTCAGTTCCGACTCATAGCAACCCTATGCACAACAGAACAAAACACTGCCGGGTCCTGGGCCAGTCTCACAACTGTTGCTATGCATAAGTCCATTTATGCTGCCATTTTGCCAATCCATCTTGCTGGGGGTCTTCTTTTTCTCTGGCCCTCCATCTTATCAAACATGATATCTTTCTCTAGCGACTAGTCCCTCTGGACATTTTGTCCAAAGTACGAGAGACAAAGTTTGGCCATCCTGGCCTCCAAGGAGCACTCTGGCTGCACTTCTTCCAACACAGATCTGTTGGTTCTTTTGGCAGCCCATGGCACTTTCAATATTCTACTCCGACACCATTAGTCCATCACAAAAGGACAACTATTGTATGAGACCACTGTTGTGAAAAGCTAAGAAAAGGTTTTCTTGGTAAAAGAAACATTCTGTGATGGTTACCAGGGGTGGGAGGTAAGGTAAAATTGTTCACTGGGTGAGGGTAGACGTATGTTAACTTGAATGATACATGTACTTATGGTACATGGAGGGGATTGTAATCACCATAACAAAATGAAGTGTATTATTTGTTGAATGTAAACCCGATGATATGCTCTGTAAACTTTCACTCAATTCATGATAAAAAGTTAAAAAAATTATAATACAGAGTTGGTACATGAGTACCCTGGTATGAAAGTGGGAGAAATTTGTGGGAGGGGAGCTGAGCGGCTGGCATTGATCCAGAAACTCACCTCACCTGATGCGATGACATTGGCTGCATGGAGAACGCAGTCTACGAGCTGGACATGACTGAACAACCAGGCAAGTGAGTGCATGCAGAGGTGGAGCGTCTGGAAGAGCAGCCAGCGACACCCTGCGCAGCATGGCTGGTGGACAGAAGCAGGGAGAGCGGGGTTGGGCTTAGCAAAGTCACCTGGGTGGTGGCCACTGAGCCAGGTTGACACTCCAGGACTGGGACTCTAGGTCCAGCTGCTTCTCCTAATCTCAGTCCAGAGCCCTTGGTGCGGGCGTTTCCTGCTTTTATCTGCAACTAGACTCTCCGTTTCTCAGACAGACATACACAGAGACACACACACACATAAACACAACTAGACTCTCTGTTTCTCAGACAGATATGCACACAAACACACACAACTAGACTCTTCATTTCTCAGACAGACATACACAGAGACAAACACATATAAACACAAGTAGACTCTCCATTTCTCAAACACACAGACACACATATATACACACAACTAGATTCTCAGTTTCTCAGGGAGCTAAACACACAGGCACGCACATACACACACAACTTGACTCTGTTTCTCAGGGATCTAAACACACACACACAATACTCAGGCTGTTGTATTGCTCTCCTGCCAAAGTTTAAAAGGTGCTGAGCAGGTAGATTTTGCCAGGCCCTTGCTTTCACTTATTGCTGGCGGCATCTTGCTGTCCACCTCACACTGGTCAGTCCTGTTCTCTCTTGTCCATTATGTTTGTACCCCAACACTCACATCACCACCCCAGTTCCTCAGCAATCCTGTCTGTCATACCAAAGCCAAGATTGGGACCTTCAGAACACTATCTAGAAACCTCTAGAAACCCTACAGAAAGCTAGCCATCTTGGCTCTAAACACTCACCATACTGACCAAGCTGGGGGGTGGTAGTCGGCAATGATTCCTCAGTTATGTTAAAGATTTTTCCTCTAGTCAGAGATCCTGACCACATCATCCGTCCCAGCCTCCTCTACAAAGCTGCTGTGAGGACCAGGTAGACTCAGGATGAGGAGAGAGTGCTGGTGGTCTCAGTCTGGGAGCGTTTTCCGGAAAAGCTCACACCCAAAGAGAAGCAGCAGACCTGCCTGTTAGGTTTCCTTGGGGGGAAAGGGAGATTCAGTCACAGAAAGTCTTCTTTGGGGTGCTATGGACGAGGCCAGAGCCCTGGAGACTTCAACCAAGATGGTTTTCTGGAATAAGAGAAGTGTGGACAGACGTCACTTAGAGATCAAAGTAGCTGTCACTGGTACGCATGCATCCTTCCCTGTACAAACTGTTACACACACTCCTGGTCATTCAGTGGCCTCTGCTGTCCTCAGACTGCTGCCAGGTGAGGACAGGCAGCTTCTCTCCCTGGGCTGCCTAACAGGACCCTCTATGATGATGATCATACACTAGCCACCCACCAGTCGCCTCGGGGCCTACTGTGCATGTAATCTAGCTTGTTTTTCCTTTCGTTTCAAGTTGATTAATGTAGGGGTCCTGGTGATCAGTGGTTAAGTGCTTGACTGTGAACGGAAAGGTTGGTGGTTTGAACCCTGGGACAAAGGTGTGGCAGTCTATTTCTGTAAAGATTTATAAACAAAACAAAATGAACACCATTGCCTTTGAGTTGATTCAGGCTCATAGCGACCCTAGGTAGGGTTTTTGAGACTGTAACCTTTACGGAGGCAGACAGCTTCATCTTTCTCCCATAGAGAGGTTGGTGGGTTTGAACCACAGACCTTGAAACTCTGCATGAAAATCCTCTAGGGTAGTTTGGCTCTATCCTATAGGATCTCAGTGAGTCAGAACCAACTCTATGGAAGTGGGTTTGGGTTTATTAAGTTAAAAACAACCACATGTAACATGACTGGGTTTCTGTTGTCTAACTTGTAAAGAAAAAGGCACAAAGCCTCATGAGGCTACTAGCTGTCATGTTGGACAAGGAGGACAAGGGGTTGAGAAAGCCACTGGTACCTGGGAGGTGCCAAGGGTCCCTACTAACTAGGAGTTGTGGTGTGGTGCTGTAGGATGAGCACTTGACCACAAGGTCAGTTTGAACCATAAGGTTGGTGGCTCAAACCTACCAGTCATTTGTTGGAAACCCTGTACAGGGTTGCTATGAGTCACAACTGACTCATAGCCTTAAGAACAACAACCACCTTTAAGAGTCAGCTGTTCAAATCTACCCAGCTACTCTGAGGGTTAAAGAGCCGCCAATCTGCTCCCATAGGTGCTGTTGAGTTGGTGCCAACTCAGAGTGACCCCATGTATGGAGGAACAAAGCAGCGCTGGTCCTGCACCATCCTCAGTCTGGAGGCTACGTTGGAGCCCACTGCTGAGGCCAGTGTGTTCACTCATAAAGATCACAGCCAAGGAGAGCCTATGGGGCAGTTCTACTGTGTCACACAGGGTTGCTATGAGTTGAGATCACTTTGACAGCAGACAGCACTTAACAACAACAACAACAAGTAGCAACAACACAGGACTCTTACTCTCCATGGGGAGAAAAGGGAATGAGACCAGGAAAAAACACCCAGAAATGGGGACTGCAGGTGCTAAGGGCCTGGAGCAGCCAGATTTCTGTGTGGCTAGATCGGAGTAATTACAACAACAGTGACAGGTTCCTGAATGCCCACTGCGTGACCATCTCTGTAAAACCTCAGGAGTTAGACGTGTTTATGCCCATTTCAAAGATGAGGAAACTGAGGCTCCTAGAGGTTAAATAATCTAGCTTGGGTCTCCCTGTATATAAACCATAACCAGCAGGTCAAGTTCCTGTAGCCAGACCTAGAAGAGATGATGTCACACCCAAAGGCTATCCCCAGAAGCAAGGTGGCAGGTGAGACAGCAATTTGCCTTGGGAATGGAGTGTCTCAGAGTTGAAAAGCCACACCTTCAGCCAGAAGATGAATCCAGGGGCACAGCCTTGGCCTGAGTCATCCAGGGTATTCCAGAAATTGCCAGTCTGGCATCCCAAACCACCTCCTATTTCAGGGCACGCACACCTTCCCAGCTTCTATTAATAATCAGCCACAGGAAGCCATCCACAATTACTCACCTAATGATTAAACACATTATCACTATTGAGAGAAAACAGCCAGGTTGTTGATGGGGGCAGGGCAGAAGTGAGGTCAAGGGCTACACCCTCTCTTCCTTTGTGTGGCAGGGTGTGACTGAGTGTGTCATGACTCGGGGTCTGCCTCCCAGCTACACAGGCTCCAGGGCTCTTCCACTGACATTGTGTGAAAAGGTGAAAAGGGTGTGCAGAGCCTTGACACAAGCAGGTCCTTGGTGGTCCTGAAGAAAAAACATGGGTCCTGGAGTCATCCAGACACAGATTTGTTACAGACAAATTTGGGAGGGAGCCAGACTCTTTAGGTTCAAATCCCAGCTTCACCACTTACTGGCTGGACCATCATAGACAAATGATTTAATTCCTTTGTCTCTGGTACCATAGTGGTTACAAATCGGGCTGTGAACCGCAAGGTCAGCAGTTCGAAATTACCAACAGTTCCACAGGAGAAAGATGAGGTTTTCTGCTCCCATAAGGATTTGTAACCTCAGAAATCCTGTACAGGGTCACTATGAATCGGAACAGACTCCACGGCACACAGCCACCAGCCACCACCTCAATGTATTATTTTATAAAGCAGGAATGAGAAAAATAACTGTGGAGAAGATTACAATTAGTTACGTGAGAAGCAAAGATGGTGAGGGCTTGGTCTCTCATCCTTAGGACATATTGTCAGATGCTTGGTAAAATAGAGCATCAGCAAATAAGAGGGAGCCCCCCCCCCCAATGAGATGGATTGGCACAGTGGTAGCAGCGATGGGCTCAAGTGTAACAAGCACTGTGAGAATGATGCAGGGTCGGGCAGAGTTTTGTCATGTTGTGCACAGGGTTGCTAGGAATCATCCTAACGGGATGACCAGACTTGGTCTTTCATATTTTGGACATATTGTCAGGAGGGACCAGTCACTGGAGAACAATATCATGTTTGGTAAAGCAGAGGGTGGGAGAAAAAGAAAAAGACCCCCAGCGAGATGGACAGTAGCAGCATCAATGGAGTCAAACACAACAACGATTGTGAGGATGGCGCAATGTTTCTTTCTGTTGTGTGCAGGGTCTCTATGAGTCGGTATCGGCTCGATGGCACCAGACAACAACAGCCCCAGACCCCCAGTGTGATGCATAAGTATCATCATTCTCATTTACTGTGAAACCTTGGTCCAGGACTTTACCTGTCTGACGCTCAGCTTCCCTACATGCTAAATGGAGATATAATGACTCCTTCTTTGCAGGTATGGTACTAATGCAGGTAAAGTCCTAGTGCAGAGAAGACATTTTAAATTGCTAGTCCCCTTTCCGCTTCTTTTCTTCTAAGAGCTCTACAGATTGGACATCTAAGAGTCTACCAGGAGGGTCTCCTAGATGGGCAGGACTTAGAAAGGCCAAGAGAAAGGGGTGCTAGCATGGGGTAGAAACCTGGAAGGATACCAAAGGAGAGATGGCCATCACTGGATTGTCAGAGAGCTCAGCTGGAACTGAAGCTTGAGTCTCAGGAAAAATCTTCCACAAGGAACAATCCAACCCATTCTGGAGGCATGTGTTTGATGAGGAGCAATGACAGCACCATGGAGGAAAACAGATTCTTCAAGAACATTCCAAGACTGGCAACAACTTTGTCCCAACCTCATTCAGTAATGGTCATCCTTTGTGTGCCGTACAGAGATGGTGGTGGTGGTGGGTCTTCTTAGAAGACCTGGGAATCAGTCAGACTTGTCTGTCTTCAAAGCTTTGGGAACTTGGGCAAATCCTTATGTGTAAAATAAAAATGATAATACTGGCCTTGCAGGGCTTGTTGCAAATATTTAAAACAAATAATGTAATTAAGAGATGGATTTAGAAACTAAGTACCTGGTGAAAATATCATAGGTGTTCATAAATAAAGAGTCTACAGTTCTTGGCTGCTTCCATTCTCTTATTTGCTCTCAAGTCAATTCTATGACAATTTGAGGGCAAAGCATTTCCCGAAGCGCTTGAGAATGAAGGGCTATGAAATTAGAGAAGGGAGTCAGTTAGCTGAGTCCCCGTAGCTCAGCAACAATGGAACCGAAGATCTTCCCTAATATCAAGTTCCAAGTTTGACTTCTAATCTGGGAGTTCAAATGTCTCCAGACTGAGGGTGAAGAAGGAGCTTTTGATTTCTTATAGACAAGCTTAGAAATCAGACAAGCTTTTGTGTTTAAATAATTGGACTCCCTACTTCTAATCTTTGGACCCTCCCAAATACAAACACACAAAACAAATTGTGTTATTCAAACTCACAGCAAACATGCAATAAATAAATAAAGACATGCAAATGAAATTGAGAGTACAAGGAGAGAGCAGGTTTCCCCTCTCACAGAGACAAACATTCACAGTGGCACAGACTTATCTTTATCTTTATGGGAGGCATCAAAACTTTAGGAAGATGTAGGCCCTTTGAGTGAGTTCTCTCAGGCTGTCCTAACAAGCTATCACAAAGTGGCTGACTTCTTAGAACACTGATTTGCTCACAGTTGTGGCAGTATCAGCAGCATGAATGTGAATGCCTTCTAACTTTCTGAAAGAGGGTCTGTTCTATACCGCTTTCCAAACTTCTTTCTGATGATGGCTGAAGACCCTTGGCATTCATTGCTTTGTTGTTGTTAAGTACCATGAAGTCAGTTCCAACTCATAGCGACCCTGCACAGGGTTTCCGAGGCTGTAAATCTTTATGGGAGCAGAAAGCCTCATCTTTCTCTGGTGGAACCGCTGGTAGTTTCAAACTGCCGACCTTGAGGTTAGCAGCCCAATTCATAGCCACTACGCTACCAGAGCTCCTTTATTGTAGATCCTGCCAATCTCCACCTCCATTTTCATATTGGCCATTCCCCTCTCTGTCTTCTCTTTTATAAGGACACCCACCACTCATTGGATTAGACCCACTCTACTCATGGCACTGTGGGCTAATGCGTCAGACTGCAAAGTCATTTGAACTGCAAGGTCGGTGATTCAAGCTCACCAGCTGCTCCTTGGAAACCCTAGACAGGGTCACTATGGGTCGGAAATTCCAATATGACCTTTTGTTAACTTACTTCATCTGCAAAGACTCTTTTTCAAGCAAAGTCAGAATCACAGTTAAGGGAAGGGAAGGAATTAGAATGTCTCTTTATATGGGACATGTTCGATCCCTAACATTCTTATAGTTTTATCCAGAAGAAATTTCAGTTCTAGGACTTTATCCAAAGAAGTCATTGAATGCTTATACAAAGTGATAGAATCCCTCATCCACATGCATAATAAAATGGCTGCTTGCCACGCTTTCTCTCTCCCTACTGGAACTTCCTCTCTCCCCACTGGAACTTCCTGTCTTCCTACCGGAACTTCCTCTCTCCCTACTGGCACGTCATCCCTAGTCAACCTATCACCTACCTCCACTAATTTCAACCCCTCCCTCCTCTTTGACCAGTAAAAAAATCCTTCCCCCAGCACTATCTCTCTCTTTCCTTCTGACCTCTAATAAAGCTTTACATTTGTGTGTTTGTGTTCCGGCTCATATGGCATATATCTCAAGATGGGATATGGAGGGCCACCTGTGAATCTTTACTCCACAGAAAACTGGAAACTCTCAGAATGCCCAATAGTGGGCAACACATTGCACGCAAAGGGACACCTTGTGTCACGTGAAGCCTCTTGCTAGTGCAGGGGTGTTCTTCTGTAAGGTCACCTTGGTCTCTGTTATGGTCCTGGTGGTGGGATTACTTAAGTGTTCATTTGATAATGATTTCATTACACTTTATGTTCATGTTTTATAATGAGAAAGCAAACCAATGATTTCCTAGGTACATATTTTAAACACAAAGGAGCCCTGGTGGCTCTATTTTGTATTAGAAAAGCTAGGTTATAAAGCAGTCAATATAATAGGGTAGCATTGGTTGTTGTTGTGAAGTGCCATCGAATCGATTCTAACCCATAGTGACCCTGTATAGGGATTCTAAGGAGCAGCTGGTGAGCTTGAACCGCAGATCTATTTACAACAAAATATTATAAAATATAGTTACACACACATATACAAATTCCCACAGAAAAATATCGCAAAGTAACAAAATGCCAAAATATTATAGAAATTAGACCTGGGTGGTCATTTGTGTGTGTGTGATCTTTTTTATGTGCTTATTTATTTAGTGCATCTTTTATTTTCTAGAATATTCCTGGAACTTTTTTTATATAAGAGTCATACTATTTCCTTTTCATTTTCTTAGTCACAAGATTTTCAGGTGCTGGGGATGAACTCACTGCCCACAAGACAAACAGTATTTTGAGTTGATGAAGGAGCTCTGGTAGCGTAGTGGTTACAAATCGGGCTGCGAACCTTAAGGTCAGTGGTTCGAAACTACCAGCTGCTCCTCAGGAGAAAGATGAGGCTTTCTACTCCCGTAAAGATTTATACCCTCGGAAACCCTGTACAGGGTCGCTATGGGTCGGAACCGACTCGATGGCACTTAACAACAACAACACAAGTAAGCTAGGGGCTGACCCATCGTTTTTGGTAGACTGGACCCTTCAGAATCCCCTCTCCCCAGGGATGTCTCCAGGCACGAATCCTACACCTGGCAGCGATGGATGGCTGACAGTAGACATGTTTCCCCATGTTTCCCTTCTCCCAATTCTCTGTGGCCTTGCTTCATCTTCTGTGGGGTCAGTTGTTGGTGAGGGGCTTCCATAAGGCCTAACAGCTTTCTCCTCCCCAAGACCCTTGTTCAGAAGCCATGCATGCAGTCTGTGAGTCACCGGGGCAATCTTCCCAGGACTGGGTGTGGACTGAGAGTGACAGAACCAGGCCTAGATCCAATTGCTTTGTGGTATTGGCCGAGCCTGGGCCTCAGTTTCCACATCTGGGAAGGGGGCTGCCTGTGGGTCAGATGTAATTTCCTTCTGGCAAGTATGTGCAAGCACGAGTATCAGGAACAAACTCCCACCCACTCAGCTCCCTGGGAACCCAACCTAGGTTTTGGTGAGGATGGCGTAGGACCAGGCAGTGAGTCCGTATAAGTCTGTACCAACTCGATGGCACCTAACAACAACATTTCACTTAACAACAATATGGCACCTAACAACAATATTTTCACTTCCTTGAAAATATTATTAGCTCTTCCTGCTCTTACCCACTGACTGTTCGTTCCACCTTCCCTCTCCCCTTAACCCAAACATGTTTTGTCGTCTGATTAAGGAGCCCTGGTGGCTCAGTAGTTAAAGCACTCGGAAGATGGGGCAGTCTTCTTCTGTAGAGATGGTAGCCTTGGAAACGCTATGGGGCAGTTCTCTGTCCTGTAGGGTCACTGTGAGTCAGAATCGACTTGATAGCAATTTTAGATTTGGGCTGCCTGGTTCCTTGCAGCTTGCAGGGTGTGTATTGGGCACCATGTTTACCAGAGTGGGCCCTGTCCCTCGCCATTGGTCCTATAGGGGTCGGTGGGTCGCTGTGTGGGTACAAGGTTAGTCTCTGTGCAGGAGCTGGGCCTATCAGGCCCTATGGGAGCAGAACTACCACTGAATTGTGGTCAGGGAAACTGGGGATCTAAGAGACATTTCACTTCAGCTGCAGAAAGCATGACCCCAAACCAAATTCAACCTCATGGCAACCCTAGATAGGGCTTCTGAGACTAAAACACTATGGAATCAGACAGTCTCATCTTTCCCCTGTGGAACAGCTGGTGGGTTTGAATTGTCAACTTTGAACCTCCCAATGTCTAACAGGTGAGGAAAGAGGCAATAAAAGCCAAGCACTCGACGTGTCTTCTTAATTATACTGCCATTATTACCACAGGATAAGTTACTGTACACAGACATGCCTCCTTTTATTGCCCGTTATTTCACCACACTTCACAGATAACGACATTTTTACAACATGAAAGTTCATGGTAACCCTGTGTCATCAGGTAAGTCTATGGGTGACAGCCTTTCAACAGTGTGTGGCCACTACATGTCCCTGCTTCATTTTGGTCATTCTTATACTATTTTAGACTTCTTTTCCATGCTAATATACATGCCATAGATCACAATCGAGTGCCTACAGAACTTTTCTATGCACTGGCACACCGACAGATGGCTGACTTCAATTATGCACTAGTCTAGAACTGAACTCACGATGTCTTTGAATATGCCTGTATCCGTTTGTATTTTGTTTTCAATGTATATAGTGAAGGCTGAGAGACAAAGGGAGAAGGGGATTTAGAAGTCAGGATTAAACATGAAACACTTGTTGACTGAAACCTTGTGTCTGAAGTCTTGAGGAAAGTTGGAGATGGTGTCCCCTCCTTGAGTGGGCAGTTGTGAAGATGTGCAGGACATACCCAGGGTACATAGCTGGACAGTTACATCCTGGGACTTGCTATTAAGGATGACCATCCATAAAATTTCCTTATTTTATGAAACTTCCCATTAAGAAAGATCACCCATAAAAATTGTATATTTTTACTTCCTTCTGAGATGTTTTACAGGTTGGGGGGTTTACACAGTGCCTTACGCATAACGTTAAAGGACAAACCTTCTCCTGGAGCAGAGGAGCCACCAGTCCCTGGGAGGGGTTTAAACCAGGGGCCCAAAGAACCATGTATGTTCGCCCTCTCATAAGTTTTTATCTGCCCCTACCAGAGGCTTTGGGAGTCCTAGTGTGGCATTGTGGGCTAATGCATCAGACTGCAAAGTCGTTTGAACTGCAAGGATGGTGGTTCAAACTCACCAGCTTCTCCCTGGAAATCCTATACAGAGTCGCTATGGATCAGAATCAACTTGAAGGCATTTAACAACAACAACAACAACAACAACAACCAGAGGCTTTTGCGGTAGAATCCATCTTAAAGAAACGCTACGCTTGCATCCAATTAGTATGACCCCACTAAACATGGCAATTTTCTGGAAATCACCACACTTCTCTATGAATAAACATGGTGTCTTTTCCCTACCCAAAACCTTTTATACCCCAGCAAAGCCTTTGTTGGGGAGACAGATGGTTACTACATTAAGTCCTCCCCATCTCTGCTTGCAAGACAGATTCCTATAATCAACCTTTGCTTGTAAGGAAATCTGCCTCACCTGACTGTTAGTAGAAGACAAGACCCCTCTTTTGAAGGGCGGAGAGGTGTTAGCACTCCTGGAAACACAGGGACTTGCTGGGATTACCTTGTTTTCCCAGGTCTTATAAGTTTTCTACCTTTGCCTTTTTTCTATCCCTTGTGTTAGTAGGAAATATTTGAGTCTCCCTGTTCTGACAGGTTTCTGTCTGCTATGAATAGAAATGTATCCTCCCAAAATATGTGTTATAAATTCTAATTTCAATGACAGTGGCTATCTTCCTATTTGGGAATGGGTGTCTTTGTTATGTTAATAAGCCAAGATTAGTACAGGGTGTGGCTTGAGTCAGTCAATCTCTTGTGAGATATAAGAGAGTAGGGGAAGAGAGTCCTGGTGTGGCACTGTAGGGTCAGCACAGGACCACAAGGTGAGTTTGAACCTCAGGTGTGGCAGTTCAAACTCACCAGCTGCTCCTTGGAAACCCCATATTGGATCCCTGTGAGTCGAAACCAACTCAATGGCACTTAACAACAACAATAGGGCAAGAGAAAGATCAAGCTACATGAAGATGGTCCAGAAGGAGAAGCTGAAGATACAAGACCCTTCTACCAGAACAACAGAGAGAAAATGCCTCCCCCCAAAAACTGGCTGTCTGAATTGAACTTCTCCACTAAACTGTAAGGGAATAAACTTCTGTTAGTTAAACCCATTCACTTGTGGTGTTTCTGTAAGAACAGCACCAGACAACAAGATGTCCCAGCTCTCACAGGTTCCATCTCTCACATTTCCATCTAGTAATTCTAGCCTCGAAGTCCTGGTGTGGAGCTGCAGGATACACACAGGACTGTTATCCACAAGGTCAGCGGTTCAAACCCACCAGTACTCCTTGGAAACCCTATATAGGGTTACTATGAGTCAGAACCAAATTGATGGCATATAGCAACTACAATTCTTGAGTGCTTCACTATTCACTACTGAAGATTTCTCACTCACCCCCTTCCTTAGAATAACCAAACAGCACTGAAAGCCTGCCCACACTATGCACGGCAATGCAGCTCTAGGTAGAAGTGTCCAGCCCTGTTTTCAGGAACTCTAACCTGAAGGCACAACAAGGGCCCAGAAGTGTACCCATGGTGTGGGCAGACAGGGTCCACCAGAAGGTGCAGGTGCTGATGGAGGAGCAGGAAGGTAACTGGATGTGAAGAGGAGCATTTTTAGGATGAGTGGCTGCCAAGCATACATGCAGACCTCTCAGGGAGAATGAAGAAAACTTCCAGAGATGAAGGGTCCCTAACTGACTGACTGAAATTACTTAAGCACTTTATGAGTTCATCTAAAAGGACCTTTCTGAGAAAAAAGTCAATACATAGTAAACTCAGTCTGGGAATACAAACGGAGAGGGAGACAGAGATATGTGACATTGGGAGTTGGATCCAGCAGTGCCTGAAGCCAGATTCCTCTGGACTCTTTTGTGCTACACAAGTCACTTGACAATATGTGTATGTTATGTGCATATACACTAAAGGCTTCTGACTAACAGACAGAAAGGAGGACACCAAAACTCAAACCCAACCAATCCCTCAAACCGCACACATTGTCATCAAGTGGGTTTCAATTTACAGTAATCCCATGTATGACAGAGTGTTTTTCGCTGAACCTCCACTTTACCAAGCATGATGTCCTTCTCCAAGGACTGGTCCCTCCTAATAAATTGCTCAAAATATGAGACATCAAGTTTCACCATCCTCTGGCTGTACTTCTTCCAAGACAGATTTGTTTGTTCTTCTGGCAGTCCATGGTACTTTTCGATTTTCTTCATTTGCACCATATTTCAAATGAATTGGTTCTTCTCCAGTCTTCCTTGGTCACTGTCCAGCTTTCATATGTATATAAGACAATTGAAAATGACATGACTTGGATCAGACAAATGTCTTCAAAGTGACATCTTTGCTCTGGAATACTTTAAAGAGGGTTTTTTTGTTTTGTTTTGTTTTTTGGCAGCAGATTTGCCTAATGCAGTATGTCGTTTGATTTCTTGATGCTGCTTTCCTGAGCACTGATTGTGAATCCAAATCAAACATAATCCTTGACAACTTCAATCTTTTCTCCAGTTAGCATGATGTTATTTATTGGTTCAGTTGTGAGGATTTTTGTTTTCTTTACATTGAGTGATAATCCATACTCAAGTCTGGCTGTAGTCTTTGATCTTCATCAGCAGGTAACTTAAGTCTTTGATTTCAGCAGGCCAGGCCATGTCATGTGCTTGGAGTCTTCCTCCAATCCTGTTGTGCATTCTCCTTCATATAGTCCAGCTTCTCGGATTAATTGCTCAACATACAGACTGAATAAATACAGTAATGGATACAACCATGACACATCTTTCCTGATTTTAAACCAGGTAGTGTCCCCTTGTTCTACATAAACCTCTTCCTCTTGGTTTAAGTACAGGTTCCTCACAAGCACAATGAAGTGTTCTTGAATTTCCACTCTTCAAAATGTTATCCGTAGAGCTTAACCTATACTCATGGATGTAGTAGCTCAAAATACCAACAGAGAGGGAAGGAGTCTTCACATCAAGTATCAATGCTATCCCCTCTGTATATAGGGCAGATAGGGATGGGCAGCTTAGACATTGGTTACCTAAAATGAGAAGACAATAAAGGCACAAAGTGACTGGCTTACAAGTTTTCAAGAGGGAGTTTAGTTTAAGAGTGGGGGTGGGGGGAACAAAAGAGTCCCCACTGAATAGTTTTCATCTTGTCTAGATGAGTCTGGTGAAAGGAGATGGGGATAAGATTCCTATGCTTTAATAGGAGTTCTGGTGTGGCACTGTGGATTAATGCGCAGACTGCAAAAACATTTGAACTGCAAGGTTGGTGGTTCAAGCTCACCAGCTGCTTCTCGGAAACCCTATATATGGGTTAGAACTGACTCGACAGCACTTAACAACAACAACAATAGTTATCATGACTAATTGCAACTGTCACAATTATAAAGGTAGAAGTTTTGTAACAAAAACAGGGGAGTGGTTGATCTTACAGTCCAGAAACAGAAGACCCTAGGGCCATCAAGGGAGAAGAGCACAAGTGGAATGTGAGACTCTATCCAGAAGAGCAGTGACACCAGGGACTCCAGATTCATGAAAAAAGAAGGACTGAGAGCTGGCCACCAGGAAGTAGACTTGCAGAATGTGGCCTTTGGTAGTTTAAATTATTATATATTCCTGAGGTTTTTTTGTTTTGTTTTGTTTTTAATTTTTTTAAAGAGCTAAAATGAATAGAGAGAAATACTGTTAACTGATGATACATGGAGAGGATTATAATCATTGTAATGAACAAAGTATGTAAGTTGTGGAATGTAAAACTGATGATCTGCCCTGTAAACTTTCACTCAATTCACAGTGAAAACTTTTACAAAAAAAAAAATGTTATTCATACTTTGTTATGAGCCACACTGTTAAATGCCTTTGCATATTCAATAAAACACAAGTAAACATCTTTTCCGTATTCTATGCTTTCAGCCAAGATCTGACTCAGCAATAATACCACTTGCTTCACATTCTCTTCTGAATCTGGCTTGAATTTCTGGAAGCTCCCTGTTAATGTACTGCTGCAATCTTTTTTTTTTTAAGTTTTTTACTGTGAATTAGGTGATAGTTTCCATGGGAGAACATCAGCTTTACAGTCATCCTATCCTATTTTGTTTCATTGCAATGATTGCAATCCCCTCCATGCATTATCATTGGAAGCGTTTGCTTCCATTCCATCTGTTTCACTTTTTTTGTGTGGGGAATGTATACCAAAGCACTCAGGAATATACAACCATTTAAACAACCAAAGGGCACACCCCACAAGCCCGCCCCCTGGCCATCAGCATACAGTCCCTTTCTCTCCCTGAGTCCAGGGTCCCTGGCCGCTCCATCTCTCTACATCATCGTCTCTGCCTCCATCTCTGGTGTCACTGCTTCTCTGGATAGGGTCCCGCACTTCGCTCTCCTCCTTTGATGGTCCTAGGGTCCTCTGTTCCTGGACTGAAAGATCAACCACTCCCCTCCTTTTGTTATAAAGTGTCTGCCTTTACGTGTCCCACCTTCACAGTCAGTCCTGATAGCAATTATTTACTATTGAACCACAAGAGTTTTAGCCCCATCTCCTTTCACCATCCTTGTTCAGACAGGTAGGAAACCACTCAGTGGAGATTCTACCTCCTCACGACCCCCTGGAACTAGGCTCTCTCTTGAAAGCTTGTAAGCCAGTCACTTTGTGCCTTTGTAGTGCCCCCATTTTGGGTAGCCAATGTCTAAGTTCTGCTGCAACAATTTTTAGATTACCGTTAGCAAACCTTTATGTGCATGTGATATTAATGCTATGATTTGACAATTTTTACAATTTTAGGGTCACTTTTCTTTGGAATAGCCACAGATATAGATCTCTCCCTATCAACTGACCAGGTAGCTGTCTTCCAGATTTCTTGATATGGACTAATAAGAGCCTCAAGTGCTACACCACATTATTGAAACATTTCAATCTGTATTCCGTCAATTCCTGGAGACCTGGTTTATACCTTCAGTGCAACTTGGGCTGCTTCTTTCAATACCATCAGTTCTTGATCACATGCTACTTCCTGAAATGGTTGAAAGTTCATCAATTGTTTTTGATATTGTTGTTAAGTGCTGTCAAGTCGGTTCTGACCCATAGCAACCCTATATAGGGTTTCTGAGGATCAGCTGGTGAGCTTGAACCACAGACCTTGGAGTTCACACAGCTTTATAGTCTGATGCATTAACCCATAGCACCACACCTGGACTCCTCTTTTTTGATATAGTGACCTGTATATTCCTTCCATATTTTCTTTTTTTTTTTTTTCAAGCTTTTGTTGTGAATTGAGTGATAGTTTATATAGCAGGAATATCAGTTTTGCACTCAACCAATTGTAGTTTGTTTCACTGCAATGATTACAATCCCTTCCATGCACCATCAGTTAACAGTATTTGCTTCAATTCCCCCTGCTCTTTTTTTTTTTTTTTGGATGCACACAAAACACACAAAAATATATATTCATTTAAACAATCAAAGGGCACATTTTGAAAGCCAGCCTCTTGCCCGTCAGCATACAGCCTTTCTCTTTCCATGCATCTAAAGTCCTCCATTGTTCTCTCTCTCCATGTCATCATGTCTGCCTCCATCTCTAGTGTGGCTGCTTCTCTGGTTAGGATCCCACACTTCACTCATGCGCTACCCTTTTGATGGTCCTAGGGTCCTATGTTCCTGGAATGAAAGATTAACTACTCCCCCCTTTTTGTTTCACATCTTCTACCTTTACAGTTGTGACAATAACAACTAGTCATGATAACAATCACTATTGAATCAAAAGAATTCTATCCCCATCTCATTTCACCAGACCCATCTAGACAAGATGAAAACTATTCAGTGGGGATTCAATTCTATCCCTCACTCTGAAACTAAACATACTCTTGAAAACTTGTAAGCTAGCAATTTCATGCCTTTATAGCCCTCCCCCCTCCCCCATTTTAGATAGCCAATGTGTAAGGTTCCCTTCCTTATCAACCCTGTATACAGAGGGGATAGGCTTGATCCTTGCTTTTATCTTTGATACTTTCTGCATCATTCAATGTTTTGCCCATAGAATCCTTCACTATTGCAAGTGGAGGTTTACATTTTTTCTTTAGTACTTTCAACTTGAGAAAGATTGATTGAATGTGTTCTTCACTTTTGGTTTTCTAACTCAAGCTCTTTGCACATTTCATTATAATACTTGACTTTGTCTTCTCAAGCTTCCTTTTGAGATTTTCTGATTAGTTCTTTTACTTTACTTTAAAAATAAGTTTCAGAGTATCTTCTGACATCTACTTTTGTCTTTTCTTTCATTCTTGTCTTCTTAATAACCTTTTACTTTCTTTATGGATGAAGTTCTTGATGTCATCCCACAACTCCTCTGGTCTTCAGTCATTCATTAGTGTCTAATGCATCAAATATGTTCTTGAGATTGTCTCTAAATTCAGGTGGGATAGTCTCAAAGTCCACCTTGGGTGACCATGTTGGTATTTGAAGCATCAGTGGTTTGGCTTCCAACCTCACAGCAACGCACAAACCATGATAGTACGATACAGTGGTTTCATATGATAGTACAAACAGTAGTTCATGGATGCAAGTGGTGGCTGTTGTGCACAGGATCGATCAAGGTACATTCCTTTGTTCAGGACAGCCTCTCAGGCAGGCCTCTTCCTGACACTCAGGTTCTTGGGGCCTCAGCTCTTACACAGTCTGTTCAGCCTGGGCATCTGCCCTGCTCCAAAAGCTCATTTTAGTGCCATCAAGTCAGTTCCAATTCAGAGCCACCCTGTATAGGGTTTCCAAGGAGCAGCTGGTGGCTTTGAACCACTGGGCTCATGGTTAGCAGTCCAGCTCTTTAGCTCCACCAGGAAGAGCTCTGAAGCAAAAACTAGGAACTCTCCTGCCAGCAAGCTTCCTCTAGAAAGCCTCCTGCCCAAAGGCATTCAGGTCTCCAGCTCCATGGGACCAGAAGCCCACCATCTCCTGCCTGATGGGTGGTTCTGCTGCCTCTGCGCCTACCATTTCTCCTTGGCCTCATACAGATGATTCTTTAAAAGAGCACACTTTTCAAGGGAAACATTCTTTACTAGTTGATTTAAACTGTGGTTTAGTTTAAAGATGACTTCACACAATAATGTTCATTCAAGATTTAAAGACAATCTCAGGGCAAAAGTTTCCCCAAACCCCAATGGAGTCAGTAAGTCCGAGTTTTCCAAGAATTTGAAAATCTACTCCACATTCCCCCTGCCCTCCTTTGATTAGGATACTTCTATTGGGTCAGAGAAAAAGAGGAAGATTCCCCAACGAAATGGATTGGCCAGGTGGTAGCATCGATGGTCTCAAGCGTGACAAAGGTAGTGAGGTTGGCTCAGCTTCGGGCAGTGTTTCGTTCTGCTGTGCATAAGGTTGCTATGAGTTGGCACCAATTTGATGGCACCTGACCTGGTGTGGCGCTGTGGGTTAATGCACCATACTGCAAAGCCATTCGAACTGCAAGGTCGGCGGTTCAGGCTCACCAGCCACTCTTTGGAAACCCTATACAGGGTTGTTATGGGTCAGAACCGACTCGATGGCACTTGACACCAACAACAATGTTGGGTCTTTGATCAAAATGCTCCATTAAGCAGCCAGGCACCATTCATTTCTTCTGGTCTCAGGTAGTAGTTCATGGAGGTAGTAATTCATGGATGCAGTTTTATCTGCAGTCCATTTCCTGGGCCTCCCTCTTCCTTTACTGTTCCAAGCTCATCAAGACCAGTCATTATATTTGGGATGGCCACTGGAAAGCTTTTAAGCCCCAGACTCTACTCACTGAAGTAGAATTTAAAACAGAGACTCTAAAAATAACATTAGGCCAATTGATTGGACACATGCTGAACACTATGACTCTCAAGCCAAGGAGACCCATCCCATGACATGTTTGGTTATATCTCAGTAGGCATTGGGGATTTAAAAAGGTTCTTCAGGTTAGAAGCCACTGGACTTGAGGAACATCATTTTTTATCATAGAAGAAAGACTGTGACCCAAAGCTTGGTCCCAATCATTGTCCCCAGACCCCTCCCAATTCAGGCAGGTTTAGGGGTCCCTCCTCCAACCCGTCTCTTCCTTCCTCCAGCACATGCTTTGTCCCACATATATTTCCGGAACTGCTGCTGTAAGTCAGGTCCTGTGCCTAGCCTAGACTAGAAGCTCCAAGTCTCAACATCTTCCTCACAAGGCAAGAAGGTTAAATGAGGCGCATTAATTCTGTTTTCAGCACCTACTGTTGGGGACCGCAAGCACTGAGATGCTGAGGCCCTGTGTCATGGACGAAAATCCAACGCGAAGGCCCCACTCAGGATTGCTAGCCAGGGACCCTGAGGGCCAAGGAAGTGTCCTCCTGATGTCCCGGGTTCATTGGTTTTTGCGAACTCACTGGTGGGCTACCTCTGTATAATTTTCTTTGGTCTTATTGTTCATTCTATGCTTCTAACTCCAGTAATTGTAGCTTCTGAGAAAATGGTTTCTTATGTGTCTCTCTTACTGTCTCCACTGTGTTGGCAGTGCGTAGGGTCCTGGGAACAAATCTCTCTGAGGTACAAACTCTGGCCACCTGGCAAGCATGTCCAAACTGTTCTTTATCAAATTATTCAGTTATGTTTGATATTAACTTAATACATGAGCCCTGGATACCCATGGACAAATATTAAAACAAAAACCATATCTAATGCCGAGGCCATAAAAGTTCCAAAGGCAGGTTTGTTTGGATTCTGCAAAGAGGCTCTGGAGACAATCCACCCAAGGAATTCACTTAAAGTAGACTGGAGAATTCCGGAGTATTGTTCAAGGAATAATAGTGACAACCTCCTCAAGTTGTCCCCAGGTGTAAACCATTAACCCAGACATCCTCCTTCCTCTTGAAAGCCTAAGCCATGCAGCTGAAACAGCTTGACTCTCTGAAGACCTTTTAAATCCTTTTCACCTTTACCCATTAGAGATTAAGCTCTATAGGTATGTCAATTAGCCTTGAGAAACCTCAAGTCGCTGCCTTAGGATTTGAGCCAAAAAAGTAATTTATAACAGTTTGCTTGAATTTTTGGAAAATTAAGAATGTTAGATTATTAAGACAATTTGTGATGTATATTTTAGAATCTGTTCCTGTAAATCATTGTGTCCTGTTTTGAACGATTAATCACATTTCATTTCTGTACCCTGTCTTAATAATCCCCTTCTTCCTTTGTGTAAAATCCCTCCCTGAAATAAAAGATGGACGCAGATTGAATCCTGCATGCATTACTGCCTGCAGGACCATGATGCCTGCAATCCAGGGTCTGCCTGCCAATCTTGCATCCACTCTGGTCTCGGAGTGTCTCTTTGTCTCTCTCATCGCGTCTTTGTGTATATTCTTTCTCTATCTCTTTCGCCGCCAGATCTCCCTACTTCGTGAACCAAATTTCCCTATCGAGGCAGGTCCCCAACAACCTACTGAATGCAAGCATTATTCTTGGCATCGGGACAAGTTAGGTACAAAAAAAATAGGTCTTTAAGAGTGTTACTCAAAACTACTCCACACCTGTAATCAGGAAAAAATATGGAAACTACCTAAGTGTTGATGAGGATGTAGAGAAATTAGAACCCTCACCACCACTGATGGGAATGTAAGATGGTATAGCCACTGTGGAAAACAGTTCCACAAGAAGTTAAGCATATGAGGGGGCTTCAAAGAGTTCATGGAAAAATGGAATTGAACAATAATGGAATTTTCCCACAAAGTTTTTGAAGCCCTCTGTAGGATTATTATATGATCGATCCAGCAATACCACTTCTTGGTGCATACCCAAGAGACCTGAAAGCATGGTCTGAGCAGCTATTTGTAGACCAATGTTCATTGCACCATTACTCATAATAGCTGTAATAATTAGTGTTCTGTGTCAACTCCATTTGGCCAGGATTTCCCCAGGCTTAGTAGATAAGGAGCTCTGATAGCGTAGTGGTTACGAATCGGGCTGTGAACCTCAAGATCAGCAGTTCGAAACTACCAGCTGTTCTACGGGAGAAAGATGAGGTTTTCTGCTCCCGTAAAGATTTATAGCCTCAGAAACTCTGTACTGGGTCCACCAGTAGTTGAGATGTGCTTATTCTCAACAGCGAGCGATGAAACCTAATAGAGGGCTAGTTAATTCTGATGAGTGACTATGAACAGCCAATCAATTCAAGAGATGCTTCCTTGGGGGTGTGGCCTGCTCCCAACATAATGGGCAAACAGGAGGGACTTTCTCTGTCTCTTCCCCTGGGGACCTGGGACTCTACAATTCTAAGATAGCAAACTTCTCTTTATATGGTGGTGGTGGCTGTGTGCTGTGGAGTCAGTTCCGACTCATAGCGACCCTGCACAGGGTTTTCGAGGCTGTAAATCTTTACGGGAGCAGAACGCCCCATGTTTGTCCCGTGTAACAGCTGGTAGTTTCAAAGTGCTGACCTTGTGGTTTGTATCCCGATTCATAACCACTACGCTATCAGATCTCCTTTCACTTTATATACGTAGGGTAGTGTTTACGAATCGGGCTGCGAACCTTAAGGTCAGTGGTTCGAAACTACCAGCCGCTCCGCGGGAGAAAGATGAGGCTTTCTACTCCCGTAAAGATTTACACCCTCGGAAACCCTGTACACGGTCGCTATGGGTCGGAACCGACTCGACGGCACTTAACAACAACATGTTTCACTGGTTTGGGTTCTCTAGAAAATCTGGCCTAAGACAATAGCTTCAGGCTGGAAATTAGCCAAGTATCCATCAGGAGATGAATGGATTAACATAATGTGTTATATATATAGATACACAATCAAATAGTACTCAGCCCAAAAGAGAACTTAACTGTGATCAGTACTACCACATGCCTGAAAACATATTTATGCCAAGTTTAATGTCAGAAACAGACAACTGCTGTCTGATCCCAGTTAAATGGACTCTAAGAATAGGTCAATGAGTACAGACAGAAGCTCATTATTAGGGACTGGAGGGCCGGGGAGGGAATGAGGGGCATTATAAAGCTGAGGGGCACCGAGTTCCTGTTTGGAAATGAGAAGTGGTAAGGATAGCACAACATGCTGAATGTAATTGACATTGCTGAATTTTACATTTGAAACAGCAACATCTTGTTACGTAAATATTGCAAATTTTTTTTATCCAACCAATAATATTTAAAGTTTGCATCCTCGGGGGTAATCCGGTTGTCGGATTTTACTCTTACATCTAGCACACAGACACATTCATCTTCCCAAACAGCCAGACCTTGGAGAGATTTCAGGTTCTGTTCCAGACCTCCACAATAAAACAAATATCACGATAGAGCAAGGCACAGGAATTCTTCAGTGTTCCACTGCATATGAAGAATACGTCTACACTGTAGTGCCGTCTTTGAAGTGTACAGTGGCATAATGGGACAGTTTGAAATGTGAGAATTACCAAAATGGAAGAGAGAGATACAAACTGAGCACACACTGTCAGAAAGTAGATACCAATAGACTTGCTACACACACACAGAAAAAAATTTTTTAAACATTGTTTTGAATTATCTGGAAGAACATCACACACTAAAATGAGGTATGCCTGGACTTCTCTTGTTTTGACTTTCAACAAACCGATGGTTTGCTACCTGTCAAAGGTAGAGCCCTGTTAAAAAATATGAGGAGAGTAACAAATGGAGCCCCAGTGTCTAGGCTGCAGAAGGGAGTTTTTCAGGTCATTTCCTGTTGCTTTGAGCACCCCTGTAGGGCAGGACACAGAGCAGTCCATACCTGGGTGGCCAGTCGGTCTAGGCTCTTGTTTCATAGGAATCTCAATGTTCTAGAAGATAGGCAGCCAAGAACAAGCCCCAAAGCAAGGGCATGAAAGTGTCAGGGACATGAACCAACTGATTCTAAGTCATGTCACTGTTGTTGAGTGGGTGCTGACTCATAGGGACCCTGTAGGACAGGGCAGAAAATTCCACAGGGTTTCCAAATCTGTAGCACTTGCAGAATGTGTACTGGACAGCTAACCTCAAGGTCAGTAGTTCAAACCCATCAGTCGCGCCTCGGAAACCCTATGCAGGGTCACTATGAGTTGGAATCGACTCAAGGGCACTAACTCAAATGTCTTTATGGAAGCAGACTGCTATGTCTGTCTCACTTGGAGCAGCTTGTGGGTTTGAACCATAGACCTTTCAGTTAGTAGCTGAGCATTTAACCTGTGTAGCACCAGGGTTCTTCCACGAGGCACAGAGAGGAGACAAGAGCAGGGAGTTTCCAAACCAGGGTAAAAAAGAGATAGATCCAGTGTCCAAATGCTCCTGGGTGTTCCTATTTATGGTGACCCCTTGTGTGTCAGACTAGAACTATGCTCCATATCGTTTTCAATGGCTGATTTTGGGAGAAGATCACCAGACCTTTCTTTAGCCTGGAAGTGCCACTGAAAACTTCAACATCCTAAAAACCATAAACACCTCCACTGACAAACAGGCACTTCCTGTACTGGAGGTGCATTGGCTGGAAATGGAAACTTGGCCTCCCATATTTGGTGTTGTTCTTGTTAAAGCTGCCAAGTCGGTACTGATTCATAGAGACCCTGTATAGGATTTCCAAGGAGCAAGTGGTGGGTTTGAACCGCCAACCTTGTGGTTCGAACTGAACTTTCAGTCAAGTGCTTTATCCTTCAGTGCTACACCAGGACTCCATACAATCAATGTTGTTGTTAAGTGCCGTTGAGCCAGTTCCATCCATAGCTACCCTGTATAGGGTTTCCAAGGAGCAACTGGTAAGCTTGAACCACTGACCTTGTGGTTCAAAACAACTTTGCAATCCAGCACATTAGCCCATAGTGCCAAGCAGGACCCCATACAATGAATGTTGTTGTTGTTGTTAAGTGCCGTCGAGTTGGTTCCGACCCATAGCGGCCCTGTACAGGGTTTCGGAGGGTGTAAATCTTTACGGGAGTAGAAAGACTCATCTTTCTCCCGCGGAGCGGCTGGTAGTTTCGAACTGCAGACCTTAAGGTTCACAGCCCGATTCGTAACCACTACGCTACTAGAGTCGGTCCTCTCTTCAGTCCAGCCCCCCCCCCCTTGAGTTATTGGTACCCAATTCCTTTTACCCTTTTCTCCCAAAGTCAACCAAACTGCTGTCTCCACCCAGTCTCTTTTTCTGTCTTTCCCCTCATTTTACCTTTTAGCACTTAACTGATCTAATTTATCGTGGACTTGGTTAAACAATTCCAGAAAGCTTGTTAGGCTAAAGAGTGGCCTTCATCCCTCCCCTCCCCACTCCCTCATCTCCTAAACCTACCACTGTTATCTCTTTTAGGATCACTTGGGGATATACCTCAGAATCCCTAAATACCATACTGATATTGTTATGAGCTGACTTTCCAGTTTTCCTGTTGGGGGTGAAGATTTAAAATATGAAGAATTACCTCTGTTATTCCAAGTGTTCAAACACAACCTTTCAGTCCCCATTCCCGATTCTTTCCATAATCATGGTGGCACTGTTAACATAACTAAAGATACCCCAGTTGTGACATTTGTGATGCTGGAAGCTATACCATCAAGGTTTCAAATACTAGCAGGGTCACCCAAGATGGACAGGTGTTAGCAGAGCTTTCAGACTAAGAAGGAACACTCAGTCAACTTGAGGGATTAAACTCATGAATAACAGTGAAATAAACCCCATGTTGTTGTTGTTGTTAAGTGCCATCAAATTGGTTCTGACCCATAGCGACCTTGTACAGGTTTTCCCAGGAGTATGAACCACCCACCTTGCAGTTCAAATGGCTTTGCAGTCTGGCGCATTAACCCACAGCGCCACACCAGGATTCCAACACAGCCCACAGACCCTAGTATTGCCCCGTGAGTTCTTTCTGGTCATAAGAATGGATTATCAAACTCAGCAGAGAAGTAGAGCGAGCCATAGGAAGGAAGACTGGTGTGGGAATTGGTTAAAAAAATGTTGGTGAGGTCCAAGGAAGCTTCAGGAAGTTCAGCAAAACATTCCATTGTCTTTGAATTCCATTTTCCAGAAAATTTTGAAGCCACTTGGCCTGTCTGACCTCTGCCTCAGAGGAATCCGGTTTGGGCTGTTGCTGCTGCGGATTCTCTCTCTCCCTCTTGAATTCAGAAGTTAAAGTTTCCCGCCAAACAGTAACTCTAAACAGAGAAGTTTGAGGACAGAGTCTCTAGTTCATGGTGGGGAAACAATATGGGTAGAGATAAAGAAAAAAACCCGAAAAATGTAATCAATGTCATTAAACTTTCCGTATTGTTGCTGCTGTTTTAAAGTGCCATCGAGTCCGGTCCGTGCTGTATATAGTTTTCAAGGGGCACCTGGGGAGCTTGAACCGCCTTGAGGTCCAAACTGACTTTGCAATCCAGCGCACTAATCCGCAGCGCCACACCAGGACTGCTAAACTGTCCATAGTCTTGTTAAACGCTGTCGAGTCGATTTCGACCCATAACGACTCCAAAGAGCAGCTGGTGAGCTTGAACCGCCGACCTTGCAGTTCAAACGGTTTAATCCACAGCGCCACACCAAAACTGTCCATACAGAAAATGTTAAATAGCTGTTATGATTTGTTATGTATATTTCTACGAAAAGAAAATTCTAGTGCCTAGGTTGCCCACTCAAAGATTCTGCTCCCATCTTTTTAGTGCCACAGGGAATTCTAATATGCAGCCAGGATTGAGGACTGCTGCTTTCAGGCTGAAAGGAACACGTAGACACGAGTTAAACAAAACAAGGCGGCATAGGCGAATGCTAAGGTTGGAAAGGTGCCCCGAGCCAAATTCTAGGAAGCTGGAGATGAAGGGGTCATAATTCTCCCTTCCGCGTTCGTGGGGGAGGGGGCAGACTGCCAGGGCAGGAAAAGGTAGGGGCGCTAGGAACTGGGAAGGGGAGGCGCCCAGGCGTTAGGGTGAAGATGGAGGGCAAAGACCACATGGAAGGGGTAGGAGTTAAAATTACAGAGCTAGACCAAAGCAAAGGAGGCAGCCGTGGGAAGGGAGATAGATACACAAGACTCGGTCCGTGACAAGTGAGACTGGGTGGAAGGAGGGTAGTAGCCCAGCAGGGATAGCAGGGCATGGCGCCCTGGTCGTCTCCGGAGAAGAAATTGAGACGGATCGGGCAGTTTAGCCATGCGGAAGTCCCTATGCGCACGTACCAGCGTCCACAAGCACACACACACACAGATGCACGCGCACTTCCCTCCACACGCGCTTCCATGCCCAGCGCTCCAGGGCAAGAAGGGGCTCCAAAGCTGACCCTCGGGCTTCCCGGAGCCCCTCCCCGCCGAGCCCCGGCACGGACTTGCGCAACAGGCGGCTGCTCTGCCGGCGCGGGGAGCACGCAGGCGGGCTGGGAGCCGCCCGGAGGAGGGGACAGGGAAGGGGTGGGTCCCCGCGGCGCGCAGACCGCGAGGGTCGGGGAGGGGCGGGGGCGGGGGCGGGGCCGCAGTGCCTATAAAGTCGCCCTCTGCCGGGCCATAAACAAACCTCGCCAGGCTTTGCACTACCGGCTGTAGGGAACTCACATCTTAGAGGCTCGCCTCGTTTCCCCTGAGTGCCACGCCGCCACCGGGCACTGCCGCTTTGCCTTCCTCCTTTTGCCTTAGGTAAGCCGCCGCCCTCCTCCTCTCAGGCACGTCGAGGAGTCGGGAGAGGCCGCCCCTGGGGTGTCCGGTCGTCCTATTGTGACCCCTGGGGCGCTGGGGCAGACTGGGGGTGCGGGCATGGTCATCGCTAGGATGAGTGTTCAGACTAGGGAAGAGGAGGCAAAAAAAGACAAGTCTCCGTTCACCTTCCCCCCAGCTGGGGAAGTGGGGTGGAGAGCTGGAGGGGGAATCACCTGGATCGTGCTGCGAGAGCACATTCCCAGCACCCTGGCTGGCGCCGCTGGAAGTGGGTGCGGGAGGCGTGTGTGTGAGTGAGTGGTGGGATGTAGGCCAGGGTGCGACGCCTGGGGAAGGGGAGATTACGTGTGCGCGAGTGTAGATAGGGCTGGGTAGAGACGAATGGCGCTGGAGTTGGAGAAGGGGACGTGGGTGTGTCTGGTTCCCAGACTGAGTGGGGAACGCTAATGCAACCCCGAAGTCGGAGTAGGGTGTTTGTGTCTGTGTGTGTGTGTGTGTGGTAAGGGAGGATCCGGGGTGAATCCCAGCGGGTGAGACACGCGTGGGAACGACTGTCCGAGAGTGCGGATGAGCAGGGTGTGTCCCCTGAGATGGCCCAGGATTGGGGCTGTGGTTCCGGGATGATGTGATCTGGAGGAGAGAGGTTCTGCGGGCATCTGGCAGCCCCGGGTCTGGCTGGGACGAAGAGTGGCGTCATTTTTGCCCCTGCCCACCGCCCCCGCGTTCCCTAGCTCGCCTGCGTCCCCCGGGCTGCTCCTGTCCTCGCCATCGGAGAACAGCTGGAATTGCGCGGCCATTCTGGAAGAAGCGCCGGGCTCTCTGATTCAGCCTGGGAGGAGACTGGTAGGGCGTATGGAATGCTGCCGGCCCGGGCTCCTGGGGACGGACAGGCACTGTTGCTTCTGAAGGTAGGGTTCAGTACACAGTTTCCTTCCCCACCGGTGACATCAGGAGGAAGGGGGGATCATTCACACCCCACTGGGTGGCTCTGTCAGAGGGAGTGGGCACCAAAATGACCAGTCTATGTAATTTGGGGCCAATGCTTCAGTAGTAATTTGTTATTTTTTTATAAAAATGTCCTTGAAGTAGTTGTAACAACCGGAACATTTTTCTTAAGTACAGCTCAATTGTATTGATAAACCTACATGAGTGATTTACTGTTTGAACCTTGTAATGTAGTGCTATAGAATAAGCACTGGACTTGCAACCTCAAGGTGGGTGGTTCAAGCCCACCAGCCACTCCTTGGAAATCCCATAAAAATGTTTCAACTTAAAAAATTTTCACCGGCCATAAAAAATTATCAACTTAAAAATTAGCTTGCTGAATTTGGTCAGACATGATTCCTGGTGTGGTGCTATTACTAAAAGCACTAGACCACAAGGTCACCAGTTCAAATTCACCAGCTGCTCCTGGGAAACCCTATATAGGGTTGCTATGAGTCAGAACCCACTCAACGTCACTTAAAAAAACAAAACCCTGGTGTGGCACTGTAGGATAAAGCACTGGACCTAAAGGCATGACTGAACCCCAACTCCTTGGAAACATATAGGGTCACTGTTGTTACAAGTTGGTCTGTTAACCTGAAGGTCAGCAGTTGGAAACTACAAGCGGTTCCGTGGGAGGCTTTCTGCTCCTGTGAAGATTTACAGCCTTGGAAACCCTATATAGGGCTGCTATAAGTTGGAACCGACTCCACGGCACATAACCACCACCACCATGAGGCAGAACTGACTCAATAGCACTTAGTAACAACAACAGTGTGATGGCTGTAACTGCAGTTGCCAAGGCAGGGCTAGATCAAATGGTTTCAAGGGTCTTAAGGAGCTCTGGTAGCGTAGTGGTTACGAACTGCAAGGTCAGCAGTTCGAAACTACCAGCTGCTCCCCCGGAGAAAGATGAGGCTTTCTGCTCCCGTAAAGATTTACAGCCTCGGAAACCCCGTACAGGGTCGCTGTGGGTCGGAACCGACAACAGCAACACAACTCAAGGGCTTGACGTTCCCCGCCTCTGCCATTAGTGGGAACCACTAGAGATCCCTTAAAATAGTGGGTGCTCTGGGTAGAACTGTCACTACTACCCAGTTACCATGCCACTTCAAATCACGTGGTGTCGTCTGCACGCGCTGTTACTTTCGTCGCTGCCCCTGCTTTTATAAGTGCTGATTTTGTCACGTGACCCATGGTGCCTTGGTTAAAACTCCGGCCCAAAGGCCAGTGGTTGGAGCCACACCGGGAGAAAACGGTGGCAAACCTTTTCCTCGAAGCCCTGTGAGCGAGTTCTCCTCTGTCCCACCGGTTCACTAGGATTCAGAATTAACTCCACTGACAATGGGGCTTTTTTGAGGTTAGATTTAGTTACATTTCTGGTGTTTTAGTTACAACATGTGGTAAATAGTATTTGTAAACCTAATTGTGGACCATTCTCAATAACTTTTTAGAGAATGAAGTAGCAATAAAATAAAACTGAGAAAAAAGGTTTCTGCTCTGTTATTAATAATGTTGTAATTAATAATGTTGCAATTTAATGTAGAAAGATTTTCACAATGCAATTTTATTGTTAGTATGTGGTGGTATAGGATAAGCACTGATAATCACGAGGTTAGTGGTTCAAGCCCACCAGTTGCTCCTTGGGAACCCTATTCAGGGTCTCCATGAGTTCAAACTGGCTCCATGGCTCTTAACAACAATAACAAATTCATATAATCTTAAGAAATACTACAATTAAGCAATTTACAACTGATTACATATTCTATGATTAAAGATGCTAATAATCATTACTATGGTGTGTGTAGGTTCTGGTATGGGAGAATGTCCACAGTGGATGAGCATCACTGCCAGGGTCTGGGTCCTGTTAGAGGGTGTTGGAAGGCCAGGCAGCATCCTCTCTGTAGCCTATTGGAGTAACCTTATGGCCTTGGGTAACCTTTACCCTCAGGCTTCCGGGGCCCATCTGTTTGCGTGGTTCCTTTAAGTTACTGTTCTTGTTAAGCACGTTTCTGACTCATTGCTACCCTGATGGGTTTGAATTGGTTAGCAGTTCAGTGCTTCTCCTACAGTGCCACACCGGGCCTCCCTCTAAATTACTAGCAATCATTTAAGTTTCGAAGGAAGTCCAGCCAGTGACCACCCAGCAGAGTGGTAGCCTCTTCATACTGGCCACCAGCCACTCTTCATCTTCTCTCCAACAACAAGGACACCAGTTGACTTTCAGTCATGCCCATATGTGCCAGAGTTCAACTACTCCATAGGATTTTCAAAGCATGATCTTTTGGAAGCAGATCACCAGGACTTTCTTCTGAGGTCCCTTTTGGTTGGCAGCCAAATTCTTAATGATAATGCTGCTTAGGGGCTCCAACCTTCTCCTGAAGCAACTCAGATGACCATCATCAAAGTAAAGCTGTGAAGTTTCAAGGCCACAGCTCCAGACCCGGTTCCTCCCAGATAGAGCCTAGAGTCTAGACTGACTTTCACCACTGGGAATTAAACTGGACAGGATACAGGGAGTGAGCAACTCAGCAGCTGCCTTCGGGGTGCACCCATGAGTGGGAGAGCTGTGTGTGGAGCATGGGGATTGAGAGGTCAAGTGTCAAGCTTAGTGGGTACCCAGGCCAGGTTGGCACAGAATGGGGCTCACAGAAAGCAGTAAGTGATAAAACCACAAACAAAATTAGTCACTGTCTGGTCGATTCTGTCTCTTGAAGCTCTCTCAGGTGTGCTCAGCTGCTAACTGAATGGTTGAACCACTCAGAGATAATGCAGAAGAAAGGCCTGGTGATCTGCTTCTGAATAGCCCTGAACACTTAAGGAAGCAGTTCTACTCTGTGCCGAGAGGTGGCTGTGAGTGACGGGAACATGCAAATGAGCATTGCTCTGGTGTACGGCGTGGATGGACCTGGATGTCCCTAGTCTGGTGCCTCTCAGTACTGTGGACTCATCTTCTTTCACGTGGTTAGCTGCATGACAGTGCCGAGGGCTCTGCCTGCTGTACCATGTACCTGTCACCCAGTCAAGGGCCCCACAGCCATTGAATGAATCAGTGGCTCCTTCCCCTTCTGCCTCATGCCCAGAAGGCTGTTGAGTTGATGGAATTGGACTCCCCTCCTTGTCAGAGTCCTGGTGTGGCGCTGTGGGTTAGCAGATGCTAGACTGCAAAGTTGGTTTGAACTGCAAGGTTGGTGATTCAAGCTCACCAGTTGCTCCTTGGAATCCCTCTACAGGATTGCTATGGGTCGGAACCAACTAGATGGCATTTAACAACAACAACCTCATCTGAAGGCAGTTCTTCTGAAACTGGAAGCAGATCTGTTGTTATGTGCCATGCAGTCGGTTCCGACTCATAGCGACCCTGTATAGAGTTTCCGAGGCTGTAAATCTTAATGGGAGCAGAAAGCCTCATCTTTCTCCCGCGCAATAACGGATAGTTTTGAATTGCTGCCCTTGCAGTTCTCAGCCCGATTCGTAACCACTACGTTACCAGAGCTCTCTGGAAGCACATCTAGGGTTGCTGATATTTGTCTAGACCACTAGGGATAGAATACAGACGTATCTCACTTTATTGCACATCGCAGATATGGCGTTGTGTGTGTGCACGTGTGTGTTTTAACAAATTGAAAGTTTGTAGCAACCCTGCATCGAGCAAGTCTGCAAATCCTACAGCCACTGAGTCGATTCCAATTCACTGTGTCCCTGTATAGGATTTCTGAGACTGTTAATCTATGGGGGCATACAACCTCGAATTCCTGACCTCGTAGCTAGCAATCCAACACCTAAACACACAGACTACAGGATAGTGTAAACTTTTCTATGTGCTGGGAAGCCAATTTGTGTGACTCACATTTATTGTGATTGTTTGTAACGGAACCCACAGGATCTGCGAGGGCTGCTTGTATAGATGCACTTATGGATGTGGGCCAGCTAGCCCCTCTCCCAAGTCTTATTAGCTGGGACCAAAGATGATGGATCTTGATTTGGGACCATCAATAGTAGTTTCATAAAGTTTCTGGTGAGGAAATGTTCAAGGCAGAAGATGGCCCTCCCTCCTTTCTGTCTGTCTGTCTGTCTGTCTGTGTTCTAGAGGAATCAGGTTCTGGAAAGATGGGCAGACTCTATCAGAGACCCTGTGGACTGGCTGCAGGCTGCCCCCTGCAGGTCGGGTGGAGCATCTCCGTGGAACTGGTGCCCAGAGACCAGCTGCCTCAGTCAGCACTGGCCTGGGAAGAAAGAGCTCTTTGTGTTTTCTGATGGCCTGAGGCTGCAGTTCTTGGGAACTAACTCCAGAAACTTCTACCCAAGGCCCTGTGCCTCAGAACGGAAGTCTGGCTGAGGATTCAGCTCCACGACTCCAGCAGGGAGCCCAGAGACCAGGAGCTGGCTCAGACCAGGAAGGAGGAGTCATGTTTTTCTCTCTTTCTCTGAATCAGCTGCTATTTCTCCTCACCTCCCTTATTATCCTGGGCTGAGCTGATCCCATTAAGTGAGTGAGCAAATCAAGGCCCGGAGAGTTAAGGGATCTTGCCTGTTGCTATAAGGCTTTGCCGCAAGGCCAAGTCGGACTTGAAATGAAGCCTTTGCCCTTTTTCATGACAACGTGGGGTTAGCCAGAGAAATCAGGGTGAAGTAAAAGGCGCAGAGAGGCAATCAGCTGCTTGCGGCCTCATTTTGATCTTCTGTAAAATGAGCACACTAAACACTCTGGAACCCATAGGTGTTGAGTGCCTTCATTCAGCTAAAGAGCTGAGAGCGGTATCCTTTTTAGACATTTGCTGTTACTAATACTCACAGAGATCTACTGCAGGCATCTCTCAGTTGGGCCCCCTCACCCTCTCCTTTGCCATCATGGAACCTCACATTCTTTCTCCAGAATACCTCCTTAGCTCTGTCCTGGGAGAGGATGAGGATCTGGTGGGTTTCTGCTCCATGACATCATCTCTGGATCTTTCTCTGGACTGTAATTATCTTAACCCATCCCTTTCCTCCTTTAGACCCCAGTGCCTGGCATATGGAGTCCCTGAGTGGGGACAAAGGTGAACGCATTCTCCTGCCAACCAAAAGGTTGCAGGGTCGAGTGTGCAAAGATGAGCACATTCTGCTGCCGTCCAGTAGGTTGAAGGTTCGAATCCTCCCAGAGGTACCTTGGAAGAAAGCCTGACAATCTACTTCTGAAAAACCAGGATTTGAAAACCCTGTGGAGCACAGTTCTACCTCTGACAGCAACAGGTGTTTCGTTTGTTTGTTTTTTCCCTGGCAGATAGACGGCAGTCAAGTTTTATTTACTTACTTTTCTAACCTGGCATGCAGTAGGCACTTTGTAAGTGTTAGTCAATAACTTCTTTTCATTAAGGCAATATGGAGATCGGAGGGCCATTCCAGAAGGTAGAAGCAACAAGACCATTTTGGGGAAGGGTCCTGTCAGTGTGGCGAACACACAGATTTCAGGGACCAAGGGTTTTATGGAAAGAAGCTGTTTCTGCGTTATCTGGCAATACTGGCTCTGTTTTGTGTGATTCCAACAAAGGATCTCATAGACCAGCTGGTCTAGGTCACACTTGTCCCTTAGATTCACAGAAACTATCTCTTAACATCACCAGTGTCCTTTGGACTTCCGGTTCCTGGACTTGTCGCCTCGGGCGGACTTCTCTCTGCCCCAAAACTCTAGCGGAACTGCCAAAACATCACTGGAGATCTACAGGAAAATTCAGGTTGTTGCACAGGGAAGGTGGGAGATGACTGGATTGCTAAGACTTCCATCTTCTGCTTACTGGCTCCAAACTTTCTCCTTGAATCCTCTGCCTTCCTGGGCTCATACCAACAGGGAGCACTGGTTCCATTTTCTGCTCCAGCAGGAATCAAGGAAGGCAGCTTGGTCATATCTGAGAGTGGGGCTGGCTTTTGTCTACTCTGCTTATTCTTTTTACCTTTTTATAAATATCGAACAATTCATTGAATGTCTACTGGGAGCCCTCAGGGAATTCCTAGCTCAATTGTCTTCTTAGCATATGTACCTAGATTTACTGATGTTGATAATCAAGTTTTATTGATTTGACTTTGAGAGGCCTGCTCTTGACTTCTCTTTTACATTGGGCATTTTATTTTTTTTCTTTTGGAGGTCTAGCAAGTCCCCTCATATTGTTTATGGGGTTGCTTACGTAAGAAAACATTTAGAATGAGGGCAGCCAGCTTCCTCACCATCCCCAGAGCTGTATTTTTACAGTGTCCCCAAAACACCCATGAGCTGCCTTGTAGCTTGACTTCAAAATCCCTTTGGCAAAGTAACGGAAATGCACGTGCCCACAATGAGGCAGGGCAAGACATATCCCAAGCCTGCTTTTCTTGTGACCAGTGCAGACATGGAACCACTTCTTGTCTGGAGCAAAGAGACTGTGCTAGTCAGAGCAGCAAGCATTGATTTTTTTTCACCCCCCTTTTGGGACCCATTCTATAAAGAGTCCAGTGTACTGTGAGAATACTGCCTTTCATGTGTCTTTGATGTTGGGTGTGTCATGGAGGGGACAGACTCTGGGCCAGTTGCTGACAAAACTTGTCACCAGTCCGCTCCTGGTCTCCCTTCACTAGTAGAGTCTGGGGGCTGATGTCTGCCCATGCCAGAGCTCTGCACCTACCCCCACCTCACAGCTTTTGCTTGCCAGGGGGTTAATGTATTTATTTATGTTGTTGCTATTGAGAATAGATCTACACCAATTCAACCGTTTCTACCTGTGATAGCAGTTATAGACCCTTCAGTTTGTGAAGCTGTTCTCACCTTCACTTTTCTGAAGTGTTCCTCCACCGTTAACATCATAAACGTAACTGTCCTCTAAACTTCTTATCAAGGAGCTCTGGTAGCATAATGGTTATGAATCGGGCTGTGAACCTCAAGGTAAGCAGTTCGAAACTGCCAGCTGTTCTGCAGGAGAAAGATGAGGCTTTCTGCTCCCATAAAGATTTACAGCCTTGGAAACCCTGTACAGGGCTGCTATGAGTTGGAACAGACTCCACGGCACCTAACAACAACAACAGCAAGTTCTTATCGGAGTCCTAGTGTGGCACTGTGGGTTAATGCAAGGTTGGTTTGAACCACAAGGTCAGTGGTTCGAGCTCACCAGCTGTTCCTCAGAAACCCTGTATAGGATCGATATGGGTCTGAACCCACTGTTGTTGTGAAGTACTGTGGAGTCGGTTTTGACTCATAGTGACCCTGCATAGGGTTTCCGAGGCTGTAAATCTTTATGGGAGCAGAAAGCCTCATCTTTCTCCCACGGAATCGCTGGTAGTTTTGAACTGCCAACCTTGGGGTTAGCAGCCCAGTTTGTAACCACTACACTACCAGTCTAGATGGCACTTAACAACAACAACAACAAGCTTCTTATCACATCTTTGCAGTTGCTATTGTTAATCAATCTGATCTCATATAGATTTTATTATTTTTTTATTTTAAGACTCAATTGTGATATGAGTAAAGGTTTACAGAGCAAATTGGTTTTGTATTCCACAAGTGATACACATTTTGTTTGGTGGTATTGATGGAAACACTCATGACTTAAAGCACACTTCCTACTTTCTCCTTGTCTTTACCATCTTTTTCCCTTTTGTCCTGAACCCTTATCTTTTCCTGCCTTCTGAGCTTTCTCTCTGGGTAGATGCTGCCCTTTTCATCTGATATGAAGTGCATAGCTCTCTGGTGCTTATAGGCTTTTTTACTGTTTGGCTCTGACTACTTAAAACATATTGTTGTTAAGTGCTGTAGATTTGGTTCCGACCTATAGCGACCCTGCATAGGATTTCTGAGGATCAGCTGATAAACTTGAACTGTCAAACTTGGGGTTCGAACCAACTTTGCAGTCCAGCGCATTAACTCACACCACCACACCAGGACTTCTAAAACATACTAAGTGATCTTAAAAGAAAGCAATGTGCTCTTTGCCAGTTATGCAAAACTATTGTTTGATAAAGAATGCTTCAAGTTTATTTTTGTTTTAAGGTTTAAAGATGATCTCAGGGCAATAGTTTCAGGAGTTAGATCCCGAATATCTAGAGTCTTAGAATTTTAAGTTCTGTTCTACAGTTCTCCCCCTTTTGGTCAGTATTCTTCTCTAAACATCCAGTTATGGTAGCCTGGCACCATCCAGTTCTTCTGGTCTCACAGCAAAAGGGGGCCATAAGCCACATAGTTCATGTCCTCCTGCTATTTCGGATCCTCCTTCTTCCTGGGGAAGTCAGCAGTTTTTGAGCCTTGTGTTACTAATCTGTAAAATGGGATGATAGTCCCCATTCTCTCCCAGGGCATCTTCAAGGAGCAAATGACACAGTGCAGTGAATACTTTTTCGTATTAAGAACTTTCCAGATGGGGGCCATACTTTTGAGGGAGAACAAAACACAGGTCCTTCTGAGTGTTATAAAGGAAGAATAGAAAAGTCTAAGGCGCAGACTTTTCCAGAGAGCCTGAACCTATTCCTAGTGGACTGCAAAATGTGGGAGAAGCATGCGACTCCCCCAGTTGACAATCCCCCCCTCCCCAAACCACCGGAGCCTCGAGGTCACCTGAACACAGAGTGGAAGTAAGGGATTTGTGTGTGATTAGGGCCAGGAGATGTCCTTGCCAACTGGCCCCATTACAGTTGATGTACGGTTTCAGCTGCAAGCTTGTTGTTCTGGGGCGCCTCTCATAACCTCCCTGTGCCTCAGTTTCCCCACCTGTCAAATGGTGACCTTGGCGATACGTACCTCGTAGGTTTGCTGTGAGGACAAGTGAAGCTCAGAGCTTAGAGCTCACGAAGCGCTCCTATAACTATTATTGTTGTTGTGTGTCTATGTACGTAGGGTTTCCGTGTAGCCCATCTGCAGGTAGTCTTCCCAGAGCAGGAGGGTCCTGGTGCTCACGGACAGTCTCACTGCTGAATGTCTCCTCTCTGTCCTGCCCTATGGGGGCTTTCCCAAGAGAATGTGGGTCTTCCTCAGTTTAGCAGATTTCTGGAGCTAGAGGGAGGCTCCTGGTCTTGCAGGTGGGGCCTGAGGCAGGATAAGGAGAGGGACTTGGTCCAGATTGAGGGCCTATTCCGGGCCAAGCTGAGCTGGACAGGAATCATGGAAAGACCCCTGTGTGCCTGGCCTGGATTCCCATCAACCCTGAGCATCTTACAGATCACACCAAGACCACAGAGGACACACGGCTGTGTACGTCTGTCTAACAGACGGGGAAACTGAGGGTCTGGATAGGAAATTACCTTGATCACAACCATAGAGTAGGAAAGAGACAGGGTTTTCCACACCTCGGCTTCAAACCTCACCGGCCAGGCTCTTGGAAAACACAGACACACCTCATTGACTGGGCTTGGTTCTGTTGCTCTTTCGTTTTCTTCAAATGGAAGCGCTGGGGCAGCCCTGTGCTGAGCAAGCAAGCCTATCTGTGCCATTTTTCCAATAGCATGTGATCACGTTGTGGCTCTGTCCCATATTGGTCTTCACTTTTGTAGGCACTGGGAAGCCAAACATTTGTGTGATTTGCTTTGTTGCAATCCACAGTGTCTCCCAGATCTACCGGTCGTAGGCTCTGTATGTTCCTTTGTCACCTCCTGGCACTGGTTAACAATTCTCAAGTCACCTGGCATTGCCTAAGAAGATGCCTACTGCCCTCCCAGTCCTCAGGGCAACGTTCTTCCCTTGTCTAGCCACATCCTGGTCTTGGCTCCCACTGGGATCCATGAGTGAGTTCCAGAGAATTGCTGAGTGGCCTCCTGGGTCTGTTGAACCAGAAAGGCCTGTACCCAGCCCCTCTTGGCCCTTTGTTACATATTGTCTGGTGTTGCAAATTGACCCACATTGGTGTGTTTGGTTTGATCATTGGAAACCCGGTATTTGCTGAGCACATTCTTGGATCCTCACTGGGCACTTTGGGACCAACAGTAGAAACACACACTGTGTCCTCAAAGATAGCCCCATGTTTCTGAGATCACCTGAAGAGGAAAGTGCAAGGATTAATTAAGCAGCTAGTACTTGTGGACCCCAGAGACATTGTGGGCCCAGTTCCAGGCCACTCCAGTAAAGCAATTATTGCTAATCAGTGAGGCACTGATTTTTAGCTTCCCAGTGTGTAGACAAGTTATGTGTACACTATAGGGTCACTATGAGTGGGAATAGGTATGTAATGGCATTGTGAAAACATTTGAAATAGTGTGAAAATGGCCAAAAGGTGACAAACAGACACAAAGTGAACACGTATTATTGGGAGAAAATGAGCAATAGCCATGAATCTAGGAAGCATGCCTGTATTTGCAGATTTTGTGTTCCCTGTTTCATTGAGGAGTCCTGGTGTGGCGCTGCAGGTTAATGTGCTGGACTGCAAGGTCCGTTTGAACCACAAGGTCAGAGGTTCAAACGATTCTGCCTCTGGGACCAGAAAGATGATAGCAGAGAGACAGTGACTGGAGTCCAGGGAGATGCCATTGAACTTGTCAACAAAGCGGGCCTCCAATCAGCTGGAAGAAGTGACTCCTACCACCCCCAGCCCTGTGGGGGTCTGGCTTGCACCTGTGGGAGGTCATCCAGAGCCCCCCAGACCAGTTGCACTGCCATGTGCCCCTTTCTCCTGGGTAAAATAGCTTGCACACACCTACAAATCAACATTTACTGAAATTGCTTCCTAAAAGGAGCCATCGAATTAGAAGTTCATAGAAAAGACCGTCTGAGGAAGAGTGTGTGAGCCTCCCATCCCCGCTGTCTGTCTGTGGCTGACTGTGTGATTGTGGGACCCTTACTCCAACTCCGGTGGGCTTCCGCCTCCCTCCCGCGCTCTACATTTCATGTGATTCACTTCCCTGCTCCTCCCAGATTGTGCAGATTTGTTTTTGTTTTGACCAATAGAAGATGTGTTTCAGCCCAGCCCTCTTTCCCCAACTACACGTACTCACTTCCTGACTATGCCCCCACGGTGGTCATTCCCACAAGGCATCAAACGTTTGCCCACCTCCTAAACTGTGCTCGAGTGTACACATCAGGTTTCTTTGTCCCGAAAACCAAAACATTCATAGGATTAACTTTTATGAGTGATGCTCTGGAACCGTATTGTCAGATGCCATTGAGTCAGTTCTGACTCACAAACTCCACCCACAACAGAGTGAAACACTTCCCAGTCTTGCTCCGTATTTCCGAGGTCAGCCTGTAATCTGGTGGTGGTGATGGTTCTTAGGAATCAGCAGGCTGCCCCGCACCAGGGAGTAACACATATGGAAGCTTCCCCTAAGGCTTTTCTCTACTCTCCACAGACTTCAGGAGTCAGCACATGTAGTGGATGTTTCTTGGATTTGAGATTTTCTCAGTTTTGGAACTAGTGACATTTTGTCTGGTTGACTCTTTACTGTAAGCTTGTCCTGTGCATTACAGGATGCTTAGCAACACCCCTGGCCTCTGACCACTAGATACCAATAGCATCCCTCTTTCCCTTTAAGTCATGATCATCGAAAACGTCTCCAGATGTAGCCTACTGCCCTGTTGTTGTTGTTGTTAAGTGCCATTGAGTCTGTTCCAATCCATAGCGGTTTCCTACGCATAGAGTTTCCAGGGAGTGGCTGGTGAACCTGAACCGCTGACCTTGCAGCTCAAACTGACTTTGCAGTCCAGCACTTTAGCCCACAGCACCATACCAGGACTCCTACTGCCCTTTATAGGATAACAAAAAGACCCTAAACCTGCTGCTGTGTAATCAATTCTGCCTCATAGTGACCCTATAAGACAGGGTTTCCAAAGCTGTAGGTCTGTATGGAAGCAGATCCGCCCACCTTTCTTCCTTGGAGCAGCTGGTGGGTTCGAACCAGCAACTTTTTAGTTAGCAGCTCCACCTGGTTTTCTTTTGGACTAGTTGTCCCAGTTATGATCAATATTGGAATGAGTAGATGTGCCTCTGTAACTTCAAAGTACACCTGTCATCAAGTCCTTGGTATTTCTGGAAGACAGGCCATTTTTAAACCTATGGTCTGGAAAGTTGTAGGGAAGGAAGAGACGGGGGTGGAGTGAGGGTGGAGGAACACTCGTGCAGGGGCCTGGAAGACTCTGAAGACATTGTTTTGGAAACCTTTTAGGGCTGGAACTGAACTCTTCCTGGATAAAGGAGGATGAATGAGCATCTGTTACGCTGTGATGTGGTCTTGACATCAAGAAGCCCCAGAGAACTGCCAGACAGGACTGACAACATCATGGGTTCAAGTCCTTATAAATGCAGAATTGTTTTCAAAGCGTGGTTTCAGTCTATGGTTTAATGATCATTTAAACCAACAAAACCAAACCAAGCAAAACAGTTGCAATCACGTCATTTGGATTCATGTTGACCTCTTGTGTGTCAGCGCAGAACGGTGCCCTGGGGGGCTACTTCCCTCCCTGGATTCTCTTTTCTTTTCTTTTTTTGCCACTGAAATGTGTTTTTTTCAAATCTCCTTGTCTCCTGATGCTTTTATTACTTAGGGTAGATTTTTCAGAAGTGTGGTGGCTGCGTGGTTCATTTTAATAAATGAGGCCGGGTTGTTTTCTAAGAAGCTGTAAGAACACATCGTCCACCTGTCCAGCCACGTGAGAGGATACACCTCCACCTGCGTCATCACGAGCAGGCGCTTTTAACAGCGTTAATAATTCTTCAATCCGTCCCAGTCTTGTGGGGATAAAGTGATAGCTCATTGCTACTTTCATTTACATTTTATTGCTTACCGGAGAGTCTGAGCAGATTTTGTAGGCTTATTGAGAACTCACAGGGACTGTCTCTTGTGAAAAATGCTTTCATATTCTTTTTTTTCCCCCTCAATTTTTTTTTTTGGGGGGGGGATCTCTTAACATTTTGTTATAGATAAGTCTTTGCACTTTAGCTGCTAACCTTCAGTTCTCTCATCTGCACTTTTCTTCCCCTCAGAGCTCTCTGTTGGTTTTCTGTGCTTAAGCATTTCCATAGGGCTTTGAATGGATGGTTTCTTGGAAGTAGATTACCAGGCCTTTCTTCAGAGGTACCTCTGGGTGAACTTGAAGTTCTAACCTTTGGGTTGGCGTCTAAGCTTAACTGCACTGTCCAGGAACTCCTGGCAATTTAAAAGTGAATTTGAAATGTAAAAATGCAAATTGAAATAGAAGTTCTAAGTTATATCCAACTGTTCAACTATTCAGCAAGTGACTTCACACAGGGTTAATGCCAGGAGCTCCAGGTAGAGATGTGAATGGATCTGGTGGGCTCCCTGTTATGTGGATTTCGCAGATGAACCGGAGACATGGCTGGGGCTCCAACTTGCACCCTTTATTCTTTGCTGAGTGTGTTGAGTTGCCCCGTGACATGAGGAGGCCTTGTCCCCGCCCTGTCCACCCCACCACCTCCCTTACATGCAGGGTGGCAATGTCAGGGTCCTGAGTTTCTGGAAGGCTCTCTGGGCTGTGTAGGCGAGGTGTCCCATGGACCAGGGTCTCGGGACCATGAACACGCTGAATTAGCAAGACCGACAGGCGTCGACTTTTCATGTCTCCTGCCTCCAGGCTGGCAGCTGCCCAGGAATGCCCATAAATATAAAAGGACTTTGTTTTCAGAATATTCTGAAGCGGAGATACAAAAGCTACATAAAGGCATTCTTGTGGGACAGGTTATCTGCTGGGGAATCGAGCTGGAGCCCCAGACTGGAGCACCCCAGGGAGAGCTTCGTCCACCCATGGAAGGCTATGTGGTGGCACTGGGGGAGGGGTCTTTGGGATCTGAGGTGTCCCTATCTCTGCTATGGGTTGACAGCTAAGGTGTCTCACAAGGCTCTTGTGGGTTCAGGCATTGAGTGGAGCTTTCCGATGGCCACAGATTGGGCTTTCAGAAGCCCGCTTGTTCTCTTTGAGCATCACGTCTGTTGGATCTTAAGTACCTCGAAGCCAGTTCCCTCTTTGGAATACAGCAGTAGCAGTGTGGCAGTGTGATCATAAGCCAACATAAACCCCAAATCCTCACTTGGTCACCTCTCTTTTCAGTTCTGCCAGTGGTACGGCCATAGGGGTTGCTTTCTCTGAGTAGCCACTGGAGCGAGGTCAAATGAAAAATCCTGTGAGCTTGGGAGACCCCCAAGCTTCCCACACTGCTCAACTGCTGGCCATAGATTCTGGGGTTTCTCTCTACTCCATCAGGCTGCCTCCCTGCTTTGTCCCCTCTCCTGGGCTCCCTCACTGTTGACTTTCTAGTTCCCATACTCTGTTGGGTTCCGTAAGTGCTGAGAAGACTCTCAGAACTCATTGGAAAGCACTGTACACATATGCTTGCAATTTACTCTCGGAATAAAGAACACAAAGGAAGAGAGATTCATAGGGTGATGTCTGGGAAGGTCCCCAATGCAGAGCTTCCATGTCCCCAAAAGGGATGTACTTCAGTGCCTGTCACCCACCAGGAAGCCCCAGGAACTTCCATGTCCAGAGCTTATATTGGGGTGGGGTGGGGTGGGGTTGTCTCAGTCCTTAGTGCAGACCCCAGCCCTTTCCTCTGAGGTTGGTCAGAGTCCCAAGGTGCTCAGGAAGTATTCTGTGATGGGTCTTTCTGGCCTGGCTTGGCCAGCCCCACCTTGAGTCACCTTGTTACCTCATCTAGCCTGCCAGTCGTCCTTCTTACCAAACACGCTTACATTTAAACAGTGTTTTCAGGGTTTAAATGTTTTATGTATTTATTTAAGACATACGTTTCAGGAACTGAGGACAAACAACCACGTCTCTAGATTAAGTTCCTTGGTCAGACTCCTCCTACTCGAGTTTTTCAGTCTAGAAGGTTTGGATCTGACCCCTCTCTTCACTTCCTCCTTCTTCCCAAGTTCTATTCTGTCTCCCCTGCTACCCTGACCCCTGATTCTGGGGTCTTTGTGACTCACACCGGATTGTCCCAGTGTGACGGTTGATTCATAAGCGTAAATGTTCATACCTCCAGCTCCCAGAGTGAGCTCTCCCTCGAATGTATTCTCAGTGCCTGTCCTGATCCTCCCTGCCCAGCAGTCTGCTCGCTCCCCAGGGAGCCTGTCTTGGCACCTTCCCAATGCCCTCCTGAACACTGTCCACTCCTGCCCCATGGTCCAGCCTCCGAGTGCCACCCTCCCTACTGTGGCTCATGGTATCCCCTTTGGCCTTGAAGGTCTGTTTTCTTTCTAAATTCTGCTGAGCTTCCCACACCCATCAAACCCCTCGGCTTGAGACTCTTCCAGCTTTAGCACAGAGCAGAGAGCTGGGCACAGGCGTGGGTGGGAGGGGTGTCTCTGCTGCTGCTCACCTGTTGGGTGGATGGAACAGGATGAAGGAACGGGAATTCTGTGAGCGTCTGCCAACTTTCCTTTCTTCCTACTCCGAGGCTGCCTGGCTTTGGGATTCTGAAGTGGCTCTCCTCAAGTGCAGTGACTTAGCGTCCTGTTATGTGGGTGGGCCTGGCCTTGGTGTTGAGTACCAATACATCCGTTTCATTAGAAACATGGTTGTCTCCATGAGCCTATTTGAAATCCTGGTAAATCATCTGTTCCCCGCCCTCAGTGGCCAGTCTGGGACAGAGCAATGAGCCTGGACAAGTCTCGGAATCTTGGGTTCATTGGACAGGGTGCAAGAGCATTTGGAGCAGAGTTCATGCTCGACTTTCGACCTGTCTCCTTCATTGGCCTTGAATTTGCTTCCTTTGGAAAATAGTGGTTAATGGGAAGTACTGACCTCCAACCTTTGGCTTCTCTCAGACAGGTGACAGCAGGGCAATGAATCGGGACCTGCAGGACGTGGACCTTGCTGAGGTGAAGCCTTTGGTGGAGAAAGGGGAGGTGAGTGTGGATGCTTCTGGTAACCATCCCATCTCAAAACGCATGCACACACATGTGTAGCACGCATGCAGATAGGTGCATGCCTGTGTGTGCACAATAACATCCATGCAACACATCCATGTGCGAGTACACACATGTGCATAGTAAACCTATGTGCACGCACACACGTGCACACATATACATCCATGTGGACATGTGCACATGCACACATCAACATGCACACACCACACATCCATTTGTAAGCATACACATGTTCATATGTGCACTACACATCTGCATACACACATGTGTGCACAATACATACACATCCATGTATACACGTAACACACACCCACGTACACTTTTGCAAGCACACACACATTTGCATACACATACATATGCATTTTTCCACTTGTTCCTTGTTTTCTATAGCTCCCCTTGGCCAAGAATGCCAAGGAGGCATGACAGACACTGATTCAAGTCCTGGTTTGACCACTGAGTGCAGGCTAGTGCCCTGGGGCCCGTCTGGGCCTCCACCCACATCAGACTGGAACCCCTGGAAGCCCTACTTTTTCTGGCACTGCCACACGAAACCTAGCAGCCCACACACCTCCTCACCGTACATAGTTGAGTGGTTAAGACCAGGTTCAAGTCCTGCCTGTGACACTTGGCAGCTTATGTCCCTTACAAATCATTCAGCCTCTTCCTTGTCCTTCATTTCCTCATCTGCAAAGTGGTGCCACCAGGACTGACATCATAGTGTGGGTAGAACACCCGCCGAGAGTCCTGGGTCTGGACTACTCCAAATGGCAGGACCAAGAACATTCACACATAGAAGCTGGAACTGGTGAGGTGTGCAAGGACGCAAAGCCATAGCATCTTATGAGCAGGTCACAGGTGATTGGATTTTAAGCCAGAGGCTGGGCAGCCATGGGGAAAAAGTAAAACAAAAAAAAATTAACTGTAAGATGGGCATGAGGATTGGAGACAGGGAGACCAGTTCATAGGCAGTTACAGTGCTGGATTGCTCAAGCTTAGGGTCAGTTTAGCCCGTCAGATCTTGGGGCGTATCAAGACCATCATTAATGAAGTATCCAGCTAAGGTGTGTGAGGTGAAAAGGACAGCTTCTCTTTGTTGGGAATAAGGGAGACCCCACAGGGGGAGCTGATATAGACTCTGACCTTGGAGAAGCCCAGCATACCGGCATGGTTTCTCTGTCCCAGGAAATGGATAAAACTGATCCTCTCTCTTGTCTCCCCACAGACCATCACCGGCCTCCTTCAAGAGTTTGATGTTCAGGTAAGTGGAGGGTATGGGCTCCCTCTTCCCTTTCCCTCCCCCATCTCCCCTCTGTCCTTTCCATTGAATTAAGCAGCTCACTGTTCAAACCTGTGGGGGGGCCAGAGGTGAGAAGGAAGTGGCCTCCACTAGTTCCCCTCAGCCCAGTTGGAATGGCATTGGCTGGTTTGGGGTTTTGGTCATTGGGGACACCAGAAATGAGTCTCCATGGGCCCCTTGGAACTGGACAGGGCTGGACAAGTCGGGTGGGGCTACAGGGCTGAGACCTCCTAGTGGGCTGGAAAGTAAGAAAGACTTGATGCTCTTGGCTATAGCTTGGGATAGCAAGACAGCCTTCTGTGTGGTTCGATGGCTCCATCCCCCTCAGGGTTGGGGCGGTGAGGTGCGTCTAGAACTTCCTCAAACAGACTCTCAGGAGAGCAGGCTGGCCTGCTCTGGCTAAGGGTTGGTGTCAGACCTAAACCTTGGAACTGTAGGTATTGGACCCGTTCGTTGTTCCTACAGTTGGTCCTCCACATGCTAGGACCAGGAAGTGGGTCAGGAAGTCTAAGCATGTGGCACTTGTGGTTCCCACTGAGGAAGGGAGAGCTCACAGTAGAGTGAGGTTTGCTCACCTGCACATCTACCTGTGAATCACACACACACACAAACACACACATCCCAGACTTCAAGAACATTCTGAGCTCTTCATCTCCTTTATCTATTCTGTTCCTCCTTCTCAAAACCAAACCTCTTGCACTGTACTGTTTTGCTTGCTAACTGGAAGGCCTGTAGTCCGAGCCCACCTGCCAGTTATACAAGTCCAGCAGCCTCCATAAAGATGGCAGCCAAGAAAACTGCAAGGGGCAGACGGAACAGCACCACACCGTCTGCAAGGGGCCAGGGTGACCAGGGTGGTACAAGGATTTGTAATTGGCTGCTAACCACCAGTGACTGTGTGGCAGATGGGCCATTGTGACAAACAGTTACTGTAAATATTTGCTGTTATTGTTGAGGGCTGTCTAGTTGGTTCCGACTCATGTTGTTGTTGTTGTTAAGTGCCATCGAGTGGGTTCCAACCCACAGTGACCCTGAACAGGGTTTCCAAGGCTGTAAATCTTTACGGAAGCAGAAAGCCTCATCTTTATCCTGCGGAACAGCTGGTAGTTTCAAACTGCTGATCTTGTGGTTCGCAGCCTGATTTTCCGACTCATAGTGACCCTATATAGGGTTTTCAAGGAGCGATTGGTGAGTGTTGAACCTCTGACCTTGCAGTTCAAACTGACCTTGTGATTTAGTACTTATCCTGTGGTGCCACACCAGTACTCTTCTGTAAACGTTGTTGTTGTTAAGTCCCGTTGAGGCGGTTCTGACCCATAGTGACCCTGTGTAGGGTTTTCAAGGCTGATGAGCTTGAACCACAGATCATGTGGTTCAAACAGATGTTGCAGTCAAGTGCATTAACCCACAACACCACACTAGGACCCTTCTGCAAACCTGAGTTCCTAGAAAACCCTATGGAGCAGTTCTACTCTGCACCACGTGGAATCATCACTGCTCAGAGGCTCTCTCGGTACAGCTAACAACAACAACAACAACAACAACACTCTTGTGCAGGCTGGAGAAACTGAGAGGCAGAAAGAAGGCAGCTTGAGAGCAGGAGTTATGACACTGGGTCCTTGTCTTGTCATTAGCACCCTCATCTAAACGGGTCATGGACAATTGTAGCTCTTTAAGTGCAGCCAGCTGTAACAGCCATGGCCTAGTGGTTTCATGGATTCTGTCCACTGAGCTGAGCTGACAACAGGCAGCCTGGGGACAATCCCATCAGCCTTCTGCCAGGAGCCACAGGAATCTAGTTCCTCTGTGTCAGAAACGTTCCTGTGTCCTCTGTGTGTGGCGTTGTTGTCCCCACCACCATGCTCCCATAGGAGGCAGCTCGTCTGCTCTGGTGTGTCTTTTCAGCAGCACTGACCAGCATGTCCTGGGGGCCAGACCACAGTCCACCCAGGACACAATGAACTGGCTAGAAAAATGGCTCCAAGCCCCATGTCACCCTTTACTGGCTCATGCACACAGGACAAGCCCCTCCTGCTAGCCTCAGTTTTCTCATCTGTGATATGGGAAGAGCCCCGTCAAGCTTTGCTCGGGAGGTGGTGCACAGAGGACAGTGGGGCAACAGTGTGTCCTGCGGCACTGCTGAACTGACCACTAACACCAGTTACAGTGGGGGTATTGCTGTTTACTTACTCTACTGTGGATGTTTAATATATGGCTGTTGATTCTGGAAAATTTTGAAAACACAGCTTATCTGCTCTCTGTGATAGAACACCTTGCTTTTACGTCACTCTTAATAGCTGACACAGCCCTTTTAGGTCTTGCTCTTTTTCGTGGACCCTCAACTACCAAACATGATGTCCTTTTACCAGGGCTTCTCCCAAGTATGAAAGACAAAGTCTCGTCATCTTGGCTTCTGCCATTATGGTGGTGGTTGTGTGCCATGGAGTTGTGTAGCATTCTCAGGCTGTAAATCTTAAAGGAGAATAGAAACCCTCATCTCTCTTCTGAGCAGTGATTGGTAGATTCAAACTGCTGGTCTTGCCGTTAACAGTCCAACTCATAACCTGCTACGCTACCAGAGCTCTTTAACCATTGTAGCTATCTCAGATTTTTAATGTTGTTGTTAATGACGGTCCAGTCAGTATAGGACTTCTGAGGCTGTAGATCTTAAGGGGAGCAGAAAGCCTCATCTTTTTCCAGAAGACCATGTGGTGGACTTAACCAGCTGACATCGTAGTTAGCAAGGTCCAATGCTTACACTGCAGGGCCACCAGCATTTTTTAAGGGCAGTGGAGGGATGTCTTGTTTATAGTGAAAGTCTTTGCATATGCCAGAGATTTGCAACCTGGGGACAACTTTACTCAACTCTCTCTGGCCTGGAGCACCAGAGGAACCACCAGTAGCATAAACGAGTGAGCAGGGCTGTGTTCCATGTAGCCTTATTTATGGACACTGACATTTGAAGTTCATATAATTTTTGCATGTCAAAAATTAACAATAAAACCTGAGAAAGCCAGAGCCTGTATAAAGCAGAAACCTGGCAGGGAAGGAAACCTCAAATCTTTTCCACTCACACAAGTGATAGAAGTGTGGTGAGACGGCACCCTGCCAAAGGCAGAAAACCTGTGAGACCCAGAAAAACAAACCAGTCCTGTTGAGTTACGACTCTCAGAGGTTTCACTGTATTCTTCTTCTTTGGATCCCTCTCCCCTTCCCACCTTAAAAAAAAAAAAAAAAAATTCTTAGTTGCAAGCCATACACAAACAGGTGCTGTTAGCCTGAATTGCCCCCTGGGTTATGGCTAACCTCTGCTTCCAGCATTCGTGGTGGCTGCTGGGTAGAGACTGGAAGGAAGAGGGACAAGAGCAGGAGAGGCGGCAACTCAGGAGACGATAGCAAGGGTGCAAACTGGAGGTGACTGGGGCTTGGACCAGAGAGGAGCTGTGTCGGGAGGTGACAGAGGAGGAACATGAGTCTCAGGATAGGACCAGGGTCAAGGTCAGCTGATGAGAACTGAGTGTTCTGTTCCTTAAAATATCCCTGTCTGAGAAGGTAGGAGTGAGAGACTTTGTAGCTTCTCCAAAGAGTTCTTGGGTGGTGCAAATGGGTAACATGTTTGGTTGCTAACCTACAGGCAGGAGGTTGCAGCCCACTCACAGGCATCTTGAAAGAAACGTCTGGTGATCTACTTTCCACTAACTCAGCCACTGACAATTTATGGCCCACACTTCTGCTTGATGAAGCCTTGGTTAGGTGGCCTTAACACCTAGCAGCCAGGGCCTCCCCGGAGCCCTTACGATTCAGATGGGGACTCCATGCAGCCAGATGATAATCCTTGTAGGCCGCAGACATCAGTGACCTCTGACGTTCAGACTAACACCGAGTGCTCTGGTGCTGTATCTTTTGCGACTTGAACGATCTGTCACTTTTGTTGTTGTTAAGTGCCATCAAATCACTTTCTACTCATAGCAGCCCTGTATAGGGCTTCTGAGGAGCAGCTAGTGAGCTTGAACTGCTGGTCTTTTGGTTCCAACTGACTTTGGAGTCCAGGGCATTAACCCACAGCACCATACCAGGACTCCTTACCCCCACTTTACAGACCTTGCCATCATGGTCAGCAGTGTTATGGGACCACATTAAATCTAATCAATACTGCAATGCAAAACCTGAACACACCCATCGGGCTCTCGGGAGCTAAATCTTAATTTTCCTTTGCAAGTTCAATTAAAATAGAAACTAAAAGAAAAATTGGGCCATGAACTACACAGAAGTTCAGTGGGCGTCCGTTTGACCCGCTGCTACAGAACTTCATGTGCCTTAGTGCAAGACTGTTCCCACCCCTGCATTTCCTGGGACCCTTGTCTGCTCATTGAAATGGGGTCAATTTAGCGAGTTCTTGGGGAGCTGAATCTGAGCTGCTCTGTTTTGTGAACCTGAGAGCAGCCATTGCTACTTGTTGAAAACGATTTGGATTAAAACGTTTTCATAAACCCAGGCAGACCCTCCCTTCCATTTTCAGAGTTGTCAAGAATTTAAGCTTTTTATTATTTTTTTTATTATTTTGCTTGGCTGGTATGGATCCACATGCAGTCTGTCACCTAGAACTCAGCAGGGACAAACCCACAGAAGGGCCTGAGACACTGCGACTGCCAGAGCAGGTGGCATTCTGGTCTCATCTTGCCCTGGCTGATAGTGCTCTCTGTGAGTGTTTGTTTTGGCCTGGATAATGCTATAGGTGCTGGGCTTGAGAGGTCTCGCCAGCTTTCTCTCTTGATCCTGCGTTGCCCCTGTGTTACCCCTGCTGGGGAATGTTCTGGATTCCACAGATCATGGCTGGGTGGGGCAACAGCCCAGGGTGCCTTAGTTAGCTGAGTGAGGACGCGGTTTGATCTAGCTTTTCGGGGAATATGCTGGCTTCAGGTACTAGGTGGTTGTGTTTGCCAGTGTGGTGAGGGAGGGAGGTGTGGGAGCATTTTGGATTCTGGCTTATTTTCTTTGGCTTAGAATTCCAAGATTATCAGAATTGGCAGATGTAGTCCTATATCTTTTGCTCTGGGGGAAATTGAAAGCCTCAGAGAAGAAAAGGTTGTCAGAGGCCACAGAAGGGAGTGAAGGGGATGAACACTTGGCCACCCACTGTCTCTGCTTCCTTGTCAAGGCGGTGATGTTTCCAAAATGCAGAGAAGTTCAGGGATTTGCCAAAGGGAGCTCTCGAGATGAGAGCGTTGGTGGGTCAGAGGTAGAACTCTGCCCTTCCATGAAGGAGACCTAGGTTTGATGCCCAAGGGACCTCAAGTGCAGCTACCACCTGTCTGTCTGTGGAGGCTCGTGTGTTCCTTTGATGCTGAACAGGTTTCGGCAGAATTTGCAGACTAAGATGAATGAGGAAGAAACGCCTGGCAATCTGCCTCCAAAAGTCAGCCACTGAAAACCTCCAAGTCTGATTCTGTTTGTTGTGTGCAGGGCCGGATCAGTTCCGATTCGTATGGACCCTCTGTACAACAGAAGGAAACACTGCCCGGTCCCTACACCATCATCACAGTCGTTGGTGCATCTGTACTCCCTTGGCAGCCATGGTGTCATTCTTTCTAGTTGGGGATTTTCCTCTTGTTCTCTGACCCTCCACTTTACCAAGCACAATGTCCTTCTCCAGGGTCTGGTCCCACCTGAGAACATGTTGCCATGGATCGCCCCGATTTGGTAGCAGTTAACAACAATTATCAAGATAATCCTCACTTAGGTCTCTCTGATGCCTAGAAATGGAACAATCATGAAAGTTAGAATAGCTTATCATCTCTTGATCCTTAACTGTTCTGGGAATGGGTGCGGAACTCATTCCTACTTCATAGCTCTGCTAATCTCATAACAGAAGCAGGGGATCCCATCACCTTTGTTGTAGCCTTGAAGATACAATCCTCAGATCTGTAACTGATTGTGGGGAAGCGGCAGGCAACTTGAGGCTACTACCCATAATCCCTAACCCACAGACTGGGAACTTTCTGTTGCCCCAAATTGAATTTGGGGCAACAGAAATATTGGAGTTGATTCCGTCATCCTGGATCTGTAGTTATTCAGATGGTCCGTTGGTTTTGGTTTCCATGGGAATCTGTGTTTGTGTGCTCCCCAGGGCTCTCTGGGAAATGAGATGACATCACCCAAAGTACCCAGGGGGAGGGGGCTGGTGGGCAGGGTCTCTGAGCCTTGGCGCTCCCAGGCTGGTGGTTTGGGCTACGGTTTGGGGGCATCAATTCCTGCCTGGGGAGGTGGTTGTTTCTCCTTCTCCCAGGGAAAATGGAAGCTATGACCTTTTACTAATTGCTTTATTTCTGCAGAATTGCTTCTTCTTCTGAAGGTGGGCAGATCCCAGAGGCTTGGAAATCCTCAGCACACCATTTCCTTTCGCTCCACCTCCCCCTGCTCCTGCCCCACTTCCTAGCAAAGCCAAGGGGGACTTAGATGCTCATCTAGGTTTGTCTGAAATGAGGCTTTAGAAAAGAAAGCTGGGTGTTATATCCACGCCTTTGTGAGTTTCTCCGGAATGCTATCCTGGTAGATGTGGGAAGAGAGGAGAGGCGGGCCACCCACCTGCCCCTGCGGTGTAGTTCCCACTGACCTCCCCCTGTTCCTTCCAGACCAATCAGCCTGGGTTGGATCAGGACTCCAGAAACCACAGGGTCAGGCATAAGCAGATCCAGACCCAGCTCTACCTTTGCTATGGAGATGAAGCTGTAAATATATCTTTATGGGAGCACAAAGCCTCATCATTCTCCAGATGAACAAGCAGCTGTTGGTTTTGAACCACCAGCCTTGCAGTTAGCAGTCCAATGCTTATTCTACTGTGCCACCAGGGCTCCTACACCACCTGTCTTCCAACCCCCACTGGCCCTTACTTTTTCTTCCCAAGAGGGCTTTCCTTCTTAATCCTTTTTCCTTGGAGAATTCAGGTCTTCCCAGCCTGACATCCTTCTCCATGGCAGCTTCCTAACTTTCCTTCTGCTCAGGGCTTTTTCTGGTCTCCCAGGATGGTGACAAAATAAAGAACCTGAGAAAGGAGAGGAATAGCCACAGGTCCAGCCTGACCGCAGAGGTCTTACCTTCTAGATGTTGCCAATAGACCCCATGGCATCTCCAGGGCTGGGGAGAGAATTGGAGCTTGGGAGCTCAGGGACCTATCTCATGTCTCAGGTATGAACCTGCATCTAAGGCACCCTGGTGGAGAAACTGTTAAAGCTAACCAAACATTGGTGCCTTGAGTTCAACCAGTATCTTCTGTGGGGAAGAGATCTGGTAATCTGCTCCCACAAAGATTACAGTATAGAAACCCTAATTGGAGCAGTTCTACTCTGTCACATGGGGTCTTGCTGAGTCAAAAACGGGCTCCGCACCAGTCCACGACAGCCTGCAGCTTCAGCTCTGAAGCTGGCTTTCCCATCTTTTCTGGAACTGTGATGTTAGACCTTGGGCGGACCCGGCTTTTTAGTATTTACTCAGTAAATGGTGATTGTTCTTGTGCATAGATGCCATTGTGTTCTTCCTCATACACCCTGCCCTTGCTTAATGGATCCTAGGATCAAAGACACAGCGTGCCTCCCTCTTCACATAAGCAAACAAGTAGGGGGAATAACAAATTGTTTTACGTAAAGATAGTGGGAATTGGGCTCTGGCGTTTTCTCTTATGTCTCTCATGTTTTGCTTTTCTGGCTTCAACAGGCCTTGACTGAAAGCAGGGTCTGATGAACCAAAATGACCTGTTGTTCCACGGATTGTGGTTTCTCCCCTCATTGGCCAGGCCCTGACCCCAAGGTTTGCTGGACAGAGGGAGGACAGGGGTAGGTCAGCTCAGCTGTTGACTTTGAGCCTGTGGAACCTCATTATCCTCTTAGAGTCAAATGCATTTAGCGGGAGGCAGCAGTTTGTCCCTAGAGCCCTGAGGTCATCAGCCAGCAATTGAAGCCATCTGGGCTGACCCTTGTGGCTTTGTAGTGATGGTCTCTGGTGCATTTTCCATAACTATCAGAGCGGAAAGATGTACTGCAATCCGCAAAGATCTGTTCCACGATTTCAGTCTTGGAGCTGCTCCCTGAAGCAGGTGGGCTCTGATAAGGTGCAGCACTGGGCCAAGGTCACACAGTTGGATTAATGTCACCTGACAAACCATTGCTGTTGAGTTGATTGTGGCCATGGCCACACCCTTCATGGTTTGGAGTAGAGGTCTGTGCTTCTTAGTGTTTTCAGTGGCTAAGATTTTTCTTAAGATCACCAGGCCTTTCTTCCGAGCTACCCCTCAGTGGATTTGAATGGCCAAACTTTCAACGAGTAGCCCAGCACTTAAAAATCTGCTTTCATTCAACAAATAATACTCTAAGCACGTAAATGCTGTCCTCGCCAACCTAGAGCACCCAGTATAAATGACCATGAATATCCCCCAGCCCCTGACTCCTTCTAGCTACTGCTTTGTCATCTGGAGCATGTAGCTTTTGTCCTCATGCTTGCAAAATGGCTGCAGAAGCCCCAAGCATCTCATCCATGTTCCAGGTAGGGAACCAAGTGGTAAAGTGAATGATTAAGAGCTAAAACCCTCTAAAATATTTCTCCTGGAAGTTCCTGCAAGTCCTGCTAACATCTCTGGCCAGACCCAAGTCACCTGCCATCCTTGGCTGCAAGGGAGTCAGGGAAGGAGAATTTTACATTGCTACTTGGTTCCAAATTAGAGGGTTTTTTTTGTTTTTTCATAAAGGAGAAAAAAAGTAAACATTTGGGCAGGTGTCCCACATGGTGGTGGTAGCTGTGTGCCTTGGAGTCTATTCTGACTCATAGCAACCCTGTGTAGGGTTTCCGAGGCTATGAATCTTTATGGGAGCAGAAATCTTCATCTTTCCCACGGAGTGGCTGGTAGATTCAAACTGTTGACCTTATGATTAGCAGCCCAACTCATATCCCATTAGGCTAACCATGGTTCCTCAGGCCATTTCAAAAAAAAAACAAAAACAAAAAAATAACAAGCCTTAATGCTGTGGAGTCAATTTCAACCCATATCAACACTAAAGGACAAAGTAAATAGCCCCATAGGATTTTCAAGACTGAAATCGCTACGGAAGCAGACTGCCACATTGTGCTCCCTCTGAGCAGCTGGTGGGGTCGAACCATCGACCTCACAGTTTGTAGCAAGCGCTCAACCACTGCACCACCAGGCATCCTTCAGTTTATAAAAAAGCTCGCAAGTCACTTGACCGTCATCACTGGAAGACTAGAAGCAGGTTTGGAGGTGGTGCCATTTTCCCGCCGGAAAGCTGTGCATTCTGTGTGGAACTTTAAGCATCTCCCCTAAACTAGAATTTCCTGCTGCAAGGTTGGGGAAGGGGCTACTAAGCAGACCACTTGTCACTGTGGGAAGTGCCGTAGAGAAGATTGAGGGGCACGTGTTCCATGACAGGACTGTTCTCCCTGCCACACACACACACACACACACACACACACACACCACAATCTAGGGGGGTGCACAGGGTGGAGGACAGAAGGAGGAGGTTCTATTCCATACACCAGGATCTCCCAGGATGCACTCTGGACTGCCAACCCTTGGAAATGTCAGGGAAGAAAAAGTGGTTTTTGGGTAAAGAAATGTGTGAAAGCTGGCTCTCTGCACCTCCTTCAAGAAGGCCACAGTGCACCCTGCCTGCTAGCAGTTTGCTTCATCCTTTTTCAGTCTAATACCTGCCACAGAGTATAAAACAGGGAGCTAGACAGCCAGACTTTGGACTCTGTCTCAAGATCAAATTCTGCTCTGTGTGACCTTGGGCAAGTTACTTAACCTCTCTGGGCTAAGTCTCCTCAGCTATAAAATGTGGACAGGAGTTACTTCATGGGGTAGCCCACAAACCCTCTGCTGTGTGTCCTGAGAAGCCCCTTTCTGACTGGGGCTACTTACTCCAAACTTTTTATCCCCCGATGCCTGAAGACCCCAGGGCGAAGGCTCCAAGAGACAGGTTGCTAGGGTGCACTGCCTGGCTGCGCAGACATCTATTTTTAGAGGGCACCGTGTGGTCAGCTGGGGAGATAGGGCCAGCCAGTCAGAGGGGACAATAGAGACTGTAGGACCCATAATGGCTCATTGTTCCTGCTGTGGTCTGGGGCCATGCTGGGCCCTGCAGATGACTGGGGGCCCCACCTGGGGGTGGCTCATTACTGAATGATCTGTGGGTTTTTCCATTGCCTGCTCAGAACACTGAGAGGAGGAGGAAACGGAGAGGATGGGTGGTGGGTGGGTGTCCTGCTGGCATCCTGTGAGTGATCTCACTCGCCCGTGTCACAGTGGGCGATGTGGCAGGAGGCTGGGAGATGCGCCCCGGGTGGGCATTCCACGTCCCAGACTCTTTCAGATGCTGGCTTTAGGAATCCACAAAGTGAGGACTAGGCTTCCCCTGTGTCCCATGATCTGGGATGGAACCTAGACCCTGTTCTGAAGATGGCACCTAAAACTGGCTGCCTGGCCTTCTCACTATAGGACTTGGAAGCTGCCCTTGCCCCCGGAGCACCCAGAGTAGCTTAAGGCCTCTTGCTCACTATTGCCACTGTATCAAGCCTAGGCCATATTTTACTACAGTATCCATCCCACTCCAGTGTCTTATATATTCATTTCTGTAGCGTCCCTCCCTCCCCCAAATGACCAACAGGAACTGACATTTACAACTCCTATCAGTTAACATCACAGCGGCCCCATGTATGTCAGAGTAAGACTTTGATCCATAGAGATTTCAGCGACTGTGACTTTCAGATACCTCACCAGATCTTCTGAGGTATCTCCGGGGGCATTCAAACAGACAGCTTCTCAGTAGTTGAATGTTTCTCTGTTTGCACCACGAGGGACTCTCAATACTAAAAAAGGCAAACCCAGTGCCCTCAAGTCTATTCTGACTCCCAACATCCCTGTAAGAGAACATAGAAATGCCCCGTGGGGTTTCCCAAGTAATTTTTACAGAAGCACACTGCCATATTTTTCTAGCATGGAGCGGCTCCTGGGTTCAAACCACCAAACTTATGAATAGCATCTGGGTGCTTAACTATGTGCCATCAGGGTTTCTTTGGTGGTGTGCTGTGGAGTGGGTTCCAACTCATCCAACTCACAGTGACCCCGTGTAGAGTTTCTGAGACTGGAAATCTTTACAGGAGCAGAAAGCCTCATCTTTCTCCCATGGAATGACTGGTAGTTTCGAACTGCTGACTTTGAGGTTAGCAGCCCAACTTCAACTTGTAGGGTTCCTTTGTGTTGTTGTTGTTAAGGACTGTTGAGTCAATTCCGACCCATAGCAACCCTGTAAAGGGTTTCCAAGGAGCAGCTCATGAGTTTGCACTGATGATGTTGTGGTTAAAACGGACTTTACAATCCTATGCATTAGCCCTCAGCACCACACCAGGTTCCTTTAGGGACTCCAGTAATGGGCATTTAATAAATGTTGACTGGGTAAAATGGAATGGGTTTGACTTTTTGTAGGTAAGATGGAGCAGGAGTGGGATAGTTCCCCTGACTTGTGTGTACCGTTCTCCCCACATTCTTCTGCTTCCTAGTTGTGGGTTCCTGAGAAACGAGTCACTGTCGTTCGACTCTGACTCATGGTGACTACAGTCACAGTAGAACAGTGTCCTCTGTAGGGTTTTTGTTGTTGTTGTTGTCAGGTGCCATCGAGTTGGAACCGACTCATAGCGACCCCATGCACAGCAGAACGAAACAATGCTCGATCCTGGGCCAACCTCACCACCGCTGCCACCCCCAAGTCCATCAATGATGCCACCTGGCCGATCCATCTCGTTGGAGGTCTTCCTCTTTTTCTCTGACCCTCCACCCTACCCAGCATGACATCCTTCTCCAACGATTGTTTCCTCCGGACTACATGTCCAAAGTAGGAGAGACGAAGCTTAGCCATCCTGGCCTCCAAGGAGCACTCTGGCTGCACTTCTTCCAAAACAGATCTATTGGTTCTTTTGGCAGTCCATGGCACCCTCAGTATTCTCCTCCAACACCACAACTCAAAGGCATCAATTCTTCTACGATCCTCTTTATTCACTGTCCAGCTTTCACACCCATATGAGGCTATTGAAAACACAATGGCCTGGGTCAGGCGCACCCTAGTCCTCAAGCTGATATCTCTGCTCTTCAATACTTTAGTAGCTGATTTTTTAGAAATAGATCACCCGGCCTGAGGTACCCCTAGGAGAACTTGAACCTCTTACTTTTCAGGTAGCAGCCGAGTTTGTTAGCTGTTGGTTAACTGGGACCCTGAGTGGCTGACTTGGTTTCCCTGGGTCCAGGTATCACTGTCCATTGGCTCTGGTGAGGAAGAGGTGGGGATGGTTCAGCATCTGGACGGGAGGTCACAGGTGTCAGGGGCCTCAGGAGAAGAGCCAGGCCAGGGGCCCATCACAGAGAGAAGCACTCAAGTAAAATGAGCGGTCTGGCTCCTCAGAAACTTCTAGAGCCTCTGTGGGATGCAGTTTCCGTGGGGTGGATAGAAACTGGAGGCAGACATGGGACGAAGGAAGAGTGGATGGAAGTGTGATGGATTGAGAAGGAATCATTGCCATTCTCCCGAGAAGTTGAATGGAATTGTTGATAAGTACCATTGAGTCGGTGCCCACTCATAGTGACCCTGAACAGGACATCCATGGAGCAGTTGGTGGATTTGAACCACTGACCTTCGGATTAGTCGTCTAGTACTTATCCTAAAATGGAATTGGTAGGTGTGAATTTGGTCCCTGAGTGAGGTGTGGTCTTGAAAGAATGTGGAGCTGTTAGGGGCTGCTACAGAGGAACCCGGCTGAGTGACCCACCTGGAGCTCACAGGCTGGAGAACTGACCAGCAAAGCTAAACCTGACCTTCTGAGGAGGGCAGGCAGAAGAGAGCCTGGGTGTGCTATCAGTTAGGAGTCTTCCGGTAAGAAGCGAGTTAACTGAAAATGACTTTAATCTGAAGGATATTTGCTGGGCTACGTAACTGAAAACCCCAGGTGGTAGATGCCATCACCAAGACTTCTTTTCCACCTCTGGGCTGGTTGTATTTTCAAATAGGCCCCTGCTTCATGGTCACAAAATGGCTGCTGCAGATCCAGCCCTCCCAGCCTGAATAAATCAAGTGTAATGTACTTACAAAAGCCAAAAGTGAGCCTGGGGCTATCTCTAATGGGCAGAACCCACTATGTGTGCCAGTCCCTGAGCCACTCATTGTAGATGGGGAGGTGAGACATTCTGGTGGGCTTTGGCCCAGGAAGCTTGGAGATGAGATCAGTGTCAATAGATCTATTGGACTGAAGGTGGCAGTGAGGGGGATTCCCAAAGGAAATAGGGGTTGTTCTTGAAAATAAGAAATGAATTCGAGGCAGTTCCAAACGAGCAAATGCCCATCACAGGTATGAATGGATTCCTGTGGGCCAGGCAAGGCTAGGTAGGGTAGGCCATCAAGGAAGTACATCCGGATCGTGTTGGATTGTCTAGATGGACTCTTGTGCAGAGAGGGCTCCTGGGCTGGTGCTTTCCTGAGTTCTGTACAGTTTCCTGTCCTCCCTTCCCTCATTCTGGCAGTGGTCTAGCTACAAGAGAGCTCTCCACTCTAAACCCAAGACCTCATGGTCCAATGAGAGGTGTACTCAGTGTCTTCTCAAGACCCAGCTGGAGAATGCTGGGTCTCCAAGAGATGCATGTAGCCTTTCCAGTACTGCCAGTGTACCTGACAAGCTCCCTGTCTGTCCATCTTTCCTCAGGAGCAGGACATCGAGACTTTACATGGTACCATTCATGTCACACTGTGTGGGACCCCCAAGGGGAACCGGCCCGTCATCCTCACGTACCACGACATTGGCATGAACCGTAAGTTCCGAGGAGACATGCCCCTGGTCAGCAGGTTCTGTTGAGGGGTGGAGGTGGAAGGTGGGGGACAGGGAGACCCGCTGTTTGTCTTTTCCGGGAAGAACCTTGGTCACTGACTGAAAGAGGCTGAAACACAATGTGTCGGGGCTTGGAGCTGTCTGGGTGCCCACCCGGTGCCTATGAAAGTACAGTGTAAGGATTTTTAGGATATTCACACAATTGCACAACCACTACCATCAATTTTAGAACATAGTCCTCACTTCACACAGAAATCCTAACCCATGTAGCAATCCAACCCAACAACTTCCTGTTGTTAAGTGTTGTCGAGTTGGTTCCGACTCAGCAACTCTGTATAGGATTTCTGAGGAGTGGCTGGTGGGTTTGAACCGACGACCTTGTGGCTCACAGTCCAGTGTCTCTGTGGGCTCACTTATTCTAGACATTTCATATGTCTGGCTTCTTTCTTACTGTTTTCGAGGTTCATTTACCTGCATAGTTTCAGTCCTTCATCTCATTTGTTGTTGTTGTTGTTAAGTGCCGTCGAGTCGGGTCCGACCCATAGCGACCCTGTACAGGGTTTCCGAGGGTGTAAATCTTTACGGGAGTAGAAAGCCTTATCTTTCTCCCGCGGAGCGGCTGGTAGTTTCGAACCGCTGACCTTAAGGTTCGCAGCCCGATTCGTAACCACTACGCTACCAGAGCTCCTTACTGCCCAGTAATATCCCAGTATGGGGACGTGCCACACTGGATCCTTTTATCAGTTGATTGTTCCTTTTTATTTATTATTAACAAGGCTGGTATGAATGTTTGGACAGTGAATTCTTAAGGTGGCCTGGAAGGTTTTTTGTTTTTGCTTTTACCATTTTTCAGACATTGGGGATGAAATAAAAAGCAAAAATCTGTGTGCCACAGTTGAGTTGATTCTGACACACAGGGACTGTAGAACAAAGGGACCTGCTCCAAAGAGGTTCTAAGGCTGGGACTCTTCACAGAAGCAGACTACCACATTTTCCTCCTGCGGGGTGGCTGGTGGGTTCCAATACTGACCTCTTGGGTGGCAGCCAAGAGCTGAACTACTGGACCACAACCTGCTTAACCTACTGGCTCTTTTGTGCGATATGACCCTTCTTTGTGGCCCCAGTAATCTGTGAACTTGAGTAATGTAAACAGGATCAATAAACTGATTCGTACTTTTTCCCTATCGTTTATTAAAGCCTTGAGATTGAGGGTAATATCAGCCACTGAAAACCACCTCTCCATTGTTCTCACTTCTCCGCTTTGCTTCTTCCCCTGTCTCTCTTCCTTGAATCCATAATGTATCAATCCCCATGCTAGTTCCTTTGATAGACGCCTTCCTTCTTTGGGCTCTGACGAAACCACAGAGTTACATGTGGTGAGGTTACAGTCTTGTTTTAAGAGGAACATCCCTGGTTGTAGTAGGCTGATTAATAGTCAAAGGTCCCCAAGACCTCTGGGGCTTAACACATACACTTTTCTCTCACACAACCCTTCAACGGGATGTCAGGAGGGACATAATGTGTCAGTGGGAAGCTCCATTAGCCCCTGGTGTCCACAGGGAGAGGAAGACCTGGAGGATTGGATGACAGGCTCAGAAAGGATGACCAAAGACTGTTGGCCCAGCTGGCCACATAGCTGCACCCAGTTGCAGAGGTTGCTGGGAAATGGCATCCAGGAGGAAAAGAGAAGTGGCTTCTGGACCAGCCCATCTTTGCCTCAAACCATTAACCATTTGTCATTGCCTCCAACTCACGCTGACCCAACATGTGTCAGAACAGAGCTATGTTCTGTAAGGTTTCCAGCAGCGGTGATCTTTCTGAATAGATCACTGGCTCTTCATCTGAGGAACCCCTGGGTGAACTGGAAGCACCATCCTTCTGGTTAACAGCCAAGCACATTAACAGTTTGCACCCAGGGACTCTTTTAGGATGACCTCCCTCTTAAGAATACCTCTCAAGCTCTTAGCAATTAAGAGACTCTAAAGAGTACTTGGAAACCTGCTGCTGTGTGGCTCTGTGGACTAATGCAGTGTACTGCAAAGCCACTTTGAACTGTAAGGTCAATGGTTCAAGTTCACCAGTCACTCCTCAGAAACCCTATATAGGGTTGCTATGAGTCGGCACCGACTTGATGGCACTTCACAACAACAATAGCAAAGATCACTTAAGAAGCGGTTGTATCAACTGGGTGTCTCCTTGATTGTAAATTACCAGGGTTCTGGCCAGGATTCCAGATTGCAAGAGAAAGAGGAGGGTCCATATTGATAGGAACAGCAGTGAGCCCCTTGTGGCATCTAGCGGGAGTGTGAGGCCTGTTCTGCATGTGAAGAGTTTCTGTGCACCATCTCCACCTGATCACCCACTCTGTACCATGCCTTCTTCTATTTCATCGTCTGCAAAAGAGGAATACACAGTTTTCCCTGTAACTTCTTTTTCCTCCATTGAATGAGAGCAACACAAGGAAATGACTCTTTGAACCCCAGGTATCCGATGAAAGGATCACAGGTTGTTATAGTGGGTTCAGTGTTGGACTGCTAACCAAATGGTTGGTGGTTCAAGTCTACCAGTTGCTCTGAGGGAGAAAGATGAATCTGTCTGTTCCCCTAAAGAGTTACAGTCTCGGAAACCCCGTGTAGGGTCACTAAAAGTTGGGATGGACTCAGTGGCAGTGATACTGGTTTTAACTATGTGCTCTCCTCTTGACTCCTCATTCAGACAAAACCTGCTACAACCCCCTCTTCAACTCTGAAGACATGCAGGAGATCACCCAACACTTTGCTGTCTGTCACGTGGATGCCCCCGGCCAGCAGGACGGCGCTGCCTCCTTCCCCATGGGGTAGGAGGGGACCCTGAGTCCCGTGAATTAGAGGGGCAACCCAGCAGTGTGGGGGCACTAGGCTGGCTTTTTAAAACGTGTGATAGAAAGATTTGCAACAAAGCATTATGGGATTTTTCACACGGACAATTCAGGGGTGTTAGCTTCTTTACGTTGTATGCCTGTCACCACTGTCTGTTCTGTCAGCTACCTGCCAGGCTGTCAGCTTCCTGTGTCATGGTGCAGGGTAGAATTGAGCTCCACGGGGTTTTCTAGGCTGTCACCTGACAGCCAGGATGGCCAGGCCTTCCTTCCGTGGATTAAAACTGCCAGCTTTTTTGTTAGCTGCTGAGGACAAACTTCACCACCCAGGGACGTCAGTCAGTTCATGGTTTTGCTAAGAATAAAAGAAGGAGAATTAGCGATGGGAAGGGGGTGGAGTATATTCACCCAGAGGTGTGGGAGATCCAATGAGGGCCCAAAGGCAAACTAGACTGGGGAGGTGGGTGCCCATGTGGGGTTGTTACACAATCTCTCCCCCTTTAATCCATTTCTGTTTGGACTGCTTAGTCCATGGCTGGATTTTAGCTGACAGTATCTTCACATCTTCCCCAGATACGTGTATCCTTCCATGGATCAGCTGGCTGAAATGTTGCCTGGAGTTCTCCACCAGTTTGGGTAAGTATGAGAGGTGGATTCTTCCCCATTGATTTCTACCTGTTGGCTAAGAGTGAGGGTAGATGCCCCACCCATTGGTAAGAGTCAGGAATCAGCTCTGCTCTCCTCTGCCCCCTGGCTTCCTTTAACTAAGAGTGAGGGAGGGCTCTATGCCATTGGGTAAGAGTGAGGGTAGATGCCCCACCTGCTTGCTGGTAAGAGTCAGGAATCAGCTCTCCTCTCCTCTGCCCGCTGGCTTCCATTAACTAAGAGTGAGGGAGGGCTCTCCTCTATTGGGTACCAGTGAGGGTAGATGCCCCACCTGTTGGTAAGAGTGAGGGATGGACTTCCCTGCTTCCCCTGGGTGAGTGAGTGAGGGTTCACTTCTATCAGGTAAGAGTAAGGGATCGATGCTCCTACTGGCTGAGAATGATGGTTTTCCTTCCACTCTGTCCTGTGGCCTTTGTGTACATTGGACTTGGGAGGTTAGAGAGGTAAAGTAAACATGGGTACTGTTGTGAGCACAGTCTCTTGACTCCCATCTTCCTCCACTGACTTCAGCTTTTCTCCCTGAGAGAATCCATCCACCCCTCCGTCCCTCGGGTCCAGTTCCTGGGGACCTGACTTCAGCTTTTCTCCCTGAGAGAATCCATCCACCCCTCCGTCCCTCGGGTCCAGTTCCTGGGGACCTGACTTCTGCTTTTTGCCCTCACTCCCCCAGTGCTTGTTCCACTGATAGCTGAGCCCCGAGGATGGTAATAATGCCTCGTGGTTCCCTGTGCATCTTAGAATCCAACATAAGCTTCAGATGGATCAAGAGAACACTGGGAAGGGCCTCCCAGCTATGTTGAATGGACGCACGGGAGGGAAATCAGAAAAGAAGGCACGCCTCTCCAAGGTCATGGCCTGTCCCAGAACAAGATGCAGCTTGAGGCCTCGGAGGGTGTTGTGTGGCAGTGTGGGCCTGCTCGGTCTAGCTGACCCCCACCTTCAGGGCGGCCTCAGCAGACATAGGAAGAGAGGAGAAGATGAGGCTCCTCATAGACAGGAAGGGGAAGGGGTTAGGGTTAACCCTCCTTCCCTGGTGTTACCCAGGCTTTCCTTCTGCCTCCAGACTGAAGAGCGTCATCGGCATGGGAACTGGTGCTGGCGCCTACGCCCTAACCCGATTTGCTGTGAGTGTGTGGCTGTCTTACAAAACTTATAGACTAAATAACAAAACGAATTCAGGATTATGGAAGAAACTTGGGAATGCATCAAAAACCCAAATGGGAAAAAAAAAGAAATTATCCAGAGTTCCCTTTCCCCAGACATGCCCAATGTTGTGGTGCGTGATGTATACTGTGTGGTGTGTGCATGCACGTGTGTGGAATGGTCCTCATGCTCTGGAATGTTCTATGGCAGGCTATTCTTTGAAACAGTGCTTGGATTGTGCTTGTCTGGGGACTTTGGGACCCTAAGGGATTCTAAGCTTGAAACAGAGATGCAGTAGCAACAGGATCATTGTCACTGATTTCCTTGTGGTGCCAAGTCAAGTGCCGCGGGTTCTTTGTGTCCTTACTAAGCAAATTGCTTAACAATGGGAGGATACCAGTTTTGTTCAGCCTAGAGTCCTCAGCTGCTCCATCTCTCCATGTCCTCATCTCTGCCTCCATCTCTGGTGTTGCTGCTTCTCTGGATAGGGTCCTACATTCCACTCGTGCTCTTCTTCCTTGATGGTTCTAGGGTCCTCTGTTTCTGGAATGTAAGATTAACTGCTTCCCCCTTTTTGTTACAAAACTTCTAACCTTTACAGTTGTGACCATCACAATTAGTCATGATAACAAATACTCACTATTGAATAATAAGAATCTTACCCCCATCTCCTTTCACCAGATCCGTCTAGACAAGATGAAAACTATTCAATGGGGTTTCTACCTTCCCCGACACACTCTGAAAATAAACTCCCTCTTGAACACTTATAAGCCAGTCACTCTTTGTGCCTTTATAGCCCCCCATTTTAGGTAGCCAATGTCTAAGTTGCCTGCCCCTATCAACACTGTGTATAGAGGAGATAGGTTTGATCCTTGATGTGACGATTCCTTCCCTCTCAGTTAGTATTTTGAGCTACTACATCCCATAAGTGTAGGTCAAGTTCATCATTGTAGCAATGTATACTTCCTTCCTTTATCAAATTTCTTTATGTTCCTCTAGTTGAGTTCTGATCATCAAGCCATCGAAGCTAGGTCAAATGAGTACTATCTGCAAGTTTGGGCATTCTTGTGCATCTCCCCCCATTTCATATAGCTGGATACTTCACCTTCAGCTCTAGCCCCCCATGGCTAGGTCATGTGTATTCTATTTTGATATCTTTATGTCTATATTGTGGTTCCTGAGTGTGTGTGTCTATGTTATTTATATTAATCTTTATATGGAACCTGAGTGGCAAAGTTTCCACTAAATTAGTAACCTAAACGTTGATGGTTTGAACCCACCCAGTGGTATTCCAAAAGAAAGAGCCTGGCAGGCCATCTGCTTCCATTCACATTAGAGCCAAGAAAACAGTATGGAGTTGCTGTAAGTAGCAACAAAGACAACAATGTGTCTATTTGTATCTTTCTGCTAACTATGTGTGCTGTATGATTTGTGGAGTAGATGATGCATTGTACCCATTTGGCAGCTGGGGATGCTGAGGTGCAGCAAGGGGATGTGCAAAGCGCACACACTACCCCTGGCCAACTCTCTCCCTCTTGTGGGACCCAGTCCAATATCTGCTCAACTGGACGCCCAGTTTTTCATGGGTCATATTGAATCTTCTTTGGGGTAGGGGAGACTGGACAGCAACAGGCAGCTTTGCTCCCCCACACTGACCTTTTCTGGGTTCTCGAGTTTGGTTTCATTTGTAAAGCTCATGGTATTTCAGACTGCAGGGTTCTCTCTCTCACCTCGTGTCTTCATTGCAGCTGAACAACCCTGAAATGGTGGAAGGACTTGTCCTCATCAACGTGAATCCTTGTGCGGAAGGCTGGATGGATTGGGCTGCCTCCAAGGTGAGACTGGGGGCCAGGGCCAGGTGGGCAAGGAGGAGTCATCCTGCTTGAAGCAGCCTTGGAACTAAGAGACCTCTGTAACTCCAGCCTCCTGTATCCCTCCGCCCTCAGCAAAGAAAGCAAGCTTCCCTCCACTTTGCTTAGAGCAGATGTCTCCTTAGCCATTTGTCTGTTAGCCCTGGTGATACAGTGGTTAAGGACTCAGCTGCTAATCAAAAGGTCAGTGGTTCAAACCCACCAGCCGCTCCATAAAAGAAAGATGTGGCAGTCCCCTGTAAAGGTGACATCTGTGGAAACCCTCAGAGACATTTCTACTATCCTGTAGGATTGCTATGAGTCGGGATAAACTAAACTGTAATGAGGCTGGGTTTTATTGTCGAGAGAAGGTCCCTAGGAGGTGTGAATGGTTTGCGCTCAACTGCTAACCTGAAAATTGTAGGTTTAAACCCACCCGTGGTACCTGGCAATCTGCTTGTGTTAAAGATTACAGCCAAAAAAATCCTAATGGATAGTTCTGTTCCTATAGGGTCGCTCTGCATTGGAATTGACTTGAGGGTAACAGGGTCGGTGTTGGTTTGGCATGCTATACTTTGTCTACATTGCTACAATATATGCATTGTTGGTATTGTTAAGTGTCATCAAGTCGGTTCCAACTCATTGAGACCCTGTATAGTGTTTCTGAGGAATGGCTGGTGGGTTTGAACCTACCTGATGGTTAGCAGTCCAGTGTTTATCCCATAGCATCACACCAGGACTGCTCACTCCATTTTCACAAGAGCTCCAGGAGGTGGGAATTGATACAGAAAGGTGGAGACTGAGGCTTGGAGTGGTTGAGTGAAGTCTCCTTGGCGACACTGAGTCAGGCACTGGGAGACCTAGAACTTGAATGCAGGTTTCCTCGACTCCGTCTCTCCTTCAACTTCACCTCCGTGCCATGCTCACTGGCATCCCATTTGGGCAGGAGACAAGCTTCCATGCAGCTGGCAGCTGACACCTGCCTGGACTCTATGCCTGCTGAGGCTGGGGTAACAGAGGTGGACCAGACACCCCCTCCGAGGGGCTTCTGGGCAGGAGACAGACAGACCATGGTCTGGTGGAGAATCGCTGGAGCTGTGTCAGGAAGTTTGGGCCTGGCTGGTGCCCTGGGCTTCTTGTTTATCTTTTTAAAAATTCTGATTGTTTTTTTCATAAAGGCCCTAGTATTTGCCAAGGAGAAGGGGAAGGCCAGCCCAATGGAAACAGAACAAAGTTTTTCAAGCTGGGGTGTCCTGGCTTCTCATTCTGAAAGTGTGTTTTTGCCCAGTTTGGGGTGGCTGTTAGGGGAGAGGGGTGGGGGGTAAGGAGGAATTGAAGGCATCATGCCCCCATATCACCCTGCTCCCAGTCCTGGCCATTGCCATCTGGAATTTCTTTCTTGGATGTTCTAGAACATGGGAGCTCTGTCTCCTTGTCTAAGTGTCCTCAGGAGCCAAGCACCCTCCCTGAGTTTGGGGTTAGCTTTTCCCAGAAAAGGCAGTGACAGTTCTGCTATCCAGCTAGTGGGGGGACTTCACACTGGATCCCTCTGGTCAACCCCAGTCTTGGGGGAAAGATAACCTACTAAGTACCTACTAAGCTACTGGGACATGTGCCATCACCTCATGTAAACCTCACTGTGACTTGTGGCTCTGAACTTCCCGGCATCTGCGTTTAGAGACCAGAGACTGAGGTCCAGAGCTTGTACAGCCACCCCTGTGCCTCTCAGCTGGGCCTCCCAGACCCAGAGCCTCCCTCCTACCAGTTCCTGCCCAGTCAGTGCTGAAGGGGTCAGCATACACTTACGGAGCTCCTGCTGGATACCCAGCATTTATGGAGCTCCTATTGTATACCCAGCATTTCTGGTGCTCCCACTGGATACCTGGTATGTATGGAGTTACTCCTGGGTATGTAGTATTTATGGAGTGCCTGCTGTACCCTTGGCATTTCTGGAGCTCAGGAGCCGTCGTTGAGGAGAGATGAGAGGGGAACATCTCCAGAGAGCTCAGTATACTCAGAGTGAGGAAACTGGTAGCAGGGATGCCAGCCAAAGGGCGGTATGGGGGTTCCTGGGGACAAGATTCTGGGGTCCATACTAGGGAGCTCTGTGTGTTTAGAAGTGGGGTCTTTCCTCGCTGAATGCTGGGAATGAAGAGTCCTTAGGGTCTCTATTCAGCACATGTTTGCTGCACAGCCCTTAGCAGAGGCCTGGGAACCTGGGCCCTGCACTCAGGGCTTCCATGGAAGGAACGCTGAGGTCAGGCCATGCTGACCCAAGGGCAGTGGGGTTTTGCTGACTGTGTGCAGCTGCAGAGACACCTGTTTTTCCCCTCCTAGATCTCAGGATGGACCCACGCCCTGCCGGACATGGTGCTGTCCCACCTCTTTGGGAAGGTGAGTTCGGGGCTGGTGTGATGACATCCATGCTGAGTGAACCATTGCACAGGGCCGGGCATGGGGGCAGAGAGGACACAGTGGGTGAGCCATCCTCATGCCTAGCCCTTTAGCGTTGAACAGTTGTAAGAAGTTCTGGTAGCATAGTGAATTATGCATTGGGCTGCTAACCACGATGTCAGAAGGTCGAATCCACCAGATGAGTGAGGCTTTCTGCTCTTATAAAAATATAGAGCCTTGGAAGCCCTGTTCAGGGTCGCTGTAAGTCGGAATCGACTCAGCAGCATACAGCAGCAACAGCATTGAGGTCTAGCAGTTCTCAGCTCCTGTGGGTTTAGTGTTGGATTGCAAAACAATAGGTGGACCGTTCAAACCCACCAGCCACTCCACGGAAGAAAGATAAAGCTGTCTGCACCCATAAAGATTGACAGTCTCAGAAACCCTATGGGGCAGTTCTACTCTATCCTGTGGTCACTATGCATTGGAATGGACTTATCAGTCAGTGGTGGGATTGTTTGGCTTTTGATCTCGAGGTGTCCCTTAAACTACACACATTTAAAAACGTACAATTGGACACACTCTGACATGTATGCATACCCCTGGAACCATCACTTAAATCAAGATAATGAACAAATCCATCTCCCCAAAAGGTCTCCAGGTTGTTGTAGTCCCTCCCATACTCCCCCCCGTCTCCTCTGGGCTTTCTTCCATAACCGTAGATTAGCATGAGTTTCCTATGTGCAGGCATACCTCACTTTAGGACACTTGCCAGATGCTGCGTTTTTACAGATTTGCAGATAAAGGGACAAGCACGTGTATTGGTGCCATTTCCCCACCAGCGTGTGCTCGTCTCATGTCTTTGTGTCCCATTTGGGTCTGAATCACAATAATTCAAACATTTTCGGCATTCACTGTGTTGCTGGTCTGGAACTGCAGCCACAGCATCCACTAAGTCTGCCCCTACTCCATTTCCCAGCGTCTCATCCTTGGCATCTTTTCTGTGAGATTCACCCAGGTCCTTGATGTATCAGAAGTTCATTCTTTTTCACAGCTGAGTAGTATGCCATTGCTTGGATGCACCTTGATTTGTGTCTCCATTGTGCTGCTGGGCAATGGGTTGCTTCCGGTTCTGGGAACCTACAAATAAAGCCTGTAGCTAACCCGCCCAGGGGGCTTACTGTGTGCCAGGCTTTGTTCTGAAAGCTGTACTCTGAGAAAAACCTCATGGGGCCCATCCAGCAGCCCTAGCAGGAAGTGGTCAGTACTGCTTGCACCCCCAGTTTATGGATGATGAAACAGACCAGAGAGGTTAACTGACTTGGGTAAGGTCACCCAGCCAGGGATGGGTGGGGTTGGGATTTGACTTTAGCAAGGCTGGCTCCCAAGGCTCTTCTGATAGCAAACACTGTCCCTCTGTGCCCCCCCAGAGCTCGCTGGCTATAGGGGCTGCTGTTCTGCAGGCAGAATCAAGCCCCTTGCAGCCTGTTAGCTGGGTGTAGTCCAGTCCTCATGAGCTCTGGTCAGCCTGTCCCCTGACTTCACCTTTCACCTTTGAAATTCCAACCTGGGGCCCAAAGTCCTGGGAGGGAAGCCCAGTGGGCAGGCTCTGACCCCAGACCAGTGTCTGGACAAACTCTCAGGAGATCCTATACCACCGTCTGCACCTGCGTGGCAGAACATGGCAATCTGATGTCCAGGGAAGCTGATGTCCCCCTTCAGGCATGGCAGGGTGTGTCCTCTGGATTTGGTCCTCTGTCCTGTTTGTGCTGCATTTACTTCAGCTTCAGTGTGTCCCCTGAAACCAATAGGAATTTGTAAAAGCCAGCTCCTTAGAGGAGAGGTGTCATTATGTTAGAGGGAAACCTCAGGCTTGGTCAAGTGGAGGCTCAGCCAGTAAGAGGAAGACCTCCAATGAGATGGCTTGGCACAGTGGCAGCAGCATTGGGCTCAAGTGTAACAACAATTGTGAGTGTGGTACAGGACCAGGCTGTGGTTCCTTCTGTTGTGTGCAGGGTCTCTGTGAGTCACAACCGACTCAACGACACCTAACAACAACAGCAGGGATGTCTAGAGTAGCGTCAGAGTTTGGCCTGATTGTACCCCATCCTTGAAGACTGGCAGTCAGACAGTAGTGTCTGCCAATGTGTGGTGCCCCCACATAGCTACAATCATGCTTTGATCTGGAAGCCCAGCCCCACCCCCTGGATTATTTCGTCCTGATTTCTCATTTAATAGCCAGTTGCCTTCTGTGACTGAAGTGACCGCAGATTGTTGTAACCCCAGCCTACTTGGCACGGCCTTCCTGTGTACCCCTTCTCTCTTGCTCTTATCCCATGAAGCACATCAGGCCATCCTGTGAGCTCCCAAACCCCATTCAAGAGGAAGCAGAGAGGGTCAGGCTGTGCCCAACACCCTCGAGGTTCTGCTGTGTCTCCGTGAGGATGGTGATTGTTCTGCTGTTTAGAAACTTCTTGTCGCATGGGTTGGTTTTCTTTTATCAAGGATGAGGAACTTCTTCTCAACTCTGTCCACTAAAAAATCAAGTTAACTGTTTACAGAAGACTTGTGTGTGTAAAACCTCTGTAGTTCCCCAACCTGGTGAAGGAGGCACTGCCATCCCATTTTTTTTTTGTTTGATTGATTGCGGTAAATATTTAGATAAAACATTGCTATTTCCACAGGTTTTCACATGTGCAGTTCAGGGACATTGACTAAGCTCATCATATTCTACATCACCGTGACCTGTTTCTAGATTTTTCTATCACCCTTAATAGAGTCTCAGTGCCCCCAAACAATGACTCCCTCTCCACCCCCTGCTGTCCCTTTGTCCCCTGGGAATCACTAATGATCTTTCATGACACCTGGAGAAGAATTGTTGGCTCTTCTGCTAGTTCCGTGTTTAACTGTTTGTGGAACCTCCAAACTTTCCCCCAGAAGCTGTGTCAGTGCACAGTCCCAACAGGCATGAACAAGGCTTCCAGTTTCTCCACAATCTGAACAATTCTGTTGTTTCCCAGAATTGTAACCACCACCACCCTTTTCTAAGGTATCTAAGCACTGAACTGTGAACCCCAAGGTCAGCAGTTCAAACCTACCAGCTGTTCCTTGGAAATCTTATACATGGTCGCTGTGAGTAGGGACCAACTTGATGGCATTTAACAAAAACAGGGTTCACAGTGGTTAAGAGACTTACCCAAGGAAGAATTAATGACAGACCCAACCTTCCACTTCACATGGGTTGACTTGAAACCCAAATTCACTAAGTGAGCCCTTCTGAGTGTGTGCTCAGCTGTCTGCAGTCCTGCATGGTCTTCCTGGTGATTTCTGGCTGTAGGCTAGACATGCTGGTTTTCCCTTTGCACCTAAAGAAGGGAGAGACTGACCGGCCCAGGTGAGCGCTCCAGTGAAGATATTTCTCTCTTTACCTGCAGGAAGAAATGCAAAATAACGTGGAGGTGGTCCACACTTACCGCCATCATGTGGTGAACGACATGAACCCCACCAACTTGCACATGTTCATCAACACCTACAACAGGTACCTGCATTGCTTACCTACATGACTTTCACCTCTCGGGCTCCTTTGGGATGTGTGACACCTGGGACAAAGGAGGAAAAAGTTTTAAGTCAGCCAAAGATGCAGCCTCTGAATTTGAGCAAATCAATGAATAGGTATCTCATTCAGCGTCTCCTAGGGTCTTGAGTGTGTGACAAGGAGCCAAGCTCCTCTCCCAGCTCCCTGGGGATGTAATGACGCAGTCAGAGTGTCCATGGATAGGTGTGCTTCCACATAGCTGACCACAGTGCAGAGCCAGGTGTTAGCAGTGCCGAGAAAGCACAAAGCATGCTGGGAGGCTGGGAGGAGCCCAGGAAAGCTGCCAGGAGGCGTTCTCTCAACAATTACTAGTCCTTGTGTGGAGTTCAAAGGGCCCTGGTGGCTCAGTGAGTTAAGAGTTGAGCTGCTAGCTGCTAGCTGCAAGATGGGTGGTTCAAAACCACCAGCTGCTCCAGGGGAGAAAGATGAGGCTGTTTGCTCCTGTAAAGACTAACAGCCTTGGAAACCGTGTGGAGCGGTTCTACTCTGACTGGTCGGGTCGCTGTGAATCAGAGTTGACTTGATGCCATTAAGTATGTGGAGCTCAGCTATGGAAGGGGCAGTCACATCCACTGGTATCAGCCTAGGGCTCCAGAATCTTCCATGCGTTCACTCAGCCTGCTAAGCCAGCTTGGCCACACCCCCAGGAGGACACAGATCGACACTCTGATGAGTTTGTCTCCCCTCCAATGTTACCACCTTCACTTCATGAAGAGGAGCCCTGGTGGCGCCGTGGATGTTAACCAAAAGGCTGGTGGTTTGAACCCACCCCCCATCCCATGGGAGAGAGATATGGCAGTCTGTTTCCCTAAAGATTGTTACTGTTGCTAGGTGCAGTCAAGTCGGTTCTGACTCATAGAAACCCTGCATTGGGTTTCTGAGGACCTGCCACTTTGTGTTCAAACTGACCTTGTGGTCCAGTGCATTAACCAGCAGCACCATACCAGAACTCCTCCATAAAGACTCCGGTCTTGGAAACTCCATGGGGTGGTTCTACTCTTCTGCCACAATGCATCAGAGTTAACTAGAGGACAGCAGGTTTTCACTTCATACAGCCCAGTTGAGAAGGAAATGCAGTGTCTGTTTTCTACAGTTCTCACGACACCTAGATGTGGGAGAAACTCGTAGTTCACACGTAGCTAGGGGAACTGAGACTCAGGCTCAGACACTGAGAACTGTGGTAAAGCTGACTGTTAGCAAGTAGGTTGGGACACGGAGGAGACCAGCATCTACTATGCACAGAGAGCTTCAGTGTTCTGTCCAAGGTCACACAGCTAGTATGTAGTGTAGAGCACCACGAGCTTCCCATGCTGGGAGCCTGCCTGCAGGAAAAGAGGGGGCAAGGGGTGCTACCCTGGCCTGGGCCTGCTTACTCTGGACTTGTACAATGCACACCATTAGAGGGTTTGAAACAGGGCAGTAAAGGGACCAGTTGAGAGCTGTAAAGAGGTCATATAGAGGATTTGGGGTTGGAGAAGGGTAGGGAGTGGATCAGAGTGGAAGTCAGGAGGCCTTTTAGGAGGCTGGTCCATTTAGGGGACAATGGACAAGAGGTTGGGGCACCAGGGGGAAAAATGTCACATGAGCTCAAATAGTTTTGGGATGGAGGCAGTTGGCCAGAATGGCCAATGGCAGATCCCTTAGGCTTTGAAGGTGGGGCGGTGGATCGGAGTCTTCCCCCTGGGGGAGGGCTGCAGATGCTAACGATGTGTCTTGTTGCTGCAGCCGTCGGGACCTGGAGATCGAGCGGCCCATGCCGGGGACTCACACCGTCACTCTGCAGTGAGTCTGTTTGTTGGCCTCTGTTACTGGGGCTTATAGGGCCTCCTTCGTGTTTGTGGTGGGGCACGGCGTGTGTCCCACCCAGGGCTGAGCATCCCTGTCTGCTCGGTCTCCTCTCTGTGCTGGAGACTTTTCCTCCCAGGTGTCCCCATTTCCTAGGGTGGAGCCTGGGACTCAGCCACCTATGTCACGTGCCTACAGAGGCATAGGCTACAGGACCCACCCACCCTTGATGGCAAAGTGCTCCATCAAGTGAAGACAGGGTGCCCATGCTGTTTCTATTGGCACTTGTGCCATTCTCGATTACCAGCAAAGCCCTGCTCACCCTTCTTGGAAGAGAATGTGGCTTTAAAATAAAAATGTGTTACGGTAAAGAGATGCTTAATTCATAATAAAGTGTAAATGACTATTGATCATCTTATCCCAAGAGTAAAGCAGAGGATGGGGGCAGGATTCCCTAAAAAGAGCAAAGGATCCTGAAGAAACCAGAAATCAAATCAAATGGTTTTAGGTCTGAGAATATAAGCATCTTGGGAGAAGTATTAAACTAATCCTTTGTTCTTCTCTCCCTGCCCCCAGGTGCCCTGCTTTGTTGGTGGTAGGAGATGACTCTCCCGCCGTGGATGCTGTGGTAGGTAGAAATCAGAGAATCAGAGAAGGGTTCCACTGTCCCTGGTGGGGTCCTCCCATTCTCTCCGCTTTCTTTTTTTGGGCATAGAACATTTATGTGGCCCATGCGTGGCAAACACTTAGCTCTTGAAAAGAGACCAGAGAGTCAGAGGTTGGACTCTCCACAAAGGATTGGGAAAAGATGATACCAGAATACAGCGGGACTTTTGGGGGCCAGTTTTTCAAGCAGGGTGGCCTGTGGGTTTTAGAGTCTTTAAGTCTCTTTACAGTGTATCCTGTGTCTAGGGAGTAAGGTGATTCTGTATGAGAAAAACTGGACTGTGACCCACAAGGTCAGCGATTCGAGTGCACCAGCAGCTCTGTAGAAGAAAGTGGAGGCTTTCTGCTCCTGTAACAATCTAAAGCCTCAGAGAGCCTATACAGGGTCTCCATGAGTCAGAACTGACTCGACCACGCGAAACACCAACAGCATCCTTTGTTGCATGTTTCCTGGTGTTGCAATGGATTATGGGTTGGGCTGCTAACCCCAAGGTCAGCAATTCAAGCCCACCAGAGGCTCTGTGGGAAAGAGATGAAACTGTCTGTCTCTGTGAAGATTTGTAGCCTCGGAACCCCGTAAGGAGCACTGTCTGCTCTCTTCTGTAGGATCACTATGAGTAAAATCAATGGCGGTGGATTTTATTGCTGTTTGGGGTTTTTTAGACCTTGGCAGGCAGCTGGATCACTGTGGCCAAATCCCTCAGCCTCTCTGATCCTCAGATTTTTGTTCTAATAATGAACTTCCCACTTGACTCAGAGTGCTCTGGGGGGATTGAACAACAGAAACCAGTAAGGTGCTCTCTTGTCTGTTTAGGTTAACGATTAGTTCTGAGTGAAATTCAAAATGCCTTCTGCTGGAAAGAAAGCTAAAGGGACCTTCGTTTGTTGTCTCGATGTGGCTGCAGATGTTTGGTAGACCCCCATGAGATTAGTGCTGTGGTAGCATCTGACAGATGCTATGGAAACAGGTCAGGGAGGTCCTTGACCAGCCCCAGAGCTGAGGTGGTGTTGCAGGTTCTGTTCCCCATGGCCTGCCTCCATTGCGGCCAGTCACCTGCCTCAGATCTGCCTCCCTGTGCCTGGTACCAGATGGGGTATGAGTGGTGGGTGCAAGGTCAGGTTATGTGGGCGGGAAACTCAGCATCCAGGTCAACAGCTGCCTGAGGGGCTCGTGGTTGGGGGAAGTCATTTTTCAGAGGCTACTAAAGACAGCTGCTCTTTTTCTTGAATAGTTTACTGTGGCTTCCATGAACGTTTAAAAAGCCCACGTTTGCCACCCGGCAATTTAGACACATTTTGTTTCCTGACACCAGTTGGCATCCCCTCGATGTTACAGTGCTCTTCCCACCTCCTCCCCGGATCCTCTTTCCTGTTCATCCTTCTTTCTTGGCCCTTCCTGCTTCTGAGTTTTGTTTTGGGGTAAATGCTGCCCTTTTGGTCTCTTTGACTAATCTGAGGGGTACCCACTACAGCCATTTGGACTCATAGTGACCCCATTAGGGCAGAGTACAACTGCTCTTTAGGGTTTCTGACACTGTAAAACTTTCGGGGTGTTGACTGCTGGTGGATTTGAACTGCTGTCTTGTGGTTAGCCCCCCAGCAGTAACATACAGAGCCAGCAGGGCTCCTCCGAGGAGTACGGTCTGAAGGAATTCAAAGCCTCAAGGAAGATCCCTCTGCCTACAGCCCAGCCCTCCCCACCCATTCCTGCTAGGGCAGGAAACCTGGACTCCAAGGAGGTAGAGTGGGTACGGGGCAAGAAGTGGGCCCTTTGGGGCCTTTAAGAACTGTGTCTCCTTGAGGGGCTTGTAACTGAGACCTGAGATCAAGAATCTGGTGTTTGCTTAGTTAATAGCCCAAATCGTGCTGATGACCAAGTGTGGCGTTCCATCCCCTTACCCACCTGCCCACCTCCTTCCCCTTCTCTGCCCCCACCAAGGCAGGTGATGTCTGTAAAATGCCATATTGGCTTTGGGACAGAGGGCCTAGGCCCTCGCTTCTTCCTCTGGTGACTGTTAGCTCGATTGCTTGGCAACAGCCCCTCTGTCTCTTCGCCAGGCCCTTCATGCCAATCTGCTGGCTTGTTTATACAGCTGTGTTTGCCACTGACTTCAGGGCAGTGGGATTAGACAGGACTTTCAAACCCAGTTGGTGCCAGGTCGTCTAGCACCTGGAAGTGGGGTTTAGCAGGGCTTCCTGGCTCATTTCATCCCTTTATTCCCACCTGTAATATCATGGCAGTGATATCATGCTTCCTGTATTCCCACGTGGGACTGTGGATCAAAGTCTAGGATGCCACATGCAGTGGGCTGCAGAGTGGGCTTTTCAGATATTCATGAGGGAAAGGCATGGGCCGTCTTAATGAGCCATGAGTTATTAGTGGGCTAACCCTGTGGACATAATCGTGGGATGTATTCAGAGAGATACACTGCCCACATCAAGGGAGGTGAGGATTCTACTGTAGGCACTTGGAACCTGACAAGTTATGTATGAGTGTTCTGTCCAGTTCTGGAGGCTGTGTTTAAGAGAACCATTGCCAAGAGAAGCCGACTTAGTGAGTGAGATTTGATAAGGAGGAAGTTTCTGGAATCAGGGCTGTCGAGTCTGGAGAATCCTTAGCAGATGATTGAACAAGGCCACTCATGTAGCGGACAATTTGGAGTGCCTTCTAGTTGTCAGTTAAACTCTCTAAAACAGACAGTATTTCCATTTTACTGACAAAGGAACTGAGACTCTAATAAGGTGATTTGTCTAAGGCAGGGATGGGGAAGCAGTTTTCTGCCAAAATGTATATAACATCATTCACGGGCCATACAAAATTATCAACTTAAAAATTAGCCTGTTATATTTGGTAAAACTTTTAAGTAATGGCTGGAAATGCAGTTACCTTGACAGGATCAGACCAAATGATTTCACGGGCCTTATACAGCCGGTGGGGGTGCCTGTTCCTCACCCCTAATGTGATAGCTGGGAATGTGGTTGTCTTGGCAGATGGTTTCTGGTCTGAGATCACAGAGTTGCTGATAGGAGGGCTGGGATGTAAAGTCATATGTTAGATCCCAGAGCCCACACTCTTTCTTGTCTACCAAACCTCTGGGGTTTCCGAAAGTGGCAACAGAAGGCCAGGGGAGGGGGAAACTCGTGGCTTTGGTTCCATGTAGAAAATTTCTTTCCCTTCCCTTGAACAGGTGGAATGCAACTCCAAACTGGACCCCACGAAGACCACGCTCCTCAAGGTAAGGCACACACGGGGTACTCTGTATGTGTTCTGTCTTATGAACCCCATGTGTCCTGCAGAATTGAGTGTCTGGTTGAGACAAAGCCAGTGTTCACAAACCACAGACATAGTTATTTACTCACAAATATAAGGTGGGCGCTGGCTGGCGATCTGAGGCTGCCGAGATGAGAGGGGCCTTCTCGGGGACCCCAACGATCTTCAGACCACAGGGGAAAGGGTTGGTCTTAATCTAATCATGATGTTTTTATCAAAAACACAATGAGAGTTCCGTTGTCACTGTTGCTCTGCCTCAGTGCCTCCTTGTCCAGATTTCTCCCTTTTCAGGTTGCTGGTCGCTGGATTAGGGTCTATCAAAATCCAGTCTGACTGCATTTTAACGTGATGATGCAGGTCACAGGGCCTTGGTGAGACAGTACTGCAGACTCAGCTGCTCATTGCAAGGTCAGCAGTTCAAACCCACCAGCTGCTCCATGGGAGAAAGACGAGTCAGTCTGTTCCCATAAAGATGCCAGCCTCAGAAACTCTTTGGGGGCAGTCCTACTCCGTCTTACAGGGTTGCTCTGAGTCCACATTGACTCAACAGAGATTGGTTTGAGGTTTGGTTTGAGTTTTGGTCTATAGGTCACATTCACAGGGACTGGGAGCAGCAAGTCAACATATCTTTTTAGGGGACAGAATTCAACTCCCATGAAGGGCAAGTGACCTGTCCAAGGTCAGATTGCCAATGTAACGTTAAAACCAGCATGACCAGCCACGTCAGCCTAATTTCAGACCTCCACTCAACCTGCTGTTTAAGTTCCAGGGTCAGTCATTTATATTCCTGCTGGGCTGAGGGCTCAACCTCAGAATCCAGCCCCAGCCTTCTGCCTTCGCATCATCCTCAGTCCCATCTTCACCTTGGCCACCTGGGAGCTTGAACCTTATTTTCTATTCCTGAATAAAGAGTCTCACATGTGTTTGAAATATCTTTAATTCATGTGGGTTGATGGTTTAATAGTCATTTTGAAAGTTAGACTGTTTACAAAGCTGGTCAGAGGTCAAGTATGCCCAGTCTTCCCAGTCTAGCGGTTTCCTTGTGAGAGAATCTTTAGCAAAAGTGTGTGCAAAGGGCTCTGCATACAGTGCATCTGTTCGGACTAGGCAGACCCTGGTCAGAAGCAAGCACGTTCCTCACCTGTCTCCAGTCCAGGTTTTGCCTCTGTCCTGGGCTGTCCATCCATATACTGTTGTGGATGGATGAATTGTAGCTGCAGGGCGGGACATCTAAGCTAGCCATAATGATTGCAAGATGATTGCACAGTGAGACGCCATGATTGATGAGAATCACAGTAGCACCAGCCTTTCGAGGAAGGAGTGCGAGTTCCCTCCCCTGTAATATACCCAGCAGCCCCTCACTGCCTTAACAGGGCACCTCAGAGGGCAGAGCAGGGGTGAGCTAGGCCGTTTGGAACTGGTCTCTTCACCACTAACCAGCTCTTTCTCTTCTAGATGGCAGACTGTGGTGGTCTCCCGCAGATCTCCCAGGTGAGTCTCATCTTTTATCTTCATCCTCCAACACTTCCGCTCTTGGTCCAGTGCTTGTGCAGGCCCAGCGCACACTGGCGTCTGTTGACAGGCATGGGCAGGTGACTGTTTGTAGAAGTTCTTCAGCTAGGAGCACTCACCTGACTTCCCAGAAATCCCTGTGGAGTAGATGTCACACGTCTGTGGACACGTCTGAATGGACACAGGCTGGTCATTGTTGTTAAGTGACTTTGAGTTGGTTCTGACTCATATCGACCCTGTATGAAATGGCTGGTGGGTTTGAACCTCCGACGCTGTGGTTGGTAGCCCAGTGCTTGTTTATTCTACAATGCCACACAAGGACTCCATAGCCAACCCCAAAGACCATGTTCACTCTTTTGGCCCACGCAGTCCAACCGCAGAGCTAAGACCAAAGCAGAGGGGGAGTTGGAGGGGGTAATTGTAAAGGGCATGTATGTGTTCATGTAAACATACCGACAAATAACAGACTGCCCCCACCCCCCACCAACCAAAAAATACATTCACGTGTGGACTCTACTCCTATAATTTTACATCATTATAGCTATCCATTCTCTTGTGAATACTTGTTGTCTTTTTCACCAAACCCTAACCTACCTTTTTTTTCTTCTTCCAACCCTGAAAGGGGTTTTAGGAGTCTTCTAATCCCATGATTTCTCAACAGAGTAGAATTCAGGCGGTGTAGGAGAGGGTCTTTACTAACTTTGCCTCTACTACAGTCCTGGTGTGGCACTATGGGTTAATGTGTTGGACTGCAAAGTCGGCTTGAACCTCAAGGTTAGCGGTTCAAACCCACCAGCCCCTCCTTGGAAATCTTATACAGGGTCACTATGAGTCAGGACCAGCTCAACAGCACTTACCAACAAAAGAGGTATGGTCAGTCTCCCTGTGGACTCTGACCCTCCATGGGGTTCGGAGGGTCTTAGCTCGAAGAACTCCTGAGAGGGGATGATGGCTCAGAGGTAGAGCTGGGCTCAGTACAGTCTTAGCTGTTGGAGTGGCCCCAGCAGAAACCTGCTTATTACTGAAGTCCCCTGGGGGGGGGCGGGGAGCTTGGGTCTGAAGATGAGGCTGAATATCCCTGGGGCAGCCAGAGAGGGCAGTCATCTGCATCAGTGGATGCTGGTCCCAGATCTCCATGCAGGGTCCCTTAACCACTGCAGAGCTTTATTCTAGAACTCAGCTCACAATTAGAGTCATTTGTGGGATGCCGTGGCCCAGACTCATTACTGAAGGTGACCATGTGGTCATTAGTCACCTGGGCCTCCAGGACTAATGGAACTTTCCTTCTTTTCTTGCAGCCGGCCAAGCTTGCTGAGGCCTTCAAGTACTTTGTGCAGGGCATGGGCTATAGTAAGTATGGGGTTGACCAGCACGTACTGGGTGGACAGGCAGGCGCAGAAGTTGAAAATGTGATGATAGTGTGAGTCAGATTGGGGTGAGCCCGATTTAGCTCCTTGGCCAGTTCCAGCTGTTTGCAAACTGGACAGGGCAGGGGAAGAACCATTTAGGAGTGTTGGGAGTGGGATGTGTGGCCTAGAGGTTCGATACTCTTTTGTACCATCATGACCCCTATATTCTTCATTGTTGAATAGAAGTTGTGTTTCATACCAGGGATAGCTTTAAGTTCGGATGAGGGCTATCCCTCCAGGCACCAGGAAGTGCACAGATAGGCAATAAAATGGTGCAAAGGTTTTTAAGTTTGATGGCATGCTATCTTTAGAGACTAACAGTTGTGATGATGATGGTGATGATGATGATGGTGATGAAGATGGTGACGGTGGTGATTATGGGGAAGGTGGTGATGATGATGGTGATGAAGATGATGGTGGTGATGATGATGGTGATGATGATGGTGATGGTGGTGATTATGGGGAAGGTGGTGATGATGATGGTGATGAAGATGATGGTGATGAAGATGATGGTGATGATGATGATGGTGGTGATGATGATGGTGATGAAGATGATGGTGGTGATGATGATGGTGATGGTGGTGATTATGGGGAAGGTGGTGATGATGATGGTGATGATGACAGTGTTAATGATGGTGATGATGATGATGGTGGTGATGATGATGTTGATGTTGATGATGGTAATGGTAGGGGTCATAGTAATGGTGATGATGAAAAGTTGTTAATCAACTCATTTAACCCTCGTGATAATTTGGTGAGATTGTGTTCTCTTCATTTTAAAAATGAAGAAACTAAAGTGTCAGAGATTAAACGGGGACTAGAGTAAGTGGGGTATTGTGTTGTGGGTTAAAGCACTGGACCGCAAGATCTGTTTGAGCTGCAAGGTCGGCAGTTCAAACTCACCAGTTGCTCCTTGGAAACTCTATACAGTGTAGCTGTGAGTCAGAACCAACTTGATGGTGTTAACAACGAGAAGAGTGAGTCAGAGATTAAACAGGAACCAACTCGACGTCAAAACCAAATAACGGTAACAAGAGGAGTCCTGATGTGGGATAAAACACTGGACCCCAAGTTTGGTTTGAACCACAGTTAATTGGTTCAAACTCACCAGCCTCGCCTTGGAAATGCTATACAGACAGGGTCATTATGAGTTAGAACTGACTCAAAGGCATTTAACAACATAGCAGAGCTAGTGTTGGAAGAACTACAATCAGAATGCTCCTTAGAAGCCAGGATGGTCAGACTTCGTCTTTCATACTTCAGACATACTATCAGGAGGGATCGGTTCCTGAAGAAGGACATCATGCTTGGTAAAGTAGAGGGTCAGCGAAAAAGAAGGAGACCCCCCAACAAGATAGATTGTCACAGTGGCAGCAACAATGGACTTAAGCATAGCAGTAATTGAGGATGGCACAGGACTGGGCAGTGTTTCGGTCACTGTGGGTTAGAAATGACTCAACAGCACCTAGCTTCAATAAGAGTCAAAGAAGTCAGTAATTCCAGCCCGTCAGTCTCTCTGCAGGAATAAAGTGTGTCAGTCTCTTTCCATCAAAATGTACAGCCGTGAAAATCCTGTGGATCAGGTCTCCCCTGCCTGTACAGTCTCTGTGAGTCAGGAGCAACTTGGCAACAACGGGTTTGCCTTGGGTTTATGGGGGAATCTGGAGAAGGTCATTGTGAGCCCCAAGTGTCCTCGTGATCACAAGCCTAGATGTGGTGAAGTTGTGAGATTTGGGAAGAGAAGGGTAAGGAGTATGTGTGAACTTGCTGCTGCTTGCTTTAAGCTTAGTTTATTATTTAGTTAGACACACATACTGGGTTTTCTCAAATGCTGCCCCATGCCTAGGTCAGACCACATCCAGTTTCAAACTCAGTACTGAGTAGCAACCAGTCAAAAATGGCTCCAGGACAGACATCTCTGTTTGGGTTCTTCCTGCCTCCTTCTTGGAATTATAATCCATGCATCCATCTAAACTAGAGATCCTTTGAACTTCTAATGTCCTTTTATGTTTTGTCTTGTTTTTGTGTGTTTAAAATAGTAACGGGCATACTTGCTAAATTGACCATAGTCTTCAGATTGGCTGGGACCGGGGAAGAGGCTGCTTTCCTTACCTTGAGTGAGCGATTTGACCCTACGTTCCCTCTCCCAGCAGAGTCCGTCCCAGTCTGGGCCTCCTGTGTCTTTACTGCTTTCCCTTTGGGGCGAGTGTGCAGGCCAAGGCAGTAACCTGAGAAAGCCAGTGGCCAGCCTCATTGCAGGGCATATTTCTCTTGGACTTGCTAGCTTTTGCATTTCTGCTTTGAAATGTCTTGTGGGGAAAAAGGAAGTGAATGCCAGGCTTTGTTGTTTTCCCCCCTGCAAATCAGCTTCTCATTCCAGAATTCCAGAGCATACTGGGAAGATATCAAAGGTTCCAGAACCAACATTGCAGGGTTGGTGGTTCAAATCCACCAGTCACTCTGTGGGAAAAGGATGAGGTTTTCTGCTCCCATCGAGATTTATAGCCTCAAAAACCCTCTACGGGGTCGCTGTGAGTTGGAACCGACTTGACAGCATGTAACAACATAAGGATGAAAGTCATTGGATTGGGACTTTTTTTCAACTGCAGTATGACCTCACATTCATTTAAGTTGTATCTGCAAAGACCCTATTTCCAAATAATTTCACATTCTGAGGTTCCAAGTGGGTCTACACAGTTCAACCCAGTCCAGGTGAGGGCATCTTTTCCATCTCCATCCCACCTGTTACGGGCAAGAGCATTTTAAGTCTTGGGGAAGACCCTAAAGAATGAACAATGTCTTAAGAACTTCTCTAGAGACAGACAGACATTCACAGCTCTGCCATAGTCTGCTCTGTTCCCTGAGTTTTCTCAGCTGTCATGTGCCAAGCTTGCTCAGCTGACCTCAAATATCCTTCCCACTCCAATGGTCACTGACAGAAAGAAGTTCTGGTAATAGAGGGCTCAGTATGGCTGTCGCCTTGTATAGATGGGGGAAGTGCGGTTCTGAAAGACACACTTCCGAAGTCGCCCAGCCCTAGCTGATCTTCAGCCTTTGTGGGCTCCATCTTTGTGAATTCACCGACTTGGAGGAATTGATATATAACAGCAAAATCAATACCGGAGGCTCTTCCATCGTTCCTCGGGAACATGTATGAAACTGCCCAACACACACGTGCCCAGACAATGTGCTGTTCTGTTTCAGTTCCTGCCTTGTAAACTCATGTTCTTTCCTCGTTCTACCTGGTCCGCCACATGGATGGCATTTTGGCTGGCAATTTCACAGTTGAAAATGATCCCCCGGCATTGTGAGAACTCAGTTGCCACGGAGTGACCCCAGACGCAACAAGACTGCGATGTGCTTCACAGAAAACACAGGCAGACCTCGTTTCATTATGCATCATTTTGTTGTGTTGCGCAGACACTGAGTATGTTACAAAGGAAGGCTGGTGGCAAACCTTCGTCGAGCAAGTCTGTGGCTGCCGTATTCCCAACCATGTGCTCGGTGTGTGCCTCTGTATCACACGCTGGTCATTTGCACAAGATCTCAAACTTTTAGCCAAGAGTGGAAAATAACTTTTCTATGTACGAGGACACCAAAAAGAGTCACCTGATTGCTGTGGTCTGGATTGGAATTTACAATCGGAGGTTAAACAAGCTATGTTCAGGCATGAATTTGCTGTTGGTTGTAAACTCTGTTAACAAATCAACAATGTAGGTTAATAAGGCATCTCTCAACAGAAACACATGCAAGGTTCTGTACCGATGGGCTGATGGAAATGTCACGGCCCAAAACTCACAGGAACCGAACCCTGTATTTCCCTGGAGCAGTGGTTCCCTGGCCATTCAGTGTTTGCAGTGACTTTATAGAACACGCAGGTGCTAATTGCCAGCAAGTTGATTCTGACTCAATGTGACCCCAGGTGTGCATAGTAGAACTGCTCCACACCGCTCTCAAGGTTGTGGTCTCCCGAAGGAGACCTGCAGGCTTTACCTAGAAAATACATGTGGTGGATGAGCTTCGTTCAAGCATAAGGGATAGTACTGTGGTCATGAGTCCATGTTCGTGAATCAGCCGTATATAGTAAGTGAGGTGTCTTTAAACAGAAACATCTAGAACAAGCTTATGTTGATCGGTTCGTGAAAATGTTATGACTTGCAAAGCCCTAATCCTGTATGTCCCCTGGGAACAGTGGTTCAATATTTTCTGGCTTAGCGTTTGCAGTGACTTTATAGGACATGGGGGTGCCATCAAGTTGATTCTGACTCAATGTGACTCCAGGTGTGCATAGCAGAAGTGCTCCATAAGGTTTTTAAGCTGGGACTTTTCGGAAGCACATTGGCCAAGTATCAGGAGTAACGTGAATATCACTTGTGTTAAGCAAGTGATGGAATTGGTGTCACACTCAGATTTGGGGCTCACTTTCCATCTCTCTAGATAGACTCAGGGATGACAGGGAGTCCAGCGGCTCATGACTATGGGTCTGACACCAAGTGGCCATCATGGGTCACCTAGTATAGGTGACTAGGTCATTGTCTCCCATCCCCTAACCAGGTGTCTCTTTCTGCAGTGCCCTCCGCCAGCATGACCCGCCTGATGCGATCCCGCACCGCCTCTGGGTCCAGCGTTGCCTCCTTGGAGGGTGCCCGCAGCCGCTCCCACACCAGTGAGGGCACCCGCAGCCGCTCCCACACCAGCGAGGGTGCCCGCCTCGACATCACTCCCAGCTCTGGCACCACTGGGAACAGTGCCGGCCCCAAGTCCATGGAGGTGTCCTGCTAGGAGGCCCCAAGGCTTCCATCCCTGGACTCATATCTGTAGTGGCCCCTCCCTTCCAGCCCCTTCCTGCCCAGGCCTGCCACGCGGCACATAACTTGGCATTAATCCAAAGCTTATTTTCCAAGTATGAGCTCTGGTGATAACAAAGTTAGGTGGATTTGGGGTGAGCCGTGTTGATGCAGGCCAGGGGCAGGGGTGGACCAAAGAAGAAGAGACTGGAGACATCTCAGTGGCTCTATTTTTATTAACGGGTAGTCCCAGTGGCCTGATGACCACTCTCTTACCCTCCCCCAGAGACACCAAACTGCCAAAAACAAGAAGCATAGCATTCAACAATTGCCAAACCCAAGCACAGACTGACCTAGGTATCCTGCTGCAAACAGGCACTTTTGTCAGGCGGACAGGCCACCCACTTCCTGCTTCCTCGTCCCAACTGAAAAAACAAAACAACTGACCCTGTTTCTAGAAACAAAACCCCTGTGGGATTTGGGAAGGGGGAGAGCAGTAAGTTGTGCTTTTAACTGGGCAAAACAAGAAGGGAGGGAAAAAAGATGGGATTTATGTGAAGGCCGAAACACAGACCTGTGCTGTGAACATCAGGCAATCGGTTTTTTCAAGTTGTGCACACGGACACTTCTTAATGCCCAAGCATCTGGGCCTGTCTCTCTGCCCTCACGCTGAATGTACAACTAAAGTGAACAACATCAGATCACCTGGCTTAACAAAAGAGAAGGTCTCAGCAAACAGTTGGTGTCATGATTTGAAGACTGCTCTCTGCTCCCTCCTCCCTAGCCCCCTTCCTCCCACCCCAAAGGCATGTGTGCGTGATGATGTTCGTGTGTGGGGAAGATCATGTGGATTTGTAGATGCTCTCCCAGAAGTGGAGAAATAGCCTGCCAATCACATGTACAGGTTGTGTTGTTTCTACAGGTAGGGAAGGGGGGTGGGGGGCAGGTGGTATTTGGGGGTTACTACATGTGCAGTCGGGGGGGACGGGGGCGGGTGGTATTTGGGGGTTACTACATGTGCAGTTTCCTTTGGGTTGTGATGGAATCGGTGAAATTGTGGTTTCCAGTGGCTCCAACCCTAATGACCAGGATTCATGTGTGGTTGAGTCCAGTCCAGCCTCCAGTCTCTGACAACCGAATTTCTGGGCTGCCTGGCTGTTTTTTGAAAGGACTGGGAGTCTGGGGGGGGGAGTGGTGGCCATGAAGATGTAAGGATGTTGGAATATATGTTTTCCTCCCTTGCTCTGCCTTCCCGTCTTCCCTGTCCTGCTAATCTCCCTTCGCTGAATGGGGCGGCCCCGATGACTAAGCTAGGAATCCTGGGTGTAGCGGTCAAGTCCCTTTACCGCCTTTTGATTTTCATTCTGGCTAACTTTAGATTTTCTTACGTTTGATCAGAGTGAGTTGAATATTGTGACTCAGCCGCTGGGGTCTGGAAACTTCCAGGTCCCTTGAGTTGGTAGAAAAAAATAATCAAGCCTCCAGTGTGGCTTGAGAAGTAAGGACTCAGTTTACCTGCCACTGACACCGTGGGGTCAGGGACAAAGGCCAGGGTGGCTGAATCTAGACAGGAAGCTGTTGTGTACAGAGGACTTTCTTAATGAGATCTTTGTATTTATTTCCAGATCAATAAATTTGTAACTTTGCAGCAGTTTGTGTCTTCTTCTTTTATCTGAGAGATGGTGCAGGAGACCCTGGGGTTCAGGGACAGATCTTCCCACCAGGGGGATTGTCAATCCTTGATGCATGGGGTCCTGCAGTATTTTATCTCTTACATTTCTTTCAACTATTGTTGTTAACAAGATGCCATTGAGTCAGTACTGACTCATAGCGACCCTATGCACAACAGAACAAAACACTGCCCATCCTGTGCCAACCCCACAACTGGTGCTACGTTTGAACTCACTGATGGGTCAATCCATCTCATTGGGGGGCTTCTTTTTCTCCAACCCTACACTTTGACAAACATGATATTTTTGTCCAGGGACTGGTCCCTCTTGACAATATGTCTGAAACCATTACAGGTAACAAAATACAAACTAATCATTTCAAAATCGTTTCACTTCCCATGTCCCTTGCTTCTTTCTCATAAAATCTCAAGTTTCCCTGAGTCTGGAGCTCCTGAATCCGGCTCCTGAAGTCAACCACTAAACACATGCAAGAGCCGTGTCTGATTTTCTCAGACTTCACAGAGGAAAGAAAATCAAACAGAAAAATCAGCCCATGGCCGACTCCTATGAAGCAGATGTCGGACATGCCTCCACGTGTTCTGACACCAGCCCGCCCTCCCATGTCACTCTCTGCTTCACATGCAAGGGGTGATGGTCCATTGTAATGACCACACAGAGCTCACAACAATACTCATGATTATGGGGATCATTAGGGAAGTAAACAGGGTACAATTCAGGATCAAAACCAACTCAGGACACAGCAGTCCTCCAGTCAGGAACGCCTCTTGTCTGCCATACTGCAGGCATACCTCACTCTTGTCTTCAGCCTCTCAGCCATGTGGTCCCTTGACCGCTGCCTTGCTTGAGCACGTGTTACAAAGCTCTTTTAGCCAGCCTGTGAATTTCCAAAGGGCTCATTCTGCAAGCCAGTCTCCTGCCCATAGGCACTCAGCTTTACTCAGTCCATTGGCTCAGAGCCCAAAGCTGCTCTGTCTCTCCCTGCCACCGCCTCTGCCTTTGTCTGCCCTCACTGTTTCTCTAGGGAGGGATCTCATGTGTCACTCATGGGATCTTCCATCTCTGATTCTGAGATGGCTCCTTTTAAGCCTAGCTGGCAAAACTAACCAATCCTAGCTTTAGCATCCCGTATACCTTATTTGCATGGCCCCACCCAATCACTTAGTAGGAATTGGAAGACTTGGGCTAGAAAAGCCATATCAAGTAAATTCCAGGTGCCACAAATAATCATAACAAACCCTTGCTGTTGTTGGGTGTTGTCAGGCTGATTCTGACTCGTCGTGACCCCACGTGACAGCAGTGCTGCCCCAGCCCAGCATTGCGTTGTTGTTGTTGTTGTTGTTGTTAGTACTGTTGAGCCAATTCCGACTTATAGTGACCCTGTACAGGGTTTCCAAGGAGCAACTGGTGAGCTAGAACCACGGACCTTCTGGTTCAAACTGACCTCGTGGTCCAGTGCTATATCCCACAGTGCCACATCAGGACCAGGCTGGCACTTTTACGGGAGCATTTTGTCAGGTTTTTTCTACCACAAGCCACTAATGGGTTCAAACCACTGACCTTTCGGTTAACAGCCAAGCTCTGCTTGCCGTTGCTCCAGCAGGACTCCTCAGCCACACAGACTCACAGCTCTTGAGTGAATTCCAACTCTTAGTAACACTACGTAGGGTTTCTGAGACTAAGTCTTTATGGGAGCAGACAGCATCATCTTTCTCCCAAGGAGCAGCTGGTGAGCTTGAACCACCAACCTTACAGTTAGCAACCCAGTGCCTAACCCACAGCTCCACCAGGACTCCTGGGTTCCTCATAAAACCAAACTAAATTCACTGATATCAAGACAATTCTAAATCATAGGGACCCTGTATAGGGTTACCGAGGCTGTATATCTATTGGAGCAGAAAGCCTCATCTTTTTTCCCATAGAGTGACTGGTAGATTCGAACTGCTGATCTTGTGGTTGTTGTTGTTAAGTGCCGTGGAGTTGGTTCTGACTCATAGCAACCCTGTAACAGGGTTTCCAAGGCTCTAAATCGTTACAGGAGCAGAAAGCCTCATCTTTCTCCCATGGAACAGCTGGTAGTTTTGAAGTGCTGACCTTAAGGTTCGCAGCCCGATTCGTAACCACTACACTACCAGAGTTCCAGAGATCCTATGGTTAGCAGCCTTCAATTTGTAACCAGCTATACCACCAGGTCTCCTTATGCTGTTTTTGTTAAGCGCTGTTGAGTTGGTTCCAACTCATAGCGACCGTGTATAGGATTTCCAAGGAGCAGCTGGTGAGTTTGAACTACCAGCTTTGTGGTTCAAGCTAGCCTTGTGTCCAGTGATTTTCCTGTAGTACCATGCCAGACTCCAGCCCTCCTCATAGTGAAACATAATTACCAAGATGAAGAGTGATGGTGGAGTCAAACTGCTGACCTGTGGCTAACAGCCCAACTCATAAGCCACTATGCTACTAGGGCACTGTTGTTGTTGTTAGGTGCCATTGAGTCAGTGCTGACTCATAGCAACCTTATGCACAGCAGAATGAAACACTGCCTGACCCTGGGCCAACTTCATAATCATTGCCATGCTGGAGCCCATTGATACTGCCACTTGGCCAATCCATCTCACTGGGGTCTTCCTCTTTTTCTCTGACCCTCCACCTTACCAAACATGACCTCTTTCTCCAGCAACTGGTCCCTCCTGACAATATGTCTGAAGTATGAGAGACGAAGTTTGGACATCTTGGCCTCCAAGGAGCACTCTGGCTGCACTTCTTCCAACACAGATTTGCTGGTTCTATGGGCAGCCCATGGCACTTTCAATATTCTCCTTAAATTTCCATTATTGTTGTTGTTAATTTCCATTGATTTGATTCGGACTCACAGCAACTCTATATAGGGTTTCCGAGGGGTGGCTGATGAGTTTCAACTGTCAACTCGAGGTTTAAACCAACCTTTTGGTTGAGTGCTTATCCTACAGAGTTTGAGGCTAGTAAACACAAAGATGTATTTTTCCCATTCAAGTTCATGATCTCTGAATTCTTTCCACAGATTGCCTGAGAGCCTCTGTCCCCTTGGTTCAGAGACAAAGAGGAGGTGATTGTTGGGTTGTGTTTATTCAACAAAATGTGCCTTCTCTGTCTGATTAGGTGGGTGGTGGAGGAGCTAGCCTTGAGTTTAGTGGAATAGGGCCTGTCGCTGGGACCCACTGGGTCTGCCACAGTCAGCTCCCAAGGGAGTGAGCTGTTACAGGTGTTTGTACGCACCGGATGCTATTTAAAGACCACATGTTGACAATATGTTTTACCAGCTGGGGATCTATTTCTGTTCTCATAGTTGCTGGTTTTGATTTTGTTCCCCTGACACTTGGTTTCAGCAGCAGCTGGAAGGCCACGTCTGCTCTGAGATTAGCCAGGTGCAGAACCTGGAAGAATGGCCAAGCCCTTCACCTACCCTTCCTCGGGTACCATGTCATTATTGGAGTCCTTGCACTGGTCCCTGTTGTTGTTGTTGTTAAGTACCGTGGAGTCGGTTCTGACCCATAGCGACCCTGTACAGGGTTTCCGAGGCTGTAAATCTTTACGGGAGCAGGACGCCTCCTCTTTCTCCCATGGAACCACAGGTAGTTTCGAACTGCTGACCTTGAGGTTGGCAGCCTAGCCATAGCTTAAATCCACCTGGTCACATATGTGTCTTGGGGCTTCATAGGCTGCAGGGAAACCCCTCAAATGGTTCCTGTGTAGAATCCAAGGGCAGGTAGTGTGGCTGTTCCTTTTGGAGCTGTTGCTGTTGTGAGATGCCATGGAGTCGGTACTGATCCATAGTGACCCTATGCACAACAGAATGAAACACTGCCTGGTCCTGGGCCAACCTCATAGTCGTTGCCACGCTTGAGCCCATTGATGCTGCCACTGTACCAATCCATCTCTTTAGGGGTCTTCCTCTTCTCTGACCCTCCACCTTAGCCAACATGATATCCTTCTCCAGTCACTGGACCCTCCTGACACTATGTCCAAAGTATGAAAGACAAAATCTGTCCATCCTGGCTTCCAAAGAGCACTCTGGCTGCACTTCTTCCAACACAGATCTATTGGTTCTTTTGGCAGCCCATGGCACTTTCAATATTCTCCTCCAACACCATAACTCAAAAGCATCAATTCTTCTACGGTCTTCCTTATTCACTGTCCAGCTTTCGCTTGCATATGAGGTTATTGAAAATATCATGGCTTGGATCAGGTGCATCTTAGTGCTCAAGCTGACATCTTTGCTCTTCAACACTTTAACGATGTCTTGTGCAGCAGATTTGCCTAATGTAATACATCACTTTTGGGGTTAGAGATGGGAATGGGGAAGAGGCCTAGGGGGCAGATTTCTCTCCTTCCCTCTATCATTAAATGGTGGCCCTAGTCCAGCAACTGACTACATGACCTCTGGTCTTGGGTTCCCCAATCAGTGGAGTTTCTCTGTCTCTTAAGGGAAAACATCTAATTGGACCAGCTCATTCAGGTGCCTACTTCCTGTCCAATCCACAATGACTGAGTTCATGCTACTCTCCATGGCCCCTACAAGCTGAGCTTCGAAGGAATCATTAAAGCTGCACTGGATGAATTGGCATATCTCTTACACAGTTAGATCCATCTTCATCCAGCTCCCCTGTTGCAGAACATTCCTCAGTCTCCACCCCAGCAGACCCTGCTCTGGGCATCATTTCTCCAATGCACTCCCCTTCCCAGGAAGCCCTAGCCACCTGGGATCGGCCCCTGTGGAGATGGCGTCAGTAGCACTTTTGGCATCTATGGTGCATGTCAGCGCACGTGCTCTCCTCCAACTAGCCCCTGAGCAATGTCTAACTCTCGTATCCCATGGCCAGCCCAGTGCCCAGAACATTCCAGAACGTTTTTATTAAATGGAAGAATGTTTCCTGCAAGGATAATTATATTAGCATATATTATAGCTTCCTTCTTACTTCCATTTAAAAAGTTTCTTATCTCTAAGAAGTTATTCTTGCTTCATAGATAAGAAAACCATAGTTCAGGGATATTAAAGGACTTATTTAGCCATTTCTAATGTGACTTGCGGAGTCCTGGTGTGATGCTGTGGGCTAATGTGTCAGAATGCAAAGGCGTTTGAACTGCAAGGTTGGTGGTTCAAGTTTACCCACCATCTGCTTCTTGGAAACCCTATACAGGGTCACTATGGGTCAGAATCGACTCAATGACATTTAACAACAACAATGTGACTTCCATCCTTTAACAGTACCTACACTGAGCCCCCCCACCCCAAAACACAGCCAAACAACCAAGTATTGATGTATTTGGATGGCTGAGCATCTATCAGTTCCCAAGGATACTCATAAGGCTTCAGTGATCCCATTAGACTCAGTAAACCTACTTTAATGATACCTTGTCTTCAGTTTTTAATTTGACTACCTCTTCCTTTGTTAGCAGGCTAACACTTGGTCATTGCTATCACTAAGCATGCTTCTAGAAACTTCCCCTCTCCTTTGACTTGTCATGGACTAAGAAACCTACATTGTTAGCTAGCATTGTGTGAAAAATCAAGAGCCTGGAGGTTTAGAGTGGAGGTCTGGAGGCATTCTGTATAGAGTGTACAACTTAAACCATCCTCTGGGCTTTGTGGAGCTCTTTCATCGCCTTGGAAGCTATTTTTGCTCAGTTCTACATTTAGAAAGAGCTCGGCCCCAGCTAGCTCTCAGAATTCAGAGTTTGTATTTTCCCTTTGTCAGTAAGTGCTATGAAAAACACTGGCAATTTGCTATACTCTCTAACCTTCGTTATGAAATTTTTCTGGTTGTTTTCTCTGAACCTCATTTTCACCAAAACTTCAATCATCTGATCGTATCAGAAATTCCTCCCAAAGACTAGCCACTCATCTTAAGGTCAAGCACCGACAGGATTGCACAGTCTTGCTTCTGATTTAAATAAAGGAGTGTGCTTCCGAATAGTGGTATACTTGGAAGCTGTGCATCTGACAATTATTTGTCTATTCCCTTGACTTTCAGTATATCACAATGTGTGGGGGTTTTTTGGGTGGGGGTAGGCCTGTAAGAAGTGGGAGAGATTTGATCAGAAGATGGTCCAAAAGGCCTTTACTTCATTTACCTCAGCTCTCTGTGTGTTAGTCATACTGTTGTTGTTAAATGCCATCAAGTCGGTTCTGACTTATAGTGACCTTGTATAGGGTTTCCAAGGAGCAGCTGGTTGGTTTGAATATCTAGTCTTGTGGCTTATCAGTCCAGTGCTTATCCTACAGTGCCACACCAGAAGTGACAATAGATCTGTTATAATGTGCAAGGCACTCTTCTGAACATTTTCCATACATTGTCTTTTAATTGTCACATTAATATCACCAGGAGATATGTACAATCATATCCACACTTTACAGTGGAACAGAGGCTCTGAAGGATTAAATGACTCAGATGGATTAAAAGGTGTGAAGACCAAGATCTATTTGACCACTCAAGTCAAGACTGTATCTGTTGTGTTATGCAGCCTCTCTTCTAATTCTTTTCATTCCTTAAGTAGATACTCCATTCATCCATCCATTCTCCCACCTATCCACCCATCCATCCATCCATCCAACCAACCAACCATCCATCCATCCAACCAACCATCCGAACATCCATCCATATATTTATCCACCCAACCAACCATCTATCCATCCCTTCAGCCATCCACCTATCCACTCACCCACCTATCCATCCAATCAATCATGCATCCAACCATCCATCCCTCCATCCAACCACCCAAGTAACCAACCACTACTGCCCAGCCCCGCCATGTGGCAGACACTGTGATAGACTCTCCAGATGCAGTAATGGTCCTTGATCTCAAGATCAAAAGCATTGAATAAATGAGCGAGCGAGTGAATGAGTGAGTGCTAAAATTCCATTTATATTTCTATGAAGTGCCTTCCATCATAGATACGCCACCAGCAGCCCTGGTCGTTCTTGAGTTTCAGTTTAGGTTTTTCTCAGCACAAGTCTAAGCTGCTGTGCTCTCCACATATAAAATACCTGAGGTCTAATTCTCACCATCTGCACATATATTGAACTTGCTTAATGTGCCATCGTTACCTCATAACAAATGGATCTACAAGAAAACTCACCAAATCTAGTATGTCACTTTGCAGATGATTTATTGCTTTAATGAGAAAAGCTATTGAAAAGGAAAATGTGGCCAATGAAAATCCTTCACATTGCACAAACACGTTCCACACAACACAAATCATGAGAAATATGAGGAATGTTGTAAAACATGATAGATTGCTCGAGTGCTAGTTTTTCCCTATTGGGAAATTCCAAGACATTTCTTTGTATATATATATTTAAAAGTCGCTTACAAAAATGACAGTAAGGATGTTTAAATATGACGTCACAGTTTGAAAACAGATACACATACGTGTGCAGAAAAACAGTTAACCATCTTGATATTCATGACTCCCAGCTATGTCGGGGAGTCACTGAAGTTCCTTTTCATCAAGATGGGTCTTTCACAAAGAAGCAGTAATGTCATCCGACACAAAAGCAAAGGACTACTCCCCCCATAATCCACATGTGTACAGAGTACAATGTTAATGAGATCAAAGACTGTCATAGCATTGGATCACTTCCAGGATCCCTTCAGGTAAGATTGTAGCTATTGCTACACTTCTTGTAAAGATTGAAGCTTTTGATGTGGGAACAAGAGAACTACTAAGTTTAGCGTCACAAGAGATGATTCAAGTATGATACAGACCTGGGTTCACAGGCCCGATCTTCCCTTAAATTACTTCACTCTTGTACCTTACTTATTCTACAAGCCTTACTTAGTTATTTTACCTCTAAAATGGGAGCAAAGACGATATTGCATCTCATCAACTTGTTCTGAGGGTTCAATAAGAAAGAGATGGCAGAAAAGTCCTTAGCACAGGACCTGACACGTGGTAAATTCTCACCAAATGCCTATAATAAGGTTTAACAAGACTGAGTGGGTTGGTGAATTTGGGCGTTCCCTCTTCCCTAACACTCAGCATTTGCTCTAAGGACCCAAGTGAACTTCTTCACCAACAGTTCACTTATCACTGTTCCTTCTGCCACCTCAGAGCATGGAGCTAGAAGGAAATGCACAGGTGATCTGCTTGCACCCTGGTCAATGCAGGGAGGTCCCCAAAAGGAGGTGCACCAAGAGGAGTAGAGTGAGCTGGGATTTGTGGTTGAATTCTCAGCCTTTCTACACCTCAGAGTGTCTGTTGATTGGATGGGGAAAGAGATGCTTATTCAAAATTGCTGTGAGAATCCATTTGATACATGGGTGTTTTTGTTTTTCCTGATACAGTTTTTATTCTTAATTTTCACAAATGCAGATCATAACCATGGCAGGACCATGCTAGAAAGACCTTCATCACACGGGGCCCAAACCTCCTTCTTAACTTCAAGAATCTGAGTCTTTCCCTCTGGTCTTGATTAGAAGAAACTCATTTCTCAAAATCACCAGCAATTGGATCATACCCACCCAGCCCTTCCACCAAATCCCAGGTGAAACTCCTTTCGCCTGTAATCTTGGAACCTATTCTCAGCCTCCCAAATGGAAATGCACATTGAGGAAGATCTAGCTCTTGGCTTTTTACTGAATTTCAAATCAGCCTAGCTAAATTCTGTTGTTGTTAGCACCTTCAAGTCAGTTCTGATTCAGGATTTCAGAGGAGAGGCTGGTGAGTTCGAACCATCTACCTCAAGGGACTTAACTTACAGCACCACATCAGGACTCCAGTTAACATCAAGTCTTCTTAATTTGTAGATGGTGGGTGTTTTCAGACTAAGGAACTCCAAGACCCACACAGAATTCCAGAAGGAATCATTCATGGACTAAGTTCTCTACTCAGGAATCCCTTGTGTGTGTGTGTGTGTGTGTGTGTGTGTGTGTGTGTGTTTAAATATGCATCTCTTTAAATAGTCTTTTTCTATGGCACTTAAAATAAAATTTAGATGATAAAAATTAAACATTGGAGGAAGAGAGCTTATGAATAAAGCTAGGAACACCTACCAATTTCACTTGATTATCACAACACACTGAGCACTGCTGTATGCGTTGTACTGGATTGGACTTTTGGGAGGGTCCAGTAAAGGGGACATGTTTCCAGTCCTTTCCTGTTTATGAATTCCTCTGCTCACTGAAGATAATTCCCTCAAAAATAGCTGCACCTCACTCCATCATCAGCCATGGGTAAACAAAGTCCTATAAATTCACAGAGGAAGCTGGTTCCAGTTTGAAGTCAGAGATGGATTGTTGGGCATGTGGATCTCTATCTATCCCATATTTTTTTGGATGCTCAATCATCTACTTATGTGGAAGTCACACTCTCTTCTATTGGTGAAAGGAACTAGAGAGATGGTAATAAGAGTGAACCGTGAGTGTGAGACGTCACGTATTCCAGTATGTTCTGCTCTGACATGCCTGGAAGCTCTAAAAGTATAAGGGGAAAACCTGGGCTTGGAAGTCAGCTTCACTTGAATTTCAGTCCTGACTTCCTACTTGCCAGCTGGGTGATTCTGTAGAGTGTCTTTACCTCTCTGAGCTTCTGACTCACATTATAAGAGTAGAAATGTTGTTGTTGTTGTTAAGTACCGTGGAGTTGATTCCAACTCATAGTGACCCTGCACAGGGTTTCTGAGGCTGTAAATCTTTACAGGAACAGAAAGTCTCATCTTTCTCCCACGGAATAGCTGGTAGTTTTGAACTGCCGACCTTGAGGTTAGCAGCCCGATTCGTAACCACTATGCTACCAGAGCTCCCTGTTAAGTGCCATCAAATCAATTTTGACTCTGTATAAAGTTTCTGAGAGGCAACTGGTAGAATTGAACCACCAAACTTGTAGTTCAAACTGACCTTGTGGTCCAGTACTTATGGAAAAATTCACTGAGATTCAAGGAATAAAGAGCTAGGAGAACAATGTCTGGCACAGAGAATATGCTTAATAAAATAATTATAACAGCGAATATTTAGATTTTACTAATAAAATAAATACTAGCTTAATCTCCATTTCTGTAGACCCCTGGAGGCACAGTGGTTAAAGCACTTGGCTGCCACCAAAAAATCAGCAGTTCAAACCTACCAGCTGCTGTGTGAGAGAATGATGAAGCCATCTGTTCCCATAAAGATCTGTGGTCTCATTAACCTTAGAGAGCAATTCTACCTTGTCCTCTACGGTCCCAATGATTTGGAAACCACTCAGTGGGTTTGGTTGGGTTTTGGTTTTGTTTTTAGCTTCAAATCCTTGTTAAATATATTTCTGGTTTTAAGCCAACCCATCGTTACACCAGGACAGGACATTGGGTTGTTCTGGTCATTAGACCCAAAGGCCATGATATGGGCGCAGGGACATTTGTGCTCCTGCAGCTCCTGATCTCACTCCAGGCCATGAGACATGGAGAGACTTCTTGTTGGGTCCGCCCTAACCTGGACCCATCTCCATCATTTCAGGTGGGTCTGGCTTAGACATCAGCTGGGTGCCCCCACATCTCTGTTAGAGTAAAGAAATGTCCCCAGGGTGCAACAAAGCTATCTAAGGCTTCCAACAACTCCCAGGAGCTGTCCAGTAGGGAGAGGGCCTGGATACCAGAAGAGCCTGTCCTATGGATGGATGTCCATCAGTTAGCAGTGGACTTGAACTGAGGTCCCTGGCTCCTCCAGGAATACCAACTGGGGGCTGTTCCCATAATCAAGGACAGACTTTATCAAGTCTCCCTTCTGACTGGGATGAACCCAGTTTCTACCCTTCACAACCCTCAACAATCCCTGGGTTAATGGACACAACGTTCCACTGAGAAACAAAGCAAACACATTCACCTGTCTCGAGAAATGTTTGGTGACCTTGGGGTGCATAAATCTTTGGCATCACTGATACTTTTGGTGTGTTGTGGTCAGAACAGCCTATTGGGTTATCAATCAGCAGGACCCAAATAATGGACCCAAATAGTAGACCATCCCATTGGTCCTTCTGAGTGAACCCAAAGAGGTTATGGTTTGACATCTAAAGAGGAAATTCATGATAGTGGATGTCTAGCTGCTTCTTCTGACTGGCACTCGCGCAAGATCAGCAGGACTTCCAGTAGCTTCGGTCAATGGAGCAGACCCAGGGGTTGCCCTAAGTCTGTGAGACATTTTCTTGAGAGCAGTCATGGAAGGCTGCCAAGGAGAGACCCAGAGTCTGGGCCTGAGGAGCACCATCACGGGCCATTTGGGTGATTGGAGATGGAAAAAGGATCAAAGGATTAGGATCAAAGTCATTAGAGGTCAGTGGGAAGTGGATAAAAGAAGGTGCAGTTGTGAAAAAAGGTTTTGGCCACTACAGTCTGGCTGCTTTGCAAGCTCTGAGCCAGACCCTGAGCCCCTGGTTGTAAACCTGCTTAATTGGCGATTTCTGAGAAGTCGGGGTAGGCTTCCAAGTCCTCAAAGATATCATTGGGGTTCCTGCAGCTCAAGTTGCAGAAGCAAGCGTTGATCCATAGGACCTGGCGGGAGAAGCCAGGCCCATCAGAACACTGGAAGGAGACGTCGATGGTCTTGGATTTGTAGGGGATACAGCACCTGTTATCTGTGCAGACCCCGCAGTACTTGGGCCTGTAGGAGCGTGTACTGATGCAGCCTCCAAGGGTGAAGTTCATGGGCGCCTCTGGCTGGTATACAGCCAGACACTTCTTCCCTACCTGCAGGAGAGGTAAGGGGCTTTCAGTTAAGATGCTCCAGGACCCTCATTGTGAGTCACTCCCTTCTCCCCTCCAATCCCCCAATTCTTCCTCTTGCCTGAACCATGTGGGAACACCCTTCTGGACTTTTGGATTCCTGGCATGTTTAAGCAAGGAAGGATCTTCATTAGCACAGGGAGACCTGTCCATAGTATTGAGGGGCAAACTGAGGAATTGTTACAGCTTGGTCGTATCTCACAGTCTGGAGGGTTCGTTCTCTTCTGCTTTGCTGCCATGTCGATGCCAAGCCATCCATCGGGGTCACTGGAGTGCCTTCAGTCAACCCTGTCTCCCCCCACTCCCACCCCACACCCAGAATCAGCGGGACTTCAGGACCGGGGACCTGCTTTACCTAAACCTCTTACCCTCAGCCTCTATCACAGGGCTTACCAACAGGATGGGCACTGCTGGAAACCATCTGGGCTCTGGGTCCCTTAGCTCCTTTGTGAATCTTTGGAGGCTCTCTCTGCCTTGAGAGCTCCCACTGCGTGGAATTTACAATGCCCCCACCCCATGACACACGCTGTTCTCAGGAGTTGGGTGCAATTGTTCCCATTTTACAAATGGCCCCCGTCAGGAAGCTGAGGAGCCGGGACTCAAAGCCAGGTTGGTCAACGCACCTTGATGTGCGGACGGATATCTACTTCGCATGGACGCAGGTTGCAGAGGCGGGTCTCCTGCTCAGGCCAGCACCGGGCGTTGGCATTGGAGATCCGCGTAGAGATGCCCAGGCCGCAGCTGCTGGAACAGGGACTCCAGGCACTCGTAAAAGCTACGCAGTTCCTGTGCCATGGCTCCACCTCTGCCGCAGCCACTGCGGGGAGGAGAAATTCCCCATGAGTCTCCAGACCTGTACTGTTACCACACGAAGAGATAGGGTCCCCAGAACTCAGAAAACAGGTACTGTGACAATCAATCCAGCCCAGCATCCTGGGTTCCCAAGGAGAAGAGGACATCTTCTGAACTCCATGTATGTTTCTGACCAAGCATGGATGGAGAGAAGGATGATGATCGTTACAGACAAGTGGTCCTGAGTCAAATCCTGTTCTACCCTGTACAAGCTGTGTGATCTTAGATAACTCGTCCTCTCTGAACCTCAACTTCCTTGGCTGTTGTTGGTGGTGATTGTGTGCTGTCGAATCAGTTCTGACTCATAGCCACCCTGTATAGGGTTTCCAAGGAGCTGCTGGTGGGTTTGAACTGCTAGCCTTTAATTTAGCGGTCTAGTACTTATCCTGCAGCACTATACCAGGACCCCCGGTGCAGAATAAAAGGTTAAAAAAGGCGGTGTTTTGCCTTTTTAACAACTGGGGATCCAGTTGTTTAGGGAAGTTCTAAGGCACGTGTCTACCTCCCCGTCACTAACATTTCATTCAGTACCTGCTGAAGACACGGAGACTGAGGGGACACACAGCTGTCAGAGCCGGGTGTCTTGGGTTAAAAACTTAGAACTTCCAATTACTAGTGGTGGAAATTCCCATGAGTGAGTGCACACCTAGTGCCTCAGCTTCTCACCCACAAATGGGCATGACAGTAGCTCAAGGCTCTGATCCAGAGACACCGGGTCTACACAGGTGACTGTGTGCAGGCTGCGTCTGGCCCCCTCCCCAGTAAACATGAGTTTGCAGGATGACCTATTAGCTCCTGAACGGTACTGTGATTGTGTGCATCCCCAGCATTGAGGGTTTTCTGTCCCAGGGACTCCAGAAAATGGAAATACAAGCCAGTTAGACAGCGATGAGGCAGGTGGGCAGCCAGGAACACGGGGGAGGGAGGGAGGCAAGGAGAAAGGGGAAGAGGCCCAAAGAAAGGTAGAGAGAGACATACCAGAGTAAGACCCCAAGTGGAGACCAGATACCACACACGGATTGTACACAAACTACACACATACCACTCATACACCATACAACCAACACCCACAGCACACAACACCCACAGCACACACACAATCAACGCATACACCACACACACTATACACAGCACACACACACACCATTCAAACAACACACAGTACACACACACAACACTCCCATCACACACACACCACATACCACATATACACCATACAAACAACACACATTACACACACAGTACAACACACAGATAACACACACAACACACTACACACATACACAGCACACAACACACATACAGCACATGAAACACACACCATACAAGCAACACACATTATACACAACACAACACACACTACACACACATACACAGCACTCACAGCACACACACAAGGAACACACGTATACTACACACAAAACCACAATATACAGCACACACATACCATACAACACATGGCCAATTAGCACACACAATACAACATACAACACACACAGCATACACAACACAATACACACATGAGGAATGGGGAGGAAGGAAGACTTGGAGCTGGAGGGGAGAAAAGACAGATGGAAGAGCAGAGGAAAGATGGCGAAAACAGGAATGGTAAGAAGAAAGAGGGAGAGAAGGGGAGGGCAAGACAGATGATGGAAGGATGAGGGGGGGGATGGAGGGACAGTAATGAGCAAAATCTGTCAGGATCCCAAGGAGAAAGAGACATGGGTCAGCGCTCTGTACCACGCTGCCCCAAGTCAGAGGTGCACTGGGAACCCTGATGAATGAACAAGTAACTGACTGACTGACTGACTGACTGACTGACTGACTGAAGGAATGAATGAATGAATGAGTACAAGGGGGAGGTGAGAAAGAGAAGGAAGAGGGGAAGAGTCCCTGGGACAGAGGAGGGGACAGAGGAGGGCTCCCAGGATCAAGGAGCAGAGCTGAGCCAGCTACAAAGGGGAGTCCGGGGTTTGAGTGAGCTCAGAGCTAAAAGAGGAGAGGATAAAGGGCTTGGGTTTCTGGGTCACCTCACTTGGCAGTAACTCTGTATGTGCTGGGTCAGAACGAGGTCACTGGGCCATGCACAATGGGCAGGTGGGCCTGCATTTCCCCGTGACCTTTGTGTGGCCCTGTCCAGGGTCCTTGTGTCCCCAGAGAACATCTGGAGACATTTTGGGTTTTCAAAACTGAGGGCGGGTGCTACTGGCTGTAGTGGGTTGAGGCCGGGGATGGGGTTAGACACCCTCCAATGCACAGGACAGACCCACAATAAAGAGTCATCCAGTTTGACCGTAAATCATGCTGAGGATGAGACAGCCTGTTCTACTTAGCCTCCCAGAGCAATCACCACCTCTATTTAAAGATAAAGCTACCAGTACCATAAGGAGCTCTTAGTGGTTATGAGTCATTCTGTTAACCTCAAGGTCAGCAGTTCGAAACTACCAGCTGTTGTAAGGGAGAAATATGAGGCTTTCTGCTTCCGTAAAGATTGACAGCCTCAGAAACCCTATATAGGCTTGCTATGAGTCAAAACCAACTCCACAGCACATAATCACCACCAGTACTGTTGTTGTTGTTGTTATGTGCCATGGAGTTGGTTCTGACTCATAGCAACCCTGCACAGGGCTTCTGAGGCTGTAAGTCTTTACGGAAGCAGAAAGCGTCATCTTTCTCCTGCGGAACAGCTGGTGGTTTTGAACTGCTGACTGTGAGATTAGCAGCCCGATTCATAACCACTACGCTACCAGAGCTCCTTACTGTAGGACCCCAAATTGCCATTTCTTCACATCTCCCTGTTAGAAATATTCTCTATGGTTTCAGACACTTTCTCTTGACTTTCCTCTAACACCTGCTCCTCCTTCTCTCTGCCTTCTCAGACCTGTCTGCATATGATCCCTAGATCAGCCCAGCCACTTTCTCAGAAGCTCTGGACTAAGGATTCACTGAACTCACTCCCTGCCCCATTATACTCCTTCAATGCAGCCTCCACGGAACTCTTCTCTGGGTGATGCAGAGACAGGGAAACTGGCTACAAACTCACCTGCCTCAAAGGAAGCCATGGTCCTTATCCCAGAAATGCTCCTTCCCTTGTATTCTATCTTATGTGAGTATGAACTCAGGGGGTAGCCATCCATTCTCCCTGCCCTTCATCTCAAGGTGCTGACACCTTCAGTCTTATCTGTGAACAGTCCTGTGTACCGGGCCCTTCCTCAGTCACCGCTTCTACACCCACTGCCCTAGTGCAGGTTCTCATTAGTTGGGTGGGTGGATGGGTAGATGGATGGATGGATGATGGGTTGATGATGGATGGATGATGGCTGGGTGGATGGGTGGGTGGATGGATGTATGGAAAATGGAAGGGTGGATGAATGATGGATAAATAGATGGCTAGGTGGATGGAGGGCTCTATTCATCTATCTGCCCATCCATTCACCCATGCGTCTTTCTATCCATTCACCTACCCACCCACCCTTCCGTTTATCCATCCATTCACACTCCTTCCACCACCCCATCCTTTCACCCACCCACCCTTCCTTCCTTCCATCCATCCACCTATCCATCTATCTAACTTAGAATGAACTATGCTCCAGGTAAGCAGTTCTGAAACACACAGACTGTCTCTCTTCCCTTCCTCTTACCTAGCTCACAGTCTCACCTGCTCAGCATCCTCCATAGTCAAGGGAAACCCCCAGACATCAAGAGGTCTATACTCAGCTCTTGGGTCCTGCACCAGCTGCTTCTGTCTTCCCTGGGTCCCTCACATCCATTTTTCCCTCCACCCCTCCCCCTCACCTCTTCCAGTAGACTGGCACCGGATTGCATTTGTAGGCTTTGCTCTTTACAGACGAGTCCTCGGTTTAGGTTCAGAGGATCCCATATATCAACAGAACGGATGCTATTGTTCCCATTTAGCAGTTAGGAATATGGGGCCCCAGAGGAGTGACTCCTAACTCCTAATCTCACATAGGTATTTAAGTGGTGTGGGGGATGGAACCCAGGGCTCCGTCAATCAGAGTTCCCGGCATGGCTGCAGCTGGATTCAATGGTTACTTGGCAACAGCCCTCAGGACCCACCGGCAGAGTCCGTGTCGCGTGGCGCCGTCTTGCGTGGCTTCCTGGTGTCCTGGTCATCACACATCCACTGCTGGCAGCAACTGCCGGGTACGCGCACCAGCCGGGGGCGGCGGCACCAGAGGCGCGGGGGACGCGCACGCAGGCACAGCGGCGTGCAGCCCAGGGCGCCGTCAATGCACGTGCAGTTGTACTTGCAGTTGACTTGAAAGGACTGGCCATTGTCATAGCGCACGCCGTCCAGCACGCAGCCCACTCCAACCACCTCTGCAAACATAGGCCACCACAACATTGTCAGGCCCAGTGGGAATAGCCTGGGTCATGTGCAAGGCAATCCCTACAGCATCCTCCCAAACCTCTGGACCACTAGAACCCCCTAGGAACCGCTCCCAACTTGGGAACCCACATTAAACAAGGGCAAGGCAGGGAGGTTTGACAGGGTGTTGTGAGGCCAGTCTAGGGTCCCATTATTACTTTGGTTGCCTCTGTTTGAAGGAGACCTAGTGGTGCAGTGATTAAGAGCTGCTAACCAGGAAGGATGGCAGTTTGAATCCATTAGCCAAGGCAAAAATGTGGAGATCACTTCCTGAAGATTTCAGAATGGGGCACTTCTCATCTGTCTTATAGGGCTGCTGTGAGGCAGAATCAACTGGACAACACTGGTTTCTTACCACCCATCGAATGACATCCAAGCCAGCTGCTGGTCTGGCACCCTGAGCATGGGGACCTGGGCTACTTGTTCCCTGAAGTCCCCCCAGCACCCAGCACAAAGGCTGACCCTGATGAGCCTTGCCAGAGGACTCACCACTCAGGAGGAATCCTGTCAAACGTGTCAGAACACTTTGATACGTGGGTTCCATTCATTAATCACATGTGTGTAGAGTGTTACAGACCCTGGGGATTCCAGAGTGAACAGAAGATCAAAGCCTTCCTGGAGCTTATAGAAATGGCCCAGTGGTTAAGCACTGGACTGCTAACCTCAAGGTTGGTTGTCTGAACCCACCAGCCGCTCTGTGGGAGCAAGATGAGGCAGTCTTATCCTGTCCTATAAGGTGTATATGAGTCTGAAGCCACTCTATATAAAGAGCTTAGAGCTTTCACTCTGGTGGAGACAGAGAACTAACAAATGATTTAAGACAATCATAAAAGTCACACAGATGGTGACAAGTATCAGAGAGAAACGTGAAGCAGGGAGAGAAATCAGGAGGGTGGAGGGGGCAGTTGCAAATTTAAATACATGGTCAGGAAAGACCTCGTTGATTTGATGCTGCAGCAAAGACCAGAAGGGTGAGGAAGTGAGCCACCAGGTGATGAGGGGGCACGGGGAGCAATTGGAGGAACCAGGAGGTGGGATGGAGTGGAGAGTGGAGGGAAGGGCCTAGGAGGTGAGGTCTGAGCAGGCTTCCCTGTAGGCACAGAAAGATGGAAAGTTGTTAAGAGTCCAGATCTGGGCCTAGCACACAGTGTGTGCTCTGAGAGTAACTGTTGAATGAAGAATGTGATTGTGGTTCACAAGAACACAGCCCTGCTGATTGAACTCTGACTGATCAGAGTCCACAGCAGCAGCAGAAGGGTGCCAGAGGAAGCCAGGTGAGAGCTGGTAGTGGCTGAGACCAGGAAGGACCAATATCACCAGGTTGTAGGCATATCTGGGAGGAAGAATCTCCAGGACTCTGACACCTCGGATGTGCAGTAGAGAGAAGGAGAGGAGTCAGGGAGACCCTGAAGAAAGGATGCTCCCTGTCCTGAAAGAGCAGGCTGGGAGCTTCATGAAACATGGTAAATTTGAGATGCCTGCTTGGTGTCGGAGTGACATGCGGAATTGGTTGCTTAGACCTAGAGTTTCAGGGAGATCTGGAGGGCTGCTGGGCCAGGCCAGAGCTCCCATCCTTGATGTCTGAGGACAGCACTTGCAAATTCAAGCAGAGGCCCTGGGCAGCAAGAGCTCCATCTAGAGGACGGGAGGTTTGGATTCAATCATTTTCCTGGAAGAATTCCATCCTGTCTCCCACGTTGCCCTGGATGTAGGGGAGTAAAGGAGTTCTGGTGTGGTGTTGAAGGATCAGCATTGGACTATGAAGTACAAGGTTGGCGCTTTTTTATACCAGGAGCTCCTCACATAGAAACCCTATACAGAATCACAATGGGTCAGAAATGACTCAATGGCACTTAATAACAACAAAGAAAGTGATGGGACCCCAGGTAGTACAATGATTAAACCAAAAGGTTAGTGATTCTGAACCCCACCATCAACTCCAAGGGTAAAAAGATGTAGCAACCTGTTCCTGTAAAGACTGTCATTGTTGAGTGCCATTAGGTCAGTTCTGACTCATAGTGACCCTGTGTAGGGTGGCCAAGGAGCAGCTGGTGAGCTTGAACCACCCACCTTGCTGTTCAAGCCAACTTTGCAGTCCAGCGCATTAACTTGAAGAGCCACACCAGGTCTCCACAGGGTAGGAAACCCTATGGGGCAGTTTGACTGTGTCTGTGAGTCGGCATTGACTCGACGGCACACAGCAACAATTGGGAGAGTTTCCAAAGTGCTGCCTCTGGGGCTGGGTTTGCTCAGCTGTGGGTCATGCATTACTGCATCCTCATTTCACACTGTAAGGAAACACTGGAGTCCCTGGGTGGTGAAAATGGTTAGTGTGCTGGAGGTTGGAGGTTCAAGTCCAGCCAGAGGTTCCTCAGAAGAAAGGCCTGGCAATCTATGTCGGAAGAGTCAGCCACTGGAAACTCAATGGTGGTGGTGGTGGTGATGTACCATGGAGTCGGTTCTGACTCACAGCAACCCTGTACAGGGTTTCCGAGGCTGTAAATCTTTACAGGAGCAGAAAGTCTCATCTTTCTTCCATGGAACAGCTGGTAGTTTCGAACTGCCGACCTGGAGGTTAGCAGCCAGACTCGTAACCACTATGCTACCAGTATGGGACACAGTGTTATTCTGACACGCCTGGGTCACTGTGAGTCAGAGTGCATTTGTACCAGGCACCATCTCATAGGTCATTTCCCTCATTTCTCCCAGTGCCTCCAGGAAAGAGTAGCATTTTCTTTGATTTACAGATGGGAACACTCAAGAGATATCAGGTTCAGCTGGTGAGCAATAGAGCTGGGACTGAAATCCTGGGGGCTCAACTCCTCAGTTTCTGTAGCCCACCTCTTCCCACTAGACACCATAGACCTGCTGCAGTCCAGTGTAGGCCAATTCCTAACAGCCCGCAAAGGAGCGGAAGGGAAATAAGGGGAGGAGATTCATCTTTGAATGTGATTCATCCTCACTGACTGTGACCTCTCACTCCAGGAAGAATATGTGTGTGTGCGTGTGAGCAAGTGAGCATGTGTGTGTGTGTGTGCGTGTGTATGTGTGAGTGTGTGTGAGAGCTTGTGCATATGTGTATGTCTGTGTGTGACAGAGAGAGAGAGAATGTGTATGAGGGGGTTTCAAAAGTTTGTGGAAAATTCCACCATCTTTTAGTTCCATTTTCCATGAACTTTTTGAGTCCCACTCCCATGTGTGTGTCAGTATGAGTATGTGTGTGGTGTAAGTATGTACGTGTGATTATGTGTGTATGTATTTGCAATGTTGTGTACATGTGTGTGTGTGTAAGGGTTTACGTATGTGTGCCCAGATGTGCGTGTATTTGGAGGGAGGCGTGGGATCCCTGGCATGGGAGCTTGGATGAATAAGTCAATGTTGGGTGCCTGGGAGTTCCTCCAAGTGGTCCTCAGCTCTACTTGCACAGTGTGGCAGCTTGGGAGTGGGGACTTTAACACTCCTGATGACTGAGATGTACCCCAGAACATGTGCTGACACCCAGGTCTCAGAATGTCTCTTTGTTCTCCTCAGGGGAATGCAGGGTACAACCAAGGCTAGGAACCTCTGCGTCCCCTGTCTTCCTGGAGGCTTAGGCATAGTGATGACCGGCTGACCCACCGAAAGCTCGAGAGAGAGCAGGGGTTCTGTGATGGCCAGAGGGCATGGAGGTCCCTGTACTGTGGAGCTCCTAGATCCAGGGGAAGATTGATGCCAGGACACATGAAGTTCTCCAAGGAATTCTGGGTCTACAGATGCTGAAAGGAGACAAACACATTTCCCCAGAGCTGACAGGCAGTTTAGAAAGCCTCCCCTAGAACCGGCCCTCTGAATATGGACTTTAAGCCTCCTAAACTCTGAAAGAGTAAATTTCTGTTTGTTAAAAACCACCGCTTGGTGGTATTTCTGTTTTAGGAGGATTACGATTGTTGTGCGCCATCAAATCTGTTATAACTCATAGTGACCTGTATAGGGTTGCTGAGGCTATAAATCTGTATGGGAGCAGAAAGCGTTGTCTTTCTCCCATGGAGCAGCTGGTTGATTTGAACTGATGACCGTGCAGTTAACAGTCCAACAAGTAACACACTATGTTATCAGGCCTCCCTATAGCAGCACTAGATAATAAAGACACTATGTATCAGGAGTCCCTGGGTGTGCAAAGGGTTAACTGGCTTAGCTGACAACTGAAAGGTTGGAGGTTCAAGTCCACCCAGAGGTGCTTCAGAAGAAAGGCCTGGCCATCAGCTTCCAAAAATTCAGCGGTTGGAACCTCTACAGAGCATCATTCTGTGACACACATGGCAGCGCCCTGAGCTGGGGTCAAGTTACCAGGCACTTGACATTCAACCACCAGAGGTGAGCCTTACTGGTCCCATTGTTAGCTGATGATGCAACAGACTTTAAAGGCTGCCTATTTCTGGAGTCCTGGTGTGGCGCTGTGGGTTAATGTGTCAGACAGCAAAGCCGTTTGAATTGCAAGGTCAGCAGTTCAAGGTTACCAGCTGCTCCTTGGAAACCCTATAGAGGGTCACTATGGGTTGGAACTGACTCGATGGCACTTCACAACAATAACATTCCTGATAGGAATCCTGGTGTGATGCTGTGGGTTAATGTGCTAGACTGCATAGCTGTTTGAACTGCAAAGTTTGCAGTTCAAGCTCACCAGCTTCTCCTTGGAAACCGTATACAGGGTCACTATGGGTCAGAATTGACTCGACGACACTTCACAACAACAATTTCTGGTAAGTGGTGGTGTGGGAATTCACACGCAGGCGGGGTAGCTCCAAACACCACACATGAGCTACTACCCCCTTGTGCCAGCCTGCGTGGGGTGGGCAAGGGCTAAAACTAGACCCTTCCCCTCATTCCAAGTTGACTTTGAACCTTTCCCACGGGAAAGCTAAAGCAAAAAGCAAGAGCCGCACACGGGTTTGGTTTTGTCATGCTCCTTAAAGTAATGTGTCCATGGTCACGTAGCTCACAAGTAGCAGAGCTGGGCTTTAAACCCAAGTCTAGCTGCCTGGAAATTTGAGGATCCTTCCTCCAGACCACACTGCCAGCCAGGCTAACCCAACTGGTTTCACTGCCAGGAGTCCATGCAGCCGAAATAGCCCAGCAGTGAACTCTGAGCATTCTTTGCCCGTTTAGTTTGGCCCGCAGGGATTTTTCAGAGGATTTTTTCATTGTGTTGGCAGCATTTGTAAATCGAGTACAAATCTGACCTTCTGGATTCTCTTGAAACTAGCAAGTTGACCAAGTTGACCTTCTCCTGGGAACAGTGGGTTAGGGGTCATCCATCGGAGTGGTCCCCAGTAGCCAAAGCTTCATTCACCACCTGGCTGTGATCTGCACCATCTTCCCTCTGACCTCTTGCTGCTAGTGCTGTGTCCTCTCCAAGTTACATGCAAACCTCCAAGGACAGAGGTGGCCTGCCCTGACTGACCCTATGCTAAGAGGTTGTCCATTAGAAAGAAGCCCTGGTGGTACAATGGTTAAGAGCTCAGCTGCTAATCTTTGGTCAGTGGTTCAAATCCACCAGCTTCTCCATGGGAGAAAGATGTGGTTGTTTGCTTCTGTAACCCTATGGGATAGTTCTACTCTCTCCTATAAGACTGTTATGGGTTGGAATCAACTCCACAGGATTGGGTTTGTTTAGGTTTTTTTTTTTTTTGGGGGGGGGGGTTTCACTAGATGAACTTTTCTCTTTTCTCTCTAGTTTACAGTTAGCTTCTTCCCTATTGCCTTCAGGCCCCGGGGAATTCTGTTTGCTTGCTGAGAGTCTCATGAACTTGGACACTATGGCAGCATTTTAGAAAACATGCTGAGTAGAACGCTCATGTAGCATGTGTGCATGTGTGCAATGTGTGATGAGTATGTGGGTGGTGGCTCAGGTGAGTGAAAATTCACCTTGGCAAAAAGAACACACAAATAAAGCATTGTTCAACTGAGTTTACAAAGAAAAGACTCCTTCTGGTGGCCGCTTTTGGAGTTTGACAATGGCCCTGACCAGGTAAATGCTCTGAGATATCCCATAGTGTTTGTGAAACTGTATTTATTCCAGCATCTGCAAACCTAGGTCCTCGGGGATCCTTGGGTATGTGTAACACCTCTCAGACCACACGTGTATGTTTTTGTCTTATTTCTATACCCTTTACTTTCATCTCTTCCTGGTCTCTTCATTCACTCAATAAATATTTTCTAGTAGCAGGAAGACCAGGCATTTTTTCCTGGTGACACTGGATTACTAACCAAAATGTTGTTGGTTCAAATCCACTAGCTGCTCCGCAGGAGGAAGATGAGGCTGTGTGCTCTCTGTAAAGATTTACCATCTCCGACACCTGATCTGGGGTTGCTAAAAGTTGGAATCAACTGGATGGCAGTGGGTGGGTGGTTTAGGGGGAGGGCATGTGACTGGCAGTGCGTGTTGGCTGCCAGTCTCAGACTTAACAGCAGGAGAACCACCGGGAATCTCCCAAACAGTGTGGATTCTCCAGTCCCACCTCCAGAGGCTCTGGTCCAGTAAGTCTGTGGTGGGGCACAGGAATAGCATTGTATACCAACTCAGCAAGTAATTCCACACAGGTGATGCTGCAAGTTCTCTTAGAATGCACTGTTTGATGGGGCTAAAGTGGGTCTCAGTAAAGGAGGACAAGCACAAAAGTGGGTTGTTGTTGTTAAGTGCCGTTGAGTCGGTTCCGACCCATAGCGACCCTGTACAGGGTTTCCGAGGGTGTAAATGTTTACGGGAGTAGAAAGCCTCATCTTTCTCCCGCGGAGCGGCTGGTAGTTTCGAACCGCTGACCTTAAGGTTCGCAGCCCGATTCATAACCACTAC
>NW_006408519.1:41457859-41469831 GCF_000296735.1 Chrysochloris asiatica | reverse complement strand
CAACAACAACAATATTGCAAACAGGAGCCCTGGTGGCACCGTGGGTTAAGCACTGGGCTGTTGACTGAAAGGTCAGCAGTTCAAACCCACCAGTAACTCCATGGGAGCAAGATGAAACAGTCTACTTCGGAGCAGTTCTACTCTGTCCTCACGGGGCAGCTGCGATTCAAAATCATCTCAATGGCAGTGGGTTCATATTGGAATCACTGAGTAATGAATGTATAGTAAAATATTATGACCAGGGTATTTATAAGCTAGGGGAGAACAGATGGTAGTGAGGAACTAAGTCATCAGCTATCAAAAAGAACGCTAATAGGTGATACAAATTTGGTATATTTTTCCAATCAAGATATAGCAGAACACGGATATGCCAGAAGAAATAGCTCAGCGTTTCAAGCCACTGAAATAACTGGAGGAGGTGGAGTGGGGGGTGGAGTGGGGGCTGGGATGGCTGGACGCTGCTGGTCTGCTTCATTCAAGGTTTCTTCCTTCTTTTTTAAAATTTGTATTCATAATATTGTATCTATAATACTATTAAAATGTCTGCAGCTCTGAAGTGCCCTATAATTACCGGCATTGGACAAAAGGCCACTAAGAACAAAACCAGGCCGAGGTCTCTATCTGGCTGTTCCCTCTCCCCCTGGGGACAGTAAGGATGTGCCCAGAGGACTGAGAGATGAGCAGCGGGCAAAGTTGTGGAGTCAGAAAGAGTGCAGCTATCTCTCCAGCCCCAGACTCAGCTGAGGTGGGGAGCGTTTAGCAAAACCAAAATGTGTCCAAGGGAAGATCTGGGGGTGTTCCACAGGAGGGGGCCTGGGCCAGAACTGCGAGTGCTGGGGGCTGGCTGGAAGGCATGGAGGGTCTCACTTACGTGCACACACTCCTATTGCGTACCTCGGGCGGTCCCTGCTGTAGTCACAGTAGAGACCCCGGTGGGGATCACAGATGGCGGCCTCTGTGCAATTATCCCCAAGCTGTTGGGCACAGGTCTTACAGCACTCACAACCGTCCGTGACGAGGCTGACCCCCAGCGGGCAGCGAGGCGGGGACAGCGGGCATTCGCAGGGCCACTTGCAGAACTGGGGGCGCAAGAATGTGTCCTCCAGCGGTGTCGGGGTGAAGGCCATGGCTGTGGGGGCAGAAGACTGGGCCTGCAAGGAGAATGATAGTGGTGAGGAGGGCTGGCTGGTTCCAAAGCCCAGGGAGCCCATCTTCCTGGCCTTCTAGACATTTCCACAGAGGAATCACCATTAATTCTCATCATTTATTGTAGTTATGTTTTACGAGGAAGCTTCCAAAGTTCATGAAGAAGTGGAATGGAAAATGTCCACCAACTCTTTGAAGTCCGCATCATATAAATCCACTGCGAACACTGAGTTAGCAAATATTGAACCATTGCACGTCTCAACATTTTTATGAACCAATCAACATAAGCTTGTTCTAGATTTTTCTGTTTAAAGACACCTCACTTACTACATACGGCTGATTCACGAACATGGACCCATGACCACGGTACTATCCCTTATGCTTGAATGAAGCTCATCCACCACACGTATTTTCTACGTAAGGCCTGAGGGTCTTCTTGGGGAGACCACAACCTTGAGAGCAGTGTGGAGCAGTTCTACTATGCATGCCTGGGGTCACATGGAGTCAGAATCAACTTGCTGGCAATTAGCACCCGTGTGTTCTATAAAGTCACTGCAAACACTGAGCTAGTGTACACAAAACCACTGCTCCGGGGGAAATGCAGGAGTAGGTGCCTGAGAGTCTGTGGTCACAACATTTCCACCAGCCAGTCAGTACAGAACCTTCTAGTATGTGTGTTTCTGTTGTCGTTAAGTGCCGCAAGTCAAGTCGGTTCCAACTCATAGCGACCCTGTATAGGGTTTCCAAGGAGCAGCTGGTGGGTTTGAACTGCCACCCTTGGGGTTCTCAGTCCAGTGCTGATCCTGCAGTGCCACACCAGGTTCTGTGGTTCTGTTTTGAGATACCTTATTTAATCTACATCGTTGATTCGTTAACATTGTACTCACAGGCCACAGCAAACTGCTAACAGAGTGAAGCTTGTCCACCACGGTTTTCCCTGTGAGGCACATGGCAGCCTCTTGGCATTATGAACACCAGACAGCACTTCTGCACTATGCTTTGGGGGCCTGGTTCAAAAAGCGAAATCACCACCAACAAGTGCAAAGATGCAAAAGATGTGGCATTAAGGGAGCCCTGGGGTGGCGCTGTAGGAGAAGCACCAGACTGCTAACCACAAGGTTGGCTGTTCAAACCCACCAGCCGCTCCTCAGAAACCCTCGACAGGAACCAACTCAATGGCACTAAACGAGAGGTGGTGTACAGAAGGGACTCTTGGGTACAGTACGAGAGCTGGAACAAGAAGACACATATCGCCTGGTTCAACCTTGATTAGGAACATGTGTGTTGTCAGCCAACTCCAGTCTTCTTTATGCTTATAAATGACCTGAACCCCACTATTGGTAAGTGAGGGGCTCTGATTCTACAGACTCTTGTACTTCTTTATGTCTGCTTCCTTGTCATCCCCACCATCCCGGAAGATTGAGTCATTTTGTGGAGCAGGGAGGTGAAACTCTGAACACCAGCTCACTGCCATTCCTACTTCTTCTTAAGGGTCCTCAAGACCTCTCTGGACAAGAAGTCTCTGATCGTCAGTGCATTTTGGCCAGCTGAGCAGTTTTCTCTGGGAAGGGCTGGAGTGATGTGGTAGTAGGTATGTGCTGATGACCGTGGTCTCCCCCTCCAGACCCCCCACCTGTACCCAGTATCCTCATTCCCATCCCAGCCAACAGGTAGGTCTTTATCTGGGCATATGTGACAGATATGACAATGCATCAGCCCAGAATGGAAAATAAGGCTCGAAGAGCATCCCAGTCCTGAAAAACGGGCCGACGGAGACCTCTGGAGTGTCTGTGCTTATAAGAGGGGCCCTGGTGGTGCATTGGTTAAGCACACAGCAGTCCAAACTCACCAGCCACCCCTCAGAAGAAAGATGTGGTTGTCTGCTTCCGTAAAGGTTCACAGTATTGGAAACCCTATGGCCCCAGAGGAGGCCCCTGAACATCAGGCATGGAGGCCTCTGCTCAGCCAGCAAAGTTACAGCTGCATGCATGGTTTAGGGGAGAAGAAGTGGGGAGAGGTGCTCCGGGTAAGGTGCTACCTCAGTAGGACTCTTGGCTCTGGCCTGGCACATAGTTAAGTGTATGAATATTCATTCAACAAACACAGGACTCTGGAAAGTTAGACAGGAAACCCCTGGCTGGGTGCTGTTATCACCTCTGGGCACTCGGTTCCTGAGTGGTGCAAACAGTTAATCGACTCACAGCTAAACCTAAAGGTTCAAGTCTTCTCAGGGGCACCTCAGAAGGATTCAGTCATGGAAAACACTGTGGAGCACAGTTAGACTCTGGCACATGTACACGGGGCTCACCATGAGTGGGAACTAACTGGCAGCAGCTGGCCAGGCATGGCATCTGGGCCTCAGTCATCTCCTCAGGCTTCCCTACCTCAAGGACTTTGTCATGCATTTTCCAGTGACATAAATGCTGTTCCCACCACTCTGCACACATGCTCTGTACCCTTCAAGCCTTACAAACCCCATCCCTGAAGAGGAATTTCCTCGCCCCAAATCACCCTTCCGTGTGTCTGAGTTTCCTCCCTGTCACTACGGAATTAGCAATTAGACAGAACATGTGTATGTGTGTTTCAGGGGGGGGGGGGGGGGAGTAGGGACCTCTGTGAAGACAGGGCAGGCAGAGTCCATCCAGCTCCCTGCTGTCCCCAGTAGGTCCAGAGCAGGAAGTCTGTGGGGCCTGGCGCCTATTCTTGCTTACCTCCTTCCTACCCCATCCTGTCCTCATTGGGGACCCAGGGGACTTCTCTGGGAGGACAGAGATGGAAACCCAGGCTAGTTGAAAGATTTGTGGCTGCAGCCACCCCCAGGGTGCACGACCTGCCTTGGGCAATGTGCCAGGGAGCAAAGGACTCCCTGGGATTTGGTAGTTCTTGCCTGAGATTGCCTGGAAGGCATGAATGTGCCCTTGTTTGCTTTTCCTCAAAACACAGCACAAGGAAACCCCAAATCAACAATCAAAAGCAAATATGCGTACAGACACTCACCCAGCCCCCAGAGAGACTCTTCCTTGTCAGGGTGTGACAAGGGTAGACCCCCAGCTTTGTGAGCACCCGCCCTCAAGACAAACTCTTGGCCTCACCTCCAGGAAGCCTTCCTTATTGTTCCCAGGTCATGTCAAAGGGGCTGCCTCCTGTGACACCCATCATGCCTTGCACATCCCTCTAGCTGCTGTCTGACTGACCTGCATACAGCATATATACCCAGCACATAGCACACAGCTCATAAACTTCCTGTCTGAATGGCTGGACGTGTGTTTGTTGCCTGGAAAGTTTGTAGGTACCATCTTTTTAATCGGGGAAGTTCAGTTCTTTGAGAGCTGGACCGTCTCCTCTCAGCATTGGGCTAGTGAGGGGGTTAAAAAAAGACCATTGGAAGCAGGGCTTGGAGCCAGGTGGAAGTGGGTTCCAATCCCAGTTTTGACTCATGCTCTCTGTGTGGTCTTGCGCAGACTTTCTACCATTTCTGAGCCTCATCTGTGCCGTTGTTGCTGATAAGTGCTGTTGAGTCGGTTCTGACTCACAGTGAACCTGCATAGGATTTCCGAGGAGCGGCTGGTGGGTTTGAATTGCCAACTTTGTGGCTAGTAGTCCAGTCGCTAGGGTTGTGATAATGTCCACTTATGGAGCTACTGAATGAAGGGACATTGCTGTTGTTAGATATCATAGGTTCTGACTCATAGCAACTCATTGTCCACCTGAGAAAAGCTGCCCATCACACACACACACACACACACACACACACACAGCTGTGTTACTGTAAGCACCTCGTTGCTGCCACATTATGATATGGAAGCACCAGCTTAGGGTTAAGTACAAGACACTCCAAAGCACAACTCCACTAGTAGAACTGTGCTTCTCCCTCCTCCCCACTTTCTCCATCCTCACCCCTCACCCTGTAGTCTAGTACTGAACTGTGGGTCTGGATACCTGGAGCGAGCTAGAAACAGTTGTAACCTGGTGGGTGCCCCCCACGTGGTCACCATGCACTGCCCCAGAGTGATGGCTCCTGAGTGAGGTTCCACAGCATGGAATCTGTGAAGGGGGCCACAGCAGGGTCTCCTGGGAAGAAGGAATGAGGGGCAGACTGAGCCAAACCTTGGCTGTTGGCACCACCTAGTGGTGAGAGAGCTCCAGCCCTTGGTTCAGGGAAGAGGGCCCTCAAAAAGTCTGTGGTGGTGGGAACCTCAGGGCCCTCCCTGGTGTGAATTCCCTCCAGGTGCCAGGACCTGAGAACCCTGGATTGGATGCTGTGTGGCCTCTCTGAACCTGGGCTTCCTTGACCAGTACTGACCCTCAGAGCCACCAGTAAGTCAAGACTCCATGATGGTCAGTGAATGAGTTCTCTGTCTGTCTGTCTGTTTGTCTGTCTCTCTCACACACAGGACATCAGCCATGTTACATGACCAGAATGACCAGTCTGCCAGGCTCTGCCTTGGTAAACAGCTGTTGTCACCAGGTTTTCTTTCTTTTCAGAAGGAGTTGGGAGATGTCTCAGCTTCTCTTTACCTGGCCACTCACTTATGAAGAGAACGGAATTCCTAAGGTGCCCTACCTCCCTTTGCTCCTCTGCCTAGAGCCATACATGAGTGCACTTCACCCTGCCCTGCAGGGGGCATGGGGGGGCAGTGGGGTGGGACTAGGGATGAGGGAGGAGAGGGGGCATTGAAGGGAAGGGAGGAGGGGGACTCTTGGAGTGAGGCAGGAGCCAGGGGCACTGGGGTAAGGGAGGTGTGAGGGGCTACTGCTGAGTGTTTTATCAGTGCATTATGGGAGCACATCTCCACACTCAGACTGTGGGCCAGAGCTGTGGCTGTACAGGTTACCTGCCTTCACACACACACCTGTCCACCACCCACCTACTCAGGTGTGACTATTTCCTGTGGTCCAATGTCCAGCCAGTGGTACCCATCAGGGTCTTCACAGCATGACCTTCTCTTGGTTGGAAATGCAAATGCATACGGTTCTTTGTTTTCAGACTCAAATCACTGGACCTGTCCCTACCTAAGTAGGAGGTATCAGTTTTAACTCTTAAAGCAGAAACAGAGCTGAGTTGCTGAAAGGTGAAGATATGCAGGAGTCCCAGAGATGAGGAAACCCTGCATCTGAGCAGGTGAGGCACCTCCCTGGGCCCTGGAACCCCATAAAGGTCTTACCAGGCTCCCTTTGCTTTGAGGGTTGGAGTTGGTTCCTGTTTTCCCATCACAGGCAGGAGCCTGCCCAAGCCTTCCACAGGACCTACTGCCCTTAAACCCACCATGAACAGCCAGAACCGGTAACTGTGCCCACTTTACAGATGGAGATACTGATCTTCTAATGTAGGGCTGACATCATTTCCCAACAGCAGAAGCTAACAAAAGGAAAGGAAAGTGAAACCAGAAAGTGAGGGGTGTGTTCTCTAGGGAGCTCAGAGGAAGGAAGATGCAGGGCACTTCTCTGCTTCAAGCCTGGTTTCCCAGGGGCTCTGGAACGGGATACCTTCAGACAGAACTGTGTTTATGGGAGTACCAGAGGCTTCCCTGGGCAGGATGCCTGTCCCTGATCACACCCCACTCACACCCAGCCAGTGTCTCTCCTCTGAGGTTCCCACCTAACAATCCAGCTCAATGAATCAAAACCTGTGTGCGCCCAAACCCTGCTGCATGTGATACCAACCTGGGTTTCCAAGGCTGTGAATCTTTACCACAGAAGACTGCCATAACCTATTCCCCAAAGTGGATTCCACTCACAGGCATTTTGTTTACAGCCAAGTATGTTAACCACACTGCTACCAGGGCACCTTTGGTAACCATTAGCCAAAATCAAAACCAGGAAGCAATAGGGCCAGGCCAGCGGATGGGACACTGACCTGTACATACTCATGTGCACAGACTACTGGGAAGCTGTAATGGATTTTCCAGCCCCTTCCATCAGTGCAAACCCTGTAAAACAAATCAGTGCAAACCCTGATTGCAAAGCCCCTGATGCATGTGCAAAGTATTATTTCCATTTCAGAGGACAGAACTGAGGCTGAGTGAGATTTAGGACTTGTTCAAAGTCTCTCAGTTGAGAAGTGGCTCATGACCCCAGTGAGTCCTCACTCTTACTCACCTTGCATGCCCTATCAGCCCTTCATTTCCATCTTTCAGCCCCATCAGACAGGCACGAGGAACTCTCTAGTTCCAGGTGCTTAAGGCACATGCTCCCCCACAGGAAGTACACACGCTACAGGGTTGTCCGAAGGCTCAGAAGAGTTCCAGGGACAGGCTGCTCCTTCCCGCTTTTCAGGGGTCTGGCATGGCATCTGGCACACCTTGGGCAGGTCTGAGGGAACAGTACAGATGCACAGAGATACTGACGTTTGCAGCTCTGGACTCATCTCTGGGTCTGAGAGGCTGCACCCAGCGAATCCACTAGGGGGCAGGGTTAGGCAGGAATGACCACAGCCAGCCTAGCTGGGTCCCTGGGATTCTTGGGAAAGGCTTGCCCTGCCTGAAACAGTTTCTGTTCAAGACTTTGTTGAAAAGAGAGGCCCTGGGGTTGGGGTGGCAATACTGCTATGCGGATTCTGGGTTGGCACCCAGGCCTGCAGGACCCTACTGACACACTACCCTCAACTGTGTGGACACGTTTCTCAGGGCAACTGACTTGGTTAACACCCAGTTTTGAAGTCCCTCCTTGGGTCTGGGTTCCCACATTCTGGTCCCCAACAGGGCTACTGTTTTCAGGTGGGAACTTGGAGAATGGTTCTGATTGGGCTTTCTTTACAGATGGCCTGAGACCAGTGTTTGTTGGACTAGGCTCGGTCCAGCACCCTCCTCGCCACAGTGCTGGAAGGCAGGGAGGCTTCTGTAGAATGAAGGTCCTAGATGGATTCAGTGTTGGCCAGGTTGCACATTATGGAATGTAGAAGGGCTTTGAGATTGTCTACTAACTGGCTTTATAAACATTCAGCTGTGACCTTCAATGGTGGAAGCAGGTTTCTTTTTATGGAGAGGGTAGAATGGGTCAAGAAGTCAGAGTTCTTTCCGAATAATGAGCCTCACTTGATTGGGTCTTTCCTCACCCATTCATTTATTCATGCCTTCATTCATTCATTCATTCATTCATCAGATACATGTACACATCCACCGAGCTCTCAGCACAGTGTTTGGTGCTAAGGAGAACACCTCAGGGTGTGTCTAAGGAGAGGACGTCTGAAGAGAAAGGCGGAGAAAGCAAGAGTGGACAACTACAGCCCACGGCTGTGGTCAGCCCAAGGGATGTTTTTGTAAGATCCAAGAATGGTCTTTACATTTTTAAAGGGTTGTTATAAAAGAAGCAGAATATGTAAAGCAAACCCTGTCACATATTGCCCACAAAGCCCAAAATAGTTACTATCCAACCCTTTTAATAAGGAGCTTCAAAAAGTTTGTGGGAAAATGCAATGAAAAGATAATGGAATTTTTCCATAAACTTTTTTGAAATCCTCTAGTGTAGAAACAGAGGAGCTCTGGTAGTTTAGTGGTTACAAGTCAGGCTGCTAACCTCACAGTCAGCAGTCCGAAACTACCAGACTTTCTGCTCCAGTAAAGATTTACAGCCTCGGAAACCCTATACAGGTTCATTATGAGTGGGAACCGACTCCATGGCACATAACCACCACCACCATCAGTGTAGAAACAGGTTATGTGCTGGATTGCAAGATCTGTTTGGACCACAAAGTTGGCAGTTTCAAGTTTACCAGCAGCTCCTCGGAAACCCTATACAGGGTGACTATGAGTTGAAACTAACTTGACGGCATATAACAATAACAACAGCAAAGCCAAGGTCAGCAAATGTTTTGTACACTGTGGGTTTGAACTGCCAACTTATAGCGACTCTGTATAGGGTTTCCAAGGGGTGACTGGTGAGTTTGAACCACTGACCTTGTAGTTCAAATCAACCTTGAGGCCCAGTGCTTTATTCCACAGTGCCAGTCACGTATAACCAACCACAATCATGACTGTTGTCACTGTTGTTGTGAAGTGCCATCGAGTCGGTTCTGACCCATAGTAACCTTATATAGGGTTTCCCAGAAGCAGCTGGTGAGTTTGAACTGCCAATCTTGCAGTTTAAACTGACCTTGCAGTCTAGTGCTTATCCTACAGTGCCACACAAGGACTCATATATATGTGTGTGTGTGTGTTTGTATTTATGTCCCACAGATATCTAAGAGTTTGAAAGAGGATGTTTATACACGAATAACCACAGGGAGGAAGCAGGCCAAGTAATGCTGTATGGAGGGGATTGTAATCTTTGAAATGAAACAAAGTGTATGTTTTATTGAATGTAAAACAAAATATAAAAAAGTTAATAATATTGCCATAAACCCTCACTCAATTCACAATAAGATAAAAAGAAACAGTTGAATGACTGTATCTTTTGCTGGGTCTAGCTTCCACAGCGATAAAACATTAACGTATAAAAACCAAAGATGGTCTGTGGTTCCGGAGTGAGCTCATGGGCCAACGGAGCCCCCCTGCCCCCACCCCATGAATGTAGCCATGGCCATGAGCTGAGGATTTGGTGGGAGCCAGTTCAGACATCAAAGCTAGTCTCCTCATTTTCCAGATGAGGCAATGCGCTCAGAGATGGCAAGGGACTTACCTCAAGTCTCATAGTAATGAGAGATGGTCCCTTGCCTTCTAGCTATCTGGAGGCCCTGGATGGTGCTCAGCTGATAACCAAAAGATCAGAACCTGAGTCCACTCAGGGGTACCACAGAAGAAAGTTCTGGGACATCAGTCATTGAGACCCTATGGAGCACAATTCTACTCTGATACACATCGAGTCATCATAACTTGGACTCAACTCACTGCCAACTGGTTACTGGTTTAGCAATATGGGTTCCCCCCAGTGCTGGGGTCTGATTCCCTGCACCCTCAGATGATTCTTCTACCCTTCGACCATCACCCCGATGCCAATGCACTGCACTGCATACTGTCTTCACTCCCAGACTCCACGCAAGACCCCAGAGAGATCATTGTGGGATCTAATTTCCTCTCACCCCCACTCCACACTGGGTCTAGAACATCCACCAAGAACACTCCAATCTCAACTTGTTTCAGGATTGGGAATCTGGGAGGTGGCATTGGGTGGGTAGATTTTATTCCTTTTAGCTGGAATATCCATTCACGTTCTGAGGGGCTCATTATTTCTCTCTGAGTCAGCAGACTATCTGTACTGGAGGGAGGCAGGGTCTACCCAATACAGTGGTTTTCTAAATCAAGTGTGCAAGAGAACCCTCGGGGAGTAGGTGGGCATGCAGCTGCCTGGAGCTGCCCTGGAAGTCAGGCCCGGGAATGGGCATTTTCCCTTTTGCATTTCCCCCTAAACCTGAGTCCTCACTATTCATTCTTACTCACTAATGATCCGTCTTCCACATGCCTTTCACCCATGACTGGAACAGAGCTGACCGGTTCCTGGGTACCAGCAGATAATGTGTTCAGCTGCTGACTGATAATGGAAAGGTTGTAGGTTCGAGTCCATCTGGAAGGGCTTTAGAAGAAAGACCTAGTAGTAATATAGTCCCCAAAAGTCAGCCATGGAAAACCCTACAAGAGCACACACAGTTCTACCCTGATACCTATGGGGTCGGCAAGAGCAGGGTCTACAGGACAGCAGCTGTTGTTTCCTTAGAAACAGGAAGGCCTGTCTGACCACACTGTTACCACAGAAGACATGAGTGGGTGGGCTGTGACAATCACTGCTAGCTTACCAGGAGTCTCTCATCCTGACTCAGGTTTGTGGGACAGTCTCATCCACCATCAATAGCAGCAGTTTCTTTCTCCTGTGGGGTGAGTGGTCACTGACCCCTCTGTAAATATGCTGGGCAGATGGCCCCGGATGTGGAGCCCAGCTCCGAGCCCACCACAGTCCCTCATCCCATTCCCACCCCTGCCCCCAGTGCTGAGCTTGGGTCTGGAGAAACTCACTGGCTCCGACCCACTCAAGTTGGGATTCTCCTGCTATTGGACAATGGTGAACGCTCTCCCTTGGAAGTATCTGGGGTTTATCTCCACCTCATGCTTTCATCCTCACTACAAGCCCAAACAGTATTTGCAGATGAGGAAACCATCTCAGAAAGGCTAGGCTTCTTGGCTGAGGTTACATAGCTCATACATGGAGGGGCAGAGCTTAGCACCTTCAGTGACGTTCCTTCGCCTCCGGTGCTCTTCCTGTGGGTTCACTCATGCACTGTCTCATGAAATACACTTTTGTTATTAGTTGCCATCAAGTTGGCCCCCAACTCCCAGTGACCCCCTGCACAGTGGAACAAACGCTGCCTGGTACCTGCCATCCCCGTGAGTGGTTGCGGAGTCAACCATTGTGGTCCATAGGGTTTTCACTGGTGAAGCGTCAGAGGTTGGTTGCCAAGCCTTTCTTCCTACTCTTAGTCTGGAAGCTCCACTGAAATGCACTGAGCATCATAGCAACAAGTCAGCCTCCACTGACAGAGAGGTGATGGCTGCCCATGAGATCCATCAATGGGACTTGAACCCACTTCCTGCACGGAAGATTAGGATTCTACCACTGAAACAACTTATGAATGGTAAACAGCCATACAAAAATTTTTGTTTTCTAGTAGCCATGTTAAGAAGATAAAAAGAAACAGCTATAATTTATTTTAATAACGTATCTTTTTTTAAACTCAATATAAGGGAGAGCTGGTGGCACAATGATTAAACACTCGCCTACTAATGGAATTATTGAATGACGCAGAAAGCATCAAGAGAAGATGGAAGGAATACACAGAGTCATTGTACCAAAAGGAAATGATTAATATTCAACCATTTCAAGAGGTAGCATATGATCAA
>NW_006408519.1:41440248-41456339 GCF_000296735.1 Chrysochloris asiatica | reverse complement strand
TAATGGAAAGGTTGGGTGTTCGAAGCTACCCGATGGTTCTACAGGAGAATGACCGGACAATCTGTTCCCATAAAGGTAACAGTCTAGACAATCATAGCAGCTGTTCTACTTTGTCACATGGCATTGCTAGGCATCCGAATCAACTTGGCATTACCCAACAACAGCAATCTACTGTGTTCAAAATATTAGTTCTTCAAGGAGTCAGTATAAAGGAATTACTGATGAAAATGTTACTTTCTTATATGCATTTCACACTTCAGCACAGTTACTTCGTGAGGCTAGCTGCATTGCAAGCTGTCATCGCATGTGGCTGTTGGCTAGCGATCGGACAGTGCAATTTAGACCATGCTGAGCATACTTATCGGATGGTCAGCAGTTCAAACCCACCAGCTGCTCTGTGGGAGAAAGATGTGGCAGTCTGCTTCCGTAAAAAAACCCGACGAGGCAGTTTTACTTGGACCTATCAGGTCGCTCTGAGTTGTGACCGGCAATGGGTTTTCAGACACTGTGCCGGAACACGGTGGTCAGTGTTCGCCTGGTGATTATTGTCCTCTTGCTGGATGGAAAGGTGCTCACTAGAAGTTGCTGAGCGGATGAGAAGCCCCACCCTCAGATGTTTGTTTTCTCGCAGGGTTGTACTTGTTTTCCTTTCCAGTCCTTCTGAGGTCCCATCCTGGACCACCTGCTCTCACACTGAGGCTCATGAGGTGTGTGGCTGCCCCTCCCTGCTGCCCAGAGGGATGGTGAGTCTCCTGGGAGTAACCCCAACGCTTCTGTTCGCTTGAGGGCAAAGGCCTTTGGTCACTCTGCTGGCACAGGGCAGGGGTCTAGTCTTAGACCGGGGAAGGGAGATTGAGCAGAGCCTGGGGTGCTGACCTACCCACGGGTCAGGTTCTGTTCCTTCAGGAGATGGGTCTGCTCTGCCAGGGGCCTGGCCCCATGGTCTCCCCCAAACACTGTCATCTGCTGCTCCCTGACAGCTGTGGGGGCAGAAGGTTCTAGCAAACGCCAGAGGTTCTGCACAGGGGGCCTCAGCTCCACTTCGAATGGTCAATGGGGTCCAAACTACAACTAGGAGATAAAATAAGGAATACTGTTTATGCTCTTCCTCATTCTTAAAGGGGTCTTTTACCATATAAAATACTGTCATGCAAATAACATGCACACACCACATTTTTGCCAACCACACCCTCTCCCTGCAAGGTGTTTTTGTAAGCGTGTTATGCTAATTTTTCTTTTATATGCTTCTGCAACCACTAAGATACCAGAGCTCCTCGTAAATAAATTCGCGTAAAATTATGGCACCAAGTCTGTAAGTTCTGGGAGCAGAGAATGTGTTTGCATCCTATACTACCACACACCTACCCACACCATGAAGTCTTACACCCTCGGAAGCCACACACATGCCTTATATCTCCCACGTACGATGGGAACTCACACACTCGGACACACACATTGTCACATACACACACCCCACAGAGACACACACACTCAGACACCACAACCACACACACCACATCATAGACAGATACACACACACGAACACATTAACTTCTGTGGGAGCAAGAGTGGTAGGACTTTTCTGTGTGGCCCCAAACACAGACCACCACAGACCTAACGTCTGCCTAGTGTTTGTCTCTCCACGCTCACACTTCTTAGTGTTCCCCCTCAAACACTTAACGTACTCACCCCTCAGGAGCAGGGAGCTCGGCGAAAGTCATTAACCCTGACTAACTAACAAAAACCGTGAGTCTGGTGTGGTTAAGGACTTGCCAATGGCAGAGCCCACACCCAGGACCTCCATCCTGAATAGTGTCACCCTCTATCTTCATTCAGACCCATGGATGCATGCCAATTACCTCCAAGGTCTACAAGCTCTGTGGGGTGGGACTGTGTGGGTCTCATTTCTGTAAAAGTAGTGAACCAGAGAGACAGCAGGCTGTGTAGCAAAGAGTTGGACCTAAAGTCAAACCTTGGCCCCACTAATTACTAGCTATGTGACCTCGGGCAAATCGCTTAACTTCTCTGATGCTCCGTTTTCAAATTTACATCTGGGAGTCCTGGTGTGGTGCTGTGGGTTAATGTGCCAGATTGCAAAGCCATTTGAACTGCAAGGTCAGTGGTTCAAGCTCACCAGCTGCTTCTTGGAAACCCTATACAGGTTCACTATGGGATGGAATCGACTCAACGGCACTTAACAACAACAACAACAGTACTATTATCCCCATCACTACGGAGTCAATTCTGGCTGACAGTGGCCCAGTAGGACTCACTGTAGCTTGATAGTAGAACTGCTCCAGAAGGTTCCTAAAGCTGTAATCTTGACAAAAGCAGCTGCCCACCTTCTACAGAAACCTTCAAACTGCCGACCGTTCAGTCATCAGCCAAGCACTTAACTACTAAGCCACGAGGGTTCCTTTAGTAGTGTTATTGAAATCACAACCAACAACCATTGGCCGCTGAGCGGTCCCTGATTCACAGGACCCTGATTCACGGGACCCTGATTCACGGGACCCTGATTCACGGGACCCCATGTGTCGGAGTAGAACTGCACCACATTGGATTTTCTTTATATTCTTTACATTTTATTTTGTTGTTGCTAAGAAAACGCACAGCAAAACCTCCACCAAGTCTACAGTTTCTGCTAGTACAATTTAGTGACCTTGGTAACATTGTTGAGTTGTGTGGCTGTTCCCACCCTCCTTTGATAAATTGCTCCTCCCTCATGAGGATACACTCACTGCCCCCTAAGGTTCCATCTCATCTTTCAGTTTGACCCCAGATAGGGAGTTCTTAGAAGTCCTGGTATGGTGCTGTCGGATCAGCATTGGACTGCTAATCACAGGCTGGCGGTTCAAACCTACAAACTGCTCCTAGGAAATCCTATACAGGGCCGCTATGAGTCAGAGCAGACACCACAGCACTTAACAACAGCAAGCTAGTTCTTCAAAGAGCATAATGCTCAAGACAGAACTTTAAAAAAAATTTTTTTTTATTGTGAATTGAGTGATCATTTACATGGGAGAACATTGGTTTTATACTCATCCTATCGTATTTCATTTCATTGCAATGATTACAATCCCCTCCATGCATCATCAGCATTCAACAGTGTTTGCTTCTAGTCCCTCTGTTTTATGTGTTGTTTATTCAATTTTGGATGTACACAAAAACTCTCAGGAATATGTAACCATTTAAACAACCAAAGAGCACATTCTGCAAGAAGGCAGACCTTTTTTACTCGTTAAGCTAAACTATTGTTTGGTTTTCAGACAAAGTTCAAGGGCTATTTTTTGTTTAAGGTTCAAAGACCATCTCAGGACAATAGTCTTGGTGTGGCGCTGTAGGACAAGCACTGGAGAGCTACCCACAAAGTCAGCGGCTCAAACCCACCAGTCACTTCTTGAAAACCCTACACAGGGTTGCTATGCATTGGAACTGACTCCACATCAGTTAATAACAACAGGGCAACAGTTTCAGGGGTTCATATAGCTCCATCCTGGCTCCAGAAAGTCTGGATTCTGTGAGCCTTTTAAATTTCTCTTCTACATTTCTCCCTTTTTGATCAGGATTTGGCTGTGGAATCTTTGATTCAATATGGACAGCTGGACTGCATCCATTTCTTCTGGTCTCAGCAAAGGAGGCAGTTGTTCATGGAGGTCATTAGCCACCCACACCATTTCCCCCTCCTGTTCCTCACTCTCCCTCCTCTGTTGCTCCCGGGGACTAGAAACCAATTCTTGTGCCTTGGATGGCCGTGTGCAAGCTTTTAAGACTATGTAACTGACTAGGATGCACTAACAGCATTATTAGGCCAATTCATCGGCATGTTCCTGAACTTCCAAACCAAGGAACTCAGTTCCATGAGATGTTTGGTTGCACAGAAGCAGCCTCAGCAGCGAGTCTTGGGTTGTTGTTGTAAATTCATCTTTCTCCAGGTGTACGACTTATTGACAGTAATCACAACGAGCAGCTGTTCAAGCCTCCATTAATCAATAAATCTCCCACCCCTGGTCACCATCGGCAATCTCGGGTCTCTATGCATTTGCCTTTTTATGTAAGTGAGATCATACGATATTTGTCTTTTTGTGATTGACGTATGTCACTCAGCATGAGGTCTTCAAGCTCCATTTGTATTGTAGTGATGGTGGTGGTGGTGGTGGTGGTGGTGGTGATGTGCCTGGAGTCGGTTCCAACTCATAGTGACCACGCATAGAGTCTCTGAGGCTGTAAACCTTTATGGGAGCAGAAAGCCTCATCTCTCTTCCGCAGAACCACTGGTAGTTTCCAACTGCTGACCCTGAGGTTAGCAGCCCAACTCGTAACCACTATGCTACCAGAGCTCCTTCCATATTTTAATATCAAGACCATATTTCTCTTACTGCTGGAGTATTCTTCCGTTATATGTCTGCACTCACTGCCTTTTATTTCATTTGTGGCTGGGAATTAAGGTTGTTTCCACTGTTTATCTCTCATGAATAGAGCTACAATGAACAGAGCTGTACAATTCTCTTTTTAAATGTCTGCTCACAGGGTTTGCAGTGGCTGAGTTTTCAGAAGTAGGTTGCCAGGTTTTTCTTCTGAGGTACGTCTGAGTGGGTTTGAACCATCAGCCTCTTGATAGCAGTTGAGCATGTTCACTGCTTCCACCACCCATAGCCATGGAGTCAATTCGGACTCATAGTGACCCTGTATGTAGAACTGCTCCCTAAGGTTTCTGAGACTAAATCTTTATGGGAGAAGGAAGCTTCATTTTTTCACCCCAGGAACTTTTGGTGGATTTGAACTGCTGACCTTGCAGTTAGTAGCCCAGCATATGCTTAATCAACATTAATCAATGTTTATTATATGAACTGAAGTAGATACTTGATGTGTATATCAAAATGCTTTGGTAGTTTAGTGATTATGAATTGGGCTGCTTAACCTCAAGGTCAGCAATTTGAAGCTACCAGTGATTCCGTGGGAGAAAGATGAGGTTTTCTGCTCCCATAAAGATTTATAGCCTTAGAAACCCTATGCAGGGTCGCTATGAGTTGGAACCGAGTCCATGGCACATAACCACCCCCACCATATATGTGTGTGTGTGTATCTCACGCACACAAAGACATACATAACATTTGTCACAGTACTTAGTAACCCTCACAAAATGCAACCTCTTCAATAAATGTAGAAGGAAGAAAAGTAAGAGATGGAAAAAAAAATGCTTATCTGCAATACAGCTTTACCAGTCTAAAACAGTCAATTCCTGAGTATCCTTGGCTAAGTTTGTGAATGCACAATTCCTTTCCCCTCCTCAATTTATCTTTCCCTGGCATAGTACCAGCCTCCTTCAATTACAGAGCTTTCAAATCATGCTTCACTATCTATAGGGCAAGGCCTGCCTCGTAACTATGCTTCCTCCAAGTGTTCTTGGCAATTCTCACAAGTCTTTTCTTCCACACGAACTCTTGCAATCATTTTTTCCCATTAAAACTGCACAGGAGCTCTAGTGGCTTTGCATTCCCTTCTGGTATTAGCTCCGGAAGGCTGGCCATGTGTGGTGTTGGGCTAGAGAGCTGGGGACTGGTTTCTAAAAGCTTCCAGGTGAGTGGGGTTCCTTCTCATTTGCCTCACTGCTCTCCCTGGGGGCTTTAGGGATGCCTGAGAACTCAAGTACCTTGCTTTTGTTCCAGAAACTCCTGGAATCAGGAAGGTCCCCAGAAAAGGAACCTCAGAACCCGCTGTATAGAGGAAGGCCATCTTACCCCTCCCTGGAGTCTTGCTTTCACCCCCTATCTGGGTCCATCTGGAATCTCTTCAGCTGCAGTTCCTCCGACTGAACTCTGGACTCTGTCCTAGCTGGACACAGATACCCCGTGGACCTCTCCTTACTTCTTGCTCCCCATGTTGTCTCCCTCTCCTCCAGTAACTCTAACCTCCTCACCTCTTCTCCATCTGCTCCCTGCCCTCCTGAGCAGGCAGAGTGACCAGCAGAGCCCTGAAATCTAGGCTCACAGGACTCCCTCTGGCGGCCCTACCCAGGGAGCATGCTCAGGTTCCCTCAACCTGGGAGAGCTCAGGGAGAGAGAGAGAGCAGGACTTGGTACTGGAAAATCTAAGCTAGCCCTGGGAGACCCTGGGCCAGTCCCTCATCTGACCCAAGTCTGTCCACCTCCCTTTTCATTTGTCAAATGAAACTCATGCTTTTTTTCCTTGAGGGTGGTGTGGTACCAGTTCCGAGCAGACACTGATCAGTGTGCAGACAGAATAACCGCTAAGTGCTGAGACACACACCCGTCCACACTCAGTGACTCCGCTGTGGGAGGACTCGTTGTCCAGCTCCCGCATGGCACCACCCTCTGCTCTCCGCCTCAGAGCTGGGTGAATCAGAGTTGAAGTATTGGAGTCTCAGTGTTCTCATTCATGAATGGGCATATGAATCACAAAAAACCTCAGTGTGGTACCATCTTTGACAGCAGGCTTTGGCTGGACCTGAAGGTCTTGGATTCCTAAGCTCTTCCTGCTGCCCACCTCCTGCCCACCTGTGCTCTGTCTTTGCTGCCCATACCACACTGTCCCTTTGGGTTACCACATGACTTACTCTCCTAGCTTTTTGATGAGACAGACCTTACATAGTCCCTTTGCTAGGTCTGCCCTGAATAGAGGTGGGTGGTGAGACTCCTCAGTATCCACCCTGGGGACAGTAGGTTTCATACCAGAACCCAAGTGTGCACATTCTCCAAACTGTGGAGTGCTGTGCCAACTCAAGGTGGCAGCAGTTGTGGTTACAAAGCATTCCTGCCTCTGTTTGTTGAGCATGGATTTTTTGTTTAAAGGTGGTAGTTTCCTTTCCAACTTTTCTTGCCTTTTCCTTCTCCATTCCTTCTGGGACTTCCAGCTGCCCTGAAATTATGTCCCTTATAGATGCAATTTTCAAACTCAAAGGACAGGAGACGTATCCTCATGTTATCAACTTCTGAAGCTCAGAGAGGGTAAGTGACCAGTCCGAGGTCACACAGCCAATGGGGGCACAGGTCCCCTGACTCCTGACCCAGGGAGCTTCTCTCCCTTTCGCTTTGAGTCAGGTAGGAAAGGAGAATGTGGAGGACCTGGTTGGGTGCCCCCGTCCCCCCCCCCCCCCCACATTTTTTCAACACACAGTCAAAATGCCCCACCGGATCGAAAGCTTCAGTGTAAACTGCTGAGACACATCATCGCTCCAGGAGGTGTCCCCTCTTCCCACTGTGCTGAGACCCACTGTCTCGGGGCAGCCTGTTCCCTTCAGTCCCCCGCCACCTCTCCATGGCCCCATGCTGCTGCCCACCCCTTCAGACCCTCTCATATCCCACCTACACTCCACAGTCATTCAGCGGGACTGGGTGGGAGAGGACCCGCCCCTCTCTGAACCCCTTCAGGCAGGCAGGACTCACCGAAGCCAGGATGTTGGCCACAGCCGCTGCTTTCATTACAGCCAGCGCCCAGAGCAGGAGCCACCTCATGCCTGGAAGTCTGTGGCAGAGGCGTCCACTGAGCAGCCCAGCAGATCCAGCCGCCTCTGGGGGGAGCTGGGTCCACACTGGCCTGGCCCATCAGGAGCTCCAGCTATGCCTCTTCCTCCAGCCCTTGGGGGCTTTTCTTAAAGCAAGATCTGACGTCAGGGTTAAGGACAAACCCTGCATTTTCCTCTGAAAAAACTTTTCCTGGCTCTCTCCCTTTTTTTTTTCTTGCTTCCCCTCTGTCCCCACCTCCAGCCCCAGCTTGGCCAGCCTCCCTGGCTCTGACAATTCTTAAAGGGAAAGTTGCAGACTGTGATTACACCCTGGGGTGCTGCCTTCCCATGAAGGGGCTAGGGTCTTTCTGCAGAGGTATCTCACCAAGTAGGGACAGGGCACTCTGCAGGAAAGTGGAGGTACAGTTACCCAGATGGTGCTTTTGAAAGGGATCCCAGAGGGAACATAAACTCCTTCTCCTTTCGACTGCTCCTACTTCTGGTCTCCATTTGTCATCCTTGGTGCCTCTGTTCCCAGCTGCTAGCAAAGGACAGTGGCTTTGAGACCACTCAGCAAGAAAGAATCTGTTGTTGTTAATTGCTGTCTGGTAAATTCTGTCGCATAGTGACCCTGTATTGAGTTTCTGAAGAGCGGCTGGTGGGTTTGAACCACTGACCTTGAGGTGAACAGTCCAGTGCTAAGCCTACAGGCAAGAAATCTAGGACCTCACAAATGAATACAGACAGAGACTCATCATCACCAGCAGTAAAGAGTAAAGCTGTGTGGGGGCAATGCTGTTTCCATGGCAGTGTCCTGGGTTCAAATCCCAGACAGTGGACCACATGTACTGCCACCACCTGTCTGGCAGTGGAAAGGTCTGGCAATCTACTTCCAAAAACAGCCAGTGAAATCCCTAGGACCACAAGGTCCCATCTGCAACTATTTTAATTATCCAGTGATGTGGCGCTGTATGGTAAGTAAACGGACCGCAAGATAGGCGGTGGTGGTTCAAACTCACCAGCCGCTCCTAGGAAACCCTATGTAGGGTCGCTATGAGTCAGAACTGACTCGACAGCACTCAACAACAACTGTAACAGAGGGAGCACAGAGACTCTGTAAGATAAACACTGGACTGCAAGCCACAAGGATGGAGACTCGTGTCCACAGCTGCTCTGCAGGAGAAAGATGAGGCTTTCTACTCCCGTAAGGATTTACACCCTCAGAAACCCTGTACAGGGTCGCTATGGGTCGGAACCGACTCGAAGGCACTTCACAACAACAACAACAATGTGATGGCCGGAGTCCCTGTGTGGTGCTCTGGGTTAATATGCTCAACTACATGGTGGGTTTGAAATGTAAGGCCGGCGGTTCAAGCTCACCAGCCACGCCTCAGAAACCCTGTGGGTCGCTAGGTGTTGGAACCAACTCGAAGGCACTTAACAACAACAACAACAAATGTGATGGTTGGAACTGCAATTGTCTTGGCAGGACAAGATCAAATGATTTTGAGGGCCTTATACAGCCTGTGGGCTGGACGTTGCCCACCCCTGCTGTATAGGGCTGCTATGCTATAGGATAAGCACTCAACCTCAAACTTACCAAGGACTCCTTGGAAACCTTATACGGGGTCGCTATGTGTCGGAACCAACTTGACGACACTCAGCATCATGTGTATCTAATCCTGGTGTGGTACTTCAGGATCAGCACTGGACTTCGAACTACAAGGTTGGCAGTTCAAGCCCACTAGCTGTTCCTGGGAAACCCGATACAGGGTCGCTGTGAGTGGGAACTGACTGGACAACACTTAACAGAGTAACAACAACTATAAAAGATATCACAAGTGGAGGGCTTTAACAAACATGGCTCCCCTCTCAGTTTAGGGGGCTACAAGTCTCAGTTCACGGTGCCGGCTCTGGGGGCAGGGGTCCTTGGCTCCTTTCTACATCTGTGGTCTAAGTATTCCTTAGAGATCTTCCCCTGGGTCTAGGATGTTCTGGGTCCACTCCTGGTGACAGTAGTGGACCCCCACTCACTTGTTTCAGCTCTTCAATATCTCAGAAGAGACTGATTCAAAATACAGGCTAATAATCCCGGGGATGATATCTTCTACATGACCATGATGGGCGTGTGCCGTGCAGTCATTTCTGACTCATAGCGACCCCGTACAGGGTTTTGGAGGCTGTAAATCTTTACAGAAGCAGAAAGCCCCATCTTTCTCCCACAGAATGACTAGTAGTTTCCAACTGCTGACCTTGAGGTTCGCAGCCCGTAACTACTATCTACCAGGGTTCTTTCTTCATTACCATAACTACTTCTAATCCTGCCTCATGATCATCACAGAGGTGAGGAATGATAACACATAGGATAATGACAACAGGTCACAAAGGGAGCTAACTATGCAATAGTGAGAACGAAGGCCTAGCCAAGGGGACTCATATTTGGGAGACACAATTCAATCCAAACCAGCAACCCACTATGGAGATGACGCAGGGCTGGGAACACTCTGTTATGTGATGCATGGGCATGGGAAGACAGGAGAGAGTGAACTTGGGGAGCCTTCCCCAGTCCAGTCACCACCATCTCTACCATGGACTCTAAGAACCAAATCCGGTGAAACACACTGCACATGGACTTCATTAAGGGACCACCCATAGTATAGTTGTCAGTTCAGCTCAATGACCTTTAGTGAACACCAAGTAGGGACAGGCCCAGCACTGTGAAATGGCTAGTGGCTAATGTGCTCTGCTCTTAACCAGAGGAGACTTGGAAGAAAGGCCTGGCAACCATCTTCTGAAAAACCAGCCACTGAAAATCCTGTGAAGCCAGTCCTACTCCCATAGACATGGGGTTGCCATGAGTTGGGCATGACTGTTTTATTCTAGGTTCATAAGCCTGTTGTTAGTCCAGCTGTACTTTCTGACCGCTGCTTCGGTTTCCCCGGTGTACCTCCTTCAGGTTCTGCCTAACTCTCCACCAACCCCACCTGCTGCTACCAGCAGGCTCAGAATCCCCTTAGAGGGACAGAAAAGTTTCTCTGAGTTGGGGACTTGTCCTTCAATTGTAGTGGATGCTATTGTAGTCTAGCAGGTGGATCAGTGCTGCCACCACAGGCCAGAGGTGGACTCTCCACTCCTGCCATTACTGCTGTGTGACTTTGGAGCAGTCACACAACCTCTCTGTGTTCTGATTTCCTTGTCTAGAGAGAATGGGACTGGTCCAGGCAGCCATCACTCTGTTCCAGAGTGAGCGCAGCAGTAGGGTTTATGGAACATGTTAGAAGCAAGGATGGTGCAACTTCATCACTCGACACGCTGTCCCTGGAGGAGGACATCATGCTTGGTAAAGTAGAAGGTCAGCAAGAAAGAGGAAGACGCTCAATGAGTTGAACTGACACATTGGCTGCAGCAATGGGCTCAGACAGGACAGTGCAGGACTGGGCAGTGTGTTGTACGGTTGGGCATAGGGTCGCTATGAGCTGATACCAATTCGACGGCACCTCACAATAGCAAAGCACATAGGAACTGCTCAACAACCTCACCAGCCTACCTGTGAGGACTATTACTACCTCTTGTCTTCTGGCTGGAAGCACCTGGAGAGCAGGATTTAGATGAGGGTACCTCTGTTTCCCACATCCAGGTCTGACACACGGTAGATACGTAAGCTCTTGGGTAGATCCTTTCTTGGCCTGAGCAGAGTTTCCAGTAGTTTCTCTAATGGACCTCCCTGGGCAGCTATACATAAATTCCAAAGCAGGGCTGCTGGAGGGATTTGCAGAGCAGACACCAGGCATGACTTAGCCAAACAGTATGTCTGTACTGACCAGTCCCAGACACATGGAAGATTCCAGAGCATCTCAGAGACAGGCTCAGGCCGGGCAGGATCTGCTCCCAATATATTTGTCATTTGTTTGTTTCACCGACTTCCTCCCCTCAAGCAGTGGCATCGCAAAGGGGGACCTGGGGGTGCAGATCACACGACGCAACTTTGCCACAGCGGGGTGACACCCAAATGGTTGTCTATAAAATGTTTGTGCCATGTTTCAGCAGAAATTTATGATTTTTAATAAAGCTATCTGGGTAGCTAGTTAATAATAAAAACTCATTTTTTGCAAGCCCATCTTGTTGTTGTTAAGTGTCTTTGAGTTAGTTATGACTCATTTGTTGTTGTTGTTGTTGTTAGGTGCCATTGAGTTGGTACTGACCCATAGCGACCTTATGCACAGAAGAATGAAACGTTGCCCAATGCTGGACCAACCTCACTACTGTTGCCACGCTTGAGTCCATCGATGCTGCCAGTTGGCCAATCCATCTCACTGGGGGTCTTCCTCTTTTTCTGTGACCCTCCACCTTACCAAACATGATATCTTTCTCCAGTGATTGGTCCCTCCTGACAATATGTTCAAAGTATGAGAGACAAAGTCTGGGCATCCTGGCCCCCAAGGAGCACTCTGACTGCTTACCCTATAGTGCCACACCAGTACACGTATCCATATACCTACAGGAATGTGTGACACTGTAGGATAAGCACTGGATCAAAAGGTCAGCTTGAACCACAAGGTCAGTTGTTCAAACTCACGAGTCAATCCTCGGAACCCCTATACAGGGTCGCTATGAGTTGGAACAGACTCGATGGCACACAACAATAACGACACAAGACTAAAACTCTACGCTGTCAGGAGGGACCAGTCCCTAGAAAAGAACATCATGCTAGTTAACTCACTGCTATCGAACTGAATCTGACTCACAGAGACTTTATAGGGTAAAGTAGAACTGTTCCCTAGGGTTTCTAAGACCATAAATCTTTATGGGAACAGCCTCATCATTCTCGCATGGAGTTGTTTGTGGGTTTGAACCACTGACCTTGAAGTTAGTAGTTAGCAGACCAACACTTAACGCACTGTGCCACCAGGATTCCTTATTTTGCTATTGGTGGTTTCTGATGCTGTAAATGTTCACAGGAGCAGAAAGATGTCATCTTTCTCCTGTGGATCAGCTGGTGGCTTTGAGCTGTTGGTTTTGTAGTTAGCAGCCTAATACATAACCCACTGCACCACTAGGATGCCTTTATTCTGCTATTAGTATGCATATAATCTGAGAAATACTACATTCAAGCCATTTACAGCTCTAGCACATAGCATTCTGTGATTTAAATCGACAGTGAATACGTAAGTGTTCTGTATGGTCTGGTATGGAATAAGTTCCATTGTGTGTGTGTGACATCCTGGATTACCGCATGGGTGATGCCCACTCCAGTGATCCCTCTGCCATTTATAGCCTCAAAAAACCACCAATAACAAGCCTTGTGCACATCCCTCTTCTGGATGATACCCAAGGCAGGGATTCTGGGTTTGCAAGTACCATCTCAGACAAGGTGACACACATACAACCCAGCCAACATTCTGTGGCCCCAAGAGCTGGGCTACCCCTCCTCCATGCTCCCCAAGAATTAACACTGAAGGCACAATCTTCTGTCGCTTGACCTTCTCCGCTGTATCTTGGGAGTTCTTCTAAGAGACTCTCTGTCTAAATTCAATCACTGCCCCCTCCACACTAAATAGTGTCCTTGTTTTTCACCTGTTTTCAACTATCAGTATCATGAGAGTTAAGGTACACACCTCTATAACCCTGGCACTTGTCTCAAATAGTCATAATAACTCATATTGATTTAGTAGTTACATATGTCAACGCTGGTCTCTGGTCCAAGAATCTTGTATGTGATGAGCTGTTCAATCTTGGGGCAACCTTTAGAAGTAGGTCTTCTTATTATCATCCTTATTTGGCAGGGAGATGAATGAAGCTCAGAGGGACTCATTAACTTGCCTAAAGTCACCAGCTAATGGGACATGAAGTCTGGGAGATCCATCTGGTTATACTATTGAATGGATGGGTTTGGGGATGGGAAAGAAAGAGGGAGGAGAGAAGGAATTGGAGGAAGAAAAGAAGAACTTGAGCTCTTGGGCTTTGATTCAACCAGAACAGAATGCCCAAGGTGGGAGACAGAGCTGGGGAAGAACCCAGAACCTAACACATTATCATCACAAGCAGACCCCCTGTCCCAAGTCTGCATTCAGATGAACAACCTCACATCTATGCTCTTGAGAGAAAAGCCCTCTTTACAGAGTTTCAGAGACACTTGTGTTCTCCCAAGTTGGATGTTGCCATGGGTGGTCTTGTCCATCACACTCTTTGATGCTTGGGAGTCATAGCTTTCCTAAAGCCACCTCTGCCCACGCCCCTGCTGTCTGGAGATGGTTCACTAACTGTTCAGCCTCCATGACCACATCAGGTCTTTTCTAGTGCTGGTGACACAGGGCAAACTAACTCTGCTTCAGGAACCCTATAACCCAGAGATCCCTGGAGCTATCTTCCCACTGACCCTAAAGGTATTGCTTGTGGTGGCCTTGGTGTCCCACAGGAGGTTTGCATCTGAGGGTCATGGGGTTATGCATGGCTTAAACAATGTCCAGATGTACTCAGAGCAACAAGGAGAGAGTTTATAAACCAGCGACTTCTTGGAAGCCCTGAAGCTATGAGTCAGGACACACTCAAAGGCATTTAACACCAAGTATCTATTACTGAAGGAACACTGGTGAGTTAAGTGAGTTAAACGTGGACTGCAAATAGAAAGATCAGTGGTTCGAACCCGCCAGTCACTTTGTAGGGGACAGATGAAGCAGTCTGCTTCCATCAGGATCTCCAGTCTTGGAGGCCATGTGGAGCTGTTCCATTTTGTCCTGTAAAGTCACTATGGGAATGAGATAAACCAGGAGAGAGCTCTGCAGGTTTAGAGAATGCTAATGAGTCTTAGCCTGGGAGATACAGTTAATGTCCCTCCTCTGCACTTGAAGACAATCAAACAGTTCCAAGCAAAATTGAAAAAGGAAGAGGGGGAGGAAGTAAAGGAAAAAAGGAGGAAGAGCATGAGAAGAAAGAAAAGGGGAGGAGCAAGAGCAGGTAGAGGGGGACAAAAGGAAAAAGGTGGAGGAAAACAAAGAGAGGGACTCAAAACTCCCGTCTGGACAAAATGTGCACACTCTAGTCCTAATATCCCCAAACTGGAGATAATCAACATGTCCTCCAAAGGGGTGACAGTTGAAACAGACCGGTTCTTTCAGACCATGGAATGTTGTGTAGTTATTGTTAGTGGTCATCGGGTTGGCTCCCACTCTTGGTGACTTCAAAAACAACAGAAGGAGCTGATGCCTGCTCCTCTACCATCTTCACGATGTTGATAAACTTGAGTGTGTTTCTGTGGCCACTGTGTATTTGGTGAGACTTCCAACCCGAAGTTCATCTTCAAGTACTCTGTTGTACGTACAATGTTCTGCTGTGATCCTTAGAGTGTTCACTGGCTCATTTTCAGAAGGAGATGACCAGGACAGACTTCCTAGTCTGTCTTAGTCTGAAAGACCCATGGAAACCTGTCCATCATGGGTGACCCTTCTGCAATTTGAAAGACCATCATAGCAACATGCAAGTCATTACAGTATGACAAATTGACAGATGGCTGGTGGTCCATCGAATACAACTTAGCAATAAAAAAGAACAAGAACCAACTACCCATTAATCCCACCATCCTACCACCCTTCCATCTGTCTATCCATCTTTCCATCTGTGGGTCCCTCCATCCCTCCTTCTCTCCTTTCATCCATCCATCCATCCATCCATCCATCCATCCATCCATCCATCCTTCCATCCATCCACCCACCCATTTAACTGATATTGTTTTAATCCTTTACACATACCATAATTATGTTAGGCACCAAAGCATAGCAACAAAAATAGAAACCAATCCTCACCCTGGGAGCTTATATATATATAAATTAGGAATGGTGTGCACCAGGGCTGTATTCTTTCACCATACTTATTCACTCTGTATGCTGAGCAAATAATTTGGGAAACTGGATTATATGAAGGATGATGTGGCATCAAGGTTGGAAGGAGATTCATTTACAGCCTATGACATGCAGATGATACAACCTTTCTTGCTGAAGAGAAAATCACTTAAAATTCTTACTGATGAAGATCAAAGACTACAGCCTTCTGTATGGGTTGCACCTCAATATAAAGAAAACCAAAATCCTCACTACTGGACCAATAAATAACATCAAGATAAATAGAGAAAAAATTGAAGTTGTCAAAAACTTTATTTTGCTCAGCTCAACCATCAACATTCATGGAAGCAGTAGTCAAGAAATCAAATGACATATTGCATTAGGCAAACCTGCTGCACAAGACCTCTTTAAAGTGTTGGAGGGCACAGATGTCAGTTTGAGGACTAAGTTGCACCTGACCCAAGCCATGGTATTTTCAATAAGCTCATATGCATGTGAAAGTTGGTCAGTGAATAAGGAAGACCAGAGAAGAATTGATGCATTTGAGCTATGGTGTTGGAGGAGAATATTGAAAGTACCATAGACTACCAAAAGAACAAACAAATCTATGCTGGGAGAAATACAACCAGAATGTCTATTAGAAGCCAGGATGGGGAGACTTTATCTCTCATGCTTCTGATATATTATCAGGTGGGACCAGTACCTGGAGAAGAACTTCATGTTTGGTAAAGTGGAGGGTCATCAAAAAAGAGGAAGACCCTCAACAGGATAGATTGGCACAGTGGCAGCAG
>NW_006408519.1:41422588-41439799 GCF_000296735.1 Chrysochloris asiatica | reverse complement strand
CATCATGACAAACTGGCTACAGAAATAAAAAGGGGAGGGATTAATATTTGGGGGGACTGTCCTTCATGCAAGGCCCTTCTAAGTTCATGACTCTTTTATTTCCACAATAGCCTTATGGGCAGGGTGTTATTGGACCCATTTTGTAGCTGGGAACATTGAGTCTCAGGGAAATCAAGTGAGACAGATCACACAGCTTCTTACTGGCAGAGCTGGGACTTGAACCTGGACCTGTGGACAACTTACCCCTTTATTTATCTATAAACAAAGGTAGACAGCACTACTAGGGGCTAATCCACACAAGGTAGACAGTGTGCCCTAGACCATCAGGTGACAAATCATGACTCAGACCTGCAACAACACCACAGACCTGGTCTGAAGCTTGCCCTCCCATCTTTAATCAAGCCGGTTCTTGTTTTGACCGTGTCGGATTGGCTGGGCTGGGCCTCCCAGCTTCCAAACATGCTTCTGCCAAATTCTCTGAATCCGTCATAAGTGCAAATTCTCCAAGGGCAAGGCGAGTGAATATGATGAGAAGCTGGCCAAGGCCAGATGTTCCCAACTCAGCCCAGCAGAGTGTAGGAGCCAGGGCAGCTACTGGGCTTGTGTTGTCTCCGCAAACCGTGGCAAACATGTCCCACTGTAAGGAGCCAGTCCTTCCCTTTAGCGCCAGTCCTCTGCCTCCTTCAGCATCTGAAATCACAATGCAAACTCAGATCTTGCCAAGGACCTTGGTTCTAAGAGTCACAGTATCCATAACTTGAAGTCCCTTTCTTCGGAGACCAGCTGGGATTGTTAGCAACGCTCTACTGTGTTTCCAGAGATCCTGAGGGCAGCAGTCTCTCTCTCAGGGTGGGAGGGTCATTGGATGTTAGATGGTGTCAGTATTCATCCTAGTTCCACATCCAGCTCCCATTTCTCAGGTGGAGACCCTGATGTCACCATAAGACTGTAACAGGACAGTGTCCTGGCCCTCCCCTCCCCCCCCTTGCACCAACCACAATGTCCATTCATCCCCTAGTGTCTGGATAAAGTGAGTCAGCCCAACTCCACAAGCATCTGCAAATGGGAAGCTGATTGCTTGCACAGAGGAATGGAAAGGTGGACAAGCAAAGGTCCTGGCTCCTATAGAGTCCAGAGGGGTTCCAGCAGGGTCACCCACAACTTCACACAGATTGGGGCTCTGCATGCCATAGATCAAGGAGAGCAAACCTGGGAAGGCCATGGCGGGGGCACATTTGAGGGGATGTAAAGGGTGAATTAGGAGTCCTAGTGATGCAGTGGTTAAGTGCTCAACTGCTAGTCAACAGGTTGGCAGTTCCAACCCACCAGTCACTCCATGTGAGAAAGCTGTGACAGTCTGCTTCTGTAAAGATTCCAATCTTAGAAACCCTATGGGGCACATCTACTCTTCCTACATGGCCTCCATGAGCTGAAATTGACTCTATGGCAATGGGTAAAGGATGAGTAGGAGTTCAATTTTTGAGTAGAGGGAGAATGGGGAATTGAATTTCAGGTGGAGGAAAGAAAATATAGAGTAGAAAGTAGAAACGGAAGAAACAGTAAATAAAAGATACATGAATTGAGAAAATATAGATGGGTGGGTAGATAGATGAGTTGTTGTTGTTATAGTTATTAGGTGTCTTCGAATTGGTTCTGACTCATAGTGACTCTGTGCACAACAGAATGAAACACTTTCTGGTCCTGTGCCATCCTCACAATTGTTTCGTTTGACCCTGTTGTTGTAGCTCTGTGGCTTAATGTTCTGGACTTCAAGGTTGGTTAGAATACCAAAATGGGAAGAACACACTCAACATTTCTCAAGCTGAGAGAACTGAAGAAAAAGTTCAAGCCTCAGGTGATAATACTGAAGAATTTGATAGGCAAATTACTGAATGAAGTTGGAAACATTAAAAGAAGATGGAAGGAATACACAGAGTCATTGTATCAAAAAGAATGGGTCAATATTCAGTCATTTCAGATGGTACTCTATGATCAAGAACCAATGGAATTGAAGGAAGAAGTCCAAGCAGCATTGAAAGTGTTTACACAAACAAGTCTACAGGAATTGATGTAATACAAATTAAAATGTTTCAACAAATCGGTGCAGCATGGAAATGCTCACTCACCTGTGTCAAGAAATGTGGAAGACAGCTACCTGGGCAACTGAGTGGAAGAGATCCATATTTGTGTCTGTTCCAAGATAGATGAGTCGGTAGGTGGGTGGGTGGATGGATAGATGAATGGATGGATGGGTGGACTGATGGACAACCAGAGGGATGGATGTAATGGATGGACAGATGGGTGGACAGATGGTTGGGTGGGTAGATGGACGAGTGGGTGGATGGATGGATGGATGGATGGATGGATGGATGGATGGATGGATAGTTGGTTGGGTGGGTAGATGGATGAATGGGTGGATGGTGGATGGATGGATAGATGGATGGAAGGGTGGGTGGGTAGGTAGGCAGGCAGATGGATGGACTGATGTAATGGATAGTAGTTGGGTGGGCAGATGGATAGAATGGTAGATGGATGGATGGATGGATGGATGGATGGATGGATGGATGGATGGATGGATGGATGAATGGGTGGATGTATGGATAGTAGTTGGGTTGTCAGATGGATAGAAGGGTGGATGAATGGATGGAGGGGTGGATAGATGCATAGAGATTAAATGGAAGGGTAAGTGAATAAAGAAACATGTACTTTTTCTGGGGAAAATTAAGATCTGTTTTAGAGTTTTCAGCCCCTTGTTACGTCAAGGTCAGTCTTAGTGGTCTCAGAGAATGAAAGGGTCACCTGACCGGTTGTTGAAGGAGCTGGATCCAGGGACATGACTCCTGACTCTTAATACAGGGCCAATTCTACTTAAGAATCTGTTTGTACAAAGAAGGTGTGAGGAAGACCTCAATATCCCTACTTACGTAGTCTTGGAGCAGGCTGCTTAATCTCTCAGCACTCAGTTTTCCTTTCTGTTGAGTGGGGATAATCAGGCTTCACACACAGGCAGGTGGTCTCCATACAAGCAGTGGCTTTGCCCACTGCCATATGCTAGTGCCTCACCGAGTGCCTGGTACAGAGTTAGCATGCCTTCCCTCTGGGCCAGGGGATGGGGGTGGGGTGGGGAGGAGCACTACCTCACTGAGTCCCTGGGCTGACTTCAGTTTCCTGTTTTGTAACAAGGTGTCAGGCTGGCTCTGAAGAACCTTCCAGCTCTGAACTCTCTAACTCGCCTGCACATCTCTGTCCCCTCCATGGGATGAGGGGAAGCTGGGACTCCTGAGTCTGGCTGGCTGGCAGCCCTGGCTGGGATGGTGCCTTTGCAGTCTCCTGAATCCATACTGGCTCTGCGTGGGCAGCCTGAGGGTCTGCCTGGCTTGTATTGTCCCTTGTTGCATGCGGTTCCAGAATACAATGCTGCCTGTCTTCTCCCTTCCAGATCTAGGTTAGATAAAATGTCTGCTTTCTTCTTTTCCGTATTTTCTATGAGTTCCAGCAAATTCTATCCCAGAGAAAACTGCCAGGTCGGTGGGAACCTGGCATTTGTCAACAAACTGCGCTCCATGTGATCTTCCTCAGGGAAAACAGGCCCGGCTGGTTTCCAGCACAATCACACTAGCCCGCATGTTGGACTTACTCACTGAGTTCCATGAGGTGGGGCTGGGATTGGGGTCTGAAGAGAGAGAGGAGTTGGCAGGAAACCAAACAGAGCTATTCATTTACTGGGTATCTTTGAGCAAGCTGCTAAACCTTCAAGTTTGTCCCTCTATAAATAAAAACGATAAATAAAATAAAAACTGGCCCAGAAGGGGTTTTGGTGTGTGCGTCTGAATTAAGATAGTACATTTATGGTGGTGGTGGTGTGCCATGAAGTTGGTTCTGAGTCATAACAATCCTGCATAGGGTTTCTGAGACTGTAAATCTTTACAGGAGCAAAAAGCCTCATCTTTCTCCCTCAGAATGGCTGGTAGTTTCCAACCGCTGACCTTGAGGTTAGCAGCCAGACCTGTAACCAACATGCCACCAGCGCTCCTTAGAACATTTATAGGAAGTCTTTTTAATACACGTTGCTATTGTTAGCTGCCGTTGAGTTGGTCCCCAACTCCTGGGGACCCCATGTACAACTGAGGCAAACCATGCCTGGCCCTGCCTTCTTCCCTTGATCAATCACAGATTCAACCACTGGTGTCCGTAGACTTTTATTGACTGATTTCGGAAGTAGATTACCAGACCTTTTTCCTAGTCTGTCTTAACCTGGAAGCTCCTCTGATATGTGTTCAGTATGATAGTAACACACACGTCTCCGTAGACAGATAGTACAATAGTAACACACACGTCTCCGTGGACGGACAGGTAGTAGCTGCTCATGAGAGACATTGGATTGAGAATTGAGCCGGGATCTCCTCCATGTAATCCGAGATACCTATCACGGAACCTCCGTCATTACCCTCATCTTTTTAATGTATACACATATGTGTGTGCACTTATGTGTTTGGATATATGTATAAAACCAGCCCAAGCCCAACCCACTGCCATGGGGTCACTTCCGAATCATAGAACCCTACAGACGGTTTTCAGGACCATGAATCTTTACAGAAGCAGACAGCTTCATCTTTTTCCTGCAGTGACAGGTAGGTTTGAATCAATGCTGTTTGGGTCAGCAGTCCAATGCCTAACCCACAATGCACAGGATTCCTTCTGTGTAAAGTAACACAGGATATAGTATGTATATATGTATATATGTATGTATGTATGTATATAGTCCTGGTGTGGCACTGCAGGATAATGTGCTGGACCACAAGGTCAGTTTGAACCACAAGGTCGGGAGTTCAAACCCACCAGCTGCTTCTCAGAAACCCTATACAGGGTTGCTATGGGTCAGATCCTAGTCTACAGCACTTAACAACAACACTATATATATATATATATACATAATCTTGAGGTTAGCAATCCAGGACTCCTGTATGGTGGTGGTGGTGGTGGTGTGCTGTGGAGTTGATTCTGACTCATAACGACCCTGTACAGGGTTTCCAAGGCTGTAAATATTTACGGGAGTAGAAATCCTCTTCTTTCTCCCACAAAACAGCTGGTAATTTAGAACTGCTGCCCCTGAAGTTAGCAGCCCGATTTGTAACCACTACGCTACCAGAACTCCTTCCTGTGTGTGTGTGTGTGTATAGTTGTTATTGTTGTTATGTGCTGTGGAGTCGGTTCTGACTCATAACGACCCTGTACAGGGTTTCTGAGGCTGTAAATCTTTATGGGAGCAGAAAGCCTCATCTCTCTCCCATGGAACAGCTGGTGGTTTCAAACTGCTGATCATGAGATTCATAACCACTACGTTACCAGAACTCCATATATATATAGAGAGGCATAGAGATAGATAGGTAGGTAGATAGATAGATAGATAGATAGATAGATAGATAGATAGATAGATAGATAGATAGATAGAGACAGATACAGAGTTTAGATATATGTAATCTTTATTGATCAGAGAAGTTGTTGAAAATGCAGCAAGTAGAAACAAGGACCACTCTCAGAAATAAGCATCGGTATTATATTGTGAGTGACTGTCAGTATTTCTCCTATATATGTCACACAAAGTGCTAATGTAGAAACTGAAACCATGGTTCTTTTCTTTAACATCATAACCTAACAATTTTGTGCTGTAAATATTCTGGAGGGCGTGGTTTGACGCGGCTGCATGTGTCCCATCGTGTGGACACGGTATTGAACTATCTCCTGTTGTTGGATTCTTAGCCTGTGGCCACTTTCCTACCACTGAAGCCAGGCAGGCTCAGGACGAACCCAGTCTGTCTGAGATCCAAGCCCATGCTGAGTCCATTACTCACAGACTTTCTCCTGAGGCGGAGGTGCCAGTACCCTGTCTGTCTCCCTGAAGTTTTTATGATTCCGGCAGCTTCTCTTGTTCTCCCTCCAGAAACCCAGGAGCCTGTCACCACCTACAGCTCTCAGAGGATCTGCAAATGTGCTCTTCCCAGACATGCTCCCCTCCCTCTCCAGCTGGGTGGGGAGGGGACTCGGGGGCTGGGGGCTGGGGGGTGGAGGAGAAGCCGGGAGAGAGAAGAGGCCAAATAAGGAAGGATGAGTAGAGTGGTATTTGCTGAGAATTCGTTTTTTTCAGTCTAATCCTTCAGGGCTTGGCCCACAGCTTCAAAGCACATGTCCCTAAGACTCTCTCATAAACCGGCCAGCCCACTGTTGTTTGTCTAAGGGAAAGAAATCCAGCACCATGTGTTTATGTTTCTGCTTACTGCACATTGAAGAAAGCATTACTAGGGTTGTGAAGGAACTCAAAGGGCTAAATAGTGGAGGAATTGGATGAAGTCCCTTCTTTCTCCTCAATTGAGACTTAGAAGAGGCAACTTGTAGAGATCCCCACTCCATTCCCACCTTCCCAACCTCACCATCCTTACCTCTTACCCTGTCCATTCTTGGCAGCTGGCATAGTGACTAGCCTAAAATAAACATCTGAGATTTCATTTTGTTCTTAAAATCAGTAGGGGGTTTCCTTTTGGGAAACAATTGTGAAGTTGACCCAGAACAGGGCAGTGTTTAGTTCTGTTGTGTGTAGTGTCGCTAGCACTCAAAAACACCTAACAACATCTCTCTGTCATCTGCCAAGTACTCACTTTCTCAAACTGTAAATGAAGAGAACAATTTACACTACAGGGACTGCAGCAAAGATTAAGAGAGTTAGTACACATGAAGTGTTCAGAATCAGACCTGCCATCTGAGACATGCATGAGGAATGCTTGAGTGTGGACAGCCCTCTTCCTCTGGCAGGTTAAAGATGACTGCGAATTCTCCACTGCTCATCTAATGGGAGCTGGGGTCTGTTTCCATGCCCTTGATCCTGGGCTGGCTCTGAGACTGTTTTGATCAATCAAGTAAAGTATAAACGACTTAAACTTTATTAAAGGATGCACAGCTGCCTCCGTGGATGCTCAGGATTCTACTGGAGATAACTTGAGGAGAGGCAGACATGCTGTCTGGGCCCCTCTTCCCAGCCATCCCTGCCAAGCATTCTAGATGAAGCAGCCAGCTTAGATGCGGCTGTTCTACCCCCAGCCTTCCCATCTGACAACATATGGATCAGAGGTGAATTGCCTAGCTGAGTCCTTCCTTCCTTCCTCATGCACACAGTTGTGAATGAAATATAATAGTTGTTTTAAGACACAGAGTTTGAGGGAATTTGTTATCCAGCCATGTTACCTTGTTGGTAAGTGCCGTCAAATTGGTTCCAACTCATAGCAACACAACAAAACAAAACACTGCCCGGTCCTGTGCCTCCTCACCATTACTGTTACCATTGCACGCATTGCTACTGCCACCATCTTGTTGGGCATCTTCCTCATGGCAGCTGTGCTTGTGAGCCCCTAATATGTACTAACTCTCTTAATCTCTTAATATGACCCTCTACTGTACCAAGCAAGATGTCCTTCTCCAGAGACTGTTCTCTCCTGACAACATGTCCGAAGTGTGAGCGATGAAGCCCTCTTTGCTTCTCAGGAGCGTTGGGTCTGTACATTTTCTAAGACAGATTTGTTTGTTCTTCTGGAAGTCTGTGGAACTTTCAATATTCTTCTCCAACACCACAACCCAAATGCATCAATTCGTCTCTGGTCTTCCTTATTCATTGTCCAGCTTTCACATACAAAGGAGGCAGGTGAAAATGTCATGACAACTTAGTCCTCAAAGTGATACCTTTGCTCTGTAACACAGACCCATATTTGCCCTCACTCTAAAGAAAGCTGATCCAGTCATTGCATAATATCATTCCTATCACATGCAGCCAGAGAAATAAATACCTCCTTAGGAAGTGGGCCTTTGTGCCTCTTCTCTGTGCTGAGGGCCACTGGCTTACATGGTGTAAGTGCTGTCAGATAGGTTTTGACTCGAGGTGACTTTGTGTGGGGTTTCCAAAGAGAGGCTGGTGGATTCAAACAACCAACCTTGTGGTTAGCAGTCCAGTGGTTATCTTACAGTGCCATGCCAGGGTTCCCTATACTCAGTTTATGTCCCTATAATAACACTTATAATGGCAATCATAGGATAAGCACTGAACTGAGAACTACAAGGTAAGTGGTTCGAGACCACCAGCCACTCCATGGGAGAAAAATGGGGCTTTCTGCTCCAGCAAGAATTTAAAGACTCAGAAATCCTATAGAGGGTGGCTATGGATTGGAACTGACTCAACAGCCCTTGACAGAAAACAGCATAGGAACACTAGCTGATACTCAGCTGAGTGGCCGCAGTCCATGATTGGCACAAATGCTTAACTCGTGTGGTTGCTCATTGAAAGGCTGGAGGTTCAAGTCTATCCAGTGATGACTTGGAACAAAGACCTGATGATCTACTTCTAAAAAACTAGCCACTGAAAACCTTAAGGAGCGCAGTCTACTCAGAAACACATTAGGTGGCCATGACTCAGCATCAACTGAGCTTTTCTTTCGAGTTTTTCCATAAACGATTGGAAGCCTTTTCATGTTTCTTATTTCCTTTCTCTCACTCAGAATAAAAAGTTCAGGAGGGGAGGGGTTATGTTCACTTAGTTTTCAAAAATCCTCATAACTCAAAGGGATACAGGCCCCTCATAGGGCTTAATAGGGTTCTTGATGCAAGAATGAAGAAAAGAAGAAATTGAAGGGACTTAGGAGCCAATGACTAATACCTTTTAAAATGTTGTTGTTAGGTGCCATCGCGTCGGTACTGACTCATAGTGACTTTATGCACAGCAGAATGAAACACTGCCCGATCCTGGGCCAACCTCACTATCATTGCCACACTTGAGTCCAGTGAATCTGCCACTTGGCCAATCCATCTCACTGGGGGTCTTCCTCTTTTTCTCTGACCCTCCATCTTACCAAATAGAATATCATTCTCAAGTGACTGGTCCCTCCTGACAATATGTCCAAAGTATGAGAGACAAAGTTTGGCCATCCTGGCCTCCAAGGAGCACTCTGGCTGCACTGCTTCCAACACAGATCTATTGGTTCTTTTGGCAGCCCATGGCACTTTCCATATTCTACTCCAACACCATAACTCAAAAACACCAATTCTTCTACGGTCTTCCTTATTCACTGTCCAGCTTTCACATGCATATGAGGTTATTGAAAATACCATGGCTTGGGGTCAGGCACACCTTAGTCCTCAAGCTGACATCTTTGCTCTTCAACATTTTAAAAAGGTCTTGTGCAGCAGATTTGCCTAATGAAATACGTCGTTTAATTTCTTGACTGCTGCTTACAAGAGTGTTGATAGTTGATCCAAGAAGAATGAAGTCCTTGACAACTTCAGTCTTTTCTCCATTGTCATTTACTGGTCCAATGATGAAGATTTTGTTTTCTTGACATTGAGATGCAATCCATACCGAAGGCTGTGCTGTTTGATCTTCATCAGTAAATGTTTTAAGTCATCTTCATTTTCAGCAAGCAAGGTTGTATCATCTGCATATGGCAGGTTGTTAATGAATCTTCCTCCAATTCTGATGCCATGTTTTTCTTCATAGAACCCAGATTCTTGGATTATTTGCTCAGCATACAGGTTGAATAAGTATGGTGAAAGAATACAAACCCTGTCACACACCTGTCTTAATTTTAAACCATTCGGTGTTCCCGTGTTCTGTTCAGAAAACTGCCTTTTGGTCCAGGTACAGATTCCTCATGAGCACAATTAAGTGTTCAGGAATACTCATACTTCTCAATGTTGTCCAAAGCTTGTCATGATCCACACAATTGAAAGCCTTTGCGTAGCCAATAAAGCACAGGTAAACATCTTTCTGATATTCTCCTTTTTCTCAGCCAAGATCCATCAGTCATCAGCAATGATATCCCTCGTTTCATGGCCTCTTCTGAATCCGGCTTGAACCTCTGGAAGTTCTCTGTCTATGTATGATTGTAGCCGTTTCTGTATTACCTTTAGTAAAACTTTACTCACGTGGGATATCAAAGAGATTGTCCAATGATTTCTGTATTTCATTGGGTCACCTCTCTTTGGAATGGGCACAAATATGAATTCCTTCCAATCAGTCAGCCAGATAGTTGTCTTCCAAATTTCTTGGCATAGATAAGTGAGTGCCTCCAGTGCCGCCTCACTTTCTTGAAAGATTTCAAATTTTATTCCATCAGTTCCTGATGCCTTGTTCTTTGCCAATTCCTTCAATGTACCTTGGACTTCTTCCTTCAGCAATTTGCCCAGAGAATCCTTCAATAATGATAGGCAAGGCTTGAATTTTTTCTTAAGTTCCCCCAGCTTGAGAAATGTTGAGTGTATTCTTCTTTTTGGTTTTCTGACTGCAAATCTTTGCACATTTTGTCGTAATATTTGGCTTTATCTTCTCAAGCTGATCTTTAATATTTTCTGTTCAGCTCTTGTACCTCTTCATTTCTTCCATTTGCTTTAGCATCTCTACAATGGAGAGCAAGTTTCAGTGTCTCTTCTGACATCCATTTTGATCTTTTCCTTCTTTCTTGTCTTCTTAATAATTTTTTTGCTTTTTACCCGTATGATGTTCTTGATGTCATCCCACAGCTCTTCTGGTCTTTGGTCTTTAGTATTTAATGTATCAAATCTATTCTTAAGATGATCTCTAAATTCAGGTAGAATATATTCAAGTCATATTTGGGCTCTCATGGACTTGTTTTCATTTTCTTCAGCTTCAGTTTGAATTTGCATAGGAGCAATTGATGGTCTGTTCCACAATCTGCCCCTGGCCTTGTTTTGAATGATGATATGGAGTTTTTCCATTGTCTCTTTCTGCAGATGTAGTCAATTTGATTTCTATGTATTTCATCTAACGAGGTCCATGTGTATAGTTGTCTCTTACGCTATCTAAAGAAAGTATTTGAAATGAACAAATAATTGATTTTGCAGAATTCTATCATGCATTTTCCAGCATCATTTCTATCACCAAGGCCATATTTTCCAACTACTGATCCTTCCTCTTTGCTCCCAACCTTTGCATTCCAATCACTGGTAATGATCAATATATCTTGATTGCGTGTTTCATTAATTTCAGATTGAAGAAGTTGGTAGAATTTCTCTATTTCATCCTCACTGGCTTCAGTGGTTGGTGCATAAATTTGAATAATAGTGGTATTAACTGGGCTTCCCTGTAGACACATGGATATTATCCTATCACAGACAGCATTGTACCTCATGACTGATCTGGATATGTTTTTTTTTACAATGAACACAACACTATTCCTCTTCAATTTGTCATTCCCTGCACAGTAAACCATGTGGTTGTCAGATTCAAAATAGCCAATACCAGTCCATTTTAGCTCAATAATGCCTAAGATCAATGTTTATGCATTCCATTTCATTTTTGACAATTTCTAATTTTCCTAGATTCATACTTCATACATTCCATGTTCCAATTATTAATGCATGTTTGCAGCTCTTTCTCTTCATTTTGAGTTGTGTCCCATCAGTAAATGAAGGTACCACAGGCTTTTCTCCCACAGGCTTTACTCCATTCGCGCTATCACGGTCAGCTCTACTTTAAGGAAGCAGCTCTTCGGGGCTCATTTTCCAGCAGTATATCTGACAGTGTTTCTTTGCTACTCATAAGGTTTTCAGTAACTAAATATTTGGAAGTAGTTCGTCACTCCTTCTTCTTTGTCTGTCTTCGTCTGGAAGCTCATCTGAAACCTGTCCACCATGGGTGACACTGCTGGTATTTAAAATACCGGTGGCATAGCTTTCAGAATCACAGCAACTCACAAGCCACCACAGTATGACAACTGACAGATGGGTGGTGGTTTAAAAATGTAGTTGCTACATAATGAATGGTGTCCTGGTGTGGCGCCGTGGGTTAATATGCTGGGCTGCAAAGTTGGTTTGAACCATAAGGGCAATAGTTCAAAATCACCAGCAGCTCCTCAGAAACTCTATTCAGGGTCACTATGAGTCAAAACTGACTCAATGGCACTTAACAACATAATTAATGATCTGGAGCCTGATAATTGTTAGGGACTGGGTGTCCACAAATTGGTCTGAAATAGCACCAAGATGAAGCCTGGGGAAGGTGGGCTAGTGAGGGGCAGGGCAAGCAGTGAGACCCCTTCTTGCATCCACCTTTCTGCGTCTCTGCCCCCTTCCATGATTAGATCCTTCTCTTCTGCTTTCCAGTGATTTCCTGTTCTCATCCCAACCACTTCGGTGATGAGGTTTGGCTGAGAAAGCCTCAGAAGGAAGGTTTTCAGGGCTTTTGCAGCTTAATAGCAAACACAGGGGTGTTGAAGAGCGATGTTCTCTTTCTCAGCAGATGATGTGCTGAGCACCAGAGCTGATTCCGTGACACCTTCCACACACACTGCCAACTCCAGCATGAGCTCACTCCTAAATCATGCAAAACTCATCAGTGTTGGGTAAGACCAGCCTGCCATGGATCTTGGGTAGATTTGTGGTTGATTACAGGCACCCAAAGCCAACATTTTACCGCAGTCTGAGATCTCATGTCCTCGGGTTGTTGGTTTTGTTTCCTTGCCATGACTAGCTCTGGAAGAACAACCAGACATTCCAGGAATGGAGTGAAAACCAAGCTCAGCTTCCTGAGTCCTCATGGCTCTGTTGTGAGCCACAGGCTAGGGGCTGGAGATTGCGGAACTTTCTAGCTCACCCACTCCTTCCACAGATGAGCAAACTGAGGCCAAGAGATGTAAAGACAAATGAACAAGGAGAGCTAGTGTGAACAGTCGTTTTCAGAGACCAAACGTGATTTTGAAGAGAAGGACTTCAGACTGCATGCTAGTGTTAGAAAGATGCCATCTCAAAACCGTTTCTGCCACTTCTTGTGAGGGCGACTTCAAATAAGTTCCTCCGGTGCTCTGAGCTGCTCGTCTTGCCTCTAAGATGGGACAATATCACAGTAGACGTTGGTAGATTAAATGAGAGAATGGGTAGTGTACAATCAACAACAGACCTTCTCAATTACAGTGTCATTTGCGTACTGACCCCCATGAAGTATAAAGAACATTTAGTTCATGAAATTACAACCATTTGACTCATGAGGAAAGAAACCCACAGAAGTTACATAAGGTGGGGGAAAGCACACTGCTAGTATGGGGCGGAATGAGAATTGGAAGCTTAGATTCAGCTAAAAATACCACTATTTCTAGTAGAGAGTGAGTGATTATTAAATATTAGTTCTCCTCATTACCGTTAATGCCCATTCAAGAAAGATTTATCAAGTGTCTTTATTCTTCACGCTGAGTATGCAGAAGTGTCAAACACAGACCAATTCTGCCCATCCATTTGTTCTGTCACTCCACAGGCAGTAATTCATGTTCACCTGTGTCAGGCACTGGGAGCAGAAAGTCGCAGTAGGTCTGGCTCTTACCACAGACTGGTGGTGGGGCAGCTGACTCAATGAAAAGTACCAGTGGGACCACTGAGGAGAACGCATCTCAGTCAGAGGAGAATTCGTGGGGGGATGGGAGGGTAATCAGGGAAGGATGGTGTCAAGAGAGAGAGTAGCAGTGAGATATATAGAGAGACGAGAGACTGACTTCAGGTCATTGGATCACACAGTGGTGGGACCTAGAAAGCCTCAAATCCATCTGTCAGATTAGCAACCTGGAGATTTCTGGAGGTTCATGCCCCAAGACACATAGGTCAGGAATGTGAGGAGTGCTGATTTGATGTATACAGAGAGAGCTGTGCCAACGTATCTATTTATTGTCTGAAGGCAGAACATGCCCTAAGGCGCTACAGATTGGTTGATTATATTATGTTAAATTGCATTCTGGAAAGTGATAATGTTACATTGCATTAGGCTACATAATGGGATAGCAGTGAGAATATGGCCAAACCACTGGGAACCATAGCCTAGCCAAGTTGACACAGAAAATGAACCCTCACCGACGGAAATGGTGTAACTTGATGAATAATGCATTCTGGGCAGGAGGAACAGCAAGGGCATAGAATGGGAGGCACCAGCCAGCATTAAGCATTTGGGAAATTACATGTACTTCATTAAGATGGATGTAAAAGGTGTGTGATAAAATTGGGGAGACCAGAGTGGGGAGTCTGATAGTGGCCATGCCTCCAAAGCTTTCAGAGCATAAAGAATGGCTGAGGCACTTGGAAATTACTCTGGGGATGTCTCCATGGCAGAGATTGACTGAGTTAGATTGGTGATTTACAAAGATCAGGTAGCCGTGTGGAGAACAGACTTGGGTGGTGTCGGGACCTGGGGTTCTGAGCCTCTAGGCAAAGAGAAACAAGTAGGCACTGGTAGGAATTAGGACAAAGGCGTTGACAATGCCTGGAGAGGAAAGCTCAGCCAGCCTGGGACCTTTCAGAAGGTGGAGTCCTTAAGCCTCAGACTCTATGGAATGTGGGTGATGAGAGAGAACAAGGGATCTCGGCTGAACATTCAGCTTTGCTTCTGGTTCAAGCAATTTGCTGAATGAGATTCGATTTTGTCTCAGTGAGCAAGATTAGGAAGCTTGTATGAAGGTCAGCTCTGAAGGAAAAACATCAGGAATTTGGACATGGAAATAGAAGAGCTCATCAGAGAAGCCAGAATGGAAATACCCAGCAGGCAGTTGGCAACGCTGGCTGTTCTTGGAGATGGACTTCTGTGTGGGAGGCCAGGAAGAAGGGGGTGATGTTCTGCAGGAAACCTTGCTTGGGAAGATGGTCATGCCACCTCACTCCCTCTACCTACCCTCCCACCAGGGCCTCCTACTTCCCCAGACTTCCTCCACCACCCATGCATGCAGACTAGTCCTGAGGTGCTTCTCCAAAGCAAAACCCCACATCTTTTTCTTCCTCACATTCTTTTCACAAGCGGTGACTGAAAGCAACAGAAACTGTGGCACATGAGAGAAAAAAAGGGCAAACTCTACATGTGAACTCCAGAGAACCTTCCAGAACTCCAAGACTAAAGTCCCATTATCTCTTGCAGAGGTGGAAGGGAAGGAGGAGAGGAGGGAGAAAGTAGGATCATGAGACTTGGCATGGGGACACATACAGGAGACACAGTTTCCACGGTGGCTTAGTGCCCCACTGGCCAGGCCAAGGACTAAGGCCAGCAACATCACTCCTGCAGCCAAAGATGACAAGTGGAGCCAAACGCTGGGGAAGAAATCTTTTCAGATCATTTATTTAAAAAGCCCTCCAGGATTGGGGTATTTTGTTTGGAGATCATTGAGTTGGTTTTTGAACTTTTTAAGGAGTGCCATCTATACCACAGTGACGTCATGCATTCTCATGGCTTTAAGTACCTGCTCCACGTCAATCCCCAAATGAATAATTCCAACCAGTCTTCTCTGAACCACAGACTTATTCGGCCAATGGGTATGTCATGGACATCCCAAGAAGCAGCATTCTTCATGGAACTTCCATAACATCCCTTCCATAGTCTTCATATTTGGTAAATAATCCATCATCTATTTCATTGCTAATAATACTAGAGAAACGGATGCTTCTTTATTTCCTTATCTAGCCTTCCTGCACATCCTCCACTCTACCTCCTAGATGGGTCATTCCTGTTCTTCTCCATAGCTACCACTCTGCTCCAAGTATCCTGTATGGATGGCCACCATAGCCTACCACCCAGTTTGTCAGCCTCATGCTTCTCTTCCTCTCCTCCATGTTGTACCCAGAATTCGTCAAGGTCTTTTTCTATCCTCCTAGAGGAATCTTTTGGAGTTCTGGTGTGGCACTGTGGGTTAATGTGCCACACTGCAAAGACGTTTGAACTGTAAGGTTGGTGGTTCAAGCTTACCAGCTGCTCCTTGGAAACCCTATATGGGTCAGAACCGACTCGACAGCACCTCAAAACAACAACAGAGTTAGCTTTTAAAAACACAACTTCGATATTGCCATGCTCATATGCAATGACTTCATACTTCTCTGAGAATTGAGTCCTCTCTGTTGATACTGGGCTGGGCCCCGGCTGGCTTTTGTCTGGAATTGGAAGTCATCGGTGATTATTAATTTTATGTGTTTACTTAACTAGGCTATGGGGTCTGGTTGCTGATCAAGCACAGTTTAGATGTTGTTAGATGTGTCGAGTTGATTCCAACTCATAGCAACCCCATGTGACAGACAGAACAAAAGTGCCCTAGGGTTTCTAGGCTGCCATCTTTATGGGACCAGATTGTCTGGTCTTTCTCCCACTGAGCTGCTGGGCAGGTTTGAACTACCAACCTTTGAGTTAGCAGCTGAATGCTTAACTTACCCCTCAACTAGATGTTGCTATGAAGTATTTGATTAGTATTTCAGTCAGTTTGTCTTATGCAAACTGATTAAAATACTAATATGATGGGCCTCATCTAATTAGTTGAAGATTTTAAGAGCTAAAAATCTCTCAGAATAAGTTCTAGCACATGGTAAATACTGAAGAAGTATTTATTAAATGAATTAGTGACTGGATTGATGGTGGTGGTGATATGCTGTGGAGTCGGTTTCAACTCATAGCGATGCTGTACAGGGTTTTCGAGACTGTAAATCTTTACGGGAGCAGAAAGCGTCATCTGTCTCCCACCGAACAGCTGGTAGTTTTGGACTGATGACCTTGTGATTCGCAGCCCAATTTGCAACCACTACACTATCAGAGGCCCTTAGAGACTAAGTATTTTAACACTTTACTTAATGTTGACTCCTTGTGTCATAGAAATTAGCATTTTTACCAGTCCTGGTGTGGTGCTGTGGGATAGAGCATTAGACTGCTCCTTGGAAACCCTATACAGGGTCACTATGAGTCAGAATCGACTTGACGTCACTCAACAACAACAACCAGTAATGGCTGTAGGTACTCTCTTTACAGCCTCCCCGCTAGCAAAAGGTACCATTGATCTCTGGAGATATGCTGGCCGCATGGATATGAATTTATGTCTCATCACTACATTTATTTTTATTTCCTTGACTTCTAATGAGTTTAAGAATCTTTCCGGGTGCTGGCTGTTCATTGGGTTGATTTACTTTATACTTTTGCCCATTTTTATTGGGTAGTTTGGTTTTCCTTGCCCCTTTTATAGGAGAGCTATTAATCTTCTACACATACCTTTTATTATTTATGGTGCTAAATTTTGTGAATTGAATTAACACTCTAACCAGCTTTTTAAAAATTTTTTTATTGTGAGGTTTATATGGGAGAACATCAGCTTTACACTCATCCTATTGTATTTCGTTTCATTGCAAAGGATACACCCCACAGGCCCTCCCCCACCCCCC
>NW_006408519.1:41419858-41422303 GCF_000296735.1 Chrysochloris asiatica | reverse complement strand
CAACAGATTGGAAATCATTCAGCGGTGATTCTACCTTCCCCCACCCTGACTGGATCTAGGCTCCCTCTTGAAAGCTTGTAAGCCAGTCACTTCTTGCCTTTATAGGCACCCCCATTTTGGGTAGCCAATGTCTATGTTGCCTATCTATCCCTGTCAACCCGGTGTACTGAGGGGGTGGGAGTGATCTTCGCTGTAAAGATTTGTTCCCTTTTTTGAGCAACTACATCCATTGTTGTGGTTGTTGTTATGTGCCGTGGAGTCAGTTCCAACTCATAGGGACCCTGTACAGGGTTTCCAAGGCTGTAAATCATTACGGGAGCAGAAAGCTTCATCTTCCTCCTGTGGAACAACTGGTAGTTTCGAACTGCTGACCATTAGATTAGCAGCTCAGTTCGCAACCACTATGCTACCAGAGCTCCTAAGTATAGGCAAAGTTCGTCAAATTGTAGCAGGTTACTCTTCTTTTTTGCCCTCTTCTTTCTTCTTCTAGTCAAGTTCTGATCATCCAGTCATCAAATCCAGGTCAAGCGGGTCCTAACGGCAAGTATGAGTGTTCTTGTGTATTTCCCCTCACTTCATATCAGCTGGATGCTTCACTTTCCACTCTAGTCCTCTGAGGCCATGTCACTGCCTCTGGGCCCAGGAGTCCCCGGGTCTTGCCATACTGCTGGCCATCCAGGTCTTCATCCAGGTTCACAGAGTCTATTGCATGTGGTTGGGCTTAGCTCTCAACGTCATTACTGTTTTTTCCCACTCTACCCTTATCAGTTACCCATGTGGTCACCAGCCGGACCACATGCCTACTCATGTGTTCCCCTTGAGTCTCAGTCTTGGAAGGGCATTTGCTCTGAGGGGTCCCGACCACTTGCCTTGATGGCTCCCGGGCAAACAGCTTACTTGTTCTTGTAGTAATCAATCAGACTGCTGTTATTGTTTCGGACTTTTTAAAACCTGCCAGTCTTTCTTTTCACTAAGTATCTTCTGTTCTTCTAGCTGCTCCAGGCTGGTCTACTTGTCCTTTCCAGTGGAAATTTCCTACCTCAGTCGGTTCTGGATGGGGTTCTGGATTCCACCTATGGTCTTGTGCAATGTAAAGGCTCCACAGGAAGCCTCTTTCACTGGACAACTTCTAGCCCCCTTTAAGGTATTCCAATCAGTTATAGGCTAAAGACGGACTTACAAGCTTTCTGTAGTGACGATTTGGGCTATTCCTTTCTCCACACCTCAAGTGTCTATTTTACAATGGTGGGCAGGGCAAACCAAGATTCAAAACACAGCCAAGCATCATAACACTAATCCCCTCTTTTACCCCTTCAAACCATGTCTCAATCCCTGTATCCCAGAGCCCTGTTGTTACAAGGTTGTGTATCCCAGAGCCCTGTTGTTACAAGGTTACAACTTCTGTCCCACTTAGCCCATGAGAACCTGCCTAACTGTTCTCCCATCAGCCTTGTTCTTCCGTTCCCCTTCCCATTCTTGTGTATTGCCCCCCCTCCCCCCCGCACTACTCTGCCTCCACACCCAAACTATCCTGTGTCTATTCCTTACTCTGTGCTCTATCTCCCCCTCCCTTCCTTCCCTCCTCTCATCCCATACATCCTGGTGATCAGCAAAATATATATATATAATTTTTTCCCCTTTTAGTGTGGGTTCTTTTTCTTAATCTTTTACAATAATGGTCCTATGCAGTATTTTTCCTTTTGTGACTGACTAATTTCACTCAGCATAATGTCCTTAAGGTTCCTTGGTTTGCAGATTCCTTGTTGTTCTTCAAGGTAGCAAAGTATTCCATTGTGTGTATGTACCATAGTTTGTTTATCCATTCTTCAGTTGATGGGCAATTAGGCAGTCTCCATCTTTTTGCTGTTGTAAATAGTGCTGCTATGAACATTGGTGTTGTCATGTCATGTGCCATTGAGTCGGAACCGACTCATAGCGACCCCATGCACAGCAGAACGAAACAATGTTCAATCCTAGGCCAACCTCACTACCGCTGCCACACTTGAGTCCATCAATGATGCCACCTGGCTGATCCACACGTGTAGTGTGGAACATTGGTGTGCATATGGGTAAATACCAAGTACAGGAATTGCTGGATCATCAGGTATTCCTATTTCCAAACTTCTGAGCGCCATATTGCTTTCCAGAGAGGCTGGACCATTTTGCAATCCCACCAGCAATGTGGGAGCATCTGAGTCTCTCCATATCTTCACCGGCACTTATTGTCCTCTATTTTTTTGATCTTTGCTGTTATTGCTGGTGTGAAATGATATATCATTGTTGTTTTTATTTGCATCTCTCTAATGGCTAGTGATAGTGAACATTTCTTCATATGTTTGTTGGCTGCCTGGATCTCCTCCTTGGTGAAGTGTCTGTTCATGTCCTGTGCCCATTTTTTAATTGGGTTATTTGTCCTTTTCTTATAGAAGTGTTGTAGTTTCCTAT
>NW_006408519.1:41339408-41413353 GCF_000296735.1 Chrysochloris asiatica | reverse complement strand
GTGCTATTTCTTGTTGGTTTCTTCTTAGTTTTCATGTTTGCTTGTTCTGCTTGGAAGTTCATTTTTATGGTAAGTTGTGAAGTCTTAACTTTATTTGGGGTTACCTAATAGTCTATTGTATCCTGTAATCTACTTGACATCCTCACCACCTGGATCTCTGTTCCTACATTTATCCCTTTTTTGACGTTGATATTATTTTGATCTTCAGTTGACTTCCTAGCTCCTTTGAATTTGTTGTTGTAATTTTGTTTTGTTCTGAATTCTGCTATCTGTCCACTGAGTTCCAGGTGGTGTTGCCACACCTGTCAATCTCTGCTTGTTGTCTGTTCTTGTTGGTTTTCAGACCAAAGAACTCCCTTTTGGATGTTTTGTAGTGCTGGGTTGGTTTTGATAAACTCTCTTAGATTCTGTTTATCCTGGAATGTTTTGATCGCACCATCGTATTTGATTGATAGTTTTGCTGAATAAATGATTCTTGGTTGGCAGTTTTTTTCTTTTAGGGTTTTGTATATGTCTCCCCATTGCCTTCTTGCCTGCATGGTTTGTGCTGAATAGTCAGAGCTTAATGTGATTTGCTTGCCTTTGTAAGTGACACTTCTCTTCTCCCTGGCCACTTTTAGTGTTCTCTCCTTATCTTTGATTTTTGAGAGCCTTTTTATTATATGTCTTGGTGACTTTCTTTTGGGGTTGATCCTTCCTGGGGTACGTTTGGCTTCTTGGATGTTTAGCTTCTCATCTTTCAAGATGTTAGGGAAATTTTCTTCCAGAAGCTCTTCAGTTATCTCCTCTGTGGACCTCTCTGATTCTTCCTGTTCCAGAATGCCAATAATTCTTAAGTTGCTCCTCTTCATGTTATCCAGCATGAATCTTAGACTCTCTTCAGATTTTTTTTTTTTTAATCCTTTTTTCAGCTGGCTCTTTTATCTTAACAGTATTGAGAGATTAGTCTTCCAGATTACTGGTTCTGGCTTCCATCTCTTCAATTCTGCTCCTTTCCCATTTCAGTGTATTGTCTATTTCTGATATTTTATTAGTAATCATCTGGACCTCTTTTTGTGGGTTTGAATTGTTTCCAATGCTGTATTGATCTTGTTTGAAAGTACTTGCTTTTATAGTACTTTCCTGACTTCTTCTTTGTTTTCCTCCACCCCTTTTTGGAGCATTTGAATTTGTTTCCATATAATTCTTCTGAATTCTTCCTCAGGCAAATCCCAAACCTGCTCTTCCTTTTCTGGGGAGCCTTTGTCTATCCCCAGCACATTTGTGTCAGTTACTCTTTTCTGTTTCTGGACATGTTTTGAGATTGTTTGTTGTGGTGGAGATATTTTGCTTGTCGTTTCCAGTAGTTATGTGGGTTTTTTAATGCTTAAATGATGTTTGTTGTTGTGTTATTAAGCTAACTAGGTGTCTCCTGGTGGATATGATCAGGAGATAGGCTTCCCTTTTCGCATGTAATGCTTAGCAGCTGTTATTGGTTCTTGTCTCAATGGTGGAATATTATGGGGTATGCTTGTAGCTTGGCCATATGGCCATGATTGCTGTTTCTTCTTGGGTAACATAGGGAGAAAAAGCTCCCACCTCCAGGGAAAATGTGTGATCAAAAGGACCAAAAGCAGAAGCAATATAAAAGTAGAGACAAAAACCACCACTTTGAAACAGAAAATAAAACTGGCTGACTGTTCAGTCGCCTTGCTACATAGGCAGTGTGTGTGCACCATATAAGCCTCTAGCAGTGGGTGGGGATGTCTGCTTGCTCAGGCCCCTCCTCTAGTCACCACCTTGGAGGCGCAGAGACAGATATTGAGAAGTTAATGAGAGTAAGATCGTCCACTATTTTTGTCTCTGAACGTCAGTTAGTTATCTGCATGTGCACAGCATAATTCTCAAGATAGTTGCATCCTTTTAGGTTGAGGTTTTACAGATTGTTCTATGGTTCATCTGTCAGGCCTGATGGGCTTGTTTTTTTCTTGCTATGTAGGCTGGAGTGAAGGGTCCAGCATAAGTAATTTTAGGGCTGCGACCCTTGAGACTGAAGTCATAAGAAGCCACCAAGTTCTTTTTCTCTGTACCATGGGGAAACTGTGGGCTCAGCACCAGACTTTTGTGTGTGTGTAGGGGGAGGGTTGCGCCTGCCTGAAGGCATCCGGGCTGAGCAAAGAATGCGTGATAGGGAAGAGGAGGAAAAAATGTGTAAAATCCCCCACACTGCTTTTTGCAAATGTCACTGCACTGCCTTTAGCGCCAGGTCCCGGTGCCGGTCTGGCTGTAGCACCCTGCGCTCTGAAATCTGCCCTGGCAGGGTGGCCACAAAGGGAGTCTTGCAGAGATTCTTAACTCACCGTATTTTCCTTTATATCGTGAGTTTTTCACTTCAAGTGCAGGAAACTGATGCCCTGGACCTAATGGTAGATCCAGAGCTCTGTTGTTCTGTGAGTGCAGCTTCTCTGGGTTTTCAATCCCTCCCCCACGGAGCCTTTCCTACCTGGCTGTCTCTGCCACAGCCCAAACCTCCAAGAATCTAATCAGCTTTTGCATTGCTTTAATCCACAGAGAAACACCCTATGCCCAGGCCTAGGTTTCATCCCTCCTCCTACCTTTGTTTCCCCTCAGGCTTCTAAAAACTAACATTTCCTTAGGAAGAAGATGACATTTACAAGCATATTCTTTAGGTCAGAGAAATTTATGTTATCTTTTTTCAGCAAATTGAGATTGTATAAATTCCCATTTTACAGATGAGGAAGCATAGGCACAGAGAGATGATCTTCCCCAGGTCTCAGAAAATGTACAGACAAGATTTGAACCGAGGTCTGTCTGGATGTAAATGCTCTCTGCTATCTCTGGCTTCCTTTGATGCTCAAGACCAACCTATGTGACTGCGGAACAAGGAATCCCTCAGCTTCTTCCCAGTCTAAGGATTTGAATGACTTGGCTGTGGGCACAGACGCAGGTGAATTGCAAACCTATAGTTGTTGTTAAGTGTCACTGAGTTGTTTCTAACTCATAGTAATCTTCTATAGGCTTTCCAAGTAGCAGCTGGTGCGTTTGAACTATTGACTTTGTGATTCAAAATGACTTTGAAATCCAGTGCTTTACCCTGCGGTGCCACACCAGGACTCCAGACTGCTATGGTACTCACCATTTAATATATAGCTGTCTCAATTACAGTGTTTGCCCTTATTTATTTATATTGTGGTTCAGGATAATTTTAATTTTATTTTGTAAGATTAAAAAAAGTTGTGTTTTGTTTTTGTGTTTTCCCCCTCCAATTTCCAACAAGAAACATGGGGAAAAAAATTGTAAGAAGAAAAATAATACTACTTAAGATAAACACATCTAATTTGGTAGTTCAGGAAAAAAGATCAAAGCCTAGGTATATGAGGATGTCAGTTTTGTTTAACAGTTTGGGAGCTACACACTTTAATTATTAAACATTTCCTCCAGGAAGACGAGGGACTGATGAAAATGGATTTGTCTAGATTGCCATGACAAAACCCAGTGAGTGGCTTCTTCTCTTCAAGTCAGAACTCATTTCTAAATCTTTGGACCCAGCATTTGAAACTCCAGTGTATCTGAAATGAATGCTGGTGTGCTTTGCTCTTTCTGCTTTTGGGGTTTCCATTGTGTCTACTCAGAGAAAGAAACAGGCCTCAGACGGCAGACATGGAAAATGTTTGTAACATCATTCATGATGGAAGCATTTGATCCAGGCTCAAAATTCATGTAGCGTAGTGGTTACGAATTGGGCAGTGAACCTTAAGGTCAGCGGTTCGAAACTACCAGCCGCTCCGCGGGAGAAAGATGAGGCTTTCTACTCCCGTAAGGATTTACACCCTCGGAAACCCTGTACAGGGTCGCTATGGGTCGGAACCGACTCGACGGCACTTAACAACAACAACAACAGAATTCATGTACGCAGCGATGTCGCTTACTCTGTACTCCAATGACGTCTGAAATCCTCAGAGCTTCAGTAACCTCATCTATACAATGAGGATATGGTCATGAAGATTTATTCATTTAATCAAAAATAGTTACTGAACATACACTTTACTGGACACATGGGATAGTGTTACTAGCCACATGTGGTTCCTGAGTACTTGAAATGTAGCTAGTTCCAACAGTGATGTGCAACTATTGGTCTCTCCCTGTCTGGAGGGAAAAAGACTAAAAAACTGGGAACAATTAGTTCACTAGACTAACATCAGTCTCAATGACCCTGAGACCAGAACTAGATAATGCCCGGCTACCATTTTTGAAGTCCTGGTGTGGCACTGCCGGATAATCGCAGGACTGCAACATCGGTGCAGTTCAAACTCACCAGTCACTCCTCAGAAACCCTATACAGGGTCCCTATGAGTCTGAACCGACTGAACCGTACTTAACAATAACCATTACCAAGTGTTATGAAAAGGATCACATTAGAAGGTCCTGAATAGAATGGGAGAAAAATATGGAACAAAACTCAAAATCATTAAAAAGACTGGGCTTACTGGTCAGCTAGAGATTGCTGGAACCCCACAAGGCTGTGGCCCTTGGTCACCCTTCAGGTCGGGAAATGACCTCAACCCCATGGCTCCATTTTTAGCCAAACTATAGATGGGCCTAGAGGTGACCCAACAGAATGTGGAAATATCGGACAATCTCTTTGATATCACATTCAAATAAAGTTTTACTAAAGGTAATACAGAAATGGCTGCAAGCATACATTGACAGAGAACTTCCAGAGGTTCAACCCAGATTCATAAGAGGCCATGGAATGAAGGATATCATTGTTGATGTCCGATGGATCTTGGCTGAAAGCAGAAAATATCAGAAAGATGTTTATCTGTACTTTATTGACTATGCAAAGGCTTTCAATTGTGTGGATCATGACAAGCTATGGACAACATTGTAAAGTATGAGTATGCCGAAACACTTAATTGTGCTCATGAGGAATCTGTATGTGGACCAAGAGGCAGCTGTTCGAACAGAACAGGGGAACACTGAATGGTTTAAAATTAAAAACGGTGTGCGGCAGGGTTTGTATTCTTTCACCATACTTATTCAACCTGCATGCAGAGCAAATAATCTGAGAAGCTGGGTTATACAGAGAAAAAATGTGGCCTCAGGATTTGAGGGAGACTCATTAACAACCTGCAATATGCAGATGATACAACCTTCCTTGCTGAAAGTGAAGAGGACTTGAAACATTTACTGATGAAGATCAAAGAGCACAGCCTAAGATATGGACTGCATCTCAATGTAAAGAAAACAAAAATCCTCACCACTGGACCAGTAAACAACATTCTTATCAACGGAGAAAAGATTGAAATTGTCAAGGATTTCATTCTTCTTGAATCAACTATCAACACTCGTGGAAGCAGCAGTCAAGACATCAAACGATGTATTGCATTAGGCAAATCTGCTGTACAAGACCTTTTTAAAGTGTTAAAGAGCAAAGACGTCAGCTTGAGGACTAAGGTGCACCTGACCCAAGCCATGGTATTTTCAATAACCTCATATGCATGTGAAACCTGGACAGTTAATAAGGAAGTCCGCAGAAGAATTGATGTTTTTGAGTTGTGGTGTTAGAGGAGAATATTGAAAGTGCCATGGGCTGCCAAAAGAACCAATAGATCCATTTTGGAAGCAGTGCAGCCAGATTGCTCCTTGGAGGCCAAAGATGACCAAACTTCATCTCTCACACTTTGGACATATTGTCAGGAAGGACCAGTCACTGGAGAAGGATATCACGTTTGTTAAGATGGAGGGCCAGAGAAACTCAGGAAGACCCCCAATGAGAAGGATTGGCCAGGTGGCAGCATTGATGGATTCAAGCGTGGCAACAGTAGTGAGGTTGGCCCAGGATTGGGCAGTGTTTCGCTCCGCTGTGCGTAAGTTTGCTATGGGTTGGTACCATCTCGATGGCACCTAACAACAACAATGGACGGGTCTAGAGGGTAACAATAACACCAGCGAATATGCAGACCATCTGTGGTCAGCAGGGCAGCAGCACTGACTCAGGGACAAAGGTCAGAAGGGTCAGTAAAGGTGGAGGGATGGAAACAGGAAACACAGGGAGGAAGTGGGAAGAGTGAGGTTCCATTGTGGGGACTGCAATCAATGAGATGAGACAAAATATGTAAGAATTTCTGAATGAAACCTGAGAAGCTCTGTAAACCTTCACCCAATTCACAGTTAAACGTTTTAAGAGATTGCAATGCACTGTAAATGTGAGAGAGATTGGACTTAAAAATTCTTTGTATAGATGACACGTTGAAATGATAATAGTTTGGCAATATTACCCTCTCCTGTTTCCTGTTTCTCCACCCCTCCCCCCCAACCACTGATAATTCGAAGCACTGAGATGGAACTACATGAAAGAGTGACTGTCTTCTAGAAAATTCTCTGCTAAGTCAGAGAAATGAGGTAGGGGTGAAAGAACCACCCTTTCTCTTCAATAGATCTTCCCTTCTGCGGGCATGGGTGGGTGAGAGGGAAACAGCATAAAGGTGAGAGCTAAAATCCCCAGAACAAAAATAGTCCCATCTCCCCCACCTCCACTCCTATCTCCCATCCAGGGAGAGGAAGAGCACATTTTTAGAAGCTCTGAGATGACTGGAAGCAGAAGGAAAATACTCTGGTTGCCCAATATTTACATAAGATAGTGCATTTTCCTTTGCAGTTTAACTTCTGAGCTGGCAGGTCCACAGGAGGATGTGCGCTGACAGACATACGTATCTCAGATATGCAGATACCATGAGGATGACCATGCCCCCATACACCAAAGACTAGGGATCTCACCCAGGGAGGCGGTCTGAGCAAGTGGGCCTTGAGGCTTCACTTTTCATATTAAAGACCCCAAGCTCGGTTCTCCCAGAAATAATCTCTGAGCAGCAGGAGCCCCTGCGTTCAAGTCTTTTGTGAGCCTACCTAGGAGTGGAATTACTGGGTCATGTGATGTTGATGAAAGGATCCCTGGTGGTGCAGTGGCTAATTGAATGACTGAAAGATCGGTGGTTCTAACCCACCAGCTGCTCCATAGGAGCTTCCATAAAATTATATCTTGGGAAACTCTTTGGAGTAGTTCTTCTTTGTTCTGTGGGGTTGCCAAGAGCCAGGGTTGACTTGTCAGCAGTACGTAACAGTATTGGTCACATTTTAATTTTTGTGTGTTGGGGGACAGCACACTCTTATTTCCAAGCCTAAGCCTGTCTTCTCCAAAGCCCACCTTGCGTGGCAACTTCTATATATCGACACAGTCTTCCTCCCAGCAATGTTCTCTAAATCACCCATAAAATCATAGAGAATTAAATCTTATAGAAACAAAAAATAATCATTAAGATCATGTACCCAATGATTTCTTATAATCACCAGAAGAGCAGTGGACTGAGGCCAGAGCACCTTGGTGGAGCCCAGTTCTACCTCCCACCAACCTGCAGCAAAGTCTGACATCTCAACATGAAGAGGCCAACTCCTGGAAGAGAGCAGATGGGGACAGAAAGCAGACACCCCCATCAGCACTCAAAGACCCAGAACTCAGATGCCACCTGGTGGGAGAAGAGACAGGGGAAAATGCCAAGCTGACCAAATTTACCATGAGAGGCAGCGTGTGTACTTACAGAGGTTCAATATGTCAATCAATGACTCAGGTATAGTTTCTGTTACCAGGCAAGATGGAGACTCAAAGTCAACTTCAGTTAGCTTTTGATTTATCTGTTTTTGCAGCTGTGAAGTTTGTAGGACAGGGGATGTGTTTCCTTGCGAGGTACTCATCTTCCTGTCTGAGGCTTTATCAAACAAGGGTACCTAATAAGCTGAAGCATCTGTTTTCTCCTGGGACACCTTTTCTTTGGTGCATGCTGTCTCAGACTGTGTGGAGGTTCAAGCTGGGTTGCTTTACTCACTCTGTAGGGAATCCCTGGAAGTAGACAGCCCATGGATTTTACACAGAAATTCAGTACATATCAAGAAAGAAAGAGGGCGAAGGTAGGCTGCGTAGTGAAGGGACGTAGGTGCTGAGAGAGAGGGTTTCAGAAGACACAAGCTGACTGTGTAAAGTTTCACTTTTACTTACTAATGGCCTAGTGAGTCCTAGGAAGTTGGGGATACAAGCAAAACCGAATTTTGTCCGTAGACAAAGAAAGTGGGACCTCTCTGAGGGCTCTGGGGTAGTTGATGGCAGCACTTGACTATAATGTCTATTTGAACTACAAGGTTTTTGGTTCAAAGTAACCAACTGCTCCTCAGAAACCCTATAGAAAGTCATTGAGTCAGAACTAACTTGATGGCACTTAACAACAACAATGACAGCAAGGTTCCACATGCATATGAGTGTAGTTGGGGGCATGTGAGGGGCCCTCCCCAGGAAGGTGCTGGCCACCAGACGGTCCCACTTGTATTTGTGAGCTATTTGTATGATATGCATTCCAGCTGAATGTCAGCACGGATTCTTCCATCCTCAGTAGTAGCCGCCGATGGAACTATACCTGTCTGTGGAGACAGTTTCATGCACAGTAGGTGGCGCCATCTCCCAGTGAAGGGGGATCTTCAGGTGCGGCCATTTTGATACCTCAATGGGATGCGAACAAATGGCTACGTCTGGGCATCAATGACTGTCTGCACTGTTGTTGTTGTTGTTACGTGCCATGGAGTTGGTTCCAACTGATAGCGACCCTGTACAGGGTTTCCGAGGCTGTAAATCTTTACAGGAGCAGAAAGTCTCATCTTTCTCCTGCAGAACAGCTGGTAGTTTCGAACTACTGATCTTGCAGTTCACAGCCCAATTCGTAACCACTACACTACCAGAGCATGCAATTCCAATACTCAATGAACATTCATGAATCTCATGCCCCATCCCCATGACCACCCACCCAGACTTTCACAATGCATATGGTCAGGAGAAGGGTCTTGAATGGGAGGCGGTGTCTGGGAGCACATTCGGTATTTAAAAGTGGACATATTCATGGTTCTTCAGTTGGAACCAACTTAATGGCACTTAACAACGATTGTTGCATGAAGTCTCAGTGATCCTGTCTCAGCAGAAGTGTTTTGGACTATCATCTACATGACTTTAGGGTGACAGGTTCCTTCAGGAAGATCAAGTGAGAAAGGGATGGAGACTTATAAGATTTGGAAGACTCTTCAAGACGTGGTTGAGGAGCAGAGAGGCTTGCTGTGAGGTGTGTTAAAATGGACGAGTGAATTGTGTTGTGGGGAAGTATACCTTACCACAAACACACACAGAAGTAGGGCACCAGTCACTCCCTGTTCACACAGGACTGTGGAAAAGCAAGGGTCCACATAGCACAGGACCAATGGGAGGAACGGGGATGGGGGATATCAAGATTTCTGGAGCCCCTCTCAAGCTTCAAGCTTTCAGAAAGGGACATAGGCTTTCTGAGGCACAACTGAAGGCAGGGTGAGTAGGAGTGAATGTGAGACATGTAGTAGTAAGCATCAGAGCTGCTAGCTTTCAGAATGAGTCAGGCACTGACTGTTTTCCACCTCAGGCCATATGGGCTGACTGTGAACTTCTGAGGAAACCGCTTGGCAAGAGGCAGCCTGAGAAATCTCAGATCATATACAAATGTTCTTCCGGTCTATAGTCTACCCCACCTTCAGCTCTAACATGTGTACGCATCCCACACCACATATGTATGCCCACATATGCATACATACCACCTCCAGGACCAGAATAGGAGACCATACACACACCAATCCCAGACCATGCCATGTATGCTCATGTGTACATGCAGGTATGCAATCTGAAGCTTCATCACATGTACGTACATACACACACACATCACCTCCAACCCCAACATGTTTCCTTCTATTCATAGGGAAATAGGACACCCACTCACTCACTGCTCAATCATGCTGGTGTGAAAGCATGAATGGGAAACAGCATCGGAAAGGGGCCCTTTATTACCTCTGTAGTTGGAGAAGGGTAGGAAGTGAGCCCACACTAAAGTGTCACTGTCACTTCAAAGCTTCTGAAACTTCCTGGTATGGCTGAAGATGGACAACAGGGTTGAGTGACTCCTGTTACTAAGCGCCTTCAAATTGGTTCTCCTTCAAGGTAGCTCCGTAGAGGGTTTCTGAAGAGCAACTGGTGGGTTTGAACTGCCAACCTTGCAATTAGCAATCCAGTGCTTACTCTGCAGGACACCAACTCTTAGAATTAGAAAAATGGCAAATTGGGCCTTTTGGATTAAGAAAAGCAAGTATCTTTCCTCCACCCGCTCTCACATAACGGGATGGCCTAGAAATAGATGAAGATTATTTGCCTGATGATGTAATAAGAATTTCAGTTTTTTTTTTTTTTTTTTTATAATAATGGGCATGGGGAGAGAGGAGCCAGGGGCTGGCAAGAGGAGAATGGGAGAAGATAGGAATCCTTCTTTCTAAACAAGAATTCTACAACATGGTGGAAGGTTGGGTCTGAGGAGGGCAGAGAATCATCATTTTCCTTGTGGTCTGGTGGTCACAGAACTAACTCTGTCTAGTCTCCTCCATAGAGCTGTTTCCTGATCTTGCAGGGCTATGTTCATCACCCCAGCACTTTCATAAAAGCTTGCTGCACAAAGCGATGTTATTGTTAGGAATTGTTGAGTTAGTGTCCACTCATAATGACCTTATGTATAACAGAAATGTTACCTGGTCCTGCACTCTTCATCATTGTTCCTGCCATTGCATAAATTCACCTCACTAAGGACCCCCATCTTTTTTGAGGACCCTCTACAATACCAAGCTATGATGTCCTCCTCCAGAGATTGGTCCCTCCTGATGATGCATCCAAATGACGTGAGAAGTCTCACCATCCTCACTTCTTAGGAACATTCTGGTTGCAGGCTGTGGGAAATGAAGACGAGGGTGGACGCCAATGGGAAGTGAAACATTTCAGGACAAGGGTTATTAGTGGCTCTTCCTGCTTCCCAGGGTTCCTGTGAGAATGAAATGAGTTAGTAATTCCAGCTCACATGGTGGTATTCATATAAAAGGGTCCTGAGATATTTGGTGGGCACTGATGGACCATGTGACCAATCCTGTGGTGGGGCTGTGGTCCATCATCCCCTAGATTCCTGCCAGGAGGCGCTGGTTCCCTTTGTCTTTATCACGGCCGAGGCAGGTTAGGATCAGCCTCAGTTTCCATCTGTAAAATGGGGGAACAGAAACAAGATGTTCTCAGATGTCCCTTTAAGCTCAGATATTCTACATAACTATGGTTCGATACAGTTCAATCTTGGTGGTAGAATTACCTGGGGCCTTCAGAGTATCTTGTTCATGGTCCTCAGGAGGAGGTTAAACACTAAGACTGAGGAATTACATAATAGGGAACATTTTCAAGGTATTTAACTTACGAATATTTCACTCTGTTTTAGATAAATAGTATTATTTCATCATAAAGCATAATGATGATGGCAAATAAACACACACACATATTGTTGTTGTTGTGAGCCATCAAGTCAAGTCCAACTCAAAGCGACCCTATGGAAGAGTAGAACTGCCCCACAGGGTTTCTTAGGCTATCATCTCTTCAGGAAGTCTTCTTGTTCATGGAGTGAAACCACTGACATTTTAGTTAGCAAACCATCGCTCCACTAAAGACACACACACACACACACACACACACACACACACATATATATTACATAAGGAGCCCTGGTGGCTCTGTGGGTTCGGCAATAGACTGCCAACTGCAAGGTCAGTGGTTCAAATCCACCAGCTGTTCTGCAGGAGAAAAATGAGACTGGCTACTCCTGTAAAGATTTACAACCTTGGAAATCGATTGTTGTTGTTAAGTGTTGTCGAGCTGGTTCCTACTCACAGAGATCCTATATAGAGTTTCTGAGGAGTGTCTGGTGAGTTTCAACCAGCCACCTTGTGGTTGAAACTAACCTTACAGTCCAGTGCTTACCCTCCACACCTCCATCCTTTTGATATCTGGAGTGAAAATTATATACGAGACATTACATCTCATTTTATATGTTTATATACATAATATATAAAACCCATTCCACATTAAGTCATTATGCGTCAGAATTGACTCCATGGCAGTATGTAGAATTTTCACTCCAACAGCAAGATGAGTTCAAAGAATAACAAGTTCTAAGGATAATGAGAACCTTTGCACACCTTGAGGAAGGGGACCCATGCCATCGGGTTGTACATATTGAAATGCTTGTGGCTGAACATATTTTTACCAGGTTTTGTCTTGTTTTTCAATGCTCAGAAAATGATTTAGAAAAGAATGGAAAGGCATGGGAAAATGTCCACAGTATAGAAGAAAGTACTGCCTTTTTAGCAGACTTTGAAATAGCATTTGAACCACTGTTGCTTAAATCTGAAAATAATTACTGGATCGAGTCATATATTTCTAAATATAGAAGATCTGGGAGGGTGTACTCCACCATGGTACACGTGACTGCAGATGCGGGATGATTTCATTTCTCTGCTCTGTGCTCGTTTTCTGTACTGCTCTTTTATGCCTCTGTGATCAAAGTTGTAAATCACACTGTCTGCTCTCTCAACTGCGCACAAATGTGGGGGTGTTTGGGGCCTGTGATGTCACCTGGTAGATTGGCCCATGCTTTGGTCACTGTGTCATCCACTGTCTGACTGAGCAGCTCTGTGGCCAGTGGGTTTCTCCAGGGACACCCCTCCCACCTCCACAGGAAGCTGCTTCACTGGAATGCACTGAGTTGGGTGGGGGGGGGCGGCGGCGGAGGGAGGCCCTCTAGGAATGCAGGAGGGACAGTTGGACACTGGAGAGAGCTATAAGCATCTGGAGGCAGAGGGGCAGGGGGGTGTGGAGGGCCATGGGGGAAGCATGAAGGGACAGGGGGAGGCATGGAGGGACATGGGGGATAGGGAAGCATGGAGGGACGTGGCGGGGCAGGGGGAGGTATGGAGAGACAGGGGGGACAGGGGGAGTATGGAGGGACAGGGGACACAGGAGGATGGGAGAGACAAGGGATTGCATGAAGTGTGTGTGGGAACATAGGGAACAAGGAGGGGGCACAGAGTTCCTCCACATGCTGAGATTCAGAATGACTCTGCCCCATATTGTCCAGGCTGCTCCTCTCTGCCTCTGACACCCTGAGGACCCCTGAGAAGGGCTGTAGTGAAAAGCCAGCAGTGTCTATATATCCAGGACAGCATCCCTAGACAGACCACCTCCAAACCAAACCCAACCCAACTCCTAGCAAGCTGGTGTAGGGTTTCTGACACTCTGCCTTCTCTTTGTCCTGCAGAGCAGCTGGTGGTTGAATCTGCCAGCCTTACTTTTAGCAGTCCAGTGCTTATCCCACAATGCCACAACCAGTTAGTGTTGTTGTTGCTATTATGTGCCGTGGAGTTGGTTCTGACTCATAATAACCCTGTACAGGGTTTCTGAGGCTGTAAATCTTTACGGGAGCAGAAAGCCTCATCTTTCTCCTATGGAACAACTAGTAGTTTCGAACTGCTGACCTTGTGGTTCGCAGCCTGATTCATAACCACTACGCTACCAGAGCTCCAGAGAACAAACTGTATGTTCAGACACAGGGACCTGTGTTCAAATGCCAGTGCCAAGTCACCAATAAAGTTAAACCCACACTATCTAGAGTTATAGGAATGACTATCAGAGGAAATAAGATAGAAACTTATGAAAGACTTTTGGGGAACATGGTTCAAACAATCTATATTCATCAACAGATGAATGAATAAACAAAGTGTGGCATATCCTGAAAATAGAATATTAGTTAGACATAAAGTGGTGAAATCTCAATATATGCCACCCCACGGATGAGCCCTGAAAACATGCTGAGTGAACTATGACCCCAATTTTAGGGACTATTTAGAGCAGTCAGATTCACAGAGACCAAAGTCCATCCATGGTTCCCAGTAGCAGGTGGGAGGAGGAAATGGGGAGTTTATTCCTTAAGGGACACAGGGTCCCAGTGTCGCCCATGAAAGAATCTTGGAAATAAATAGTGTTGTTGGTTACATAGCATTGTGTGTGAATCCACACCACTGAATCACACAATTAACGATGTTGAAAATGGGGAACTGTATGTTTATATATTTTACCACAATAAAGTGAATATTTGGGAATACCATTGTAGGTTTTAACAGCTTTTGGGGGGATTTTATGCTTTCAGAACTGCCTGGGAGTCACAGCCTGTATCATTTCAGCTTTGGAAAGGACTTGAAAGACCCCGAGCTCCTGACCCTCTGCTGCCTTTGGAGAGGGTCTTCTGGAAGCTCTCACAGGGTCTTCCCACAACTTCCCCTTGAAGTCATTTGCTTCATCTTGTTGCCCTTCCGGTTTGCTTCCAGCTCAAGAGGAAGTTGCGTCAGATGAATGACTTTTCTCTCTCCTTTCTTAAGTCTTACTTTCCTGTCCCTGAAAGTCACCAGGAGTGTCTCTGTGGCATGCCCTGTTCACCTCCTGACCTTTGGGTAAGCCAAGCCTAGATACGGATGTACTAGTAAGCTTTTTGACCTTTGTAAATGAAGAACTCAGGGTACCTTTGTGGCTGCCCATCCCAGTTGGCAATGGGTAATGCAGCTCCGTACTTCTGGTGTGGTGCTCTAGAATCAGCACTGGGCTGCTAACCACTAGATCAGTGGTTCAAACCCACTAGCTGCTCCTCAAAAAGTCTATACAGGGTCGGAACTGACTCCATGGCACTTAACAACAACAGCAACAAGGCAGCCTGAGTGCTGGGCACACACATGCCCCATCTGACCCTCAGCCTTCTGGTCCTAACAGGAGCTACTGTCTCCTCCAGTTTCAACTCCTCACCCAGATGCACCTCTCTTCGGCCATCTGCATTTTATCCCAACAAACTGAGATCCAGTCAAGGACAGAACTGTGACTTCTTCCCTCTGAACTTCCCATCTTCTACCTTTCTCACAAGAAATACTGGTAGTGTGGTGAGTTATGAATTGTGTTGCTAATCACAAGGTCCGCAGAGCGAATTTTCCATGAGAGAACAATAAGGTTTTCTAATATCATAAAGATTTACAGTCATGGAAACCCTATAAAGGGTCGCTATGAGTCGGACCTGACTTCATGGCACACCAAAACACCCTTTCTCATGGGCTGGCACATAATTGTTCTTGTTGTTAGGTGTTGTTGATTCCTGCTCATAGTGACCCATGAGTCAGAGTCGAACTGCCCCATAGGGGTGCCTAGGTTGTTATTATTTAAAAAATAGACTATCATGTCTTTCCTCCCTTGGAGCTACTGGGTGGGTTCGAACTGCCAAACTTTTCATTAGCAGCTGAGCGCTTAGGCATGGTGCCACTAGAGCTCTCCTACATGGATTCACCAAAATGCTCATGAGAATAGAACCCCAGTTGTTGGTTCAAGCTCACCAGTTGCTCCTTGGAAACCCCATACAGGGTCACTATGGGTCGGAACCAACTCGACAGCTCTTAACAATAACCACTTTCTGTTCACATCCACATCAATGCACTTCACCAGCAGGTCGAATCTGCAAACTGGTACTAGTATCATAACAGGATGCTAAAATAGGGTGTTTCTGTCTCACTTTTCAAAGGCTGGAGACAGACTAGCAGGTGTCATCCGGTGCACAGCAACACACAAGACCTACGAGGGGCTGGTCAAACCCCATCCCACCAGCATTAACTCCTCCCCCAACTCTAACCAGGTGAAGGGAGGTGAGCAGACCCTTTCACAAGTTAAAGAGCTAGGGACTGTGGGTCAGTTTGGAGAAAGTGGCGTCCTTGGGTGCAAAGGGTTCTCGGACTCAGTTGCTAACAGAGAGGTTAGAGGTTTGAGTCCACTTAGAAGTACCTTGGTGATGTGTGTCTGAAAAATCAACCTCTGGAAACCCTGTGGGACAAAGTTATACTCTGACACATATGTGGGTGCCAAGAATCAGCATTCACTTTGTGGTCACAGTTTACTGACCAAGATAACGGGATCAGTCAGGGTCAGGAGAATTGCCCCCTTTATCATGCCAGGACAGGGGTACAGGTAGAGACAAGAGCTTCTCCTTCACACGTACCCTCAGAAAGCTGCTCAGGGCCCTGTGCACTATGGGGACCCAGTGAATGAATGATGATCCCTCTAGTCAACAGAGCCTAGAGCTGGCACTGCCTTCTGCCCAGGGAACCAGCAGGAAAAGCAGAGATGTCACTTCCTGTGATCCTACCTCAACACAATTCCTGAGAGGTAAGGTGACCTCAGCAAGAGGAGTGAGCTGCCCACAAGCTGGGGGCTTAGGTTTCTCCTATGTCAGGAGCAGTGTGGGTGGGCGACCGCCACCCTTCACAGGAAGGGAAGTTCTGGAAGAATCCACTACAGTAACCCCTGAGGAAACAGGAATAGGACAATCCCTGCTCCTAACCCTCCTCCACTGACCACCCCAGCATGTCTCAGCAGCCGCTAGTGGGGGAGGCAGGGCGGGCCAGGGAGGGTGTGAAGCTGAGGTTGTTAGCTACATCCTTCACTCCACCTGAAACCTTAAATCCCCCTGGTATGTGGCTAACAAATTCACAGGGAAGATAGGAAAAACAACAACATTTCTTCTGATGCTTTCCTATGTGTTGCTCACCCTGAGGCCCATGCTCATGGGATTCTGGGGTATGACCTGGGCCTGGGCATATTGTAAAATCTCCCAGGTGATTTTAACAGGCAAGGCTTGGGACCACAGGGTTAAGGAAGGTGGCCCACAACACCCAGCTTCTGCTGGCAGGCACTCTTAAACAAACCTGGTGCATGGTGACCCCGTGTGTCAGAGTAGAACTGTGCCCCATAAGATTTTCAATGGCTGGTTTTACAGAACCAGATTGCCAGGCTTTTCTTCTGAGGTACCATTAGGTAGGCTCAAACCTCCAGTCTTTTGGTTAGTGCTCCCCAGAAAACTCAGACACTGCAGTTCTTCAAAGCCCCCACTGAAGGGTTGGAGGGGGAGACAGTTCTGGGAATTTTCTCTCTAACAGGTTTTGTTGTTGTTAGGTGCTGTCAAGTAGGTTCCGACTCAGAGCAATGCTATGCCCAACAGAACCAAAGGCTGCCCGGTTCTGGGCCATCCACTGTTAGGTTTGAGTGCTTTGTTGTTACCACTGTGTTAGTCCATCTTGTTGACAGTCTTCCTCTTGTTTGCTGACCCTCCCAAGTGTGATAGTTCAGGTTCTGTGTCAACTTGACTGGGCCACCAGGATTCTCCATGGTGTAGCAGCTGTGATGTAGCAACCCTCATGATGAGATCTAATAGACTGTCATCAATTCTATGATGAGGTCCATCTATTGAAAGAAAGCTTCCTCAGGGGTGTGGCCTGCTTCCAATATTTTGGACATTCAGGCAAGGCTTATTGGCTTTCTTCTGGGTCTGGGTCTTGCATCTGGCTCAGCCTCTGACCTCCAGTTCTTTGGAGGTGAACCAGTGGTCTGTTCCAATACCTGCTGATCCTGGGAGTTGTGAGCAGTTTATCTTCTTTCTTGCCAGACCTGACTGCCTGCCATCTGACCTGTCAACCTTGGTTCATTATCCCAGTCTGACACCTAACACATCTCTACAACTCCGAAAACCATTTCCTTAAAACAAGCCTCTCTTTATAATACAGAGACAAGCTGTTCACCTCGCAGTGCCTCAGGAGAGCCAAGGACAGCTGCCCATGATGACAGGACGGTAGAACATTGCTCCTGCCACAGAGCCTGGCCTGGAGTAAGGCTATCAGTGTGACCCCAGAGGCACCATGGCCTCTAATGGCCGGGGCACCTGTTAGTACCTTCTTTAAAGCCCACCGTGGACTAAAGGGCCAAGGAGGTATCTCAGGCCACCTCCAGGTCTGACTCCAACAAGGGTGGGTCCAAGGATGGGTGGGTGAGGATCCACTCTTTGTGGACTTGGGAGAGAAGGTTAGTTATGTGGCAGAGACTGTCTCTTGTCTACCCAATACACTTTCCTACTTCATCTCTTTCACCTGAACTCCAGCCACACTGCATGCTCCAGGGGATTAATAATGCCTGGTTTACTGTCTAGGAAGGGCTGATGAAATGAAAAGCAGATGGGTCTCTTGTGATGCAATAGTGAATAATTGTTATCAGGACTGATTGTGAGGGTTAGAAAGGTAAAGGTGGACATTTTATAGCAAGGAGGGGCGTGATTAACTTTTTAGTCTAAGAGCAGAGGGACCTGGGACCATCAATGGAGAAGAGTGGGGAGCAGGATCCTACCCAGAGAAGCAGTGATGCCTGAGATGAAGGCAGAGATGATAACGTGGAGAGATGGAGTGGCTGGGGACTTGAGATCCAGAGAGGGAGAGGGGCTGTGTGCTGATGACCTGGGGGGCAGGGGCATGCAGGGTATACCCTTTGGTTGGTTGATGATGCATGGACAAGATTGTAACTATGGCAATGAAACAATATATGATAGAATGAATGTAAAACTAATGTTCTCCCATGTAAACTATCACATAATTCACAATAAAACATTTATTAAAAAAAAATAATAATGCCTGGTTTAAGCAGATTGTGGCAAGCTCATTCTCCATTGGTCTAAAAGTGGGTACACAACTCCATTCTGGCTAATGAGATGCAAGGGAATTCTTCTGAGAACTTCTGGGAAAGATTTTCCTTCAAGAAAAGAATGAGACATGGGACAAGATGGTCTCATGGCCCCTGGCTTACAAGATGCTGTCAGGAGGGGATGTGATGTCTGGAGCTATGGCAACCATATTGTGTCAATGAAGTGAGACATCATCCATGCACTGATGATGACAAAGAGGAAGGCTAGAAAGAGTCTGGGTACTTGAGGACATTGAGGAGCTGCTGGTCAATGCTGGGATCACCTACCTGAGGGAATGTTCTTTGGTTAAGACATTTTGGTTGGGTGTGAAGTTACTTGCTTTGCTTGCATGGTTTCTGCTGAGAGATCCGAGATTAATCTGACTTGCTTGCCTTTTTATGTAACACTTCTGTTTTCCCTAGCTGCTTTCAGGAGTGTCTCCTTATCTTTGATTTTGGAGAGCTTGATTATGATATGTCTCCATGATTTTCTTTGGGAGTCTATCCTTCCTGGGGTTCGTTGATCTTGAATGTTTATCTTTTCACTTTTCAAGATGTTTGAGAAATTTTCTTCTAGCAGTTTTTCAACTGTTTTCCTCTGTGGACTTGTGTGATTCTTCTTGTTCTGCAATATTGATAATTCTTATGTTATTCCTCTTCATGTTGTCCAACATGAATCTTAGTCCTTCTTCAGATTTTTTATCCTTTTTTCTATTTGCTCTTCTAGCTTAGTTGTATTGAGAGATTTCTCTTCCAACTCACTGGTTCTGCTTGCCATCTCTTCTATTCTACTCCTTTGCCCTTTCATTATTGTCTATTTTTGATAATCTATTAGTGATCATTTGGACCCCTTTCTGTAGGTTTTGAATTGCTTCCAATGCTGTATCTATCTTATTTGATTGTTCCTGTAGCACTTTCCTGACTTATTCTTTATTTTTCTCAACTCCATTATAAAATGTTTTGAAACATTTTATAATCACTTTTTTCTGAATTCCTTCTCAGGCATTTCCAAGGCCTGCCCTCCTTCCAGAATGGAGTCCAGGTCTACCTCTAAGTCATTTGTCTCAGACATCTTATCTTGTTTCTTCACATGTGCTGATATGGTCATCTGCTTTTGCTTCTTGGACATGTTTAGTGTTTATCTGTGGCTTTAATACTTAATTGAGTATGTGTTTTGGTATTTTTTATGCTGTCTAATTGCTTCCAGGTAGATGTGATCAGGATGTGGGCTTCCTTTTTCACTCTTCATATCACTTAACTCAGAGTAACTTTCACAGGTGTTGTCTGCCTCCCTGGTATATGGCAGTTGGTATTAGTTCTTGCCTGGATTTTGGTGTTTTATAGAGTGTGATTGTAGCTTAACTATATGGAAGCAGTTGCTGTCTCTTCTTGGGTAATAACGGGGGAGAAAGAGTCCCCCAAAGGTAGAAGGGGGGTATAAAACAGCAAAACAGCAACAGAAAAAAACACACACCAAAACAACAACAACAATAACAAAAACTAGACTGGATACTGTAGTCTGCAATCGCAGAAAAGGGAGAGAAGGAAGAGAAGAAGAAGAAAAAAATCTGTAGCCTAATATGAGTATGATTTTAATGTCCTCTCTCCAGCTTCCTGCCTTCAATGCTGCCTGAGAGATTTCAAGATGCCACTGTTGGTTGTTATGCTGTACCTCAGGATTTAATTTAATTTCCTGCCTATTTTGTTTTTAAATTCTCTTTCCCTCTCCACACTGCTTGTTTTCTGGCTTTTTCCATATTAAAAAACAACAACAACAAAAAAAAACAGTTCAGTGCTGGCTCTTGGGCTGAGAGTATCTGTGCACATGCGTGGCAGAAGAACCCACCAGTGGTAAGGGTTGGGGGGTGTCCACTCGCTCAAGCACCCCCTCTAGTCACCAGAATGGAAGTGCACAAACAGTGGGTGCACCAATGAACAGATACACCCCCCCCCCAAAAAAAAGGAAAGAAAACCAGAGCAAAGCAAAATTGACAAAGTGTATTGTCCACCTTTGCTCCAAGGTTCCCGCGGCATTTTTCTGTGGTGTTTCTGCTCCCCTGCTTGGTTTTGCCATTTGTTCTCGCCCAAGTTGTCGGTTCTGGGCTGCCACGCTTGGCAGATTCAAAAATACATGATTTCTTACTTCCGCTACAAGTTCCACTAGCTATAAGCCTTCAGACTTTAAACTATTCCTAGCTCTGTGGTTCCGAGTTTTGGAGCTCTGCCCTGAATTTGCTTTGCCTGGTATTCTGTGGTATCGCTGACAGTGAACCTCACTGCACCTCCACCCTAGCCGCCATCAAGCCCTACCTCAAGTCCTCATTGCCTTTTGCTGGAATAGTGCACCTAGCTGAGCTGGTTGCTCACCTCCATTCTGGAACCATCAAGAGCAAACATTTTCTAACATCCTGTCCTGGATGTATCCCATTTCCTGTGCTAATGTCAATGTCTGTTCCTCTTACTTCCTAGAATGAGGTCCCCATCCCCCCCTACGGCCTGGTACAAAGAGGATGGTCAAGAATGTTTGTTGAAGGGAAAAAGAGTCTGGGTCAGACCTGAGCAAGATGAAGACATGAATTGGTATTACCCAAGAACTGTTTAGAAAGAACAAGTCAAGAGTTGCCAATGCTTTACTGCATGGAGACACTTTATTGAAACATAGTGGGTGTTCTTCAGAACAAGGTGCCCATGGTGGGCAGTTGGGAGTCTGGGGTGGGGTTGGCAGGTGGCATGAAAAATCTCACCGGCTGTTCACTTGCTGTAGGTCTTGGAGCCTGGCTCTGAGAGATCCAGGAGGTCTTCTCTCAGTCCAGAGGCTGCTAGCAATTCCTCCTCTTCACTTTCAGCTGACTGCCGGTCCTTGGCTCCACCTGAAAGAGACGGGGCTAGGTAGTAAGGCCCAGTCCTGGATAATGAATTCCCTTTTCGAGTCCCTTTCCATTTGGCCCAAAGGGATCTCAATGATGGTCTTTTCCTACCAATGTCCTACAGAGGGGCACTTCTGGGAATGGGTTACCACATCCATCATTTAGCTCTAAGGACATTCTGAGGGACTTGGGCTTATCGTCAGAGAACCACTTGGCCTTGGAAGCTCAAGGTGGAGTCAAGATTCTAGAATGAATTTTGAGCAAGGTCAAACCTGTGCTCGATGTTCCACTCCCACTCCTCCCACCTGAAGAACACCTGCTATTCTAAAACCTCAGTCCAAGTATCACCTCCCTTGGAAGTCTTCCCAGGCCCTTCACGGAGAGGTGACCCTCCCATCTTCCATCCTCCACTAGCTTGAGTGCAGACCTCCACCTTGGTGACAAGAAAGCTGCAGAGCACTTACTGGGTGTGTGAGCCCAGCCAGGCTCTGCTGGAAGCTTCGTAAGGACAGAGGCCCCATTGCACTCTCTTCCACATGCCTAGTGCCCTCCTATGACTCATGTGCCACAAACAAGCTAAGGAGTGCCTTGAGATGCAAACTATGAACACGTTCGACTGCTAGCCAAAAGGTTGGAAGTTCGAGTCTATTCAGAGGCAATCTGGCCATCTACTTCTGAAAAGTCAGTCATTGAAACCCGATGGGAGCACAGTTCTACTCGGACACACACAGAAGTGCCATGGGTTGAGTTGAGTCAAGGGTAACTGATGGCTTGTCATTAACTGGAAAAGGTGGAGGTGCCCACCTGTCCCCTGGCTAGAATCCTCCTCCAGGGTTTTCTATCCTGCCCTTCAAGAGCTCTGAGGACTTTCCGATTCCCACCTTCTCTTTCCACCCTAACCTTCCAAGCCTTGGAGCCCTGAAGCTGGTTCCCGACTCAACTCTGCTCTCCCTAACCACATGAATCCTTCTGGTGGTACTTTTCTCTCTTCCCCTCCTGCCCACTGTCAGAACTGGAGATCTTTGTCAAAGAGGATCCCTCCCCCCAATTCAGACTCTGGCTCCTTCTGGGAAGAGGGCTTGGGTTGTATCCAATGTAGAGTTTGAAGGTTCCGATAAGTGGCCCCTCCCGCCCTCCACTTTGGCCCTTGCCCTGGCTGTACTACCTGCTGAGGTCTTCAGAGAGGGGATGTATTTGGACCAGAAGGAGCAGTCAGTGTTTTTCAGGCCATGAAGATTGGGGAGCAGGGAGCTGAATTCCTTGTAGCTTTCTCCGCCAGCCCAGGGGAGGAAGTCAGGCCAGGGGGTTGCAAAGTCAGGTGCTCTCCGGGAGAACTCGTGAAAATAGTTGGGATTTCTGGAAGATGAGAGGAAAGACTGTGTGGCAGACCTGCTTTTTCTCATGGGATCTCTTACCATTTGCACTTGGCATCCACCTGCTCACCAAAGTGAGTTACCTGTAAGAGTCACAGCAGCACTAGGACCCACCCAGCTTGACTTCAAGGCCACACTTACTTCACTCCAGGGCTAAAGTTTTCTGACTACACTTCTGCTAGGCTACTTCCAGAAAAGGGGGCAGCAACTCAGGACCTAGCAGCATTGCTCACCCCCTGGTATTGCCCAGGAATCCTGATGTGGTGCCATAGGGTAAGCATTCGACCATATGGTCAGGTTGAAGCTCAAGGTCAGAGGTTCAAATCCATGAGCCACTCCTCAGAAACCCTATACAGAGTCACTATGATTTGGAACTGACTCAATGGCACTTAACAACAACAAGAATTGTCTTGTGTCTCTTAAGGTCCTGGTATTGCACTGTGGTTAGAGTGCTGGGCTGCTAACCAAAAGCTTGGCAGTTTGAATCCACCAGCTGCTCTGAGGGGGAAAGATATTGTAGTCTGTTTCCATAAATATTATAGCTTTGGAATTCCAATGGGGACAGTTCTACTTGGTCTGTAGTGTCACAGGAGAGGCTCAGCTAGACAGCAGTGGGGTTGGCTTTTGGGTTGGTTCCTTTTTCTGAAGTCCCTAAGTGATGCAAAGCATTCGTTTTCTCAGCTGCTAAACCAAAATATAGAAGTTCAAATCCACCCAGAGACACCTGGTATGAAAGGATTGGTGATCTAATTCTGAAATATCAGCCCCTGAAGACCCTGTGGGGCAGAGTTCTACTCTGACACACATGGGATGCCATGAGTAGAATCTACTTATGAAAAAGCATCCACTGGAAACCCTGTGGAGTATAGTTCTGATGTGACACATATGGGGGTGTCATGAGTGGAATTTACTGATGAAAAATCAGCCTCTGAAAACCCTGTGGAGCACCGTTCTACTCTGACACACACAGGGCGCCATTGAGTGGATTCTACTTATGAAAAATCATCCACTGAGAACCCTGTGAAGCACGGTTCTACTCTGACACACATGGGGCACCACGAGTGGGATCAACTTATGAAAAATCATCCACTGAGAACCCTGTGGAGTATAGTTCTGATGTGACACATATGGGGGTGTCATGAATGGAGTCGACTTATGAAAAATCACCCACTGAGAGCCCTGTGGAGCACAGCTCTGCTCTGACACACATGGGAGCACCATGAGTGGGATCTACTTATGAAGAATCATTCACTGAGAACCCTGTGAAGCACAGCTGTACTCTAACACATGTGGGGGCACTATGAGTGGCGTCTACTTCTGAAATATCAGTCACTGAGAACCTTGTGGAGTCCGGTTCTACTCCGCCATACATGGGGTCACCCTGAGTTGGAACTGACTTGCCAGAATCTGATTTGGTTTGGTTTTGAGCATTCTCACGTAATTTGAGCATCTAAAACAGCAGGGTGACTGTGCCTACCAGAGGACGTTAGACAATGTCTGAGACATTTTAGGTTTTCATCAACTGTAGGGAATCTGGGAGGGGAGGTGCTACTGACATTGAATGGGTAGAGGCCAGAGATGTTGCTCAACATATTAGAATGCACAGGATAGCCCCACAACCAGGAATGACTCAGTCCCAGTGGTTGGTTACACTCTGGCCTATGGGGTTGCTATGAGTTGGGCTGGATTTTGGGACATGTGGATCGTGACAAGGCTAAGAAAGTCTGAGCTAGAGCAAGCCTTTGTGGTTCCACGAGGGAACTCTCCTTCATGAAGGTTAGTGCATAGAAAGTAGTTGTAATTAGAAAGGGGACTGACACAGGCTGAAAGGATGAGTCTGGGGATGCAAACTGTGGTCTGTGGGTGCAGATTGGGGGAGGGAGCTGCAATGCTAGAATTCAGACAGAGCTGACCACTCACCCAGATCTGATGAAGTTGGAAAAGTACTGCATGATTTTCAGCGACAGGCTTTTCTCCTCCTGAGTAAACTGGCCCTGGTAGGTGGGGTAGAAGGGAAGTCCAAAGGCGTACTGCATATCAGCCAGCAACTCCAGGCTGGGAAAACACATGGCAAGAGGGAGCAAGCGTTAAAGGAATTTTAACCCACTGGGAGAAGCCCAATGAGTAGTCAGTATTCCTTTCAAAATTTAGACTTTTCTCTGTTGACATCACATTTAGGATTCCCAAGCAGTCTTTCCTTTAGCTGTAATTCAGGAAGATCTTTGCACAGGTCCATGGCTCCTCTATTGGTTGGAACTGAACACTTAATTATCATAAACAGCTCTCTGAAGGAATTTTCCAATAGAATGTTCATGTGATCACATTCCAACATTGCAGGCTATAGCTTCACTGCCTATTCATTTGTCCACCACTCACTGAAGAGCACTGATGATAAAAAAAAAAAAACCCAAAACCTAGCCTGTATGTTGTGCCCCTTCTCTGACCAGGCACAGCACTTCACAACTCTTTGAGGAAGACATTTAGTCATATAACCAACCCTAGTACAGTCCCTGGAACAATGTGAGTAGAGGTTCAAAAAACATATGTTCCATGACTAAGGTGAATATCTCGGGTGCAGCAGGCAATGGGAGAAAGGTCTGGAAGCCAGGTGTGTGGTCTGAATGGACTGAGCTGGAGCTGGCACCAGGAGGTCCATGGGATACGGAGTCCATGGGAGAGGATGTTGTGAGCCTGAGAGAGTGTTCCAGCGGGAAAGCTGAAGGGATGGTCAAGACAGCCTCTAATTTTACAGATGAGGAACAGGAAGTGCAAGGAGGTCCCCTGACTTACCCAGAGATGCACAGCAGATGGAACAGTGTGTCAGGTCAGAACTGGCATTTCTGGGAAGCAGGGTAGTAAGGAAAGGCAGGAAGGCTTGGTGAGACCAGACCTGGGTCCTGGTTCCTTCACCTTCAGGCTGGTGGGTGTCTCTAGAAGAGACTTGGCTCTCCTATCTCCTCATCTAAGAAATGAGCATCTTACCATCTGCTAGGTCCTATGTTCTAGGCACCATGGCAGGCCTTGGACACATGTGATCTCCAGCCAAGGGTCACCTGGAGAAGTCTATACTATCATCCATCCAAGGGTCAGAAATATCAAGTGACATACCTGAGACCCAAGTGTCAGGGCCCCAAATCCTGTCCCTTGTTGATTCTCCTTGAGGGTCACTAAAGAGCTATCAAGACACTATTGTCAATAGTGTCCTGAGATCCACAATGGGAAAAGGAACAAATCCCCAAAACACCAGGGGGAGAGTTATCTAGACAAAACGACAACACAAATCCTCTCTCCCATATGCACATCCTTGAGAGTTTACAAATCCCTTTTGTCTTAAACCCCAAGGAACCTGGAAGAAAGTTGTCATTTATTTATCTTCATACAGTAATGGGGACTTGGGCTCTTTCTTCTTCTTCTTCTTCAATTCAAAGTATTTTAAACTTCTACAATTTGAAAACAAAGCAGTCTAGGTTAGATAATACAGTTGTATTTTTGAAGTGGAATGTGCTCATTTCGAGCCTAGTTTTGTTGAAATATAAAAACAACTTCCCCAGACCTCTAGGTGGGGACACTGCTGTTTTGGTGACCTGTCACTAGGGTATCTGGTCAGTCTCAGGTGGTGATATCCCTTGCTTTTTCTCCAGTAAGGGTTTTATAGCTCTGTAACAGATGCGCTTTGCTAATCTTACGCAGTTGATTATTCCAAACATCTCCTGTGAGGCGAAGGCCATCTTTGTCTTTCTCACTTCTGTGCACTCAGAAATGGGTGTGGAGATGCTCACTCACCATGCTGTGTCCATTCAACAACAGGAAGGCGGCTTGGTGAGCGTTCAGCTGTTGGCATCTTGTAGCTATTTTTGATGAGTCCACTGAACCCAAGCCATGGTGTTTTTCAATAACCTTATATGCATGAGAAAGCTGGACAATGAATAAGGAAGACCGTAGAAGAAGTGATGTCTTTGAGTTGTGGTGTTGGAGAAGAATACTGAAAGTGCCATGGGCTGCCAAAAGAACCAATAGATCTGTTTTGGAAGAAGTGCAGCCAGATGCTCCTTAGAGGCTAGGATGGCCAAACTTTGTCTCTCATACTTTGGACATATTGTCAGGAGGGACCAGTCACTGGAGAAGGATATCATGTTTGGTAAGGTGGAGGGTCAGAGAAAAAGAGAAAGACCCCCAAGGAGATGGATTGGCCAAGTGGTAGCAGCATCGATGGACTCAAGCATGGCAACAATAGCGAGGTTGGCCCAGGATCAGGCAGTGTTTCGTTCTGCTGTGCATAAGGTTGCTATGGGTGTACCGACTCAATGGCACCTAACAACAACAACACTCATGTTGGTGTGATGGGATATACGGAACTTGTTTCTATCCAGCACAAGAAGTTGCTTCTCATGGTTGGATCTTTCTTTCTTTCTTTCTTTCTTTCTTTTTTTTTCTTAAATGTTAATTATGTGATAGTTTACATGGGAGAACATTAGTTTTACATTCATTCTATCGTATATCGTCTCATTGCCATGGTTACAATCCCCTCCATACAATCCTTCCCCCGTACCCCCCAGGTCTTCAGCACACAGTTGCTCTCCCTCTCTGGATCTAAAGTCTCCAGCTGCTCCATCACTCCACGTCATCATCTCTGGCTCCATTTCAGGCATCACTGCTTCTCTGGGTAGGGTCCCACTCTCTGCTCTTCTCCCTTGATGGTCCTAGGGACCTCCGCTCCTAGACTGAAAAGTTAATCACTCCCCTCCTTGCTATAAAAACTCTACCTTTACACTTGGTTGGATCTTTCTTGCTCACTGAGATTTGGGTGGGCTGCTGCTCCTGGGTAAATGGAATACCTCCCATTCTTTGCTCACAGGTGTGTCATTGCTTGAAGATCTTCACAGATGGCATGGAGTGGGACGGTGGTGACACTGAGGCTGAGAGCTGTGGTGGTATCAGGTAGTGGCCAATGAAGCTACTTTCTGGTCAAAGCCCCATGATAGTTAAGTGGTGATGTGAGGACTTAGGCTGACCCATGGCCTTGCTGCAGGGGTCTCCTTCACCCACGCCAGCCTTCGGCTTGTTGATGGTCTGAACGTCCTCCATGGTCATATTCTGTCCAGCTCCCAGAAGCCAGGGAGCCACACTTCATCTGGCCGCTCTCTATGCCCAGACTATGTTCCTGACCAATTTCCTCCCTCCCAGGTGCCGCTCATTCTCTGCTCAATGCTGTGAAAGTGAGCAGTCACCTGTATCTCAGGAGGTTCTCGTGTAACAAACTGGTGACCAGAAAAGACACACGTGTTATCTCTTAGTTCCAGAGGTCTGTAGTCCCATATGGGTCTCGATGGACGAAAGTCAGATGTCGGCTGGCTCCTTTTGTTTCTAGAAGCTCCATCTTCTACACGTTCAGGTTTATGCACAGTCCAGCTCGCTGTGGCGTAGTCTCGTCTGGCGACTGTGTGTAAAGTGAGGGTTGTTTCTAGCTACTAGAGGCTGCTGCCAGGGTCTCTTTGTCCATCTTCAAAGTAGCAACTATGGGTCGAGCCCTTCTGTCTGGCGCAATGTCCTGCTTTGCTGGTCTGTTTCTAAGTACTCATGTGATCAGACTGGGTCAACTCACAATCTCTTCATATGCATGTGGAAATTGGACGATGAATAAGGAAGTTTGGAAATTGTGGTGTTAGCATAGAATAATGAAAGTACCAGGGACCGCCTAAGACAGAACTGATCTGTCTTAGAAAAAGTGCAGCCAGAATGCTCCTTAGAGCAAAGATAGGAAGATTTCATCTCATGGACTTCAGACATGTTATCAGGAGTCAGCAGTCCCTGGAGAAGAGAATCATGCTGGCAAAGTAGAGGGTCAGCAAAAAAAAGGAAGCCCCTCAACAAGATGGGCTGACATCGTGCCTGCAACAGTGGGCTCAAGCTTAACCAGGATTGTGAAGGGGGGTGCCGGACCAGGCAGAGCTTCCTTCTGTTCTGCATATGGTCGCCATGAGTCAGACAGACCCTAACAACACCAGCACCACCTACATGATGGAGGAAAATCTCCCTACCTCAAGGCTCTTCACCTTATTTGCATCTGCAAAGCCCCCTCTGCCACATAAGGTGACCCATTCACAGGTCCTAGAGGTTAGGACTTGGCGATTTGGGGGGACTATTATTCTGCCTTCCCCCAAGTGGCCTTGTCTACTGCTTCTTCCAAAGAAAGTGGGATTCCAAGTGGTGTTGCTGCCAACCTGGCTCTGACTTACAATGACCCCCCCCCCCCAATGTATGATAAAGCTAAACGCTGCCCAGTCCTGTGTCTTCCCCCTGACCATGGGCATGTCTGAGTCCATGGTGTGGGCTTTATTGAGTGCCTTCCAACCCAGGGGCTCCATCTCCCAGCACTATGATGGACAATATTCTATGGAGATCCAGAAAGTTTTCATTGGCTAACCTTCCTAAGGTGTCAGGCTTTGCTTCCTAGTCTGTCTTAGTTTGGAAACTTTTTGGCCACTTGGCCATCATGGATGTCCCTGCTGGCAGTAAAAATACCAGTGACATGACATCTAGCATTATAGCAACACTCAAACCAATGCATTACCACAGACTGGAAGATGGATATGAGGCGGGGCTGTGAATACCAACTTTAAAGATCACAGTTCCCACTCAAATCTTAGTTCAATCACTTAATAGCCCTGGACAAGATACATAACCTTCCTGGACCTCTTCGTCCTCATCTGGAAAATAAGGACAAGGCATGCTTATCTCAGACATGGAATGTGGGTTAGCTATAAAATATTTTCAAATCTTTGGTCCTGTTTCTGGCTCCCGTGCCCATCCCCTTTCCCTGTAGGATACATGTGATGACTAGTGGATGGTTTCAGAGGACCATATTCCCCAACAGTGCAAGGGTAAGTCAGGAAGTGTTGATACTAGTATCCCAGCTCATACAGACATAGGCTTATTCTAAACAAAACTCCTGGTGTGACGCTGTGGATCAGCACCGGGCTGCAAACCACAGGGCCAGCAGTTCAAATCCACCAGCTGCTCATCGGAAACCTGATACAGGGCCTCTATGAGTGGGAACAGACTTGATGGCACTTAATGACAACATTCTAAACAAAACATGTTTACACATGTCTCTGCGATCAGTGGATGGTTTCAGGTAAGTTCTCTCAGGAATACGTTGGTCTTAATCATATTAGGGTGTCTTCAAAAAAAGAAAAGGGTCCATTCTGGGGAGATCTGCTGGATCAGGCCAATTCAAGGTAGGGAAGTCAGATTAGAAATTAGAGAGACTATTTTTTTGGAACTCCAAAGGGGTCATCTTCATAGAGTTGCTCAAAGGACACTGGATGATCATGACACTTATTAGGGAGAAGTTTTAAGGAAATGGAAACTGCATTGGTGAGAAAAAGGCCAGGAAAATTGCACTGAGGACTTTATTCCCACCATGACAATGTACCCCCTGACTCTTAGAGGGCAGCAAGGAATGTCTTGTGAGAATTTATTTGGGACACCTTACTCCATCCTCTCTACAGCTCGGATCTTGTCCCTTCAGACTTCTTTTTTTGCCCCCAAACTCAAACAATATTTAAAAGGAACATGGTTTGAGTCCCTAAGAAGACTCAAAGTGCCATTTTGATAGGCTGCAAATCTGAGTGCAGAGTTCTTCGGGGGAAGGCTTGCTGTTATTGTTAGGTGCCATCAAGTTGGTTCCGACCCATAGCAACCCCATGCACAACAGAATGAAACCCTGTCTGGTCCTGTGCTAATCTCACAATCCTTACGCTTCAGCCCATTGCTGCTGCCACTGTGCCAATCCATCTTGTTGGGGCTCTTCCTCCTCTTCGCCAACCCTCCACTTTACCAAGCATGATGTCCTTCTCCAGGGACTGGTTCCTCCTGATAGGATGTCTAAAGTAGGAGAGACGAAGTCTGGCCATCTAAGGAGCACTCTGGTTGTACTTTTTCTAACACAGATCTGTTTGTTCTTCTGGCTGTCCATGGCACTTTCAATATTCTCCTCCAACACAGAACTCAAGAACATCAACTCTTCTACTGTCTTCCTCATTCACTGTCCAACTTTCCCCTGCTCGGAGAAGGGCTAGAGAGATGGATACAACACCTTCAGGAGTGTATGGGTCTAAATGGAAGAAGCAATAGCTTCACATTTGGCTATTTTTGTTGAACATAGCATTCTGTGATTTTTTTTTTTTTGTAGCAATGCTTTTTGGCCTACCCTCATATATGTGCAATGTTGGGAATTTGTGTCTATGTGTACCTTTCCTGGAAGAAGCTTTGTAGCTTTCATCTGCAAGAGGGTCTGTGCTGGGAACTGTTAACAATGGTTCTCAGAGATAGGGGGACCTGCCTTGTAGCTGTTGCCAACATCCATGGCCTAACTGCTCCCAACGTGGCCAGTGTCAAGCCACTGGACATGGCATTGAGCAGACATGTGTACAATTGGCACTCATACGTTGGTAAGCCAGATCCCGCACACCTCTGTCTACGACCCTGAAGACGTCACCGGACTTTGGGATAAAGGCCTGGCAGCCCGGCCCATTGGATCTGTTGAATTTGAGAGTCAGCTGTATACACGGCTCCTACTTTGTTGTTTCCTGAGCAGGGCTGATGTTTATCAAGAGGCTGGAGTTATTTTGAGCAGTTTAAGGCAGGCATCTGGAGGAGGGATAGCTCGCGGCAGCCTACAAGAGAGGACTCAGGATCACAGGACTGAGCCCTCAGTAAGGCTGGGCTCAGTGAGTCCGGGGACCACTGGGGGAAGGAGAGGGGATGTAGACTCAGCATCAGCAGCCGGAGACACGGAAGAACAACCAGGCCAGACAGGTAAAGGGAGACCCTCTGGCTGAATGGTCTCAGTGCTTGCATGTCTGGGCCAGATGGTTCATGCATATTGATTTGGTTTCTTTTCTCTGTGTTGGGATCAATTACTGATTAATCATATACTTGAACCTCTCAGGCTATATGGGTATGTAATTGGGCTTGTTTTATTTAGCTCTGACTTGCCATTTTCTGTCTTCTGTATTAATAGTGCAGTTGAACTTTCTCTCAATCTGACATCTATTGGTCCTATGCTCAGCCCAGATATGAGTCTCCTCATTGTACATGGAGAGGCAGGTGTTGGGTCTAAGAAAGGTCCCTTCCCCAGCTGGGGAAGCTTAGTATAAGCTTACCTCCACCACTGGGGCAGGGACCTTTCTTAGACTCAACACTTGAGCCTTGGATTTGCTGTTACTGTTCCTTTTCAGTCTGTCATGTGGTATTTCTGGATGCTCAGCTAGACGGGTGCTGATGGTTGTAAGCTCCTGCTTACAGCAACCCCAGACACAACAGAATGCATCACTGCCCAATCCTACACCATCTTCTCAACCCTTACAGTGCTCAAGTGTATTACTGTAGACACTGTGTGTTCGGAGTGCTGGAAGATGAACAAACCCAGGGGCCTCATCTTTCAGCACTCTATCAGAAAATATTCTGTTGTAATCATAGGGTTTTCAGGAGCTAATTTTCAGAACTAGATCTCCAGGCCTTGTTTCCTAGTCTATCTCAACCTGGAAGTTCTGCTAAACCTTTCCCACCATGGGTGACCCTGCTGGTATTTGAAATATGGGTGGTGTACCTTCCAGCATCAGATAGCATGCAAGTATGAAAAAAACGGACAGAATGAGGGTTGCATAGACAGTGGATGGGAATCCGTCTAAAACTGTAAATTGTCATCAAAGGATGAGGTAACGATGCTGATGTTGGTGAACTGGGCCACCACACAGCTCTGAAAATGACTGTGTGTGTGTGTATGAAAGCACACTTGGTACTTCAGTCTCAGGGTATGAATATATTTGGGTAAGGCCTGTGCACAATGAGGCTTGGATGTCGGGATCCAGCCCATGGCAAATGTTTCCCATCAGCTCTAAGTGGGAGCTGGGGTAAAGAAAGACTACACAGAGCAGCTGGGGGAAATGGAGCAATGTCAACATTTGGAAGACAAATGCTGTGAGGTGTCCGGTAGAATTATTTACAAGGCACCATGAAAAGAGGAAGAAAGAGATGGCACTTGTTCTGGCCATGCCATGGAGATGAGTTGATGAGAGAGGAGGTCCTGCTTGGCTTGTGCCCCACAGTGGGGAGAAAGGGGTTCTGGGTAGAGACTGAGGACAGGGCATGTCATGCTGTGGCGGTGGGGTCCATGCATTGGGTGGAAACAGGAGCAGAGAGTGCACAGAGGAGAGGGCAGAAGCAGGAGAGTATCAGGCAGAGAGGTGAATCATGCTGAGAAGTGAAATGGGGATTTTCCTTGTCCAAGAAAATCAGAAATACAGCAACCACCATACATAGGATTTTGGAGTGTGGTGGCTCTGTACAATAAGCATTGGACAGTGAGCTGCAAGGTCAGTGGTTCAAGCCTATTATCCACTCTGAGGGATAACTATGAGGCTTTCTGCTGCCATAAAGATTTACAGCCTCAGACACTCTATACAGGGTCAGAACATCAACAACAAACATATGATTGTGAAGGTCTCTCTGAGCGTTCCTGATAACTGAATCTGTAGAAATCCAAGGCTACATGTCACAGGGAAGGGCAATATTGGTGGTCTCTAAGCAGCAAGTCACATGTTATGTTAGCTAGCCCCACTGGAGTGGTGTGGGAGGAAAACTGGAACTGAGAAATGGTCAAGTTGCTGCCGTTGTCCAGAAAATCCAAATGCTGGCTCTTTGGACAGGATGCTCCCCAGCCTAACCTTTCAGCCCTGGTCCCTTCAGACCCCATCTGGCTGTGCTGTGAGCTTAGAGATAGCTGGGTCCATATTCTAGCCCAAGGCCACATTTCCAAGATGATTCACTACATGAACTCCTAACTTGGGCTCTGCTTTCAGGGTCAGGGAGCCGTCACTCATGAGTGGTGTTAAGAATGGGGAGGGGTGTGTGTCAACACAGGGTTTGAGGCCCTGCTGAAGTGAAGGTGGGAGTCTGGTGTCCCCTCAAGGTAGAGACAAGGGGTGGGTAGGGTGTTTCTTGGTACAGACAAGCCACACTGTTGCATACCGGGAGTCACTCACTGATAATGGAGCTAAGAGGCTGGTGCTGGGGAATGAGCTGGTCTGGCAGTCCATCTGATTGCATTGCATTATGGGGCCACTGCATCTGGGAGCTTTGTCCCTGCTGTTCTGTACGCAGGAAGTCGTTTGTTGACTTCATCGCCATAAAACATCCTCCCTTTCTTATCTTGTCATCTCTAGATAACTTCCTTCAGAGGAAATGAGGGACCATGAGCCCTGGAAGTCCCTGGGCTTCCAGGCATGCTCTGAAGGGCTGAAATTATTCAAGAGTTCAGGAATAGAAATCTACAAATATGCGCCTGTTGGGCAAATCTAATTAATGTGCTAAAGTCCAGATTCACCAGGAAGCAGCCGTAGACTTTACAAATGGCTTTACCAAGGGGTCGGTTGTGCTGCGGTCATAGGGAACATGAGATCTTCACTTACACGCCATAGTACCATCCCATTCTGACTCTAAGGTCAGACTTGTAATCTTCCCCTAATTCCTCAAAGCCCAGAAGAGTGGTGTGACATTCGTTTTGCAGCACAATCTGAGTTTGATCGCCTCCGTCAAAGCTAACAACTGCTGGTCACAAGCAGCCAGGGCCTCCTGGCTCAACGTGTCTGGTCTCACCAGCTAAGCTGAGGGTTTATGCTAGTGGTACCTGTCATCGCCATGATGCTGTTTGATTAAATTCACCCAATGTCATGCAGAGATTCCACGCTCAAGAAACCCAAACTGGAAAGCAGAGGCCGAGACTGGTGTTCACGGGTTTATAAGAAATCCAAATGAGAAGTCTATCAATAAATTTGTTATTGTTGTTGTTGTTAAGTGCCATTGAGTCGGTTCTGACTCATAGCAACCCTGTGAGGGTTTCTGAGGAGTGGCTGGGGAGTTTGAACCACCAACCTTGTGGTTCAAAGCGACCATGTAGTTCAGTGCTTTATCCCACAGTGCCACACCAGGGCTCCATAAATAAAACCAGCAATTTCCTTCTCAAGTCTTGGACCTTGAAGAATGAGGCCCAAATACGCACACTTGTATGGTTAATGGTTGAACAAAATGTTTAAGACTGGTTGTTACTGTTAGGGGATCCCAAGTCCATTCTGACTCAGAGCCACCCGAGGTGACAGAGTGTAACTGTCCCCAGGCTTTTCAGCTCACTGTCGGATCTTCTCCTGTGGAGACGTTGGGTGGTTTCCAACCACTAACCTTTCGGTTAGAAGTTGAGAGCTAAATAATTGTGTCACTAGGACACCTTATTTGAGAAGTACCCCATCTGAATTATTTTTCCTAAGTTTGCATTTTCAATGACTTTACTGATTAAATGACCATCACTGTATAATAAAGCATCTCTGATAGCATAGTGGTTACGAATCGGGTTATGAACCGCAAGGTCAGCAGTTCGAAACTACCAGCTGTTCCGTGGGAGAAAGATGAGACTTTCTGCTCCCGTTAAGATTTACAGCCTCAGAAACCTCAGGGTCACTATGAATCGGAACTGACTCCATGGCACATAACAACAACTATATAACAGGGTTTCTACTCTATAGTCTAACTTTTACTGCTGCTTACTTACTAGTATGTAGAGAACAACTTCCCTGGGCATCAACTCAGGTGAACTGCTCACGGATAAGCAAACAGCCATAAGCTTGTGTGTAGCATGATTATAGTCACCCCCGAGATCTCAACGCAACGTGAGTACCTTGGGTATAAAAAGCGTTCAGTAAAATTTGCAGATAAATGTTGAAGAGGGTGGACAGCAGAAACACCAACACCTCCTGGGACTGGAGATCTCACTCCTCTGTTCACTGGGAAACAACCCTGCTCTCTACACAGAATGTAGACAGGTCAATGAACAGAGTTCAAGAATCCAGCCACTTGGATTGCTAATTCTAATACACTTACTGAGACAGTCAATCAAAGACAATGAGTTTTGAATCTGGAATGTTCAAGGCCCCTAGAATGCACAGAAATGTCTAGCATGCAAATGTTTTTGTCTACAATTCACAACTTTGTTCCCCAGGGTTGAAACAAGTTACAAAGGAGGAACAACACTGCCTCTTGAGTTATCCTGAGGTTTTTTTCCTCTCCCAACCTTATTTTCCTCAGGGGGAAACAACTCAAGCTCCTGAATACTGGGAGTCCTGGTGTGGCACTATAGGATAAGCACAGCACTGATAACCACAAGGTCTGCGGTTTGAGCACACCAGCTGCTCCTTGCAAACCCTGCACAGGGTGGGTATGAGTCAGAACAGATTTAACAGCACTTACCAACAACCTTGATAGCATCAAGCTGCTTAGTCCTCAAGCTAAACTGACATGAAGCTTGAGGACTAAGGTGCGCCTGACCCAAGCCATGGTATTTTCAATAACCTCATATGCATGAGAAAGCTGGACAGTGAATAAGGAAGATTGTAGAAGATTTAATGCTTTTGAGTTATGGTGTTGGAGGAGAATACTAAAAGTGCCATGGGCTGCCAAAAGAACCAATAGATTTTTGTTGGAAGAAGTGCAGCCAGAGTGCTCCTTGGAGGCCAGGGTGGCCAAACTTCGTCTCTCATACTTTGGACATATTGTCAGAAGGGTCCAGTCACTGGAGAATGATATCATGTTTGGTAAGGTGGAGGGTCAAAGGAAAAGAGGAAGACCCCCCAATGAAATGGATTGGCCAAGTGGCAGCATCAGTGGCCTCAAGCGTGGCAACAGTAGTGAGGTTGGCCCAGGATCTGGCAGTGTTTCGTTCTGCTGTGCATAAAGTCACTGTAAGTTGGTACCAACTCGATGGCAACTAACAACAACAACCAACAACTGAATATGGAATATAGACAATGAGCCAGTCGTTTAATATATATTATTTTGAACCATCAGCACCATCCTACACAGTTGTTGTTGAGTGCCATCAAGTCGGTTCTGACTCATATTGACCCTGTATAGGGTTTCCAAGGAGTGACTGGTAAGCTTGAACCGCTGACCTCGTGGTTCAAACGGACTTGCAGTCCAGCACATTAACCAACATGATAGGTAAGAAAATGGAGGTGACACAACTTGCCCAAATGCCAACAGCTTTTAAGTGCGAGAGATAGGACTGAAACTTATTTGGCTGAGCTTTAAAGGATGTGTGTTCTTCCACTATGCAGAGCCACCACTCTCAAATTAGAGAATGGTTGAGCTCCTCATGAGAGCGCCCAAGTAAGTGCTCAATTTCAAGAGCCCCACTCCACCCCACAACCCAAAGATAAGTCAGACCCATCTACTAGGATGTTGGAATAGCATCCCAGGACCCTGGGGATGAAACGCTTTAGAAGAAAGACCCAAACACAGGACACAATTCAAGCAAGACAGTTCTCATATGGGCAGTTTCAGGACCCAAGTGTCTTTTCCTCCTCCCCTCCAAAATGCCAATTCGTTCACTGCAGGAGGTTGGTCCTGGATTTCAGGAACTCAAGTCCCAGAAATGATCTAGGTGGGCAGTTAGAAAACCACACTCCTCTGCGACCAATTAGCAACAGTCTAGACAGTGATGACTTACTGTCTTGTGTTCACCAGCTATTGCTAGGAGAGCTGATATATTCTAGCAGAAATGGAGGCACTAGACAGATGGCTGGAAATGCAACCACACACATATATTTTAAGTATGTAGATTTGAGCCAGAAATAAATGAGGAGTGTGACGGCTCCACGCAAGAGAGGAGCGTCTGTCTGAGCAGAAACAATCAACTTGCCAACAAAAAGCTACTTGAGTCAATGAATGAATCCCAGAAATGAACCCACTTGACTTGTTGGCAAGCGTTGTGGAGTTGATTCTGACTACGGTGGCCCATGTGTGCAGGGTAGAACTGCCCCATAGGGTTTGCAAGGCTGAGGAGACATTTCAGAAGCAGATCACCAAGGCTTTCTTTTGAGGTGCCCCAGGGTGGGTTCAATCTGCTAACCTTTCAGTGAGTAGTCCAACAGTCAACTATTTGCACCATCCAGGGATTCAGATGGGACCTGTGATCACATGGGGAACGAAAACCTAAATGCCAGGAGTTGTTGAGAATGGTTTTTGATGGGCTAGGCACTGTCTACACTCATTGCTTGCCAGGGAATGTTCTACGTATAAATCCAAGGTCACAGCAGCTCTCTGTGGTGGTGGTGGTTCTTGTGGCTAAAGGGCCACCAAGTTGATTTCAACTCAATATCCTTGTAGAGGGTTTCTGAGGCTGGAATTTTTACTGAAGCAGAAAGCTCCAGCTTTCTACTCTGTGATTGTTGTTGTTAAGTGCCATCAGATTGGTTCCACTCATAGTGGCCCTGGAGAGGGTTTCTGAGACTGTTAATCTTTACAGAAGCCTCATTCTTCTCTGTGGTGGTATTGTTGTTAAGGGCCATCGAGTCAGTTCCAACCCACAGCAACCCTGTATAGGGTTTCTGAAGAGCTTCTGGTGAGCTTAAACCATTGACCTTACAGTTCAAACGGCTTTGCAGTCTAGCACGTTAACCCACAGTGCCACACCAGGACTCCTCTCTGTGGTAGGTACTGCTATTATCCCCATTTTTCAGATGAAAAAACTGAGTCACCAAGGACGCTAAGTGACTTGCCTTTGTTATCAAGCCAATAAGGCTCAATTTAAAAGGTTATCATTGGAGGAAAAAATTGAAGTTGTCAAGGACTTCATTCTTCTTGGATCAACTATCAACACTCATGGAAGCAGCAGTCAAGAAATCAAATGACGTATTGCATTAGTCTTCCTTATTCACTGTCCAGCTTTCACATGCATATGAGGTTATTGAAAATACCATGGCTTGGGTCAGGTGCACCTTAGTCCTCAAGCTGACATCTTTGCTCTTCGACACTTTAAACAGGTGTTCAAAGTGTTGAAATGGCCAGCTTTGTGTTTGAAACTAACTTTGCAGTCAAGCACATCACTCCACAGTGCCACACCAGGACTCCATAGTGTGTGTTTTATTCATGTTTCTCTGTCATATGCTGGTCATTCTCACACTATCCACACTGAATAGAGCATGGTAGCATGGAAATAAACTTTTACAGGCACGGGGAAACCAGAAAATGTGTGTGAGCTGTTTAACTGCTCTGTCCGCATTGTTGCAGTGGGCTGGAACTAGATTCCACTAGCTCCACTCTGCTGGTTCAGCATCACTGTCTGTACAAATGATTCTGCGTGCCAACTCTCTCACCTCTAAAAAATGTGAGAACGTGAGAACTGCAAAGTGCCTTGCAGGGACTTTGCCTGTCTACCTGCATTGTAGGAGCTTTTACTCAACACTCCAGTTTATGGCTCCATATGATAAGCACTGGACTACAAACCACAAGGTCCACAGCTGGAGCCTGCCAGCCACTCAGTGAGAGAGAGATGAGTCTTTCTACTCCCTCTAAGATTTAAAGCCTCAGAAACCCTATACAGGGATGGAACCATCTGAGAGAAAAGGGGCTGGAGACGCAGACCCCTCTCAGCATTTCCGTCTTGTCCTTGCCCTGACCCCCCTTTGACAGAAGCCAAAACTAAGTCCCCAGGGCCCCTGTCTTGGCATTCTAGGATTGTCGCAACAAAAGACCACAAATTAGTCTGATTATAAAAGCGGACATGCCTTGTCTCACAGTTCTGGAGTCTGGGAGGCTGAGGTTAGGGTGACAGCAGGGCTGTGCTTACTCTCTGAAGGCTCAGGGGAGATTCCTTCCTGCCTCGCCCAGCTTCTGGGAGCTCTAGTCATTCTTGGGCTTGTAGTTGCAGCTCTGGTCACATGGTCACCTGCCCTCTGTATGTCTGCCTGGTCTTTTCTGACAATAGGACACCCATCTAGACTGAGCCCTGGTAGCATGTTGTTGTTGTTGTTGTTGTTAAGTGCTGTTGAGTCATGTCCAACTCAAAGAGACCCTCTATAGGGTTTCTGGGGAGTGGCTGGTGGGTTTGAACCACTAACCTTGCAATTCAAACTGACCTTTTGGTCCAGTGCATTATCCTGCAGCACCACACCAGGATTCCATGTTGTTGTTGTTGTTGTCGTCGTTAAGCGCCATCCAGTCAGTTCTGACTCATAGCATCCCTCTATAGGGTTTCTGAGGAGCAACTGGTGAGCTTGAACTGCTGACTCTGTGGCTGAAACCAACTTTGCAGTCAAGCACATCACCCCACAGCGTCACACCAGGACTCCATTGTTATGTGTTGTGGAGTCGGTTCTGACTCATAGCGACCCTTGTACAGGGTTTCCGAGGCTGTAAATATTTATGGGAGCAGAAAGCCTCATCTTTCTCCCATGGAACAGCTGGTAGTTTTGAACTGCTGACCTTGCGGTTCGCAGAGGACTCCATAGCAGGTTACAAATTGCTCTGCTATCTGTAAGGTCAGCTGTTTGAGCTTGCCAGATGCTCCTCGGGAGAAAGGTGATATTTTTATGCTCCCATAAACATTTATAACCTCAGAAATCCTACACTGGGTCGCTATGAGTTGGAACTGACCCCACAGCATGCCACCATCTCCACCATTCATATTAGGGCAGAACCCACCCCACCCTAGCTGCAAGATCAGTGGTTCAAACCCACCAGCCACTTTCAGAAACCCTCTGCAGGTTGCTATGAGTCAGAACCAACTCGATGGCACTTAACAACAATAACAAGAAAGCAGCTACCAGCAGCAACAGCTCCAATAAAGGTGAATGCACATTTTAATGCTTTTGATGAACTTATGGAGGCGCACTGTACTCCTTGGTCCTCAAAGAGAGGCAGCCAGAGAACCAGAGAGCCAGTGTGCTGAGAGCCTGGCATTTGGGAGATGAGGCTATTCTCAGTCCATCTTTCCACGCCAGCCTCCCTGGCCATGGGTGGCCCCAGACCACCCGACCATGAATCCTCCATCCAAACCAGATGACTCTGCATATTCCCTCCTTCCTACATGCCTCTGTCCATGACCAAGTTGCCGTTTCATCTCCTCCCCTAACCTGGAAGCAGTTGTTTAACTCCGGGAGGTAGAACAGCTTGAAACTGTCCATAGTTCTAAGAAAGGAGACCCGTGTTTTCCTGGAAAGAAAAGGTCTGGGGTTCCCAGAAGGCAGGGGTCACTGCTCTGCCCATGGGACAACCCCGCTGCACTCCTTGAGCCTCAGCCGCCTCATCTGGGAAGAAGGATAATTGTTTCCACCCTGACAACCTCCCATGGATGTAGCGCGTGTCTGTGATACCATATTGACAGGTGTTCTATCTGTGCAAACCAGGTGAACACACCCGTAGTTCCAGGTGCCTTTGTTTACCAACACACACTGGACCAGTGAGCCCCTCACCTGCTGTGGCCGTAGCTCTCGGGAACGTGGTACATGAAGACATTTCCTCGGGTTTGCTTTGCCCAGCGAGTGGCCATGTTGATCACGGGGCAGATGATGAAGTAGTCCCTGGAGAAAGAGGATGAGGAGGAAGTCTAGTTTCTTACAACTCTATGGACAGCTGAGCTGGCTGAAGGCCACCCCCAGACTTGGAGGCCCTTGGCCATCCAGCCCTGCAGAGAAGACCTTACAGCCTCACCCAGAACAGTTCTCCAAGGTCTCCACCACCTCACCTGGCCAGAGGTGGCTGGTTGGAGGACTTTTGTCCATTTTGGGGTAAGGCTGACCAGGAGTACCAACCAGTACTAACAGCAGAACACGTAGGGCCAAGAGGCTCATGGGACAAACATCTTCCCCAAACATCAGCCTGATTTATAGATTTGGAGGTAAAACAAATCTGAGAACAGATAAACTCGAGCTGAACCTAAGCTACACACACATTTCTAAAGCAGAGATTTCAGGGCTATTTCCTGCACACAGGGCCCCAGGCCAGCGAGTCTCTACTGGGGGTGAGTTTACCACTCTGCCACTGCCCATCTGCAGACATTTCTGATTCTCCCAGTTGAGGCCTGGAGGTGGGTGGGAGCAAAAGATGCAGCTAAGCATCCTACAATGTATAGGCCAGCCTCCCACAACAAATATCTGACTAGTCCCAAATGTAACTGGGCTGAAATGGGAAACATCTGCCTCAGACTCTGGAACTTCACATTCAGCCCACCACTGGGGTAATTTGAAAATGAAGTATCAGCATGCTGCACTGAGAACCTGTGTCTCATACGTCAAGGGAGCGTGCTTTCAGGAGCAGCAGGTCTGGACTGGAACAGCCGGGCTTGGTAGACCTCAGCCAGCCAGGTTTCCAATTCCACCTGCATTGCTGAGCCAAGGTCCCAGAAACCCACAGTTGGGGTTCCCCAGGGTGGCCCCATTCCCAGAGGCTCCTAGGAGGAGAGAACTGGAACCCTGGTCTCATCAAAAATGATGTGCTGTGTACACAGAGAACACAGGGCTCTTGGCCCAGCGGCCTTAGGGAATGCAGGGAGGCACAGGGGTCCAGACACCTGCATGTGAGATCAGAAGAGGAAGGAGGGATGGTCCGGCCACATCAGGTCTTGGGGAGCAGACTTTTACCCCTCCTGGAGGGCCCTGAGTCAGAGAAGCTAGAACCACAAAGAAATGGGAACCTCATGTGTCCAATCTCAAGAAACAGCTCCCAGGACTAGGAGCCTGGGTGTGTACCTGTCCGGGTCTCAGTTTATCCACATGCAAAGTGACCCCTGGCTGCCCCAGAAAGCTCTACAGTAGTGCTCCTGCTGTGGGAACTGGGCATCTATCACACTATTAAAGCCCCCAGGGGGGCTCGGGTGCAGCTGGGTTGAGATCAGAGGTAGGATGAGAGTGAGGGGAGGGTCCTTGTTTCTTGCTGTCCAGTGGATTCCAATGCAAGGTGCCCACAAGTGTGAGGCCCTCAATTCTTGTAGCCTCTGTTGAGCTTTCTCATACAGGGTGCACAGTGGGCATGCACACTGTCTCTACCCTCCTGGGCAGCAGCGTCCACCCCACCCGTCCACTATACTTTGTAGAGGGAACAAATGATGACCAGGAAAGCCACCTCACAGAGCCTCACAGTAGTATCTCGCCCCTCTGCAGTGACCCTCTGCTGGCTCACCGGGTGGCATTCTCCAGAGCCCGGGAGAAGGAGGCATACTCGTCTGCAGAATGTTCCAGGGAGTAGTACCACGTGGCAGCAGCCTGCACACCAGCATCCAAGGCCTCACCACCCAGGGAGTTCTGCAGTGCCTGGTAGAAGGCGGTTTTGCTGCTGGTCCTCCCTTGACTCTCCTCAAATTGCTAAAAAAAAATAAAAATAAACAGACAGGGTGTCTAGTAGGTGTAGTTCAAACCCTTGGCCTAGAACCTTCTCTCAGGGAGGTGAAGGGAGAAGTGGATGGGTGTTGGGAGCAGAAACCCAGCTCTACCTGCTGTAGCTGTGTAGCCTAGACCAAGCTGCTTACTCCTCTCTGCCTTAGCTGCCTCATCTGAACAATGGGCTCAATGGGAGTGGCTTCCGTTTTAACAGGGCCACTAAAAACCAACTCGACAGCACTTAACAACAACTGAACACCAGGACCAATTGCTGTCAAATCACTTTGTAGTAGAACTGTGTTTCATAGAGTCGTCAATAGCTGATTTTTCAGAAGTGGAGTGCCAAGCCTTTCTTCCAAAGCATTCCTGGGTGGACTTGAACTACAAACCTCCTAGTTAGCAGTTACCAATCAGTGTTTTCACCACAAAAGAAATCCACAGCGTTATTGGTTAGTGTAAGGACAAAAAAAAAAAAAAAAAAAAAAAAAAAAAAGCCCTAATGCATTCAATTATTTAACAGGGTGCCAAGAGCTTAATAAGCTCAACAAACATTAGCTCGTACCAGGTCCCACCCACGCTTGTCCCGTCCTCTACATGGGCTGCTATCTCAGCTGGCTTATGGGTAGCCAGGAGCTGGCTTCATTCTCAACATACGACTGTTTTATGTGCACTTCGGTACTGAGACCAAGTACATGCCAGGCCTGGGAAACAGCAGCAGCCACTGGACCACGCCCCCTAGTCTTTGGGGCTGAAGGTCTAGTGGGCTGAGATGGGGAATGACCACAGGCTGCACAGGTCATTAGGGCAGGTGCTGTGAAGATGTGGGATGTTCAGGGATGGCACACAGCAACAACATATATCTTTCACTCACCCACTCATTGGTTCATTCTAGTCCTGACTTTGCCATCACTAGCATGGAGTCTGGGTGGGCCATTCGCCTCCCCCAGGACTCAGCATCTTCATCTCTGAAGACACGGACCAGCAGAGAAGGATACCAGGCTCCAGGGCCCTTGTACAGTTGGTGCTGTGTGTTTACATATTTCTACAAACTCTTGTAAACAGGGAAACATACTCATCCACACACACCCTGAAATGTTCCAGTTGTTTCTCTAAACATGTCCAAGCACGCAGCATCTTCAAGTAGAATTTAGTAAGTGACCCCCACACCACCGCCAGGGGGAAGGACTCTTAAAATGTCTTTCCACTGCTCCTGGGGCTTCTGGGGGCTGACTCCCAGCCTGCCCTAATGAGAGGTGAGTGGGCCACACTGGGGAGTAGATGATCCAAGGCAGAGCCAGGGGCAGCTGCATATCAGCTTCATGGGTGCCTAGGCTGGATCCAGACACAGTGTTTACACTACCCAAAATGCTTTCTCGGGAAGAAGTCTGAAGCACTATGTTGTTGTCGTTACATGCCCTCGAGTCGGTTCTGACTCATAGTGACCGGTATAGGGTTTTAAAGGAGGAGCTGGTGGGTTTGAACTGCAAGCCTGTGGCTCAAACTGACCTTGTGCTTATTCTACAGTGCCATGCACAATAATAATAACTGTTAAATCTGAATATTGAAGACACAAATATTCATTAGATTGGTGACTTGCAGATATTTTTACCTGCAGTCTGCAATAAGATATCTTACACAAGCCCTTGTGCACACACACACACACACACACACACACACACACACACACACGCCATGATGCAATGCCCATTTTAACCAGAGATAATGCATCCTATAGTTTCCATTTCTAGTCTCTCCTAGTCTGGTCTTTTAAAAATGCTTGCCTATAATCTAGTATGTGGATTTTGTAACCGACAACTGAGCCAGTATCCAAACTATGGGGCAAAAACTGCATTACATTACTGTTATTTTCTGAGGGTTGTAATATTTCATAACAACAACAAAATGATAGCAGCAGCCATTGGCACACCTCCTATCATTGCCAAGTTTTCTTCTGCTAAACACGTTATACCTGAGCCTCATTGAAGTATCAAAACAAGCATGTGAACGGGGCATTAGATGAGTCCATTTTAATAACCTTTATTCTAAGGCTCAGAGACTCTAAATGGCTTCTTTGGGCCAGTCGGATCGGGGCATGAGCCCAGGTCTCACTGGAGGAAATGTCCAAACCTTTCCCCCTGTCTATAACTATAACCTTGTATAAGGGTCGTAGACCACAGGGACCTGCCTGCTGGGTCCTCAGTGCAGAAGATAAGAAGAACAATGTGTGTACAGAGTCAAAGTTTAGGGTTCACGTCCTAACTGCAAAATTTGAGGGGTCTTTAGAGAAGACACAAAGATCTACTGGTACAGTGGGTAAATAAAGTATTGGGCTGCAAAGTCAGTGGTTCTAATCACCACTGCTCCCTTCTTCCATCTAAGCAGTTCCGTTTTTGTCAAGTGCTGTCGAATCGGTTCTGACCCAGAGCAACCCTGCCTAAGGTTTCCGAGGAATGACTAGTGACTTTGACGCACCCACCTTGTGGTTCAATTCTACCTTATGACCCAATACTTATCCTACAACACCACCCAGGACTCCATAAGCAATTTGACTCCGTGGGATACAGGGTCTTTATGCATCGGAATTGACCTGAAGACAGTAGGTCTTGAATTCAGAAAACACAATTCACCGTCTCTGAGACTTCTAGCTTTAAAATGGAAGTGATAGTATTGATACAGGCCCCCTTTGAACTCTCCTGAGAGGATGAAGTGACCAAAGCGGTGTGAAAAGGCTTTGTCCTTTACAAGATGTACTGCCAGTTCTGGCTAGTGTTTCAGGGACACCATGGCACTGGCTGAAAGTAGTGCAAGGAGACTCCAGCTAGAGCCAGGTTTGGATCAGGGCTCCTCCACTTCTCAGCTGTGTGTCTTTGGACAAGTCACTCACCCTCTCTGACCCTCAGGAGTCTCACATTCAAATCTCCAGTGCTGTTCTGAGAATGACAAACGATGTTTCGGAGCAATTAGCTCAAAGTCAGGTATGTAGGGTTTCTGAGGAGTGGCTGGTGGGTTTGAACCACTGACCTTGGGGTTAGCTGTTCAGTGCTTTTCCTACAATGCCACACCAAAACCTGGGTTTGGCATATGTACTACTGAATAAACCAGAATCATTTTCATGAACCGTGGGTTTCCTTGGAATCAATTAGAAAACTGTTGAACACAGGCTCCAAACCACTTTGTTCAAATGAGAAAAACACTCCAAGATGGCTGTGCAGCGATCTGCATGAAAGGAGCTGCCTCTTGCTTATTTTTATCCTCATTTCTTCATGTGACAAATAAGGACGTTTTTACAGAACTGTGAATGAATACAACTATTGACTATTTGGAGGGGGGGGTTGTCCAAATACATGTGGTCCCTGTAAGATCCATCTAAGCCAGAGGTAGGGGCCTTGATGTGGGGTGAAGGCAAGATGAGAAGAGGCTGAAGGAGTGAAATTCTAAGGTGTATTCTGCACGGGGGTATCTTATGAAGGAACTTGTCATTCTTGAGCCCAGGCACTGACTGGGTCTAAAATCCAGGGCAGAGCAGAAGTGGAGGGGTACAGTACAAGGACCAGGGTGAGGGCCAGTGGCAATGACGTGAGTCTCCTTGGGCCACTTGGCCTTTTGGGAGGTATCCCATTGCTATTCAAGTTGATTCCAACTCATAGCGACTGGACAGGACAGAAAAGAAGTACCCCACGGGGTTTTCAAAGTTAATCTTTGCAGAAGCAAACAGCATCATCTTGTCTCCCATAGAGCAGCTGGTGGATCACCAGCCGAGCACTTAAACACTGCGTCTCCAGGGCTCTCTTGGGAGGCAGACTCCTTCCTCAGGTCCTCACATGAGGTGTTCACTGTGGGCCAGGTTCCAGCACCAGCTGTACCCACAATTTGCTACTATGCACACACAGGGAGGTGGCGGACAATCCAGGCATGGCCTCAGACCAGGTGGCCTTTTGTTCCACTATGACTTGGAGGCCAAGTTGGCAGCAAATGACAACATTGTCCCCTGTGATGAGAGGTGCCATAGGAGACCAAAAGGACAGCATTTGTCCAGGGGCAGAATTCAGAAGACAAGAGGGTTGGGAAGGAAGGTGGACTGGAAATGGGAAAACATGGCAGGTGGAGGTGGAGGGTTGTTGACTGAGAAGCTAAGCTGCCTTGCAAACTTCCCCCAGATCACAATACAAAGTTGAAACAACAACAACACAAAACAGTGCTCCTGGAGAGTACTTGCCAGGATTTACTTAAAGGCCCCGAGTGGTGGGTAGGGGTTCTGTGTGGCACTGTAGGAAAAGCACTGCAAGGTCAGCCGTTCAAACCCACCAGCCTCTCCTCAGAATCCCTATATAGGGTTGCTATGAGCTGGAACAACTCGACATCACACAACAATGGGGACAGTGGTGGGTAGATGCTGACTGAGGAATGTCCCCAGGGTCCTGAGCTCTGTTTCCATGTGTCACCATTGTCAGTGACTGTGTGTACCAGAACCACCATGGAGCAGGGGTCAGGGGTCCCTACTAAGTATGATGCCAACCCCTGGGAAGGTGTTCAGTAAATATGTGTTGGATGAACACATATAGGAAGCTCTGCCTTGGTAGAGATAGTACCAGCTCTAAAGCCAAACTTCTTGGGTTCAAATCCTGGAGTTGGAAAGATCTGGGCTTAGAGTCTAGCTTTGCCGCTTATTAGCTGTGTGTCCTCGGGCAAGTGACTTAATCTCTCTGTGCCTTGGTCTCTTCATCTGTAAAATGGGTGTGCAATAGTATTACCACCTTCATACAACTGCCATGAGGGCTCACTGAGATTACGCCTATAAAGTGTTAAGCACCAGGTCTGTCATCACTGCTATTGGATATTTGCAGATTCAACCTTATGTTAAGTTTAAGTGGTCTAAGTGGGTTCACGGTTTAGAAACTGGCCAGAATAGGGCTTGCTTCACTGGCTATTGGTCCAAAGACATGTGGAGAGTGACTGACCCACCATAAAGGTCCAGTCACATGTTCAAGTGTCCTTCAGGGACCCTGTCTACACCAAAGTAGCAGGACACCGATCGATCCCTGAGCATGGATAAGAAAATACCTCTGAACAGCTTCACAGCTTAGAAGTGGAGGAAGAGTGTCTGGTTTATGCACCCATGAGACTGAGATGTGAGTTCCCTGTTTGAAGGGGATCTGAGCAGTTGAGACTAGCTGGGTGTGGTCTTCTAGGCTGGTCAGTATCCTGGCAACTGCAGGAGGTGGGAGTGCAGAGGGACATAAGGTCACCAGGTCCTGAAGCCCACGTTTATCCATTCTTGGCAATGGCCAGGAGCACAGATGCCATTGGTTGCTGGTTTAATTAGAGGGTCAGCAGGGGGTGCGGAGCCTTCCATAAGCTGTAGCCACAAGAACATCCGCAGACCACGGATCTGCTCCAGACCTGGACTTCCGTATGGGGAGACTGAGAAAAGCCCGCCCTCTGTGTTTTTAAGGGATGACCATTAATATGCCCTAAAGAGAAGCTAACCTGATTCCTAGTATGCTGCTGTGGACTAGTAATGGACCACGAACCACACGGCCAGCAGTTCAAACCCACCAACTGCTCCTCAGAAACCCTATACAGGGTCTCTATGAATTGGAACTGACTCGAAGGCACTTAACCACACCAACATACTATAACATACGTTGTTCTTGTTAAGTGCCATCGAGTCAGGTTCTGAACCATAGCACCCCTGTGTAGGAGTTCCACGGAGCAGCTGGTGAGCTTGAACTGCCGACCTTGTAGTTCAAACCAACTTTGTATTCCAGTGCATTAACCCACAGTGCCACACCAGGACTCCATAATATATCTATTATAATATATAAACATACAATTATACCTAGCAGAAAGCCCATCCCATCTTTCTCCTAGGGAGGCCTTGCCTGCCTTCCTTAGTGACTTCTCTAGAAGTTAAGTCATGGGAGTGAGATCAGCTCCAGTCTTAAAGGTCCTCCAACTGCCTCCACTCACCCTTTTCCTCTGCCTGTCTACCCTGCTTGTGAGGCCGTATCTCCTCCTTTGCTTCTACATCAACCTATAAGACACTGAGCTCTGAGCTCCATATTTTCAAATCCAGAGTCTACCATCTCCTGGAAATCTTCCAGGTCCCTCAAACTCAATGGGCACCCATTTAACTTCTACACAAGCATGGAGTCCTGGCGTGGTGATGTAGGATTAGCACTGGACTGCTAACCACAAGGTCAGTGGTTCAAAGTCCTCAGCTGCTCCTGGAAAACCCTATATATAGAGTCACTATGACTCGGAACCAACTCAACTGAACTTAATAACAAAATAATACCACATGCTCTATTTAATCTCCAGGACCTTCTCCCACTCCTGTTTTCCAGTCCTCAGTGATGAGGACAACACCCAGGCGTTCCTGATTCTTATAGTCTCATCTTCCTCAACATTCAGTTGTCCTCCAATTCTGAGGACTCATCCCTCCTCTGCTGACCCACTGCTCTCTCCTAGTTCTGCCTCTTCCTGCCCTGCCCCATCTTGAGGGATGAAGGATGTGAACCCTGTAACTAGAGGTCCTCAGTCAAGTTGCCTGGGTTGGTTACTCTCCATGCATGATGAGTCATGAGAAGAAGAACCAAAGTAGAGTCACCTGATTCCTGGATGCACAGGTGAAGGGATGGATGACTGATTCCAGAATTCTCTAGAGCTCTGAGGTAGAAGGACACACAAACGCTCCCTTTTCGTAATGCACGTGATCAGGAACGGAAGATTCAAATGAACAAGACATAGTTTCCACCACAGAGTCCGAGAAAGTGGGGGAAGTCAGCTTGCTCCCCCTTAGAGGTAGAGTGCTCATGAACACGAGGTGACTGTGGGAATTCAGTGGGGATCATGATGTTATGGAAATGAGGTGGGTTTGGGAAGCAGCCCGACCATTTCCTCACATCCACCCTTCCCTTGGTCTACCCTGAGAGGCCTCCTCCTCTCATTCCACAGAAAGGGCCTTGATCAATGTTCCCATGACTTACTTCCTGTCAGACCCACTGGGCGTATCTCTGTCTTCATCTCACCCAGCTTTCAGTGACATTGGTACTTGACCTGTTTCTTTTCTTGGTTTTATGACGTCAAAAATTTCCTGTTCTCATCCAAATCTGGCTTCCCAATCTACAGTGCTGACCTCACCCTGGATTCCCAACTCATAAATCCAACTAATCTGAGCTACCCCAAGCCTTAGCACACCTGACACGCTAACTTCAGTTACTAGCTCCATCACTGCATTGCTACAGTGGACACACCAGGACTCCATAATATATCTATTATAATATATAAACATACAATTATACCTAGCAGAAAGCCCATCCCATCTTTGGGATGAGGGTCCCTCTCCCTGTTAGCTCTACTTCTGGTCTTACACCACTATTATTGACTTTCCATAGAGCTACCAAGGAGCTCTGGTAGTGTAGTGGTTATGAATTGGGCTGCTAATCTCCAGGTCGGCAGTTCAAAACTACCAGCTGTTCCATGGGAGAAAGATAAGGCGTTGTGTTCCGGTAAAGACTTACAGTCTCGGAAACCCTGTGCAAGGTCACTATGAGTTGGAACCGACTCCATGGTGCTTGACAACAACAACATAGAGCCACCAGAATGCTCTCTCATAAAAAAGGTAAATCAATCTCATCACTCCCATGCATAAAGCACTCCATTATTTGCCCGTTGCCAAGATAATAAAATCACTTCTCTTTATGAATGGCTGAGATTTTAAATATCCTGTTCCTTTGACATCACCTCCCTCTCTCCCTCTCTCTGTCACTGGCTTTCCTCCACAGACTGGTCATGTCCCCCAGATAAAGCGAGGCCAGCCCTGCCCCATGTTGTACCAGCCTTATACCTAGACCTTCCCAAGCACCCCTCACCCCATCCCATCCCATCTTTTCCCAGATCCTCAGTTCATATTGCTTACATGCTGCTGCCTCACTAGAACATAAACGCCACAGCTTTTCAGTGTCGTCTGCTTGGCTTCCACTTCCCCTGAACCTAGAGGATCGCCCAGTACACAGGAGCCTCTTAAAGAACACGTGTTAGCTGTGTGCAGGGACTCAGGTAGGGCTGAAGCCTGAGTCCACCTGTGACCTGGATGCCCCTGGGCCACACATGGCTGCTGTAGCAGGAACAGTGCCCACCTCACTTTTAGGGGTCTGTGAGAAAATTTCCATCTGGATTTCTTCTAAAACGATTGTTGCCGTTCTTACATGTTGTGGAGTTGGTTCTGACTCATAGCAACTCTGAATAGGGTTTCCAAGGAGTGGCTGGTGGGGTTGAACCACCGATCTTGCAGTTAGCAGTCCAGTGTTTATCTTATAGCGCCACACCCAGACTCCATGGCAATGGTGGTGGAGGTGTGCAGTACAGTCAATTCCAACTCACAGTGACACTATATTGGGTTTCTGAGGCTGTAAATCTTTGTGGGAGCAGAAAGCCTTATTGTTTTCCCTTGAAGGGGCTGGTGGACCTGAACTGCCAACCTTGTCCTTAGCAGCCCAGTGCTCATCCTATAGAGCCAGTGCACTGGAAGCAAACTGGCCGGGAATCAAACCCAGAGCTCCCTCAAAGAAGGCAAGAATCTTGCTACCAGGCCACATGTTACATCTTCTCTTCTCTGCGTAGAAATCTTCTCATGACTAGCAGGAGACAGGTAGAGCAGGTCTCACTGTGCCCATCTAAAAGTTACAGAAAACGCAGCCCAGACAGCTAAGCAGCCAGCCCTGTCATGTGCCTCAAGACAGGAGTGGAGGAGACCAGGAATGAGACCCATTTTGCTGGCTCCAGGTCCCGGGCCCCAGACTCTATCTGCCACCCACCCCCTGCAGCACAATGTCTCTGTTCAGAAAATTCATTCACATGCTGGGGCCTCCTGCAAGCTTCTCTTGCCATAATCTGTCACCAGCGGCTTGCTTTTCCTCGCTGGGGCTCATGCCAGGTGCTGCTTCAAAGTCTCCAATGGGCGGCCCTCCCCTCCCTTCCCCACTCCCTGCAGGGCCCCCCACTCCACCTGCTCCTGGATGAGGCAACTCCTGGCCCAGCTCGGGGGCACGGCGCTCTCAGGTGCCCTCTCATTCTGATTTTTCTCGCCTTCCTTGGAGATGTTTGTGCTTGGAAGGGCCAGCTGAATAGTCCATGTTGGAACAAATCTGCTTTTGATCATGCAAATGAATGCCCGGTTAATGTAGGCAGACTGTCAATTCCACCGGGAAGGAAGAGAAAAAGGGAAAAAATCCCCACCAAAGCGGCTGATGAAGGATTTCAATCTAAAGCTTGCACTTTGAGAAGGAGCAGCGTTCTCTGCGAGCCAGCCTCATGTTCCGTGGGTATGTCGTTAACTTTGTCGGACACGGGGACACAGGGTCGTTTGGATGGGCTGTCGCTGGTCTGGGTGGCAGGTGGGGGTCCTCACACAGACTTGGAACTTGCTCCCTACCCATCCTCTTGGAACTGAGAGCGTCTAGTGGGTTTCCGTCTGGATGATGGGTTAGGGGGTGGGGGCTGAACTGGGAGCCGTGAGACCCTCCCACCTGTCCTGTGACTTCTGGTGGGAAGCTGGGTCACATGGGTTTGGGGCTGGGCTCCGACTGGTATTTGAGCAGGCAGGGCTGGCTGGCTGTGTGTGTGTGTCTGCTGGGGTTTGGAACTGGTTTTGCTCACGCGAGGTGACTCAGGGACTGTATTCTCTTTGTAGTCTTGTTTTCTTCCGAGGACAGACACGCTGGACTGGGGACAACAGCTTTGGATGTGAATAGGCATACTGACATGAAAGAAGGATGGAAAATTGGTGCAGATATGAATTAACAATCTCCCAATTTCACAGATAGGAAAACTGAGGCCCAGGCTCTGGAGAACACGAATGGTTGTAACTATGATTCAGGGCACACTGGGTCAACAGACAGACAAGGGGACGGGGTCCTGGCAGTTCCATTGTCACTGGGCACCCTGGTGGCCATGCGTCCTTCCTCACAGGCTCTTGGATGTCCATCTTTCTACAAAGCGTGTATCAAGCAGCATCTTAGTGGTCTACTCTTGTTGCATCTTTGTCTCTTTCCCTGAACGTGAGCTTTCTGAGGGCAAGGGTTTAGTTTGCAGACATGCCTCAAGCACCAAGCATGTTGGCACAAGGTGGCCTAGTAAACGCTAGGTCTCTGAGACCCAGGACATAGCCATTCCAGGAGGGTCCTGGTGGGCCCAGGGGGCCAGGGGGATGTGGGGACTGAGGTCCCTGAGAATGTGCTTATTTGAAAGTACAGCCATCCTGAGATCTCCACCATCAAAGGTAGTTGGACCAGGTGCTATGCAACCTCTTGGGGGAAATGGGGAACTGCCCCCAAACCAACTTTAGGTACAGGTCATGAGCAGGCTGAGCCCAGGGAAGACAACCTCTGGGGACACAAATGAATCTGTTTTGAAATAAGGGGGTACGCGTCAACACTGCAGGCAGCTCAGCTGGCTGCACGGTCCATGGGTGTGTTCCATCCATCCGTTGATCCTGAGCTGGGAAAGATTCTGAGGCTCCCTTAGCTGGATCATTCTTATTCTGGAGTTTAATACAGATATGAGCATGGGTAACACCCCACAGTTGGAGCCAGAGGATCTGCAGTGGAGACTTGCTTTTTGCAAATGTCTAGTATGAGAGCTTGAGGCTATCATTCAACCTCTCTGAGTCTGTCAGTGAGCTGGTGGACCTGCCTCACAACGTTAGGGCTGGGATAGTGAGAAGCCACATGTTGCTGCACAGCTCTCTGTACCCAAGTGTTATGGACGGTTGCCATGGAGTAGACTCCAACTCATGGTGACCTTATGTTTGGACGCTGCCCAATCCCGTGCCATCTTCATGGTCATTGGTTAACTTTGAGTTCAGTGTTTGGCTAGTGTATTGAATGATGAAGACTTTACAGCCCAAGGGACTCCAGTTCCAGTGTTGTAGCAGACACCGTTGTGCTGTGATCTAGAAGGCTTTCAGTGTCTAATTTTCAGGAATAGAGTCAGGTCTTTGGTCCTGGTCTTAGTCCAGAAGTTCTGATGAAACCTTTCCGGGGTCCTTTGGGTAACCCTGCTGATATTGGAGCTATTACTGTTGTTACCATTAAGTGCCATCAAATTGGTTCTGACCCATGGCGACCCTATAGAAGGTTTCTGAGGAGCAGCTGGTGAGATTGAACTGTGGCACTTGCAATTCAAACCAACCTTGTAGTCCAGCGCATTAACCCATAGCACCACACCAGGACTCATAAATTTCAGCAGCATGCAAGCCACCACCATACAATAAGCCAATAGCTAAGTGATGTTGTTAAGTGTCGCTAAGTCAGTTCTGACTCATAGCAACCCTGTATAGGGTTTCTAAAGAGTAGCTGGTGGGTTTTGAACTGATAACCTTGTGGATCACAATCCAGTGCTAATTCTACAGCGCCACACCAGGAGCCCAACTACATCTTGTTATTGTTGTTAAGTGCCATCAAGTTGGTTCTGACCCATAGTGACCTTGTATAGGAGCAACTGGTGAGCTTGAACCACTGACCTTGTTTCAAACCTACTTTACAGTCCAGTGCATTAACCCACACCTCCACACTGGAGTTGCATACATTCAAGTACTCAGCCTATTGTCTGTGGTGGACATCAAGCTCTTGTAAGGAAGGTCTGGGCTTCCCTATGTAATAATAAGAGGATTCCTTGGGGTCAGATAGACCTGAATTTTGGCTTCATTTTGAATTTGTTTCTCCATCTGAAAACCAGTGATGATTATCCCTGCCACAGAGGGCTGCTGCGAGGAGGAAGCACTTCACTGAAGATCCCTAAAGTGGTGCCTAGCACGTAGTGTGTTCTCGAGGGTTTCATCCTTTCAATCCAATTAATATTTATTGGGCACCTAGTGCATACTGAGGGGCCCTGCTGGTGCGGTGGGTTAAACTAATGGAAAATTTGACAGTTCAAGCCCACCAGTCATTCCGTGGGAGAAGGATGCAAAGATCTGCTTCCGTACAGATTTATAGCCTTGGAGACCCTCCGGGAAAATTCTACTTGGTCCTACAGGCTTGCTTTGAGTTGGAATCGACTTGACAGTGACGGGTTTGTTTTTAGTTTTTTTGTTGTTTGTTTGACTGTATACTAGACACTTTTCTATGCTCCAGAGATGTATTAGAAAGAAGAAGAAAGTCTCAGTGCCCATAGATTTGCATTCTTGACGGGGAAGGAAGACAGCAGATAAACCAATATCAGCCAACCTTGGAGATACTGCAGTTCGATTCCAGATTGCTGCAACAAAACCAACACTGCATGAAATCTGGGGTTTCCTAGAGCATATGAGAAGTCCTGGTGTGGCGCTGTGGGTTAATGCACCAGACTGCAAAGCTGTTTGAACTGCAAGGTCGGTGGTTCAAGCTTACCAGTCGCTCCTCAGAAACCCTATACAGGGTCACTATGGGTTGGAACCGACTTGATGGCACTTAAAAACAAGAGCATATGAAAGTCATGTTGACACTCTATTGTAGTAAGTATGTGCTAATAGCAGAACTCTTGGTGTGGTGCCTTAGGGTCAGTACCGGACTGCTAACCACAAGGTCCGCAGTTCAAACACACCAGCCGCTCCTCGGAAACCGTCTACAGGGTTGCTATGAGTTGGAACTGTACTTAACAACAACAAAAGCATGATGGAAAACTTTGACATATTGGGAGAATGACCATAATGTAGCACAGCCATGAGACAAGCACATGCTGCTGGAAAAATGGTGCCCGTAGATAAAGGAACTTGAGGCTGCTACCAACCTTCTATTGATCCGAGTCTCACTATCTTATTTGACTGAGAAGTACAGTATAGCAAAGTGCAGGTAGGTGAGTATGTTGGGGGAAATGGGATGGCCAGGCTGCAGGGTGAGAGGTCAACAAAGGTGAGCTACTGTTGTCGTTCCAATTGGAGTGGCCAGGCCAGATCCCTCTACTACCAGCCTATGGGACCCAAGGAACTGAGTTACCCAGAACGAAGATTCTAGTTTTGCAGCTCCAAATATACCAGCGCCAGCCCTAGTGTCACTGTGGGATAAGCATTGGACGGCTAACCATAAGACTAGTAGTTCAAATCTACCAGCTTCTCCATGGGAGAAGAATGAGGCTGCCGCTCCCATGAAGATGTACTGACTCAGAAACCCTATAGAGGGTCCCTATGAGTAGGATTGATTTGAGGGCACTCTGGTTGTCTTTGGGAATATTTAATAGCTTGAGTGTATCTTAATTTACTCAACCGTTTCCATGCTAAGGCGCACGAGTTGCTTCCAGTTTTTGATACAATAGTTAATGCTGTGATAAATATTCTTGTATATCTTACTGTTGTGTGCTGCCGAGCTGGCTCAGACTCATAGTGACTCTGCATAGCATTTCTGAGACTGTAAATCTTTACAGGAGCAGAAAGCTTCATTTTTCTCTTTTGGAGCGTCTAGCAGATTTAAACTACTCATTATGCAGTTAGCAGCCCAAGGTGCACCCACTACGCCATATAGCATGTAAAGTTGGTGTCTAGGTGATGTAGGGTCTCTTCCCAAAGAGAGGTCTATTATTGAGAGGAAATCACATAACCTCAGGGAATGTGGATCTAGTTTGATTAAGCTAACGACTCTTTTTTTACCTTTGAGTCCAGTTGTATCACCCCATAACCCATCCAATAGCATCAGACAGAAACGCATGAGTGTGTGCTAGGGAGAGTACCCTGTGAGCAGACCCTAGAGTGGGCTTCTCACAGTGCCTTAAGGCTGGGGCCCCCATCCCAGACTTCACTATGGAAGGATTTTCATCAAGAACAGCTTGTCAAGGGAGGGATGGGGCCTAGTCCAAGGCTAATGGCTGCAGTTGTGGCTTAGGCTCAGGTAGGAAATGTGTGTTCAGGCAGATCAAAATGTCACTTTGTTGGACTCCCGGAGCAGACGGGTCATGGCTCACATGGAGCCCTGACACCACAAAGACCCCTGGACTCAGTTTCCCACTGCAATTTAGCCACACACGTGACCGGCGGTGTGAACCTCAAATCCCTGAATCTGAATCCTCCCACCATCGCCCCAAATTCGATGCACCCCTGTGAATACAAGTTCAAGGAAGTCAATGACTAGATGGAGATTTAGAGACACTGAGGTCCAGTGGTCACTGGGCATGCTCCACTAAGACCCTTCTTGACCTCCCCACTGCTCACCTTGATGGCCTTGGCTCTGCTGATGAGTCCGTCATCCTGAGAGCTCCCGATGAGCAGATCAATCTTCGCCCGAGGGGCCCTCTGCAGGGTCCTGGTGGGTGTTTCATGTAGGTAGTGGCCATCGACCACGGGACCCCAGTAGTGAAAAGGACCACTCACAGCCAGGAGCTAGAGAGGGTGGAGAGAGAGGGCATGCTTTGTCTGGATGTTGTCCTTTTTATGAACTGGAGTAACCAGTTATATTGTTAGCTTAACCTGGTCTTAGTGATATGAACACCAGTGCTAAACAGTTATGTCTTTCTGGGAGATCAAAGCAGAAGGACTGGAACTCTAGGCAGCCAGGGGACAGGGCCAGGGCTGCAAGTGGTCCCACCAATCCTGTTGAGGACCAGCCTGAGAGCATGGGTTGTGAGCCAGTTCTCAGTAAGGTGGAGAAGGGTGCACACAGCATCACATCCAAGAGGGCTGAGCAGCCAGACTTTACCAGCTGTCAGCGTCTCCAGGGCTACAGTGCTCAGGATGCTGTAGCTGCAACATGGCGGGGACCTATCATGGTCCAGCCATGGGAAAAGGCTTTACATGTGCTAGCCTCCAACTCTGTAAGGTCTGCATCATTTACAAAGCAGAAATCAAGGCTCAGCGAGGTCTATCTAACATCAGCCCCTGTGCTGCTCTATTGCACTGTGTGGAATCTGCGTTCTGGTTCCATTTGTCATCAGCCTGCTGTGTGTCCTTGGCTGGGTCATGCTCACTATTACTGGTAAAAGACCAGAAAAGGGCCCTACCCACCTTGGTCTGGGCATCATTGAGGATGCTGGCGGGCTTCTGGCGGAGGCAGGATACCAGGTCTTGGCTGGGCGAGGTGGGGCAGTCAACTTCCTTTGCCAAAGCGGCTGCCTGTTGCTGAGCCCTCTCCTGGCTTATGGTGGCGGCGGGGGAAAGCGCAGAGCCTCCCTGAAAGAGAAAGCAGACTCAGGGACCAGGGCCTTCCCCATGTATTTCCTCCTCTTCCACCCAGGGCAAGCATCCTTCACACACACTTGGTGACCCCATGGACCCTTCCCAGGAGGTCAGGACTGGCCAATATCACATCTGCGTGTGGTATGATCTAAAGGACCTCTTTAGGTCGCCTCAGTTTCCTCATCTGTAAATGAGGGTGCTAAGAGATCCCCAGTGTCTTAGCTTTGATGCTGAAGTTGTATATTAAGGCAAAGGGGAGGTGCTAATGGAGTCTGGACAGAGGATAAAGATCAGAATTGGGACAATAACTCTGGTAGGGAGGGGGGAACCACAGCCCATCTCCTACTACTTCCTGGAGCTCCATTAAGTAGCAAACTTTCCTCATTCAATTAAGGTAGTGTTGGACTTTAAAATAGATGCCCCCATGGAAGAGGATAAAATATGAGTCAATTGTTCCAGCCAAGTAAATGTAGGAGTCTCTGTTCAATAATGAGGTGTTGGGGCATTTCTTTCCAAAGGTGGGAACTCCCAGGGCCTGGATTCCTGGGTGAACTGGGTCATCTGCCCAGGGTGGAACCGATAGCTGAGTAGGGCTGGCCAGCACATACTTCCTACGTGCTCCCCACCTCCAGCTCAGACCCTGCTGGCTGCCCACTGACGAATTGGGGCCAGTGCAGTGTGGCAGCGGTCATACCTCCTCACCTTCCCTCATTAGTGCTGCTACCACCATACCAACGCCAGCAACTCCTGAGGAGAGAGGCATCCAGGAACTCACCAGCCTGGCAGTTTAAACTGATACAATCTGCCCCATTTTGCAGATGTGGAAATAAAGGACCATGAAAATTAAGTAACTTGGCCAAGGTAAAAAAATCTTGTAAGAGGTGATGTCAGACAGCAGAGTGTAGAGAGGAAGGTTCTATTCTGTATGATCTTGAATACATCACTTCTCTGGACCTTATGTGTGGCGTGGGCAGCTGGACTGCTGAGCACCGCTCACTGACCAGTTATGACCTACCTGGCACTCACTGTATCAGGACCTCTGTCCCTTTACTATGTAGGTTGAGTTATCATGATGTCGATACAAACATGCCCATTTTACAGACCAGCAAACTAAGGTTCAAGTGAAAAGAGAGAATTCTCATTTATCAGATATCTAGTAAGTACCAGGATTGAGAAGCATAAACAACAACGAACAATAAGAACTAGCGTTTATTGAGCATTTAACAAGTCTCAAAGGAGTCCTGGTGACGCTGTAGGATAAGCACTAAACTGCTAACCATAAGGTCGGCAGCTCAAGCCCACCAACTGCTCTGCAGGAAAAGGATGATGCTGTAAAGATCACAGTCTCGGGAACCCTCTATAGGCAGCTATGAGTTAGAATCGACACAGTAGCAGTAGGTTTGGGTTTTGGTGGTGCCAAGTTTCAGGCAGAGTCCTAAATACATATATTAACTCAGTAAGTATTACCCATAAGCCCAGAGATAGAAGCTAATTACTCCCTTATCTCTATGAGGAAGAGTGGAGGCACAGAGAGGTTCAGTATCTAACCCAAGTTCACACAGCTGCTGAGTGGCAGAGCCAGGAATCACACCCTCCTGAGCTATGCTCTCAACCACCACATGATGCCATATATGTGTATATGCATGAACACACAGTATGTATGTTTCCATGAGTGCACGAAAAGGTTGCATGTGTGCACTCACATGTATACCTACATATGTGTGCACATGGTTTTGTGTATGTGTGCTGTATATGTGAGTGTGAGTGCACTGCGTTCATATACATGTGTGATGGTGTGCATGTTTATATGCATGTGCATGTATCTGTGCTCTTACGCATTTGTGCATGTGTGCTTGCCTATGTGCATGTGTGTACATGTGTTGTGCGTGAATATGCATGTCCCTGTGCATGCACACATGCATGCATGCGTGTGTGCACATGTACACACGCATATATGTGTGTACATGTGATCATATGAGTCCATTGCGCAACATACACATGTATACATTTGTGTGTGTGCACGTGCATATGCATGTGTATGTGTGTGTGTGCATATGCACACACGTACATATGGATGTACATATGTGTGCACACATGTGCATATGCATTTATCAAGCACAGCACAAAGAGATGATGTATCCTTGAGCAGAAGTACACCCTGTTACTCCAATGTACACAGAGTATCAATCCGGCTCATTCCATGGTACCTATTTCAATTCTAGGCTGTAATCTGAGTTACAATTACTAGAAGCTCAAATGACCAGAAACTCAGTCTCAGCTTCCTCATATGCAAAATGGGCACAGGAGCGCCAGGTCGTCTGAATGGGAGCATTGAGAGGCAAGCATTCTGAAACTCAAAGGCGTTGCCCATGTTCATCAGCCAGGGTGACCAAGGAGGAAGGGTTCCCAGCCCCCTGACGGCCCATCTGGAAGACTTGAGGGGCACTATAGGGGTTTCCTAGAATTCGGGGCACATTGCAGCCTTGCAGGTCTGTGCTTCAGTGTCAAGGCTGAAGGGGTTATGGGGGCTGCATGGGCACTGAAGAGAGAAGAGGTGGCCTACAGGAGGACTGAGACCTAGGCAAATACTAGGTGGGTCGAGGGAGGGTCCTGGCCACACAAGAGTCCAGACTCAGAATTTTTAAAGCTAAATGCAGCCAGAGGTAATGCAGACTGGAAACTCCCTGTCCCCAGACCGGAGGGATGACCCCAAACAATTACACCCTTTCCTCCCCATGGACTCCCAGGGTGGCCAAACGGTTCACAAGAGAGAGGCTGCTAACCGAAAGATTGGAGGTTTGAGTCCACCCAGAGGCCCCTGGTGATCTACTTCTGAAAGAAATCTGCCACCGGAGACCACCCAGATGGAGCAAAGTTGGGTTGGTTAAGCAATGAGGAAAGTGTGACCCTGCCCAGGACCTGAAGTGCTGCAACCAACAAGGGCCAATTGGTCCAATGATGATGACGCCAGCTCTACTGACACACGACTGGATTTGCTTTTTCTTCACAGAAAACACATGCACACACCCTCAAGATGTTCAAGGTCAAAGCTCCATTCTGAAGAGCCCTGAGAGGTGGCACAGATGATGGTGCAGAGCCCAGCCTGAGGAGATCTGAATTTCTGATAGTTACAACATCCTCTTCAGCTGTGCAAAGCCAGGGTCCCTGCTATGGGGAGGAAGTGGTTAAAGGCGTGGGTGCCGCTGATCTCACGAGCTGGTTTAAAGAACTTTCCTCTCTCTTAAAACAGGTTGTTTTCATCCATTTTCTGAAGAAAACCTAATTCTTGGAGAAGCAAACCAAAATCAGCTCAGCCCTGTCTTTAAGACATCTGGCTGGAGCAATGTGGCAGAGTCGTGAAAGCCCAGGCCTCTAGGAGGGAAGGCTGGGTTCAAAGCTCAAAGCGGGAATGGCTGGAGATCTGGGAGCTTCTACGGATAAGACCAATGCACTGTGTTCCAGGGAGACCTTCAAGATGGCAGGATGCTGGCCCAGGGGACGGTGTGGGCATTAGGGTGGTTGCCAGTCAGCACAGTGGGGTCTATGGGGCCCCAGGAGAGAGCATACATTTAGACAGCAGGGCCACCCAGTCCACAGCACTACCAGAAGCTTTAAGACTCCCTGGGCCCTGGTTTATCTAAGTCAGATCCAGCCTTTCAACCACATTCAGTTTCCACTTGGTGTTTTCTTTTTCTTTTTTTTTTTTTCTAACTTTAAAAATAACACAGGCCCAAACCACAGATGCTGACCAATGTTTTTTCTCCCTAGAGCCTCTGGTCATTGTAAGATGCCTTGACCTTAGTTAACCACAGTGGACACACAGGAGGGAAGACACTCCCCTCCCCATTCATGCACCCACAGAAACACACTCAGATACATACAGACACACTCAAATACACATAAACACAGGTACACATAGACAGACACAGGTACACATAGACAGACACAGGTACAGTCAAATACACACAGAGACACACATACACACAAAGACACACAAATATGTACAAAGAGACACACACAGGTACACACACATACTCAGACACATATACGGGTACACACGGACACACACAAGTACACGCAGCTACATTCAGGCACACACAGAAACACACGGGTAGACTCAGACACACACAGGTGCACACGGACACATACAAGTGCACACGGACACACACAGGTACACTCGGACACACACAGATACACACAGACACAAGTACACACAGACACACACACAAGTACACACCGACACACACAGGTACACTCGGACACACATAGGTACACACACACACACACACACACAGGTGCACAAGACACTCTCACAGCCCTTTTGAACACATAGGTATCTCCTAGGAGAAACGACTCACAGGCCTTCCAGGAGGAAGACCCCAATGAGAAACAACAAGGAGACCAATTTGTGTGAGAAACATGACTAGCTCGGAGCAGCACCCCAGGATATCCGAGACTGTAAATGTTTACGGGAGCAGAGCGGCTCACCTTTCTCCCAAGGAGCAGCTGTTAGCAGCCCAGTAACCCACGGCACCACCTTCACTCTGCACAGAAGGGTTCACGCACGACCCTGCGAGGCAGGTGCCAGCGGGATCTCAATTTCATGGGAGAAGAAACTCCAACTGTTATGAAGAGATGAGCCCACGTGCCTGGATCTCACGTCCAGGGAACAGTGGAGCCTGGATTTGAACCCAGGCAGCTGGCTCCACAGGACCAGGTTCTAACTCTGTGCTGCTTCCTCCTAGGACATGGGTCTCGCTTCTATCCCCATGTGAATGAAAGACTAAAAAGAAGTGAAAAGGTTGTGGATCGGGTCTGGGTAGACCCAGCATTCCATTCCAGATCTGATCATTGCTACTTTGCCAATTCCCTTCATCCCTCTGGGCTTCCAGTGCCTGATGAGGACCTGTGGCCAACACTCACAGAGTAGATGTACTCATCAAATGAGATCAACCATGTAAAATGCCCAACATGTAATTAGCACTCAATAAAATCTCATTTGAATTATTGTTATTCATATTATTATCCATATGCTTCATTCCTACACCTTAATTACCATGTCTAAAAACTCGTCTCATTAGCTCATCCTTACCAATTCAGTGGGCTGATAGCCAGCCCATTGTGATGTCTGCCTTGGAAGCTTCTCCAAGCTCACAATGGTGAGCTTCAACTTGCCAAGCTGACCTAGGGGTGAAACACATATGTGTCCATGGAGACATACAGCGTCTCAGACTCTCAGCTCAGTACCACAATTTCATCCACCTATCTGTCAGTCTGTCACACTGTGGTGTCTTGCATCTTGCTGTGATGCTGGAAGCTAAGTCACCAGTATTCCAAATACCAATGGGGTCCTCCATGATGGACAAGTTTCATTGGACAGTCCAGACTGGACAGAGTAGAAACAAAGGTCTGGTGACCTACTTCTGAAGAGAAGTCATTCGAACTCCTGTGGCTCACAGGAGAATACTGTTCAGTACGATGCTGGAAGACAAGCCCCCTGTGTTGGAAGGTACTCATTGCAGAAGAGAGCGATGATCATGAAGATCATCAGGACTCGGCAACATCTGACTCTGTGGTACATGAGTTGGTGCCAACTTGATGGTGGCTCGTCACAACATCATGATGTAGTTCTTGTCACAACACTGTGAGATGAGTGCTAGATAGGGTGGGATTCTCCGTCACATCTAGCTTGGACCAACTGCTAACGTTTGCAAGCCCACACTTTCTTCATGGTGTCTCCATGGAGACACCAGGAGTGATCTCCAAGTTCTAGTAGACCATCAGGCCCCAGACGCTTGATCATCTCTACCTGACTAATGGGCTGGCCAAGTGCCACCTGCTTACTTCAAGTCTGTTTATTCCAGGCAGAGTAAGCACAGGGCTAGCTCATCTCATTGTGCTTCTCAGGCAGTGAGCTTACACATAAATGGCAGGTGTGAAGTAAGCCAATGCCGAGCAAGTCTGTCAGTTTTTTTGTCAGAGACGGACCTCAGAAGTAAGCACCTTCCCACCTTTCTTCATGCCTCTGTGTTATGTGTTGGTCATTCTTGAAATACTTCAAACTTCTCCATGATGCTATTGCATTCTTCATAGACTATAGTCTTCATAGACTATAGTCGAGTGTCAACATAACTTTGGTATGTACTAGGAAACTGACAATTCATGTGACTCGCTTTATTGTCACATGACCATTGGTGTGCTGATCTGGAACTGAACCCAACGTATCTCTGAGGTCTACTTCTAGCAAAGAATCTTAAGTCCCAAGCTTGGTTTAGGTGGAGGTTGTGTGAATGCATGAATGGCACCCAGGAGGACAGGTGTAAGTGGTCTCAGGACAGCCTCTCTGAGTAGCACCAAGAGTTCTCATGCTTTTGGGATTCAGAGCAGGGGCACTGTGGGTAGAGGAAACTGCACAGGGATGTAAGTAGCCTCTTATGGAAGGGAGAGATTAGAGGAAAAGGATGGGGCGAGAAGGCATATGGAAGGTGGGCACAGGGAGCTGTGGACCCTTCAGATTTGTCGAGAAAGAGAGCTGGGTCTCTTATATCCCAATACTCCCAGAACAAGGCCTGGAACTTCAATCACTCAGCCTTGAGTGAGTCATTCACTGACTGGTAAGGGATGGATGGATGGATGGATGGATGGATGGATAGATAGATGGATGGATGGATGGATGGATGGGTAGACCAGTTAGTTCTCATGGATGAAGGGAGGAATCTACAAATTAGATTAATGAAGAATGCATTTTTTATTGTTGTTAAGTGCCATTGAGTCACTTCTGACTCATAGCAACACTGTTTACGGTTTCTGAGGAGTGGTTGGTGGCTTTGAACCACTGACCCAGAAGTTGGCAGCCCAGTGATTACCCTCTATCACCACACCAGGACTCCTAAGGCTAACCGAGAAACACAGTGTAGACAGTGTGGAAACTGGGGTGCAGGACAAGTGTTCTTCAGTGGTGGGGAATCACTACAGGGTTTTAAACAGGTTATTACAAAAAGCCTTGTGGGCAGGTCCCTGGGTCCTTTATCTTTGCATCTTAGCACACAGTTGGCCTTCAGCAAATGGCTGAAGCTGGAAGATTTCTGGATGTGAACTTCTTGAGGGCAGGGACTGTGAGGGACTTAGAAGTATGTATTCTCTTTCCCCAGATCCTAGCACTGAGCTTGGCACACAGCAGGCTTTCCATAAATATTTCCTGAGTAGAATTGAACTGGAGCAAAGAATGACTGACATGTAGATTGAGCAGCTGAGTGTTGGTTGAGCTGCACAGGAGAACCCACCAGAAACTTGCTATGATCTGGAGTTAAAGGATGGGCGCATGAACCACAGCACCGTTTCTACTAGCTATACCAGATCCCCTTGGAGGAACAAACCCAAACCCAGGTCATCAAAATAGTGGGATATGGGGGAGACGATTAGGGAGTACTGGTGTGGTGCTACACACTATAGGATAAGCACTGGACTGCTATCCACAAGTTGGCAGTTCAAACCCACCAGCAGTTCTTTGGGAGAAAGATGAGGCTGTCTGCTCCCGTAAAGATTTACAGTCTCAGAAACTCTACGCAGGGTGGCTCTGATTCAGAATCGACTCCATCAATGGTAGGGAGTTTTGGGTTTTGACTTATTGAGAAGTCAAAATAGCTCAGACAGACAATTCTGGAAACTAAAGTGCCTAAACTCTTGCTCATTGCTCTGTGGGTATCAGGGCCAAAGTGGTTTTCTTGTCTCTTTGAAGGGTTTTAATACAATTACTGGTACGGAATTCTTCCGGCCCAGGAAGAGCATGAGAAGAGTGAGGTTTGAAGGAGGGCTAGGACATAGTCACTTCTTCCTGTGTCTGTGTATCTGTGACTTTTCTAAGAGGAAAGAGGAAGGGATTTAAACATTTATGAGACACCTGTTTCAGAGCTAGGGCATCCACACATACTTTCTCTTAACAACCCTACAAATACTATTATCCCCATTTTGCAGAGGGAGAACCTGACACCCAGGCTAGCTAGGTAATTTGTTCAGCTCCTCAGGTCTGGTATATAGCAGAGCACCAGCATTTTCCATCCCTGGAAACGACAAAAGTTAAGCCTCTCCCAGATCCACATTCCTCATTCCAGTCAAGTGGCTAAAGTAGCGACTCACAAGTGGACATTTGTGAGGGTGGCCATGACAGTAGGCTGGGAGGGGTGGGCGAGCATGGCTTCTTCCTTAGCAGGACCACCCCATGAAGAGCAGTGTCACATGACAATGCTGACCATCTAGGTTGTTTACACATCTTGGCTATTATGAATTCTGCTACTACGTTTGGATGTGGACCTATGTTTTCATTTCTCTTGGGTTTATGCCTAGGATTGATATTACTGGTCATACTGTGGGTGACTCCATGTTTGTTTATCCTTTTGTGGAACTGCCAAACTGTTTTCTAAAACAGTGGTTCCATTTTACATTCCCAGTAACAACGGAGGCTACTGTTGTACAGTGGCGTTGGTTCCAATTTTTCTACCTCTTCCCTTGTTTTCTGTTTCTGTTGGTCAGTTTTTGGAGTAGTCATCCTGGTGAGTGTGAAGTGATATCTTGCTGTGGTTTTGATCTGCCTTCCCCCAATGACTATGCATGGAGCCCCCTCACATGCATTTCTGAGCTCTGCTTTGGAGAAATGCCTATTTAGGTGCTTTGCCCATTTAAAAACTATTTATATACATTTTATTGAGTTGCTTGCTTTCTTTATATATTCTGGAGTAATGATTTGCAGATATTTTCTCCCAGGATGTGTGGCTTGTTTTTTCCCTGCCTTGATATATTCTGCAGCACAAGGTTTTAAATTTTGATATAAAGTCTAATGATGTAGCCATTTTCACTCCTGCTTATGCTTCTGGTGTCTTTGATGAGAAACTCTTGCCTAACCCAGTGACCTGCTGTCTCACACGCATTCTAAATAAACATGCTTTTTAAGTCCTTTTTAATTTTTTTTAATGGCCGTCCAATCCATCATCTAGAAAGGTTATACCTTGATGGGGTTTTATTTGCAAACCTAAATCACTGACTTGCTGTGTCTATGAATAGAGGAGAGAAGACCAAAGAAATGTACCAATGAATTAGTGGGCTTCTGGTGTGTTCTCAGTAATTGACATGCTGTTGTCTTAGGTGCCATCAAGTCAGTTCTGACTCACAGAGACTTTATATACACAAGAGAACGAAACACTGCCCAGTCCTGCACCAGCCTCACAACCGTGCTTGAGACCATTCTTAGAACCACTATGCTAATCCTTCTCATTGGGGTCTTCCTCTTTGTCACTGACCCTCTACTTTTCCAAGCATATGTCCTTCTCCCTGGACTAGTCTCTCCTGATAACATGTCTGAAGAAGGTAAGACAAAGTCTCGCCATCTTGCTTCAAGAAGCGCTTGGCAATTTGTTCTCAAATTGTGTCTGATAACCCCTGAATAAAATGGTAGCAGAGACTTGGAGAGGATGAAGAACCTTCCCACATCACCCACTACCTGGGAGTCAGGTTCATGCAATTTGTATCTAAAGCCAGCACACCACCTAGTCTTCTATTCCGAGTCAAATGGAATTGGGTGGGGGTGACTGTCCCTTCACCAGACAGGGTTGGCAAACTGCTTTCTAAGAGACTCAGCTGTACAACCTTCCACTTGGACCACATGGGGGTGCATTGTGGAGCCCTGGCCAGGGACCCACGGGGACTCTCAGGCACTGTACTCTCAGGCACTGTACTCTCAGCTGTATAACCATCCACTTGGTCCATGTGGAGGCACGCTGTGGAGCCCTGGCCAGGGACCCACGGGGACTCTCAGGCATTGTGTCACGCCTGGGCTTTGCCCCTTTAGGACAGAGCATGCTCCTCTGTCATGGTTCCCCTCCAGGTTCTTACAGACGTGACAAAATGCCTTTTTCCATCTGTCACAAACATTACTTCCAAACACTTCAGTCATCTGGTGGCTGTCAGAAACCATTGAAATGCTTTGCCCTTGTAAATTACCTCTGTCCTAGGCAAAGGTATCATGCGGTGTAAAGGGACATCATGAATGGCCCCAGAGGTAGTGGCAGCCCGCTGTCTAAGGCTGTCCTAGTGGTCTAATGCGTGAAGCTCACGGATGGCAAAGGGAAGGTGAACCGCACACTCTGGAGCCCCACCTGCCTTCCCAACAAGCACTGCAGATGCACCCGTTAGGCATGTATTTACTTTTAAAAGTAATTTCATAATTAGCACTTGTGAAAGAACGTAGATGTCTCCTTCCAATCATTTGCTCCTGCAGCTTTATTTCAGGGACAGGCCTGCTAAGGTCACATGGAGCACACGACTGTGGAGCAGAGAGGTTGTTAAGGACACCTACCTGGGGTTGCACTGTGACTTTACCACAAGTTTGTTCTTTGGGTTTGACTAAATTGCTGACCATACGTTTGACATGTGACATACCCACATAAACAAGATGTCCTCCTATATGACACATAAGCACGCACCGGGAACTAACAGGTGAGAAGGCTGCATGTTTTCAAACCGAGACCCAACTCCTGCTCCGGTTCCCAGCACCACTGGAGGGACCAGGCTTGTTTCCTTGGCAAGGCTCCCATAGTCACCATGGTTTACCCAAGGCTTCCCCCAAGATATAAGAGCATCAGGAAAGACAGCAAAAGCCAGCAAACACTGGGAAAGCCAGCAGGCCACAGCCCCCTTACAATTTCCTTCTGGTCCCTGCCAACTGCCTTCCTCTCTCCATCTCTTCCTTGACTTCCCCTCCCCACCTTTTTTTCTCCCTTCCTCCCTTTAGGAAATAACACTAGCCCTTGACCAACAGGACAACCTTAGACAAGTGCAGGCTGTACAAAGCTCAGAGGTGCTGGTAGGCATTCACGGCTGTGATGAGTTGACTGTGTCCCCCTCAGAAGGTATGTTCAAGTCCGAACCCCTGGTACCGGCAACTGGACCTACTTTGGAAATATTCTTTGCAGATGTAGTTAGTCAACCTGAGGCCATATGGAGTAAGTTGGGTCTCATCCAGTATGACTGACGTTCTTATTAAAAGACACAAGACCCAGAGCAGACCCAGAGGGTAGACAGCCATGAGAAGGCAGAGACAGAGACTGGAGTAAAGCTGCTGAAAGCCAAGGTTTGCTCGGAGCTACCAGAATCCAAAAGAGGCACAGGATTTCTCCCTTAGAGCTGTAGGAGAGAGTATGGCCCTTCAAACACCCTGATTTCAGACTTCAGAAGTGAGGGAGAACACAGTTCTGTTGTTCTGAGCCTCCAAATGACAGCACTCCATCAGGGTGGTCCAGGAGCCAAACACAGTGGTGTTGGGAACGTACAAGGGGTAATAGCTGACTTCCTGGGCTGAGAACTTGGCAGGCAACCTGGGCTGGGTTTAGATGGACACTGAGCAAAAATAACAGTATGCAGAGTCAGAGGTGGGGAACCTCCCACCTGGCACCAGTGTGACAACCCTGGATGGGTCATCTTAGGATGGCAATTGGCTGGACAGCACAGTAAGGCACTGACCTGGAAGGACCTTCCTGGAACCTCATTAAGAGGGGTGGCGAGTTCAGCGAGGGGCAAACTGTAAGGGATTTGAAGCTGGGAGGGCTGGCACTGGTCACAGCCCTGAGGAAGGGACAGAAGGAAGGGATCTATGCTCAGGATGCAGACTTCACATCGGACCAGCAGGGTGGTTTGGGCACTGTCTCTGGTACCCTGAGGTCTAACTGCCAAATCCTCCAGCTGAACCCAAGAGTCCAGCCCTGAGAATCCTGGATATCTCCCTAAACATTCTCAGGGACTGCTAAGGGTCTGCTGAGTCTCTAGGTCCTACATAAATCCACACTTGACTCCAGCCTCTGCTTAGCTCCTGGAATCCGTGACACATTTCCACCCTCATCCCCTTCGTATTTGTGAAGTAAAGCCAGGACTCTATTGTCATTTTTGGAAAGAGAGGCAGACAGAGGATTAGAGACCACAGGATTAGAGAACTCTTAGTGAATCCTGAGTTGGCAACAGGATAGCTGTGTAATTCCGGAACAAGTGGCTTTATCTTTCTGGACTTGGTTTCCTCATCTGTGAAATGAGAAGATAATAATGTCTCAAGGCACAGCAACAGCCCATGGAGTCTGTCAACTCAGGTTCAAGTCTAGCGCCCCCCTCTTAGCTGCTCCAAGTCCTTAGGAAAAGCATTTCAACTCACTGTGTTTCAATTTCCTCAAATGTAAAGTATTAGATAGAATAGTGTTTACCTCATTTGTTTGCTGAGGTGGATAGATGAGATGGGTATATGAAATGTTAGGTTTATGATCAGTAGCTAAAACCATTCCAATCATAACCGAGAGTTCAGAGTGCTTATAGAAATTAAATACTTTTTGAATTATGGTGTTGGTGAAGAATATTGACCATCATGGACTTCCAGAAGAAAGAACAAATCCATCTTGGAAGAAGTAGTGCCAGAATGTTCCTTAGGAGAAGGACTTTGTTTCAAGTACTTGGGACATGTCCTTGGAAAAGGACATCATGGTTGGTAAAGTGGAGGGTCAGGGAGAAAGAGGAAGACCCTCCCTCAGTGAGATGGATTGACAATGGGTTTAAGTATAATTACTACCATAAGGATGGTGTAGGACCAGGAAGTGTTTTGTTTAGTCTCAAACGAAAATAATTTTCAAAAAGGCATCTGAGGTAGAAATGTTCGTTTGGCCGAGGCCTGTTTCTGAGCAGCAGTTTATCCACCCTTCTCTGTCTTGTGGCTGACCCACAGCGCCGGCGTAATTAGTCGTGGCTCAGTGGGTGATGAAGTCAATGCGGGCTGACAATTTCACAGTCATCCAGTCTGTGATAACAGAGTAACACCGGCACAAATGACATCCAGAGTCCGGCTCTACTGACAGCAGCAACAGGCTCGCCACAGGACTTTTTTTATAAAAAGCAAATTTCACGGAAGCATGAAGGTGCCGTACGTAGCATGAGAGAGTTGCAGAGATCTTTATATAAACCATAACAATTCTGTTGCTGATCCTAACCTCATGTTAAAGCCCATTTTGTGGTGGCTGGGCAGATTTCATTGGTATCATTGTTTATAAGATGAAGATACAGGGGGCAGAGGAGTTACGTAGTCAGCCTGGATCACAGAAGAGAGTCTGAATGCCCAGACTGTCCCCGCTGTCCCTGACACAGTGAAAAGCTCTGCCCCAGGTTAATTCCACCAGCATCTTTGAGTACTCCCTGTACCCCTGTCCATGCCTGAACTGGTAGATCAAGACAGAGTTCTTGCCTGAAGGAAGTCTGCAGTCTACAGAAAGGGGAGTGTTTTCTCGTTCTTTCTCCCTCTCTCTTTCCTCTCAGTAAATAATTGATTGTTGTTCTAGGTGGGTCCCAACGTGGTAGCTCTAGGTATAGGTCACTAACAACACAGATGTGTTCCTGACTTTGTGAAGCTTACTTTTCAAAAGTCAGACCAACACAGAGATGGAGGGGATGTGGACTGTAATGAGAGACCCCTGGAGAAGCCCCTCACCAATCTACATTGACCCTTCTTTGCTCTTGGGAAGACTCTGAAGGAGTCTCTGATCGTAAGTGCAGGTGAAATATCCCAGAAGACCAGTCCCCAGCTGCTGCTGAATCAATAGTAAGCCCCAGGAGACCTATGCCCCACTGGGTTTTCAATGGCTGATATTTTAGAAGTAGATTTCTGGCCTTTCTTCAAAGGCATTTCTGGATAGACTCGAACCGAAAACCTTTCAGTTAACAAGTAGCCATGTTACAACATTTGTACCATCCTGGGACTGCCCCCAGAGTCCAGAATAAATAGGAGGGGTCTTCACAAAGCACATGGAGAAAGGAACCTTAAAGATAATGGAATTTCCCCATAATTTTGTTAAGCCTCTCATCTCTCTCTATATGTGTATCTGGTTCTGGGAGATCCTGACATTGTGTGTCACTACTAGTGAATTACGAGGCAAAACTCAGCAGAGTCTACCTCGGAAACAGGAGTCAGTGGAAGGAAAACAGAAAGGGCGGTGGGAGAGGAGGGAAGTTGAGACTCAGTCATTGTACCTCATGTGGAGGCATGTGTGTGACTACAATGCTGAACAGGTTCCAACAGAGCTTCCAGGCTAGGAAGAAAAGTCTGGCAATATATTCCCTAAAATCAGCCCAAGAACCCTACAGACTGCACCGAGGGGCAGTGTTTCATTCTGTTTGTTGTGTATGAAGCTGCCACGAATCAGGGGCTAACTCAGTGCAGCTGACAACAACAACAACAACAACAACAATTGGAGAGGCAGGTGAGGACTCCTGAGACTCCATGAGGAATCCATACCCGTGCCTTTGACAACAGAGACCGTGGAAGGCTGAGATGAGAAGGGTACAGGAAGGGTCCCTTCATCAGCCTGTTCCAGATGGTTCTGAGAGGAGAAAGGAGACCACCAGAGACTGATGGCTGAAGAGTGGTGGATATGGAAGTCACTCCCAGTCAAGATGAAACTGAAGTCATCCCACATTAAAAACTGAGAGACAGAGTGCAGATGGAATATTCCAGTGAGAACTACCAAGTGGTGAGCCCTGGTACTCTCCTTCCACGCTACAAGGTTCAACTGCAGGTCACCTCTGTGCCCACTCCCAGGTCCACTATAACATCACTAACCATTTCCTGTGGGCCTCCGATCCACAGCCTAGGCATCGGGTTTATGCCTGACCCCGTTGAACCTGCCAGGAACTCCTGGAGGGTCTGACACATGTCAAGGTCATGGTTGTCCCTTAAGAACTCAGTCTCATACTTGCTCAGGGAAGCTAGTCACAAAGGTTTCTTTAAATATACGAATGCCTGCATTGCTGTTGGCAAGTACCGTGGAGCTAGTGCCAACTCACAGTGACCCTATCTAGGGTTTCCGAAGAGTAGCTGGTTGGTTGGAATCACTGACCTTGTGGTTAGCAGCCCAGTGCTGAGCTACAGTGCCTCACCAAGACTTCACTGCCTGGATTGGATGCTGAGAAGGAAAGGTTCTGTGTCTTCACGTTGCCTGTCTTAGAAGTGCTCCTTAGAAGTGAGGATGGAGAGACTTTATCTCACGTTCTCTAGATGTGATATCCAGAGGGACCAGTCTCTGAAGTAGGACACCATGTTTGGTCAAGGGTCAAGGGTCAAGGGTCAAGGAAGAAGAAGCAGACCCTCAACAAGATCAGCACCGTGGCTGTAACAGGTACTCAGACGTAACCGTTGTGAGGGGGGCCCAGGACCAGGCAGTGTTTCCTTCTGTTGTCCATGGGGTCACTATGATTCAGAACTAACCCAAGGCACCTAACAACAAAGAAGGAGGTTAAGGGGACTTGGTCGCACAATGGTTAAGAGTCTGGCTGCTCACCAAACGGTCAGTGGTTCAAACTCACCCCCAGGATTCGTAGGAAAAAAGACTTGGAGATCTGCTCCCATAAAGATTTCCACCTAGGAAACCCTAAGGGTCACTTCTGCTTGTCCTAGAGTGCCGCTGTGAGTTGGCGTCATCTCAACAGCACAAAACAAGAGGAAGTTAGTAAAGAAAGCAAAGTTTCAAAAACTGGAATTGGGCCCTTGTTGTGAGACCTTCCCAACCTATGGGAAATCTAGGACCTCTTCATCCACTCTTCCAAACCTGAAATGGTGCACTCCCCTGGCCCTGAGAGGAAGGTGCGCTCCCCTCACCCAGAGAGGAAGGTGCACTCCCCTCACCCAGAGAGGAAGGTGTGCTCCCCTCACCCAGAGAGGAAGGTGCGCTCCCCTCACCCAGAGAGGAAGGTGCACTCCCCTCTCACCCAGAGAGGAAGGTGCACTCCCCTCACCCAGAAAGGAAGGTGCGCTCCCCTCACCCAGAGAGGAAGGTGCGCTCCCC
>NW_006408519.1:41293467-41339302 GCF_000296735.1 Chrysochloris asiatica | reverse complement strand
GATGACTCAACAGACTTGTGCAACCTTTCATGGTAGAAGCATTCTGTGGAAACCAAACTTCTACTTTTCACTTATTCCTGAGAAATGTCAAGAGGCTGCTCAAAGAAATATAAAGATCTGAAAACATATACATTCAGGTCCTCCTCAGTTGCTCCATGTGCTGCACAAATGGACCACTTAGTCAAGTTTGGAGATGATTCCAGAAGTTCAGATAACTCTCATCTCCAGAGACACAAGAGAGTCACCCAAAGGAGACTCAATGGCAACTGATACCAGCAACAGAGATTGTCATGAAAACTATTGTCTTCCCAGAGGCCTGAAAGTCAATACAAGCTGACGCCAGGGGTGTTGCAGGTTTGGTTCCAGACCACCGCAACGAAGCAAATATCACACCACAATGAGTCAAGCAATGCTTTTGGAATCCCAGGGCAATAATGTTATGTTTACACTCTACTGTCATCTATGAAACATGCATTAGCATTATTGAAAAACTTCAAGTATTATGAGGATGACCAAAATATGTCACAGAGACACAAAGTGAGCACTGTGGGGAAATTGGCAAAGACAAACTTGCTCAACCAGGGTTGGTGCAAACCTTCAGTTTGCAAGAAATGCGATAAGCCTCCTGCTCACGGACTTTGCAGCTTGCATGGGATCTTGAAGATACTTGTTTCCAAGTGCTGTTAAGTCAGATCCAACTCATAGCGATCCCGCATGGGGTTTCAGAGGAGCAGCTGGTGGGTTTGAACCGCCAACCTTAGTGTTCAAACCAACAATGTGGTACAGTGCATTATCCTGCAGCACTACACCAGGACTCCCATTAGGTACTGTTGTTGTTGTTGTTAAGTGCCGACAAGTCGAATTCAACTCTTGGTGGCCCTGCATAGGATTTCCAAGTAGTGGCTGGTAGGTTTGAATTACCAACCTTGTGGCTCAAACTGATCTTGAGCATTATCCTGCAGTTCCACACCAAGACTCCCATTAGATACTGTTGTTGTTGTAAGTACCGTGGAGTCGGTTCCAACTCATAGCGACCCTGTATAGGGTTTCCAAGACTGTAAATCTTTATGGGAGCAGAAAGCCTCATCTTTCTCCCGTGGAAAAGCTGGTAGTTTTGAACTGCTGACCCTGAGGTTCGCAGCCTGATTTGTAACCACTACGCTACCAGAGCTCCTTCCATTCATTAGATACTAGAACCCTAAAAAATAGTTTTATAACACCCATCATAATATTTTGCACTCAATAAATGCTTCCTGGGTTTCCTGCCAAGGGGATTGGCTGACAGTTGATTCTCCACATTCCTGGAGAAGTTAACACTGGCCTGGTCCTGTTTTAATGCCAGTTCCCAGGTGGACTCTGGAGATCTGGAATCCTACTCTCTTGCCTTTCCTGGCTCCCTCCTGCCCCAGGTCTTTCTGTATCTCCCTTGGGGTTTTAATACAGGCAGTGGTCTGCGCCACCAGGTCATAAATTCCAGAAAGGCGGCAGTGAAGCCTCATCCAGGTTAGACTGGGGCATTCTCTCCTAGTCTTCTCTGCCAGCCCATGTTACACACATAAGAAATTTGCAATCAATGTTTATTAAAGTCAGTAATTCAACATGCAACAGGCACTCCGTTTTGTGTTGGGCCTTTGGATACAAGGATAACAGGTGTCTGCCTCTGACTGCTTTGAGGACAGGGCTTTGTCCTGTCCCCAGTACAGTGCCTAGGACATGTTGTTGTAGTTAAGTGTCAATGAACTGGTTCCAACTCATAGTGACCCTGTCTCATAGCAACTAAAGAATGACTGGTGAGTTTAAACTGCCAACCTTGCAGTTCAAATTGACCTTGTGATGCAGAGCATTATTCTACAGTGCCACACCAGGATTCCTGGGACATAATGAGTGTTAACAAATATGGATGGGTGCTGGGTGATTGTCTGAATGGATATATGGATATGGGTGGGTGGATGTATGTATAGATGTAAGGATGGATGGATATGGGTGGGTGAGTGGATATATGAATGGATGAATACAGATGGATGAATATGAGTAGGTGGGTGGATGGATGGATCAATGTCTGAGTAAATGGCAGCATTTTTGTTCGCAAGGACTTCTTTATGGACTAGGAGAGAAGACTGTTGACATCCAATATGGAATGTGTTCACAGGGGGTGGGCAAGGCAGGGTCTTGTAGGAACAGTGGGAAATGGCATTGAAGGAAAAAGACATACTCTTTGAGACTTCTAATGCAAACTAGTCCCATCCTGTCCTTTAGCCAGGCCAGACCCTACTGGGCAGAGGAGCTCACCCATCCTCCTTTCCCCAAGCTGTCTCCTTGAAGATGAAGCTCCTGCCCAGAATACAGGTCTCTGTCTAGAATGTCCAGGCCTCCTGACTGGACCAGACACTTGTCCCCCCATCAGGTGGACGGACAGGTGGAGCAGGGACACATCACCCAGGGACCGCAGCTGGTCTGCTGGAGAATACAGTGGATGTGAGGAGATTACTGGTCCCCACCAGCACCTTGCTCTCCACTATTTTCACATGTGCTTTGTTCAGTGGGCTCAGAACCCCTGAGGGGTAAGGGAAACTCAGTGGTTCTCAACCAAGGGCAGTGGTGCCCCCTAAAGATGTGTTTACATCTGGAAACATCTTGAGGCCAGGGCTACTGGCATCTAGTGGGCAGAGATCAAGTTTGATGCTAAACTAACGGAACTGCCCCTTCACAATTCTCCTTTCCCAAATTCCAAGAGTGCAAGGTTGGGGACTGAGTATCAAACACCCCTTATCCCAGGAGTCACCATGAGCATATGGCAGAACTGTCGCCTCCGCTGTTTCTGACCCACAGCCTAGTACACAGCCCCCAACACCACACCCAGCTCTGACAGAGAACCAGCTTCATCCAGTGTCTGCCTGCGTGGCTTTAGAAACTCTCCTTCCTATCTGCTCTCTTGTTCCTCTTGGTGACCTTCATGAGGAGGAGGGGATGTCAGGGCTCAGTAGAGCTTCCCTGGACACCCAGTTCCTCAGGCTTCAACCCCAGTGTCTGGGTCTCCCAGCTGTCTCTACCTCCACAACCTCGTCTATGGCCTTGTCCTGTGAGGGAAATAGGTCAAATTTGTCTGTCTGTCTTCCACGACGTGAGACATGTAGTATCCTGAGGAGCCAGCCAAGTCTCCTCACGATCTCCAGCTATGTGCACTCAGTAGGTCTTCTGGGAGCCTACCACATCCTGGCTGTCCAGTGGTCTCAGATCAAACAACACCTCCGACATGGAACCCCACCATCGGCTGACCACTGTAGACTAGTAGCCCCTCAGGACGCTCATCACATGGGCCCATTTCCTTGTCTTGAATACAGTTACCATGAGTTGAGGCCAACTTGGCCCCTTACAACAAAAACAACAGTAGCTTCCACAAGCATAGTTGACATATTTAAAACTTTATCGGATGACTCCCTGGTCCTCCAACCTCTGCAGAAAGGAAGCTTACCAAGGGCAGGGTCTTTGTTTGGGGCCTACTGAATCCCAATGCCTGAAACAGCTTTGCTCCATACGTGTTATGGGAGAAATGACAGGATCGAGTGATGGGATTCTGAGCTAACTCAGTGTCTTCTCAGTAGACATTTGTTGAAGTCACCACTAAAGCTCACATCTTCCACCCATAAGTCCGAAGCATTTTAACTGCTCTGTGTGAATTTGGGGTCAACACCACTTCTGCATACTTCTGCCTGTCTTCTCTTCCCCTGGTAAGCAAATGAACCCTTTGGTCTTTTGCAATATTTCCTCTCTCCCTTCCCAGCTTGTTCTGTACTAGCTGGGTGTTTCCACAGTTGTTGAAGAGAGCACCTACCAAATGCAGGCTTCCTTCTAAATTTAGAAGCAGCCCTGATGTTTTTTCATTCATCTCCACAAACTACAGGTTTCTAAATGACTGTACTGTCACTGGGTCAGGGCTGTGCATTGCCAGTCCTAGATGCTGGTGCTGACTCTGCTTGGGGACCTTCTGTATGATTCCAGGCAAATCACTGAACATTGGAAACTCTGCCTTTTCTGTGAGGTGGGCTCTCCAAGGGTCACCTCAGGGCTGTCGTCTGGCACTCGGATCACACAGGTACATCCCACACAATCTTGGAAGCTGCATTCCAACTCCGTGTAACTTCTCTACCGACAACACCGTTTTAGACTCACCAGCTGTGAGTGGGGAGATGTTTTCTTTTTTAATTTCAAACCCACCAAAAACTTGGAAGTCATTCAGTCTATATCCATATACCTTGTACCTAGTGATACCAACTATTCCATCTTGCCCCATCTGTTTTCCCTTCTCTTACTCTCATTCTCATGATGTCCTCTCTCTCTCTCTTTCTATCTCCCTCCCTCTACAGCCCTGATCGCATAGTGGTTATGCATTGGGCTGCAACTGAAAGGTCAACAGTTCGAATCTACCAGCCGCTCTTCAATAGAAAGATGAGGCTTTCTATTCCCATAAAGACTTATAGCCTTGGAAACCCTATTCAAGGTCACTATGAGTCAAAACTGTCTCGATGGCAACCGCCACCATAGAAGGAAACCTGGTGTGGCACTATAGGATAAGCATTGGATCATGAGATTGGTTTGAAACACAAGGGCAGTGGTCCAAACTCACTAGCTACTCCTCAGAAACCCAATACAGGGTTGCTATTAATTGGAACCAACTCGATGCTACTTAACAACAGCAAATATATCATTTCATTTGGTGAATCATTTAAAAGCTTGATACATCATGATACTTGACTGTCAAGAACTAGAACATTCTTCCACAGAATGACAATATCATTATCATACCCAAGAAAACATGAACTAATAAGCAGTGTGAATTCCTACGCCACCTCCTCATCCCAATTGTGTCCTTTCTAGGGCTTTTCCCTGATGCAGGATCCAGCCACGGATCACGCATCGCCTTGTGCTGTCAGGTCCGACCGGCCTTCTTTGAGCTAGAATTTTCCTGGAGATGCTCACTATTTTGATAAGCCTCTGACACCATTCACTGCAGCCACAGTAGAGGAGGTGGAGGCCTGGCTCCAGATGCTTTTCTGTAGAGGAACTTTTGTAACCTCTAGTTCAAACTAAGCCAGGGCTCGGGTGCTATTCCTGGGCCTCATTAGCAGTGACACAGGAAGCTGTCAAAAGTGAGGAATGGAGATATCAGTGCTTCACCCACATCTAGCTTCTTAGGGGTTAGTGAGCTCCAGGGACCCCCAAGAGTGGCTTCAGTCTCTCCCCTGTACCTTCTCCTGAGAAAGAGAAATAATGCAAGCTGCTAGAGGCTCAGGAATAGCCCGGACGTTCAGAATCAAGCTGCCCAAATTCCCAAGTGCTTTGTGCAAACCTGACTAAGGGCCTCTCTCATCTCTGGCTGCTCCAAGTAGTTACTGAAAACAGGAACCTGCCCCTCTGCCAGCCCAGAGCGCCTTCCTCATTTCTAGCCAAGGAAGTGTGCGGCTGCTGTAGCAACTGCCACGCTTGATAGCCTGGGTTTCCCCAGCCTCATTCTGTCTGAGCAGCAGCAGCTGATTGGGAGGTGGTGACAGGGCTCCTGGAGACTGCTGCCTCCCAGGGGAAACCATGGCCAGCTTCTGAAGGTATCTGGGGACAGGTGGCAGGGGCTTGCAGGGAGGGAGGTTGGGACACAGCTGCCATGGGGCGCTTTCTGGAGACAGACAGGAGCTGTCTGAACAGACAAGAGGGAGATGCTTTAAACAAGACCCTAGCAAAGTATGGGGCACATGGGCGCGTCTGGTGCACAGTTCTGTGAAAAGAGGGGAGGTGGGCCTGAGAAACTCCCGTCAGAGGACAACACCTTTCTACCTAACAGCCTGACATACAGCACCCTTCTTACAAAGACAGCAGCTGACCTCTGCTTGCCCCATTCATTAGGTTCCAGAGCTGTGTGACCATGGGCAAGTCACGGAGTCCTCCCTGGAGCCTTTATCTTCTCCTCTGTAAAATGGATCTTGAACTCACTACAGTTGAGCTGATTCTGACTTATAGAGATCATGTAGGACAGAGAAGAAGCTTTGTCTCGAAGGGTTCTCCAAGGTTGTCATCGTTATAGACTAGAACTGTCACAGCTCCCTTCCTGAGAATGGCTGGTGGGTTTGAACTACAGACCTTTGGGTTAGCAGCCGATCACTTACCCAATGTACCATGACGGCTCTTTCAAAATGGGGATAATGACAGCTGGCAGGAATTGAGCAGATTAAATGAGAAAATGCATGAAAGAGGCCTACAGCAGTTTCAGACCTGTGTAGGTGCTCAGTAAAAGGTACCAGATTGGACCCATGATGTCTAAAGGTGCACAGAGCCCAGGCAGGTTGTATCATCAGAAACAGTGCTGTGAAATGATGTGTGGATGTGCTTTTGGAAGAAGCAAGCAATTGGTGTAAGAACAGTAGGTATTGAAAGGGGGAGGGAGGGACACAATAAAGGCGGTAGAAGGCTAAAGAAAAGGCCAGCATATGAGGTATGTAGTTTCCGAAAACATAAACTTATTCCAGAACATTCATTTAAAACATTGCTTTAATCAAAATCAGTTGAACTCCATGTATCAACTGGATGTTCCAATATTAGAGTTGGAAGCGATTATAGAGAACTAGAATTTTCTATGCATTTGGACTCAGGTATTTGTCGCCCACTTGACATTCTTTTAAGTATTTATATAGTTGTAGCTGTTAGGTGCTGCTGAGTCCGTTGCAATTCATAGCAACCTCACGTACAATAGAACAAAACACCACCCGGTCCTACTTTATCCTCACAATTGTTCATCTATCTGAGCCAATGTGTCATTCCATCTTACTGAAGCTCTTCCTCTTTTTTGCTGTCCCTCTACTTTTCCAAATAGACTTGTCCCTTCTGTTAACATGTATGAAATATGTGAGACAAAACTCTCACCATCCTGGCTTCTAAGACGCGTTCCAGCTATACTTCTTTGAACACAGATTTGTTTGTTCTTCTGATGGTCTATGGTATATTCAATGTTCTTTGCCAATACCGTAATTTAAATGCATCCGTTCTTTCACGGTATTGGGTTTGATGCTCACACTGGCCTGAATTAGGAGTTTGGGTGTGCTGTGTGTGCATGTGTTCATGTGTGAAGGGATAGTGTACCACCCCGGGTGGCAGAGGAAGAAATGATATGAAAAGTTACTTTCATGAAATCCTCAGATCAAGCCTGTAAGATGATTATTTGCTTTTGACAAGTGAGAAAATGGGGATCAGAGAGGCCAAGAGAGTTGCTCTTGTCACACAGCTAGTAGCAGCCTGAGGTTCCAAGGAGGGCTACGTCTCAGCAGGAACAAGTGTGTGAAGGACCAAGGCCTGGATTTAAAGAAACGCGTGTTTATTTGGAGAGAAATGCATTCCATAGTCTGTAAATGCCATTTTGTGGTGTTCTCTGGGGTGCTGAGCCACAGATCCATTTAACTGGGTCCTTATGAAAGTGTGTATGGGAGCGGGAGGGGTGGAGTGGGGGTAAGACTTAAGGAAAGTTCTAGAGATTTCTGTTGCAGCTGGTATCTTCCAGGCAGGAGAATGCTATTCAAAAGTACTTGATGTGCTCTGAAAAGCCAGAATACTGAAACTTTGGGATAGACAGACTGGAATTCCACAAAGCAATCTACTTTGAATCTTTCTCTTAGTCTAGAATCAGGGGGCAAGATGCTATTGCAGAAAGCACACAGCATTTTAACTACCTGAGTCAGCATTGTGGGCTGGCTGCTTCCAAGCTGTGTGACTCTGGGCAAGTTGTTTAGCCTCTCTGAGAATTAGTTTCCGCCTCCTATAAAGAAGGCCATGGCAGTGTTTCTTGTTGTGTTGTTGTTGCTAAGTAGGTTCTGACTCATGGCTCCCCCGTGCGTGCAGAGTAAAACTGATCTTTAGGATTTTCAAGGCTGTGAGGTTTTGGAAACAGATCACCAGGCCTTACTTCAGAGGTGCCTCTGGGAGGGTTTGAATGATCAGTCTTTCAGTTGCTTGTCCAGTGTCTAGCCATTTGTATCACTTGGGTGTTTAAGAAGTTTAGTTACATGCAGTATTATGACACAGTGTTTATATAATGAACATCTATTATTATATGTCTATTATCATATACATTCGAAACTACCAGCTGTTCTGTGGGAGAAAGGTGAGGCTTTCTGCTCCCGTAAAGATTTAAAGCCTCAGAAACCCTGTACAGGGTCGCTATGAGTCAGAACCAACTCCACAGCACATAACAACAACAACAGGCATACATAATAATTTACACCACCAAAGGGCACATTCTGTAAGCCTGCCTCCTGGCTGCCAGCTCTCAGTTCCTTTCTTTCCATGAATCTAGAGTCCTCAGCTGCTCTCTCTCTCCATGTCCTCATTTCTGCCTTCATCTCTGGCATCGCTGCTTCTCTGGATAGGGTCTTGCATTCTGCGTGTGCTCTTCTCCCTCGATGGTTCTAGGGTCCTCTGTTTCTGGACTGTAAGATTAACTACTCCCTCATTTTTGCTACAAAGCTTCTACCTTTACAGTTGTGACAGTCTCAATTAGTCATGATAATAATTACTCACTATTGAATCCTAAGAATTTTATCCCCATCTTTTTTTTACCAGACCCATCTAGACAAAATGAAAACCATCCAGTGGGGATTCTTATCTTCCCACACCCACCCACCCACACACACACACACTCTTAAACTGGCTTCAAATCTTTTGTGGGAGCAGAAAGCTTCATCTTTCTCCAGAAGAATGGCTGGTGGGTTCGAACTGGTACCCTTGTGGTTCAAAGTCAAGTGTTTATCATATGAAGCTACTGCACTCCCCAAGTATTACATGTCGTTGTGGTGTTAAGTGTTGTTGAATCAATTCTGACTCATAGTGACCAACCCTGTACAGGGTTTCCAAGGAGCAGCTAGTGAGTGAACCACCGACCTGTGGTTCAAACTGACCTTGTGGCCCAAGGCTTTACTCTGCAGCAAACACCTCACCAAGGCTCCAAATATTACATGCTGTTGTTGCTGGTGTTAAGTGCTGTCGAGTCAGTTCCAACTCGTAGCGACCTTGCATAAGGTTTCCAAAGAGTGGCTGGTGAGTTTGAACCACTGACCTTAACGATTCAAAGGAACCTTGTGGTCTTACCCTACAGACCACACTAGAACTCCAAATATTACAGACCGGCTCCTAATATCATTCGTAAGCCAGACAACTAAGTTACATCCAGAAGTCCTCTGATATTTTCCGAGACGGTAAATAGTAAACAAACACCCAAAATCAAACCTGACTCATAGCGATCCCTCTACACCATAGCAGGACTGCCCCACAAAGCTCCCCAGGCTGAAATCTTTACAGATTCAAACTGCCACATCTTTCTCCCAAGGAGTGGCTGACCGTGGTGAGTTTACTGGGCCTTCCAGTAAGTAGCTGAGTGCTTAACCAGTCTACCAGGGAACCCAAAACAGTAATCGGCTGTGCTCAATATGATTGATCATACTATATAGCCAGTGAACTGGACACTTGTCTAGATTTTTCTGAATACATAGTTTTGTTCATTCTCCATCTAATTAAATACACAGGAATGACAAGTCTGTATTACTGTAAATGGAGATCATTTTTCTAATTAAGAAAAGAACCTCCCCACTCAAAGGCTTGGGAACTTGGCAACATGCTTCCAAGGGGAGCACAACCATTTTCAAGACTCAGAAATGATCCATGCCAGAAAACTCCCACCTGCTTTCTGCATTAATAGATGCTGATAGTTTTTAATATTTCATTTGATAGGAACTTATTTCCTTCATTTCAGAGAGTCTGGAGATTAAATTTCTCACTAAGAATTACCAGTAGGTTGAACTAAACCATTTGGTTCTTGGCAGCAACCTGAGGATCTCTTTAGTACATTTCTTCATCCATCCACCCATCATCACCCATTTCTCCATCCATTCTGCCATCTATCCATTCATCCATCTATCCATCCAGGTATCCATGTTTGCATCTATCCACACACCCACTCATCTAACAATCCTTCCACCTCTTACTCATTCACCCATCTATTCATCATCCACCCATCCATCCATCCACTCATCCACCTATCCATCCACTCACTTACCTATCCATTATCACCCATCCCTCTACCCACCCAACCACCTATTCTTCCATCCATCATCCATCATCACCCATCCATCCATTCATCTACACATCCACTCACCCACCTATCCATTATCACCCATCCATCCACCATCTACCTATTCTTCCACCCATCCATCCATCCATCCATCCATCCATCCATCCATCCATCCATCCATCCTTTTACTCAACAGATGTGTAGTAAGGCTGTACCACCTGACTAACTTCTTCCCTTTCCCCTAAGACTCACAAAAGAAATGAGAACACTTTGTCCAAACCACTTCCTCCCATCTGAAAACCACCAGGGGACGAGGCACATTTTATTCCGGTAACTCCAGCTACAGACAGAAATTTCAAGGTCTTAAGGGTTCAGTGGTTCACTCTTCTAACAGCTTTGCAAGAGCAGACTCCTCTGCTCAGTACCTGCCAGGAACGTGTACAAAGGTACAAAGACTACTTCAATGTGGTGAGGATCAGCGACGATATCTACAAAGGCCCTGGGGCTGACAGGTATTGTCCCTCAACTCTATCTTTTTGACTCCCACTGTAGACTTCTGAAAACCCCATAAAAAGGGCATTAGTGTGTGAGGAACATTGCAGGTCCTCCCTTTGGTCACTGCAGGTTAGAGGGAAACTAACTGACACCCAAAGGAGGAAAGGGATTTGCTCCAAATCTCAGAGAAGTTCATGAGTAAGAACTGGCACTGGAGGGGAACTGGGTTAGCTCTTTCTCGTCAAGATATTGAGGTCACTCGCTGGAATGATTTTACGACACAACATACAACGGGACACCTGTCCTCAATGCCTCAGAGCTCAGAACAGAGGGGCAGAGACATGACGGAGTGACTCCAACAGCTGGACCTGGGGAGGGTCTCTGTCTGCTGCACAGGGAGGCTTGCCATTGTCAGAAACAAGGGTGCCAGTGGACAGAGGGCAGTGGACAGAAGGCAGTGGACAGGCACGTGAACATCCTCTTCTTGTGCCACAGTGAGTCCTGGTGGCACAGTGGTTAAGCACTCAAATGCTCAGCAAAAAGTTGGCAGTTCAAACCCACAGGGCAGCTCTGCTCCGTCCTAAAGGGTTACTCAGAGTCAGAATAGACTTGACAGCAGTGAGTTTCTGTTCTTTGTTATTTGGATTAAAATTTCATTATGTTGGAAGGAGGACAACAGGAGGAGTTAGAATCCAGAGTAAAGAGATGTGGATTTGAAAGTTGGTCCCATCATTGAACTTGTTGTGTGACCCTAAACAAGTTCCTTGACCTCTCTGAGACTCAGGTTCCTTTCTCAGCTGTAAAATGGTGGACTCTGGAGGGCATTAAGGGAGCCAGTGTGTTTGAGAACATCTACTTTAGTTATGGTGTTGGAGAAGAACGTTAAAGGAACCATGGACTGCCAGAAGAACAAACAAATGGATGTTGGAAAAAGTATAGCCAGAGTGCTTCTTAGAAGCCAGGAAGGTGAGACTTTGGACATGTCCTCAGGAAGGGCAAGTCCCTGAAGAAGGACATCATGCTTAGTAAAGTAGAGGGTCAGCAGAAAAGAGGAAGACCCCAACGAAATAGACCAGTACAGCAATGGGCTCCAGCAGAACACTTATGAGGATGGCAGAGTTTCAATCTGTTGGACATAAAGGTCACTATGACTCAGAACCAACTTGATGGCACCTAACAACAACAGTTAGTCCCTGCCATGCAATGGGTGCCCACTGGAGTGAGCACCTCTTGTCTTTGGAGACAAAAGGACATGTCAGCAGACAGTGTTACCAACTGTCCCGGGAAAGTTCCTCCCATCAGGGTTGTAGCATGTACTGGCTGTGGGGGCTAATTCTGCATATCTGTTCTGAACAACTGTTTAGCAAGGTCATATTAACCAAAACCACAAAACCCAAACACACTGCCACCAAGTGAGTTCCAGTTGCAGTGATCCTATAGGACATCACAGAAATGCCCTGCAGTACTTCCACTGCGGTAATGTTTCCAGAAGGAAACAGCCACCTCCTTCTCCCTTGGATTGCCTGGTAGTTTCCGCACCTCACACCTTTTGGTCAGCAGCTGAGTGTTTTTACTACTATGTCCCTGAGATCACAGTATAGCTGAAAAGCTGCTAGATAGATGGGCAGCATTTACATCACAGGAATTGGCACATTCTACCGATTGCCTCATCCCACACTGCTAACTCTACATGAAGCCAGTCCCCTCTCTGAGGAGGATCCCTTCTCCTTGATTGCTTTTAATTTCCTTTATGTTCCTGTCACAAGTGAAAAAACAGACCAGACCCCTGCCAACAATAGGGCTGACAGTCAAGTGAGCATGGCAGATGTTAATCACTCAAATGATTGTGAGAATGATAACCCACTTGGGGTGGGGGGGGGTTGGGGCGCAGAGGAAAGTGAACTGAAGAGCAAGCTGAAGAAAATGGTTCTCACCCAGGAGCATATAACAACTCCCTGGGATCCCGAGAAAGACCACTGCCGAGCCCTACCTGGAATTGTGAGTCGGCAGAGCACTCAGCATACGCAAATGTAATTATTAGTGAGATATCCATTTCCATCATCCTTGATCAGTTCATGCGCAATGCTTGTGAGTCACATGTATGAATAGGAAGCACAGCTGAGTCTTGATGGAAATATGAGGTCATAAGGAAATTACTGACTTCACAGCCCAGAGCCCAGCCAGCCTTTCACATCAATTACCTCCTCCAGGGAAGCCTGTGTTCCCCCCTCCCCGGATAGCCATCCTTGAAGTGACCAGACAGCCTATTTCAAAGTCACTATTTACTCACTACAGGTACGCATTGGACTGCTAACTGCAAACTCAGCAGTTTCAGCAGCCAGCTGTTCTATGAGAGAAGGATGAGGCTTCCTGCCCCTGTAAAGGCTGACAGCTTTGGAAACCCTATACAAGGTCGCAGTGAGTCAGAACCGACTCTAGGGCTCATAGTCATTGCCAGTTGCTGTGGAAGAGATTGGGACTCGTGGGGACCCAGGTGTGCACAGTAGAACTGCTCTATGATCAGAGCTGTGGCCTTTTGGAATCAGATGGCCAGACCTGGGTGGGCTCGAACCACCAACATTTTGGCTTGTAATTGAGAGTGTTTAATCATTTTGTACTACCCAGGGACTCGATGTACGCACATGCCTCAGAGGGTTTCCAGAGCTGTAATCTTTAGGAAGCAGACTGACACAGGCTGGTATCAAAATAACTGCCTTCGCAACTTTGTTTCCACCGCCAGTGTTCGGTATGTTGCTGGGCCTATAGGTAATATAAACCCCATGGATTGCATGGCTTTTGTCAGAAAATGTATCCATTCGACTCACAAACTGGGTACCTCCACCTCCTTCAGATATAAAAATTTGATCTAGAAAAGAAAGAAATTAGGGGACAGGTATTTCATCTCCAGTGAAGAGACATTAAAGCCATGTCAGAAGTGATGGGCACCATACCTCTCTGCACGCCAGACCCCACTTTACACAAACCATTGAGGCTACATCTGGGCCATTGTGGGACTTGCTGGCAGGACAGTTGTTAGCAGAGAGCTGGGCTGAGAAGACTCAGCCTTCAATACAACCCACTCTCTGATCTTCACTTGTGAAAACTCTACAAGAAACACAGGGCTCTGTCCATGTTAAAATGAAAACAACACACGAAAGTTAGAGTAACGAAATGAGGGGTGGAATTTGAATCTGCGTAAGGACCAACTGATCCTCACACCTGGCTACTTCTACGTCATCCCCAAAGTGCCATAAACTGTCTCTAAAACACTAATCCAGTCTTAAATTAAGCCAAACCTCCCTATGAGCGTGCATGAGAGACCCCCTCCAGCCACCCAGATTCAGGCTCATGGCTTTGTCAGGACTATCATGGTGATTCTGAAGCAGGCTGAGAAATGGGCAATGTCTCTATTGGGGTGGGCAGAGCATTGGGCAAGGAGTTAGGGCACTTGATCCAAGCTTACTGTGTGACCTTAAACAAGTTGCTTGCCCCTCTGAGCTTTTCTTTGTAACAGGAGGACACAGAGTCATTATTTTTCAATGACTGCTTTATGGTCTCCCTAGGATCGGGGTGTCCTCCCAGGAGAAATAGAGGGGCAAGAGTGTTGCGCTCCCAGTCCTGATCCAGCAATTTGCTTGTATTTATTTTATGTATTGGGCTTCAGGGGACTCTTTCTTTAGTCCCTATAAGCCTTGAACTGAATCCACCCCAGAGATCAGCTTTCAGCCAAGCAAGAGGCAGCCCTATAAAGTGAATGAAACCATGAGGAAGGTACTCCAGAACAACCAACCAGAGGAGACAAAAAGGCAGCATTTGCCCTAAAAACAAAGCTCAGAAGGCAGGAAGGGGCAGGGAAGAAGGACCAAGGGAAACAAGGTAACCAGGGAAGAAGTAGGAAGAGCCCTATTACACTGAGGACCCTATAGCCAACATCACTCAACAAAATGTGTCTAAATTGTTGAATGGGAAACCAATTTGCTCTGCAAACTTTCGCCCAAACCACAATAAAGTGTTAAAAACAAAAACAACAAACCAAAAACAAAACCCCATAGGTTAGAGGGGCAGGTCTGGAATATCTTCCCCTCCAAGAGTGAGGGACTCAGCTAGAACCAGATAGGAGCGGGAGGCTGGGTGGGGTGGGCATTCCCCTCTGAGCTGTTGCCTGCCCTCCATAGTGCCTTCCCCTGTCAGGGCCTGGCCCTCAGGGAGTGGCAGTAGGCAGGCAGGTGAGCAGACAGGCAGGCTTTCGACTGCACCTGGCCCTGCAAGAAGAGCCTGACCAATGTGGGTCACGGGGCCGGTGGCCCCTGGCAGCTCCCAGCCTTGCACTTGGGAAAGTGCACCTGTTGAGTGGGGTTCAGGATGTGGTGGGGTGCCCCGGAAATCCTGCCAGGTCTTTGGTGGGGGGAACAACCAAAGCTGAGCCCCTTGTGCTGGCTCTTTTTTGCCCGAAAGCTGAGTGTGAGTGTCAGAGCAGATGGTGCTGAGTTAATTCTGGGGTACTGGCCACCATATCGGGGGTGCTGTTTGAGGGTGAAAGGAGCCGAGTGATTGGCCCAACCTTTTCCCTATCCCACAGAGAGTTCTGAGGCCAGAGAAGAGTAGCAACTGAGTCTAGCTCATGCAAAGAGTCATCTGGTCACTGAACCCACACACACACACACACACACACACACACACACACACACAAGGAGTCCAACTTTGTGGCACCCTTAGCTGCCATTTACCAAACACATCTCTTTAGCTTTACCTCTGATTTGTCATTTTCTTCTCCGGACAGCCTTGTGGGGCATGTATTTGCATCCCAAATTCATGGGTGTGAACAGAGAGGCTCAGAGAGATGAAGGACTTCCAAAGGACACACATCTCTTAAGTCTGAGAGTTGCAATTTGAATCCACACTGTCATGTTTTGAGAACCTGGCTCAAAGTCAGCTTGACTCTTTTTAAGTTCAGTATCAGATTATAAAAGCAGTTCATGTGCATGACAGACACTGTGAACACATTAGAAAAGTAAAAAGAAGGAATTAAATTGATACACTCACCCACAGCATCAGCACCAGGAATCCTGGTGACACGGTGGGCTAAGCAGTGGCTGGCAGTTTGAATCCACCAACCACTCTGTGGGAGGAAGATGAAGACCTCTGCTTCCGTAAAACTGGCAGCCTGTGGGGACCCGATGGAGGAATTCTACTCTGGCCTCTAGTGTGGCTGTGAGTTGGAATTCACTCAAGAAGAGTACATTTAGCTTCTTAAAAAAAAATCACACCCAGAGACAATAGTTGGAAATATTTTGGAAAATTCCCTTCAGTATTTTTCTGTGTGTTTATTATGTTGTTGTCCCTGGTAGGCTAGTGAGCTAAGCATTGGGCTGCTAACTGCAAGGTCAGCAGTTCGAATCTACCAGCTGCTCCATGGAAGAAAGATGAGGCTTCTTATCCCTGTAAAGACTGACAACCTTGGAAACCCTATACAGGGTCACAATGAGTCAGAACCGACTATAGTTCAAAGTCATTGCCAGTTGCTGTGGAAGACATTGTGACTCGTGGGAACCAGGTGTGCACAGTAGACCTGCTCTATGATCAGAGCTGGGGCCTTTTGGAAGCAGATGGCCAGACCTGGGTGGGCTCGAACCAACAAACTTTTGGCTAGTAGTTGAATGTTTAGCCATTTTGTACTACCCAGGGACTCGATGTACATAGAGCTGTGAACGTCATGGAAGCAGACTGACCCATCTTTCTCCCTCAGAACGGCTGATGGGTTCAAACCCGGACCTGTCATTAGCAGTTGAGAGCTTTACCCACTGTGCCACCAGAGTTCCTTATGGAGATGTATGAATGCAAACCAAACAGATACAGCCCATCTGTAAACTGCCCAAGTGGGCACCCAGTATATGCATGCTGCCTTCCTTCAACCCTGAAGCTCTAAAGACAACAGTGGGAGTCAGTCTAGCAAAAACGCCAGGCTGCCGAGTCCTTTCCGACTCATGAGGACCCCGTGGGTTACTCATGAAGACCCCCTGGGTATCAGAGTACAACAGTGCTCCACCGGGTTCTCAAGGATATCACCAGGCATTTCTGCTGAGGTATCTCCAACCTTTTGGTTACCTGACGAACATATGAACTATTGCACCATCCTGTCAGATTGGAATTCCTGGAAAAAAGTGATGGATGTAGCTTCTTTTCTCTTAATAAATATTGTTCCCATGCCACCAAGTCCTGAGTACTAGAACTGAAAGGATGCAAAGGCCCTTTCGATGGAGACCGTCCTTTCCATGCATCTCAGTTTTCTGAAGAGAAACTGAGGCCCAGGTTTCAAAGGTCACACGAGGAAGGCATCGTTGGTCCAGAGGAGAAATGGGCGAATCTCAGTTCTGACTGCTTGTCCTGGGATGCAAAGCGTTAACCCAGAAAGACAGGAGACAGAGGTCAGGAATCTGGAGAGCCAGAGCTAACCAACTCTTTCTCCTTTGCCCCTTTCTCACTGTTCTGAGAAGCAACTCTGCCTCTCTTGTCCTCTTTCCCACCACCAGCCTCTGCAAAAACCAGTCAGCAATTAAATCAAATTGTTCAACCATTTCATTAGGAAGACTCTAGCCTGTGTGGGTGGGACTTTTTCATTTGTCTCAAATCAAATCCTCTTTCAGATCCGTTAACTCCTTCTTGGAGTAAGTCCCAGTGAGGAGCCTGGGGTCCTGGTTTGGCATTGTGGATTGACCCTTTGGACTTTGTAAGACTTGGACTCCAGGCTGAGGACAAAGTCTGGGTGGGTGGTGGGTGGGAGAGGACAGATTTCTAATGGGGTTGACACCTGCTGGGGGGGGCGGAGCCCACCCACCCCTTCTCTTGTTTGTCCCACAAGACAGGAATCACTTCTCCCTGCTTCAGGAAGTCCGGGAGATTGCGGCTTCTCTAAGACACTCTCAATTCTGCAATATTTAGGTCTCTTTTCTAAAATGTTTGCAGGACAGCCCCGAATCTAAGCATTTATCCTCACAGAGAGACTGAAAAGGTCACTTCAAAAGGCAATAATAAACGCCTATTTTATGGCTGGTCATGCTCTAAGTGCATTACATGATTGATCTAGGTTAATTCTTGCAGCCATAGCCCAACATGGTCCTGTTACTTCTTGAAAAGGACCCAAGGTCACCCCACTGCAAGCACATTCAAGGCTAGCTGGTCTGGCTCAGAGTTCACCCTTACTGCTGTCATGGTACCTACCTATGGGAGACTCAGCGTTAGAACTTCAAATCTCGGCTCCAATGTAACTTTCCTTGTGACCTTGGACAAGTCACTTACCCTGAGACTGTGTTTCCTTAATGTCAAAATGATGCAGGGATTTTACAGTCATCAGAAGTCACAGTAGGTAGCGTAGTGTTTATGAGTCGGGCTGCTAATCTCAAAGTCAGCAGTTCAAAACTACCAGCAGTTCTGTAGGAGAAACATGAGGCTTTCTGCTCCCAGAAACCCTAGACAAGGTCACCATGAGTCAGAACCCACTCCACAGCACATAACCACCAACAACCCCAATCAGTAACCAGATGTCACTGAGTAAAGAGATAGCCAGGTCTTTCTTCAGCACCACCTCTGAGTAGATTCAAGCTGACAACCTGTTGGGCTAGTTGTTTCGTGCCGTTGAGTGGATTATAACTCATAGTGACCTTCCATAGGGTTTCCGAGAAGTCCTGGTGTGGCACTGTGGGTGGGGTAAGTACTGGATTGCAAGGTCGATTTGAATCGCAAGGCTGGTGGTGTGTTTGAACAGTACTAATCCTACAGCATCACACCGGGACTTGAGTGGCAGGCTAAGTATGCTGCAAACATGTAATATGGTCATGAATGTTTCCTTTGTCATTGTTTGTCAAAGCAAGTTGAAAAACTCAAATCAATGAGAAAACATGGAAACAGAAAGAGTAGCCCATCCCCACCTCTTTAGGTGCTAAAACCACACAAAGCCTGAGGATTAGGTGCTCTGGATTCTTCATGCAAGGAGCTGAAGGCAAGGGGGAGAGATTTTTCTGGACCCAATTTGTCACCATCAACACCCACCCTGCCTCACTGCGCTCAACTCGGGCATGGACGGATGGAAACTTTTGCCACCAACACTATTTTCTAGCAACTTCCTTCTGTGTGGTTTTTCTGCCAACCCCCTGATAAAAGCACTCAAGCTGCACACACGTCGTCGCAGCCAACACTGATGAATCTCATCTTCACACACCAGAAGCAAACAGCCTGTAGGATGATGCACAATGCACCCTAAACTGGGTCCTTTCACACCCAGAGGCCTGGGGACTTGGCTAATCTTTCCTGTGTGTCTCCTTCACCCTAGGCTTCGAGCGGCTGCCACTGCCCGACGGGGAGAGAGAGAGATGGGAAACAGTGTCAAGTCCACTCCTGCCCCACCCGAGAGGCCTCTGCCCTGCCCAGAAGGTAAGTCAGACTTTTATGGTGTGGTGTTAGCTCTGTCCCAAGGACCCGGTATCCACAGCCCAGGGTGCATGCTGACCATGGCCTCAAGGGATCATGCTACCTGTCCTTCTAATTTTGTCTATGGTTAAAACTGTTCATAACTAAAGGCTCCAAGGAGCCGGAGGTAGTGGTGGTTGTTGTTGTGTGGTTGTTAGGTGTTCTCCAGTCAGTTCTCACCCATAATCACCACGCACAATGGAATGAAACACTGCCCAGCCCTGCATCATTCTCATAATTAAGTGTTCTGTTGGAAACTGTCATTGCAGCCACTGTGCTGGTTATCTCACTGTGGGGTCATCCTCTTCCTCACTGACCCTCCACTTTACCAAGCATGATATCCTTCTCCAAGGACTGGTTCCTCCTGATAAAACATGTCTAAAGTATCTAAGACCAAGTCTCGCCATAGTTGCTTCTAAGCATTGTGACTGAACTTCTTAACATGGTGTTCGTTCGTCTGGCAGTCGGTTATCTATTTTCTTTTCTTTACCAACATCTTCATCCAAAGGCATCGATTGTACTTCCGGTCTTCCTTACTCATTGTCCAGCTTTCTCATGCATAGGAGGCGACTGAAGATACCAAGGCTTGGCTCAGATACACCCTCAAAGTGACATCTTTGCTCTTGAACACTTTGTAGAGGGCTTTTGTACCAGATTTACCTAACGTAATGTGTCGTTTGATTTCTTTACTGCTTCCATGAACTCTGGTTAGGGATCTAACTAAAATGAAAACCTTGACAACTTCCATCTTTACTCCCTGTATCATGATGCTGCTTACTGGTCCAGTGGTGGTGAGTTTTGTTTTCTTGTTGTGGAAAACGCTCCTGAAGTATCCTTGGCATTTTGATAGGGATCTTAGAGATCAAAGGTACTTGAGCCCTTTGTTTGACAGTACAGGGAAACTGAGACCAACAATATGAATGCAATGGTTTACCTGTGCCTATTTATAGTTGGTCAGATTTGGGATCCCAGACTCTTGTCACCACACCCTACCGGCCTTGTAGCTAAGGGAACTGAAATATAATATGATCATGGAATAATCTGCTCAGAAAAAGTCTTTTCCATGCTACTCTACTAAGTCAGACACTATGAGGTTTTCACATACTAACAGAGCCTTCGTATCCCACGAGTAGGGTTACAAGAAACCCAGCATTCTCTGGGAAGGGCTCAACGTTGTGACATTAATCAGCAATGGAACAAGGTGGCCCTCCTGAGAGGTACCAGGTGAACCGGACTTCTGCTGAGACAGGGATCTGGGAGGGGACATCAGGAAACAGAGCTGCGCCCCGCTCCTTTCTAACACGTTGCCATATTTCTTCCGCTTCCTGGTCAGGTGGAGGCAGGTGGAGTGCTCACACTCCAAGGCTCCTCTGGGAGGTTGGAAGGTGGTGGTCAGCACGGTCAGGTGGCCCACCAGTGGCCACGGGGTGAGTCAAGGAACACTTTTAGACACTTGTGCCACCCTCCTTACTTCATAGGTACTCAGAGGCTGTTCTCCGCTCCCCTAACACCTGGTGATGCTGAGAGTGGACAGTGTTAGGGACCCACCTGACCCCTCACTGCACATTCTGTGGCCCCTTAAAAGGAGCCTTTTCACTTTTCTCAAGTTGGAAACACCAGGGCTGTGGTCCATGGCCCTTCCAATGCCCTCACATGAGGCCTACTCCCCACCCCCATTCCCTCAGACACAAGTATCCCAGTGGCTCTTCCTTGTCTAGCCCAGCAAGCCTCTTCCCAAACCCAAAGGCAGAAAACAAAAAGGAAGCTCCCCAGGGTCCAGGCGCTGGAAGAACACGATAAGGTGGACTAGTGTTGTATGCAGTGTTGGCTGGGAAGGGGATCTCTGCCTCCTATGCAGAGCTCAGAGCAGGGTATACCTGGGACACGGCAGCTGTCCACTCAGCTGTCCACCTCCTGTCCTACCAGTTGTGCTGGAATAGACTCTGCCACACAGCCACCCAAGGAAGTTTAGAGTAGAACCGTGCACTACAGGCTTTCAGAAGTTGATTTCCCAGAAGCCAGTTGCCAGACTTTTCTTCTGAGACTCCTCTGGTTGGTGTCAAACCTCCAACCTTTCAGTTAGCAGACTAGTACCCTAGAGGTTTTCACTAGCCAGGGCAAGTTGACCTTGTAATGACCTGGGCAGGATGGGCTCAGGAGGTACCTCTCATCTAAGGCATTCTGTGGCATCATTTCTCAGATGGGGGACAAGGGGCACTATGCTTGAGCAAACCCCATGAAAACATCGGCCTCTCAGGGCTGGCTCATTTGCCTTTATTTTTCCCATGCAAATCATCATGAACTGAGTTTCCCTTTTTCCATTGTGTGGGTGGGTGGAGGGCACCTTGAAGAAGGAGGCAGAGGGGTCTCCCCAGCCCTACCTCTCTCCCCCGCAGGTTAAAAGAATTCCCCCGGTCAAGCCCAATATGCAATCCAAACAACCACATCAAGGATGGGGGGGCTGCCCCAATTCCTGCCAAGTTCCCCTTGCCAGCTGACTCACTGTATTTCCTCTTTTCTTCACACCTTCTTGAATCAAGGGGAAAGAGGCTGGGTAATTAGTCCTGATCTGCATAATGCAAAGGACCTGGGTTTTCAAGGAATGAGAGAGTTGGGCTCCTGGGCTTACTGGGGCCTGAGTCTCAGGGCAGCCTGCTGATGGCTTTATGCAAAGCTCACTTAGAACTGCTTCTCACTGACTGCTTTAGCCCAAGAGCTCGAATCCCCCAAGGTCCCTGGGTCTGCAGCTGCCTGATCTACAGACCTGTAGACAAGCAAGTTGAGCTTTCGGATCTCTCTCCCCAAACCCAGAATGGGAATGCCTTAGCCTATAACTTTGGCCAACTATCTTCCCTTAAGCTAAGTTTTCCAGAGCATTCCTGATGACTCTAGTTCCCAGGGGTGGCACAAGTGCTTAAGGTACCTGGCTTCTAACCAAAAGGTTAGTGGTTCCAATCCACTCAGGGGTAACTCGGAAGAAAGACCTGGCAACCATTTACTGAAAAATTAGCCATTGAAAACCCTGTGGAAAACAGATCTCCTCTGACACCCAGGGAGGCACCATGAGTCAAAATCGACTCAGTGGCAACTGGTTTGGTGTTTTACTTGTTTGTGGGATTTCACAGAACCCACAGAGGCAGAGGCTGTAGGTTTTGGCAGAAATAGGTCAGGTTTCAGTGGCAAAGGATCCTATTTAAGTTTCGGGTCTGATTGCCCCCATCCCAGGAAGAGCACCTCACAAAAAAACCTGCCTGATACATGTGTGTGTCAAACTGCTTAAACAAACAAAAAATCACCATTTGGGGTAATCTGATTGCAATCAGCTGTGTTTAAATAATCATTCCCAAATGTTGTAAATTGCTGGAACCATCGATTCCAAATCAGCCCCATAGTTCATTTTACTCTATGGTTCTGCCTGGGTGGGGAGATCCAACACACCGCTGGGATTTCCCAGTGGGACAGGAAGCGGCAGATTTCCATCCTGAGAAGAGAATCCACCTCTGTCATGTCTTCTCCTATTTGTTTCCACCTTCCTCTCCTCCACCTGAGAGAGATGGGCTGACAGATGTGGCAAAGCCACGCTAAAGCTGTACAAACCCTTTCTTGTGAGCCCTGGTGAGGGTGGAAAAAGTACCACACGAGCCACTTACTGAGTCAGCAAAGCTGCTGCCTCAGCGGAAAGAATGGGGTGGGGGTCTGGGGAGGAAGATGGGGCCCGGAAGGCTCAAGGTCCAGCTTGGACCTCCTCAGTGAGTGGTCCGCAAACCACCTGCGGTAGATTCAGAACCCAGAAAACCAAACCAAGTTGCTCATCGAGTCAATCCCAAGTCATGGTAACACCTACATGTCTGCGTACAGCTGTGCTCCACAGGGTTTTCAGTGGCCGTGAGGAGCCCTGGTGGCGCAGTGGGTCAGGCACTGGTTCGAACCCACTAGCTGCTCCATAGGCAAAAGATGAGGCAAAGATTTACGGCTTTGAAACCCCTATGGGGCAATTCTACTCTACCCGGTGGGTTGCTATGAGGCATGAAATGATGCCATGACAGTGTTTTTTTTTAATTTGTTTTGTTTTTGTGAGTGATCTTTCTAAAACTGATTGCCGGGTCTTTCTTCCGAGCTACCTGTAGGTGAATCTGAACTACCAATCTTTCCTTTATCAGCTGACTGCGTTAACTGTTTGTGTCCCGCAGGGATTTACCCAAATTAAAATGCAGACCTGCTCATCAGAACCAGGTGATGGTGGCAGAAGCAGCAGGCTGGGTTTTTTTCTAGATGCCCATGGGGTGGCCTCCCATTCCTGGTAATCCACTGTGTCTCAGGGCAGAACTCAGCTCCATGGGTTTGTCATGTTCGTTTTGTTTGGTTGTGCAGTGTGGGTTTTCCATTTGCGCACATCTTGTTTTGTGACGAGAGTTACAGTCCCCCTTTCCTGTTTCTTCCTTGGGTTCCGTTCGCCCTTCTTTCTTTCCTGTCCCGTCCTGCTTTCTGCCCTGTTTTGAGTAAATGCTGCCTTTTTGGTTTCATGTGGTTGGCTGCACTAAGAAGCACTTCCCTCCCTGGTGTTATTACTCATTTCACATTGTTGTTGTTGTTGTTGTTGTTAAGTGCTGTCGAGTCAGTTCCAACCCATGGTGACCCTGTATAGGTTTCTGAGATGCGGTTACTGAGTTTCAACCTCTAACCTTGCAGTTCAAATTGACCTTGCAGTCCAGCGCATTATCCTACAGTGCCATCCAGGGTTCTATTCACTTTATAGGCCTGTCTATGGTTTGGCTGAAAGTTGATCCCAGAGGCTGGGCTCAGTTCCATGGTTGGAGGTTGTCTGTTGTTGTTGTTAAGTGTTGTCGAGTCAATTCCGACCCATAGCAACCCTGTATAGGGTTTCCAAGGAGCAGCTAGTGAGCTTGAACCACTGACCTTGTAGTTCAAGCGACTTTGCAGTCTGACGCATTAGCCCACAGCGCCATACCAGGAAGGGTGTCTAAGGGCCACAATTTCAGTAACTAAGATTGTACAAGCAACAGACGTATCTGGCAAGGGACTAATCTCTAAAATGTAGAGTAAACTGGAACACCTCCACAACAAAAAGACCAAAAATCCAATTTTAAAAACTGGGTAGAGGACATGAATTGATACACCATAGGGTTTTAATGGCTGCTTTTCAGAAGAAGACCACATAAGGTTTCCTGGAAGATCTGAAATCCCTGATGTTTGCAGGGAGCAGAGCTGGCTTTGAGTGTTGGCCCTGACACCAGCGTGCAATGAGACTAGAGAGACAAGAGCAGTTCTCCTGGCAGCTTGTGCGTCCTCAGTAGTAACGTGATCATTACGGGAGCTGTTGGTGATATCTCTGTCCCAGAATGATCCCACAGGTCATGTGGGTGTGAAGATAATAGTCCCTGTCTTTAAACTGCTCCCAGATTCCTGGAGCAGGGTGGGTCTCCCTGCCCGTGAGGCGAATCTCATGGCTGGAACATCCCCCCAGGAGGGAAATACAGCATTACAGTAACGAGCCAGGCAGCCTTCCAGGCACACCTCGCTTTATGGTGCCTCATTTCATTGTACTTTGCAGAAATAGCATTGTTTACAAACTGAAGATTTCTAACAACCCTGTGTCTTGCCATTTTTTCCAACCGTATTTGTTCACAATGAGTCTTTGTGTCTCATTTGGTCATTCTCACGATGGTCCAGCATTCTGTCAGAACGTGACTACACATTTGGGAATCAATATCACTTTTCTATGCACTGAGAAACCAAATCCTCTGGTAACTGCTTTCCTATGATATGTGCTATATTGTGGTGGTCTGGAACCCAAGCCTCAGCATCTCTCAAAGGCATGCAAGCCTTGGCATCAGAATGTCATGCTTGTCACGTAAGAGGGGTCTAGGTGCTTTTCCATTAGCTGATGGAAGGTGTTAGGTCCCTATCTAGACTTGGTACAGACAAGCTTTTCAACTAGCCCATCACAGGTTCATGGTCAAGCTAATGAGGAGACGCTGGGCACAGCCAATCTGACTCTTTAAAGCCACAGGTATATTTTGTTGTCTTTTAAGACAGAAGCTGGAAAGAAAATGCTGGAAGAAGAATGAAACCTGGAGTGTGCTGAACTCCAAGTTCTGAGAGGCTCTGCCAGCAGCCTAGGGACTTGGGTTGTGGGTCCAACTATGAAGCAGGAAGGTTAGCTTGGGTGACCAGCAAGGCCCCTTTCAGCTGGGACATTGCATGCATCTAACATCATCATCTGAGCATAGGTGTGGTGCTGTAGGACCACCACTGGACTTCAAACTGCAAAGTCAGTGGTTCAGATCCACCAGCTGCTCCTCAGAAACCCTATTGTTGTTTTTAAGTACCGTCCAGTCGTTTCCAATGCACAGCGACCCTGCATAAGGTTTCCGAGGAGTGGCTGGTGGGCTTGATCCATTAATCTTGTGGTTCAAGAGGACCTTGAAATCCACTGCTTGTCCTACAGCACAACACCAGAGCTCCTCAGAAACCCTACACAGGGTGACTATGAGTCAGAACTGACTCAGGGCCCTTCACAACAACAGTGGTCCTAAAGGGTTAGGTGGTGGGCTGCTAACAGCAAGGTCAGTGGTTCAAACCCATCATGTACTCCAAATGAAAAAGATGAGGGTATCTGCTTCTGTGAGGAACTGCAGTCTTAGACACCCTATACAAGGCTGCTGTGAGTCAGGATTGACTCTATCACAGTGCATAAGAAGACCACAAGTAGGAGATAGACAGAAGGACCACAGGTAGGAGATGGATAGGAGGACCACAGGTAGGAGATGGACAGGAGGACCACAGGTAGGAGATGGACAGGAGGACCACAGGTAGGAGATGGACAGGCTCAGTGGCGGCAGCGATGGCCTTAAGCATAACAACAATTTTGAGGATGGCGCAGGACCGGGCAGTGTTTCCTTCTGCTGTGTGTAAGGTCACTATGAGTCAGTACCGACTTGACGGCACCTAACAACAACAACACAGGTACAAGCCATGGTTCCTGGTGACAAACAAGTGACAGCCAAGACCTTCCAGGTCAGTCTACCCAGCTCAGTGTGTACACTTGGTTAGCGCTGGGCTCTGTGCATCCTGAAGAAGATACTACAATTCAGGCTGCTTTGGCCCCTCAGGAAGCTGTGAATTTAGGCCTGACTAATGTGGCTCTTTCCAGATAATGCTCCGGTAGTGTAGTGGTTACGAATCGGGCTGCTAACCTCAAGGTTGGCAGTTCGAAACTACCAGCTGTTCCGTGTGAGAAAGATGAGGCTTTCTGCTCCCATAAAGATTTGCAGCCTCGGAAACCCTGTACGGGGTCACTATGAGTCAGAACTGACTCCACAGTACTTAACAACAACAACAATCTCTGGACTGAAAGGTCAGTTTGAACCCATCAGCCTCTCCTCGGAAACCTTATACAGGGTCGCTATGGATCGGAACCGACTCAACAGCACTTAACAACAGCAAAGGGAAGACAAAACCAGCTGAAAATACTAGGTCATTTAGTTCCTCATCCACCAGCTGCATTGAGCTTCTGCTACGCCCATTCTAAAGTCCCATGCGGATTCTGCCTTTGTCCCAATCGGTTCAGGATTAAGTGCTAACTGGGGGGAAGTTTGTCACTACATGTAAATGAACAATGTGGCTGAGTGAAGCGACCCACTATTTCTCACTGGACACGGTCTTCAAACTCGTCCAGCCGTGGTCCCACGGCCGTCTAACTGGAAATCTCTCCCCGGTACAGCTGTATTGGAACATGGAGTTGTTATTGGAAGCAGAAAATGTCTGGTATGGCTGGACATTTATAAAGCCATGGAAATAATCCTCTAAGAAATAATAATGCAGAAAAGGCCTGCCCTCTTGACTGGGTGAGATTTGTGGCTAGTAACTTCTGCATGGGTATCCTTCCTTTTCTGGACCCATTTCCTGGGTGTTTGTTTGTTTGTTTGGTTGGTTTTTTGGTTTTTTAATTTTGTTCACCCTGATTCATTTTTTTTTCATTGAGCTCTCAGCAAAAATTTCTTTTTTTGAATTTCATCTTCTGTTCTCACCAAATGGAGTTTGTTGTTCAGTGATGAGAATATTTTCAAATTTACACTAACAGAAGATGTTTTAAAAATTTTGAACTTTGCTGGCTGAAATTGATCTTGGATTGTGAGATTATAACTCTACCCCTGTCAAAGACATATGAGCTGCCATCTCTGAAGGCATCATGAATCCTTAATCCAATTGGATGAGACAAATTTGGATCTTCCCATTTTTATACATGAGGAGATCAAGCAAGCTCAGATTAATTATTAATCAGTTTCTCCCAAAATCACTGTTGTCTTAAGTGGCAGAGGTCCAAATTCAGCCCAGTCTGCTTGATTCTGGGACCCATTAGCATTCTTCTGAAAGTGTTCTCTGGCATCTCGTTTTGTGTCCGGCAAGGGTTTCTCCATGTCTTCTCCTTATTTGATATCTGTGCTTGTCTGGTCAGCTCTTTATAGCTCCTCTCTTCCAAGAAAGCATCTTGGGTATGGGATTTCACTCACCTGCTCAGCTTTCCATACAGCCAAGGTGGGCAGGAGAGTGTGTTTGAACATTCTGAGCAGGTTTAGGAGTTCCATTTCTAGCTATTTCATGATAGAGATCAAGACTTAGGGAAGACTAGGATTTGATCCAGGCACAAAACCTTGCTTAGAACAGCTACTCTCTCCACAATGCTGGGTAAAGTAGAAGGTCAGAAGAAAACAGAAGACCCTCAAAGAGATGGGATAACACAGTGGCTGAAAGGATGGACTTAAACACAGGCGCAGCTGTCAGGAGGGTGCAGGATCCGGAAGTGTTTTGTTCCGTTGTAAACAGGAACTTACCCTAGGACTAAGCACCACCACGTCTCCACAATAAGTACACACCAAGTTCAATTCATCTGATTTGGTGATAAAAGGTGGTGAGAACATTCATAAAGTCTCTTGAAGATGTGCAGTGTGAATTCCCTTTAGTCAAAGCTCAAACACATGACTTTCTCACATTTGTTTTCAGTTTTATAAAACTGTCATCATTACGGAAACTCCACTGGAAACTTTGTAATTGTGAATTTGAAATGTCCTAAGCGCTTAAGGGGGTCCTGGTGTGGTGCTGTAGGAAAAGCTAACTGCAAGGTTGAGGGTTCAAACCCACCAGCCGCTCCTCTGAAACCATATACAGGTTCACTAGGAGTCAGAACCATCCCGACAGCACTTAACAACAACAGCCCCTAAAGATACTCTCTCCCTTTTCCCCATCAAACCAATTATGCTTCTAAATGGAATTTAAATTTTTGTTTCTTTTAGTTTGTCTTTAATGTTATAAAAGATGCTGTTCTGTTTCATAGTCTTAATCTAGAGTCAAGACATTGAACTTCAGGTCCCTGGCTGCTTTGGCCCCTCAGGAAGCTGTGAATTTAGGCCTGACTAATGTGGCTCTTTCCAGATAATGCTCCGGTAGTGTAGTGGTTACGAATCGGGCTGCTAACCTCAGTCAGCAGCTGCTCTGCTGGAGAAAGATGTGGCAGTCTGTTCCCGTAAAGATTTCAGCTTCAGAAACCCTTTGGAGCAGTCCTATTCTGTCTTGTGGGGTTGCTCTGACTTGGGTTTGGTTTTTGGTTTATTATTGTCACAGACAACAAATTCTGCACCTCTTATTCCAACACTTGCCTTTGACCAAGGGCTAGTTCTGTGCTGGCCTCCCACACTGCTGTCTGCCCAGATTGGGTCCCCTTCTATCTGTTGTGAAATGCTATCAAGTTGGTTCCCACTCACAGCGGTCCTGTATAGGGTTTCTGAGGAACTTGTGGGTTTGAACCACTGATCTTGTGCTTAGCAGTCCAATGCTTATTCTACAGCACCACACCAGGACTCCTGTCTGTTTGGATGGCTGTAACATGGTGGTGCCTGAGGCTGCCCCAGCACTGGGACCTCGGCACAGGATGAGCCTGCTCTTAGCATCCTCCCTGGTTTAGGCACGGAGGCAGGGAACAAGTTAACATGTGTCCTCCTGGGACTCACAGCCAGGTAGGGAGTGACAGAGAGCCACACAGGAAAAAGACAGCCTGCAGTGACATCTGTGAAGGAAACGCCTGCATACTGAGCTGGCAGAGAGAGGGCTGAGCTGTCTGGGCCACCAGGCGGGCCTCTGCACCCAGAAAAGGTGGCAGGAAAGAGAGGGGAGGCAGTGTCTGTTCTAGGCACAGGGAACAGCCTACTCAGAAGGCCTGCCAGGGGAGCCGGGCACACTGATCTTTCAGCAGTGGGTACCACGTTTACAATCCCTTCATGCTATGGGGGCTATTTGGTGAGAAGGAGCAGATCACCTCATGGAGGCATTTCTCAAGGCCTTTCAAGCCAACCCCTCATTTAATAAAACCAAACTCACTGCCTTCGAGTTGATTCTGACTCATAACCACTTTAAGGACAAGAGTAGAATGAACTGTTCTCACTGTTTCCAAGCCTGTCATTCTTTATAGAAATAAACTGCCACATCTTTCTCTCACGGAGTAACTGGTGGGTTCGAACTACCGACCTTTCCGTTAGTCGTCCAACACTTAACCTATAGTGCCACAGGGCTTCTTCCTCATTTAACAGTGGAAGGAAGCCAGGCCACAGTACCCTGGGTGGGTTTACCAGGAAGCTGAAGTTAATGACTATGTTGGACCTCTCCCTGCCGACTTCAGCCCTTTCCTGGGACCTGCACCTAATTTGGTATTTCTTGCTCTTTCTTTGTTTCTTTCTGAAAGGCAACTTCCATATTTGCATCAGCCTCAGACCTCAGAGACTCTGAATCAGCTTTTATTAGAACTCAGGCCCCTCACAGTAATTCCCACACTCACATCTGACCATGATTTCTCAGGCCTTTTGTTAATTCACAAAGCAGGTAGGAAGGCTGTGCTGGGCCCATCCTCCTTCATCCCAGAGAAGAGTTTTCTCAGGAGCCCTGAGCCCTTTCAGGGGCCGCCTTTCCGGGGATTACAATCAGCTTGACTCAACTTATCATTGTAATAACTTGGTTCTGATTCATTTACCCAAAACCTCATTGGTGTTTCATGCTCATTCTGATATTTACTGTCCCTTGTGACTCAGTCTGGTCTGGGTCCTGATGAGTCAGGGCCAGGGGCTGGAGGTTACAGCATGCGGATGTCTGGATCCTAGAAAGTAGCCTCTTTGGGTCCCGAGACCACACCACACTGGGATCTCTTTCTGGGGCGAGGAGGGCAGGGATTGTCCCATTCCCTCCTCTGAATTCACAAAGCAGCTGAAGACACTTTGCTGGCCCCATCCTTCCTCACCCCAGTGAAGATTTTTCTCAGGACGCCTGAGTCCTAGAGGTTATCTAGAATGAGAGCTTCATTAGAGCAGGGGACCCAACCTGTTTGCCCACCCGCACTAGGTTCTCAGTAAACAACTGACACATGGACAGGTCACCAGTACATCGTTACCCAGATGCCTCACCAGCAGATGGAGGGGAAAATGTCAGAGCAAAGCCAAATTGCATTTGTGGATTTTTAAGACCTACCATTCCTCCAAGGAGCTCTGGTAGCATAGTGGTTACGAGTCAGGCTGCTAACCACAAGGTCAGCAGTTCGAAACTACCAGCTGTTCCAGAAAAGAAAGATGAGGCTTTCTGCTCCCGTAAAGATTTACAGCCTCAAAATCCTATACAAGGTTGCTATGAGTCAGAACTGATTCCACAGCACATAACCACCACCACTATTCCTCCAAGATGCACCGCAACATCTCCCTGTGCCTACTGGGCCTGGCTTATTGGTCTGTGACGTAGGGCTTCTGTTGTCATGGCAGCCAACACAGTCACATCTTGTTGCTGGTCCTCTCCTCTGGAGGGAGCTGTACTGCACAGCCAGACAACATACCTTCCTTTTCAAAATGGCACCAGGTACTTTTAGCACTCATATGATGAAAACACATCATGTTTCTTCTCCCACCCCCACAAAACCCGATGAAATAAAGCCCCAGAAATGGACTTTGCTGAGCCTCAGAGTTGATGCCAAGCAGTCCTGTGGGGTCCTCATTTATCAGCCCCCCATGTTATTGGGAAGTGCCAGTCCCTGCAGAAGGACACTATGTTTGACAAAGTAGAGGGTCCGTGAAACAGAGGAAGACCCTCAGTGAGATAGGTAGGCAGAGAAGCAGCAACAATGGACTCGAGTGTAACAAGCACTGTGAGGAGGGTGCAGGACCAGGAAGCAGTACTCAGGGTCACTGTGAGTCAGAACCAACTCAACGGTACCTAGCAGCAGCCACCAGCAGCACCTACGTTATCATAGCTGTGGGACCCACAAGGCTCAGCGAGGGGACACGGCAGCCTCCTGCTGAGGCATCTTATCATCCATAAGGAGAAGCCACACATTTTGTCTTGTCTCACATTGACTCTGCCAATAAGTTGATTCTGACTCCAAGAGCTGAGCAGATGCTCCACTGGGTTTCCAAAGATGTAATCTTTCCGGAAGTAGACAGTCTCATCTTTCTCCCTGTTTGAACCCCATGCATAAGTCATAGCATCGCCAATATAATGACATGGTATTAACCCCATTTTAAGGATGGGGAAATTGAGGTTAGCAGGCAATTGCCCAATATTAGTGAGATCATTGGGTGGCGATCCAGGGTTTCTGGATGGCCACGTCCCAGGGGAGAACATCAGGGCCTAGTCACACTTGAAGCAGGCACCCAGTGCAGGACTCCCCTCCCAAGACCACTTTGCCTTCCCTGTGAAAACACTCACCCTGCTGCTCTCGTTTCCAGGACTGGACAGCGACTTCCTGGCAGTGCTGACTGACTACCCCACTCCTGACATCAGCCCTCCCATATTCCGCCGAGGGGAGAAACTCCGTGTGATCTCTGAGTGAGTCCACTCTCTGGAATTCTTAGGGTTCCCAAAAGAGGGGGCGCTCAGTTTGGGTGGGGTGGTTAGTTTTTAGTTCTAGCTGTCCAATTTGCATGAGCCTGGGTGAGACATCTGACCTCCCTTTTTAGTGATGTAATGCTCTCAAACCTTCAATGGCTCCCACTGCCTGCTAGAGAAAATTTAAATTCATTAATCTGGTGTTTAATACATTTATGACCCAATTTCTGCTGATTACCTTAACCTCACCTCCAGCCCCACGTACAGTCTTGATATCATATATCTGTACACACTCAGGAAGGGAGACTTGGGGGTCTGAAAACACTTGTCAAGATAAGCAAAACATTGGTTCTTTTCTATCCTTCTGTTCCTTCCGTCTGATTTACAATAAGGGCTCCGAGTCCCTTCTTTAGATTTCCATGCATGTGCACACATGGCACTACCCTCTGTAATTTGTGGGTTGTACAGCAATCATACAATGAACATGCATACTTTAACAAGCCTGCCCACTAACAGCAGCTGGGAACACTATCTGCTGATCCCTGAATAGCAGCTACTGCCAAGATGTGGGGAAACATCTATGGAATAAATAAATAAGTTCATGGAAAGAGAGAACTCAAAGAAAATGTCATTTTTCCATGAATTTATTTGAAGCCCCCTCACATACTTTAAAAGGAACCTTTTATATGGTGAAATTCAGGTTGACACGGTTAAGGAAAGCTCTCCAGAAAGGAACATCCCATCCTATGTGTTCCCTTCCCTCATTAAGTATGATGAGATGACTCATTCGTATCTGCTCTGCTCAATGCAATCATTTCTGACTGTCCCTGCATTTGCTCTGCCGCTCACCCACCCATCCTTCCCCATCTCTCTGTTCCTACAGTGAAGGCGGCTGGTGGAGAGCCATTTCTCTCAGTACAGGCCGAGAGAGCTATATTCCCAGCATGTGTGTGGCCAGAGTTTACCACGGGTGAGTCCTGTCCTCAGAATGTCCATGAAAAGGATGTTGATGTCAGTGATTCATACAATCGCAGAGAGAGATTGTGGCATGGTATAGCTGGGTCTTCAGGGGGCTGTTTCCACTCCCAGTCCATCAGTAAGGAGAGGGACAACCTTCAATTAACCCCTCTCCCTCTCTGTGACTTGGTTTCCCCATCAGTAGCAGAAAGGCAGCTGGACCTTTCAGCTCTAACACAGGGCTCCTGGCACACAGGTCCCAACACTCAGAAGCTATTACTATGGGGCACAGTGTGGTATCTTGGCCAAAAGTTGGCCAGCATGGGCATGGACCCTGCCTCTGTCATCTACTGCCCAGGGTGGTGGGCAACCTACCCAGCTTTCTATGCGTCAGTTTCTTTTCCTCATGTGTTAATACACAATGATAGGAATAAGAGTAAAATCCACAAATACCAGAGCCTGTGTAAGACAGAACCCTGTCTGAAAAGGTAATATGAATATTTTCCACTAATAGAGAGTGACAGAAAAGGTGAAGACTGTACCTGTCCGATGACACTGGGCTCTTAGAAGAATCGAATATGCTAAGCCATGTGTGGTTCTTGGAATAAGGGCTAGCATTACAGGAAACATTCATTAAGCACTGGCCATCTCCTTGTCATATACACATCCCAGTGATACCGAAGGTTTGGATCCAGACCACTTCGAGAAAGTCAATATTGCCCGAATTTTGGATTTACCCGCACATTTAAAAACTGTGTGGATACTATACTACAGCCCATAGCATGTACAATTGGATTCTGAAAAAGTTGGAACTGTTGTAAGAATGATCAAAATGGGACAGAGACATGAAGTGAGCAAACAATGCTGGAAAAACGGTACCTGACAGACTTAAGCAACACAGCTTTGCCACAAACCTTCTATTTGTTGTTGTTGTTAGATGCTGCCAAGTTGGTCCGAACTCACAACAACCCTGTGCACAACAGAACAAAACAATGCCCAGTCCTGTGCCAGCCTCACAATTCTTGTTAAACTGGAGCCCATTGCTGCTGCCACTGTGCCAATCCTTCCTCTTTTTTGCTGCCCCTCGACCTTCTCCAGGGACTGGTCCCTCCTGATAACATGTCTGAAGTATGAAAGACAAAGTCTCTTCATCCTGGCTTCTAAGGAACATTCTTGCTGTAATCCCATTCGTTAAAAACACAGTTATCTACGATGGTCAGTAAAGTTGTTATTGTTATGTGCCATGGAGTCGGTTCCGACTCATAGCAACCCATATAGGGTTTCTGAGGCTATAAATCTTTACGGGAACAGAAAGCCTCATCTTTCTCCTGTCGAACAGCTGGTAGTTTCAAACTGCTGACCATGAGATTAGCAGCCCGATTCGTAGCCACTACGCCACCAGAGCTCCTTCGTCAGTAAAGTAGAGCTCAATAAAAAGAGGTATGACTGTATTCGGAAGCAAAGCATGGTTACTTAGCCCACTGGACAGGTAGGTGAGTCAGCAGATGAGACAACAAGCAAGTTGTTTGTCCTACAATTACACAAGTGAGGCAGTTACCATGACATGAATTGCTTTGGAGCCCAGTGGTTCTGGGTTCAAGTCTTGGCTCCAACACTTGCTGGAAGAACCTGTGAAAAGGGACTTAGCCTCCTTGCACTCTACCGTCTCGTCATCTGCCAGGCTGTCCAGACACACCCTCAGCAGGGGTGTGCACATATAGCACATGAGAAACGGGAAAAGGAGGCACCATTTCTAGTTAAAAGCACCCAGAAAGCACTTCCTTACATTCGGAGAAGGGCTCCGCTGGCCACCTGCTCACCTGGTGAAGTAGAGACAACCCCCTGACCATTGTGAAGAATGGAAAGAATGAATGCACTTATCTGCAGAATTAACGACCGTGGTAAACAACACCAAAACCATTTTGCACTTAGGATGTCAAAGGAAACAATCAATGGGGCTGTGGTTGCTGGCTGAGTTTTGTTTAAAAACTCCAGAGTCACGCAGCATTTCCAGATCAGCTGGGAGCCGCTGGTCTATTCATTCATTTAGCAAACAGGTATCTGGCCTTTATGTTGGAGATGTAGGGTGGTGAGGAACCCAGGTCAGTACAATGTAATTACCAACTTAAGCATACTCCAATTTAGAAGATGCCAGTCCTTAATGCAGGGAGGCTGTGCATTACTAACATGGAATTCACGGCCCAGATAAATGCACTTCAGTGCTAAGTCTAGCACTTGCTGATACGGTGGCTTGGACAAATGACTGGATCGCTCTGAATCTGTCTCCTCATCTGTGAAAGAGAAGCAAAACTTCCTTTCTTAGAGAGTCGCTCGGAGGATTCGATGCGAAGTGCTGAATGAGGCATAGGGCCCAGACTTAGTGCCCGTGTAGGGTCAAGTTTATTACTATTGTTCCTTTACTATTTTCATTTTGTAAGGTTTTCTGTAGACACCTGAATGCATCGTTGTCTGTCACATACACCAAAATAAGTCATACGCCACGCACTGCACTGAATGAAGGAAGACTTGAACTATTTGGCTGAATGTGGCATCATCTTGATGACCTAATCAGTCTCAGAGACCAGAACTTAAATAAAGAGACTGTGATGTTATGTCCTGGTGGTCTCACACAAGATGTTTCCATGCCCACGTGAGTCTGAGGGGGCCACAACAATAAAGAATATGTAATGACCACTATTTTTTAAAAACTTGTTGAGTTGATTCCAATCAGTGGAGACCCTATATACAAGCAATTAAAGAGACCACGGAAGAAAGCCCTCGTAATCTACTTCTAGATAGCCAGGCACCAAGACACCTACGGAAGCTCAGCTCTACTCTGATACCCATGAACTCACCGTGAGTCAGAAACAACTGGTGGCAACTAACATATGGATAACTCAAACTAGAAAAATCAACACGCTTACTGACATGGAATTGATTCCAACTCAAAGTGCCCTGTAGAAGGTTTGCAAGACGGTAAATCTTTCCAGAAGCAAACCGCCTCCTCATCTTTCTCCTATGGATCAGCTGGTTGGTTTGAACCACTGACCTTTTGACTTGCAGCCCAACACCTCACCCTGTATATGTGTTGATTAAAAGCCAAGGTCCATTTGCTGACATGCTTTAAACACCAGTCTACCCCAGCCAACTGCAAACAAGATATGTGCTTCCATACAGCTGGTCAACTCTCCTCTGCCGAGAAGAAAGGGCCCTTACTTTCTAGAACATAGATTTCTTTATGTAGGGAGCTGCCTTCTAAAGATCACTTAACACTTCACTGGGTTACTGCCTGTGCTGCAACCTCACAACTGCTTTGTTTACTGTGGATGCAAAAAAGCCAGACACACGTATAAATGCATACTACACAATAGCACAGTGGTTATGTGTTGGGCTGTTAATCTCACAGCCAGCAGTTCTACACTACCAGTGGTACCATGGGAGAAAGATGAGGCTTTCTGCTCCCGTAAAGATTTACAGCCTTGTAAACCCTGTACAGGGTCGCTATGAGTCAGAACCAACTCCACGGCACACAGTCACCAGCACCCACAGTGACAACAATGGGCTTAGGAGTAACAACTGAGTGAATGGTGCAGGACTGGGAGGGTTTCCTTCTGCTGTGGGAACTGACTCGAAGGCACCCAACAAAATCAACACAGTGACAACTCTGTTTCACAGTTTTGTTTTGTTTTTCAAAGAAGGAGGAAATAAAGTGACTGCAAAGTGGGGCTTGTTGAATTGGTAAGGTTAAGACCCTCTTCTTTCATGTATCCATTCATTCAATCATTCATTCAACAAACGTGTGCCAAGCAGATGCTCTGGACACAAATAGGTCAGAACTACCATTGACATGGCGAACCAAGCAGACAGACACCATCCCTTCCCCACTGGATAGTGAGGAAGGAGCTTGGTAGTCAGAAGCAAAGGGAGACATGCTGTAAATAAACTCCACATAGCTACTTTATGATGTTTTCTAATGCATGTGTCTGATAGAAGATGGAATGTGTACACCTAGTTGGCATTTGAAACCTGAGGCAAGGAAGATACTTTATGCATCTTTGTATTCACATTTTGCTATTGTTGTAAAGTGCCATTCAAGTTCGTTCCAACTCACAGTGACCCTATATAAGGTTTCCAAGGAGCAGCTGGTGAGTCTGAACCACTGACCTTATGGTTCAAACTGACCTTGAAGTCGAGTGCTTATTATATGGTGCCACACCAGGACTCCTGTGGTTCCCTGCTAACCAGTGAAATCCCTGGTACCTAACAGTTCCACAGGAAACAATGAATAAAGAAACAACTATTGGCTGTCTTTCTCTGTTAATACCTAAAGCTTTATATTAACTAGACCTCCATCATATTTTTTGCATTCGTGTCTTTTGGGGGGTGGGGGACAGGGGCCACACTCGGGGTATTTATGGCAGTCTCTGTCTTCCCAGCTGGCTGTTTGAAGGATTGGGCAGAGACAAGGCTGAGGAGCTGCTGCAACTGCCAGACACCAAGATGGGTTCGTTCATGGTCAGAGAGAGTGAGACGAAGAAAGGTGAGTAGCCACGGACTCGGCTTTCCCTGTGCAGGTGCTCCCGTAGGTCTTCTCCCACCTGACTCATTACCTGGCTTCATCATGTCTCCTCCTCTGACTTACTCAGATCAGTCTGAGGGCCTTAGCTCCCTGTAGCCTACACATGACTAGCAAGGCCAGCATAAAAACAAAAGGACTGAAATGGAGAGCTGGGACCTGGATGATCAACACAAGGCCCTATGGGAAACCCATCAACTGAGAGCAATGTGGAAGGCCAGGAGTGGGCAGCCCACTGGGCAGAGGGCCAAAGATTTTTACCTCTCTGCTCGTCTCTCTAGTGGATTACCCACCTCTGAGCTCAGTGTTCTGGTCTTTGAAATGGAGGGAGTGCCTAGTACTTCCGTTGTATGGTGAAAACCAAGTGACTAATATTTGTGCTGCCCCATAGACTTAGAGGAGCCCAACATCAGTGCCTTCTACACCTTAAATTAGCTTCGGGTATTGTGCTTTTAAGGAGCTCTGGTAGCGTAGTGGTTACGAATCAGGCTGCAAGCAGTTCGAAACTACCAGCGGTTCCGCGGGAGAAAGATGAGGCGGTCTGCTCCCGTAAAGATTTACAGCCTCAGAAACCCTGTGTAGGGTCGCTATGAGTCGGCACCGACTCCACGGCACACAACAACAACATTGTGCTTTTACCCATTTGTCATAATCTTGATCCTCTTGGCCTTGCATCCTGCTCATTAAGTAGTAGCGCAGCAAAACAGAAATAATGGGACCATTTGTACTTGTTTGAAGCAAGGCCCCTGCATTCTAGCGATGGCTGCTCCCATTAATAAAGAAACCACATCCTATCTCTAGACCTGGGGTGGGGAACATCCATCTAGCCTGCGGGCCGCATGTTGTTGTTGTTAAGTGCCATCGAGTCGGTTCCGACCCATAGCGGCCCTGTAAGGGTTTCCGAGGGTGTACATTTTTATGGGAGTAGAAACCTCATCTTTCTCCCGCGGAGTGGCTGGTAGTTTTGAACCACTGACCTTAAGGTTCGCAGTCCAATTTGTAACCACTACACTACCAGAGTTCCTTTGCGCGCCGCCGCATAAGGGCCTCAAAATCATTTGATCTGGCTCTGCCAAGGCAACCACAGCTCCAGCCATCACCTTGTTGTTGTTGTGAAGTGCCATTGATTGGGTTCCAACCCATAGCAATCCCATATAGGGTTTCCAAGTCGCGGCTGGTAGATTTGAACCGCCGACCTTGTGGTTCAGACCGACCTTGTGGTCTAGCGCATTATCCTGCAGCACTAATTAGATGTTTGGTCAAACTTAGCAGGCTAATTTTTAAGTTGATAATTCTGTATGGCCTGCGAATGATGTTATACATTTTAGCAGCAAAAAGGTTACCCACTCAGCTCTAGCCCATGGTTCCTTACCTGTAACTTGGGGTTAGCAACTGTAAATGCTTATTGTGTTGTTGTTATTAAGTGCCCTAGAGTCGGTTCCAACCCACAATGACTCTGTATAGAGTTTCCAAGAAGCAGCTGGTGAGCTTGGATTACTGACCTTGTGGTTCAAACTGACCTTGCAGTCCAGCACATTAACCCACAGCACCACACCAGGACTCCAAATGCTTAATATGTCTGTGATGTAGTAAAATCCTGGTGGGTTTGAACTGTCAACTTTTTGGTTAGCAGCCAAAAACATGTAGTTCAGTGTTTTAAAAAAAGACCAAAAAACTTACAAGAGTAAAAGAGTCAACAACTAAGACGTTCCCAAACAATAATATAATTTCAAATGTTGAAGATGTCTTTTCAGTTCTTAGCTGGCTGCCCACACACTCGCTCTCACAGAAGACAGAATGGAGTACCAAGAGTGTGTTTTCCATGCACCCACGAAGTGCCTGAGCTGTCTGATGCAGGAGCCCCTCACCCCAATAGGGAATCAGAAACCACAGATATTTCTCTCAAAACCCTGAATGTTCAGGGGGAGAGCTTGTCCCCAGAGGTCCCCAAGCTGCCCCTACTACGTGAAGGGTAGGGGAGAACCCAGAACTTACTTCTAAAAATAAAGATGCAGTCAGGGAACTGGGGAGCAGGCTCTGCTCTCTTGGGTATGTATGCAAAGTGCTGAGGATTTTCCACCTGCCACCCTCAGCTGCTCATCATACTTCTAGTCCTGGTGACATTACCAGAAGACATAGGTCAGGTTGACTCAGAGGGCAAGTCTGGGCAAGGCGGGGATGCCTACCCCGACGTTCTAAGGGGCCTCTCTCTGAGGACAAGTTTCACCACCTATAAAATATTTATAAATAATTCCTCCCAAGGTCTACCTGAGAACTGGCAGAGAAGTTGCTTGGAAATTGCTATCCCTTGCCCAGCATAGACAGCAAAGCCCCTCTCATCACTAGCTCCTTTTCCCTTTCCACTGTCTGGAGTGTTTCTTGCTCATAAGAGCTCAGGAGACAGGACTGGGAGGGCCCAAGCCCAGCCCGCTCCCTTTCCATTTTGGGGAAATGGAGGTGACTAGAGGAGAAGACACTTGCCTCCAGGCATTCACAATGCTGGTTCTACTTTTGCAAACCTACTGGACATCACTGGGAGATTAGATACATCTTCTACATGTTTCTTAGGATTGCCCATAAAAATGTCTTAGCGGTCATGTTTTCCACATTTCTGAGAAAATTTAGCCTAAGTCCGAGGGAATGGGGACTCAGAAAGGGGACATCACTGTAAGCCCCCCAGTGCAGCAGGGACTAGAGGGGAGAAATGGCAGTTTGTTTAAAGACAGTGGCCTTAGTAAAGTCTTAGGCATGAGTGTAGGTAGTAATGAATGTAGGTACCAGAGCTGCAGGTTGCAATCAAACTATAATTGTTACATTTGGCCTCAGAAGCCACAGAAGGGTGTGGAAACATCCCAATACTTACCTCAAAAGCCGAGAGAACTTGTACTTAAAAGCCTGCAATTGAGATATGATGAACACATACAGACCACTAAAATAACACAATCCTGTGGAAGCCATGGTGGTGCAATGGTTAAAGTGCTAGGCTGCTATCTGAAAAGTTGGAGGTTCAAACCCACCAGCTGCCCCGTGGGAAGAGGACATGGCAGTGAGCTTCTGTAAAGATGATAGCCTTGGAAATCCTACAGGGCAGCTTTCCTTTATCCTACAGGGTCGCTGGGCATCAGAATGGACTTGACAGCACTAGGTTTATAAATGGGTGCTATAGTTAATGTCCTCATCTGCTCTCCAAAAGGTTGGAGGTCGAGTCCACCAAGAGGTGCCTTGAAAGAAAGGCCTGGCACTCTCCTGCCAAAGAAACCATCCACTGAGAACTCTGTGAGCACAGTTCTACTCTGACACACACAGGGCACCATGAGTGGGACCTAATTATGGAAATCATCCACTGAGAACCCTGTGGAGCACAGTCCTACTCTGACACACACAGGGCACCATGAGTGGGATCTACTTATGAAAACTCATCCATTGAGAACCCTGTGGGCACAGTTCTACTCTGACACACATGGGGCACCATGAGTTGCCACCAATGCCACACCAAGTAGACAGTATGAGCTATGTGGTTGGAAAGATGTCACTTAAAATGCTTGGGTGCCATGTCTGGGTGTCACATTCTGTCAAAACTGAGAGAAATCTCTCACCTCAGTTGTTTGGTTAGCTGGGTGTCTTTGGGGAAGGTTCATGGAACACTGCGGATTTCGTGTCTCCTCCTCAGGTTTCTACTCGCTCTCCGTGAGACACCGGCAGGTGAAGCATTACCGCATCTTCCGCCTGCCTAACAACTGGTACTACATCTCCCCCAGACTCACCTTCCAGTGCCTGGAGGACCTGGTGAACCACTATTCTGGTAAGCAGCCCCACCTCACTACCTGTGCTGTGGTGCCCTCAGTGGAGGTAGGGTCCTCTCACCTGCTCGGCTCTGGTTAACTCAGGCTGAAGCCTACCACCTGGGAATGCTGCCTACTCTCAGAGTCATCCTCCCTCACCTGTCCTGTGTTCCTAACTGCAGGCAGCGTGGGTCAGCCGTGCCCTTTGGAGCTCTCTGCAGCTTTGTTCTCAAAGGCCAGGCATTCCCCTTTTCTGTGCATTAAAATCCTCCTCATCCTCCAAGGCCAATGTCAGCGCAGCTCCGGGACACAGTCTGCCCTTGAGTCAGCCTGGGTGCTGCGCAGTCTCTGCCCCACACACCCAGTGCTTCTCTTCTGGGTATGCTCCTTATGCCAGCTTCCCAGTACCATCGAGTCAGTTCCCACTCAGAGTGGCCTTGTAGGGCAGAGGAAAACTGTTCCTTAAGGTTTTCAAGCCTCATCTTTCTACCCTGGATCAGCTGGTGGGTTTGAACCTCGGGAGCAGCAATCAATCTTGTAGTTAGCAACCCAACCCTTAGCCCTCTGAGCCACCAGGGAGGGCTCTTTCATGTTGTCTTGTTTGAGATCTACTCTACACACTCTAAAGACCAGAGATTGGATTATATTCATCTGTGTGTCCTCTCTGGGTCCAGGAGACGGATATGGCAGGCCCAGGCTGACCAGAGCAGGGGCATCTTCCAAGATGATGGGCAACTAGGATGGTTTGGATGCAGGTGAAAGTAGAGGGCAGCATCAGAAAAGTAAAAGTTGAGTTTAACTGTGAAATATATTGAATGTAGTTTGATTTTTTCTGTATGAAAAATTGGCTCAGCTTCCAAATAACACAGTGGTTAAGAGGAAGCTCTGAAAGTTCCATGTTCATTTCCCAGATGGGCTCCCTGTGATGTTCTCCCAACAGTGTGATGCAGAGACCAACTGTTGCTGAGTGCAGGGACTGTTTTTAGCAGTGTGCCTAGAACATGAATCAGAGCCACCACTAAATGTAAACTCATCCCTCTTCCCTCCTCGTAAACTCATCCCTCTTCCCTCCTCGGTGCATTGCAGAGGCTTTTGTTTCATTGTAACTCTCTCCATTCTAGTCTCAGGACATCCAGCCTCACACCCCTGGGCATCTTTGCTAGTGTTTTTAGGTGGCAGGTTTTGAGCTGAAGAAGCAAAGGGCATTTTTTCAAGGATAATAAAAGGAATAAAACGCAGCCTTTACTGAGCCTCCTGGTCTTAGAAAAGCCCTGTGTAGGAGGGAAAAAGGACCACTTGAGAGAGGCAGGCCCAAGATCCCATCTGGCTTTACCACAAAGGTGCTGGGTGAGGCCAGGTCCTGGACCTCTCGGGGTCTCGGGGTCCAGGTAGGAGAGGTACACAAGTGCAGACACATTGTAGGGACTGTGGTGAGTGTTATACCGTGTAACGTGTGCAGCCTGGCACATGGGTGAGACAAAAATTAATCATAACAAATATCATTTCTGTGACAGCTGAAGACCTAGCAGGCAGATATAAGTGAAAGAGGAAGGGAGCCCCGGAAAAAGGCACCCCCTAAGTGATTATGAGTAAACACTAGCTGTGGTATTGACCTTAATAACATTAATTACAGGGGTGAAGACCATAAGATTTGCATACAGAAAAGCAAACATCAAAAGAAGGTGTGGCCCAGCAAAACTGGCACAACCTCAGGCTCCCCGGCCAGGGACACCTGGCAGATGTTTGCCCACCAGAAAATCTCACCCCACTACAAAAAGAAAGCTGTCCTTTCCAAAGCCTTTACACCCCATTGAATCGCTAAATGGTTTATAAGATTACCAGTTCATTTCTGCAAACAACTGACATTCTTCCTATGCCCTTCAGGACCCCAAAGTGGAAACAGTGTAGCCAATGCTAACCTCCCATTAGATGCAAACCATGAGACTCTTGGTGTGGTGCTGTAGGATCAGCATTGGACTTGGAGTCACAAGGTTGGCAGTTCAAACCCACCAGCTTCTCCTCAGAAACTCTATACAGGATCACTATGAGTCAGAAGAGACTTGACAGCATTTCACAACAATGGCCCAGTGGATTCACTGGGTGGTGCAAACTAGTGGTTTAATGAATTCACTGAAAAGTTGAAGATTCAAGTCCAGTTAGAGGTTCCTCACAAGAAAGGCCTGGTGACTTACATCTAAGAATACGGGCTTTGAAAACCCTATAGAGTTCATTCTACTCGGATGGACAAGGGGCTGACTTTATGGTAACTGGTTGGTCATTGTGTTTCGAGTCCATGAGAGATGGGCTTGGATCCTACTTCTGTGGCTAGGAGCTTGTGACTTGATCTCAGGATCCTCAATTTCTTTAAAAATCTACCATGACGATACTGACCACACCAAGTTGCCGTGGGGGTTCAGTGAGCATGGCACGTGTTACTTGAGGATGAGTCTGAGTTCATTTGCTCTCTGTGCACATGTCTCTTTCCAACAAAGTCCTAACCTGAGAAGAAAAAATGCATTTGAGTTGTGGTGTTGATGACGAATCCTGAAAATACCATGAACTGCTAGAAGAACAAACAGATCTGTCTTGAGGAAGAAGAGCCAGAAGCCTCCTTAGAACTGAGGCTAGCAAGACTTAGTCTGCTGAACTTTGGACATGTCGTCAGGAGGGACCAGTCCTTGGAGAAGGGCATCATGCTTGGTGGAGTGTCAGGAAGATGCCCCCAACAAAATGGACTACCACAGTGGTTGCAAGAATGGTGTAAACACAGTGACAATTGTGAGGATAGCGCAGGACCAGGCAGTGTGTTGTTCTGCTGTGCACGGAGTGCCTGCGATTTGGAGCAGATTGGAAAGCACCTCACAACATTCGCCTCAATAAGGAAGAAGTTTCTCCACCTCACTTGGGGATTGCAGTTAATTTCTCTCAATTGTGCATCTGTTTTGGTCTCCCTCACCTCCTAACCTTGAATTCCTTTCAATTTCCAACCAGTGACACGTAATTATTTTGGAATCACATCTAATTAAGTTTCCCTTGAACCTCATGGTCTGACGGCTCATTTCTCTTTATGCACCCTTGTGAGTGGACGTAGGAGTTCACAGTGAGAGTCAGGCAGGAAGTTTTGAGGCAGACATTACACAGATGCCTTCTTCAGAAAGCCTGGACTTATCACTGTAACCCACCTTCCTTCAGTTCTCTGGCCTGAGAGCTCCAGCGAGAAGGTGGAAGGAGTGGCCTGTCAGATATGATGTGGGTGGGGTGGGTAAGACATACAGAGATGGACTGGTTCTACTTGGGGACCCTGAATTTCCCAGTGACATAAAAACTCTGGGGTCTTCAACCTGAATCTATAAGAATGCCCAAGGCACAACCAAGCAAAAGCACCCCCACAAAGAGATGGTAACGCTTCTGTGAGAAATGGACCATGGAGGCCCAGAGATTGAACAGTAGCCAGAGGAAAGCAAAATCCATTGGCTTGATTTCCATTCTCATTGTGCATGAATATGAAAAGAGATGTTTCTTTGTCTATTTCCTTTCTTTTGTCCTTTGTCTTTTTCTTTGTTCTCCCTTACCATATCTTTGTCTTGTTTGTGCTTTTTTTACTTTGCCTTCTGGGCTCCTTTCTCTCATACTCTCATTCTTGCTTCTTCTGTCTTCTTCCCTGCCTCCCTCCCTGCACTCTTTTCTCCATCCCTTCTTTCTTTCCACCCTCCACTCTGTTCTTTCTCCTTCCCTCTTTTTTCTTCTTTTCCTCTTCCTCCTTCCATGACCATTCTCACCTCCTTTCTTCTCACAAGTACACTTGACTCACTGATGCTGGTTGGAATGCCGTTCTGTGTCCATGGGGGAAGTGCACTGGGCACGGTCCACCTGTGCACACAGACTTCACCTGTGAGAGCCTCAGTGAGAGACCACTGGAGACCCTGGGAGTTGAGGTCGGGAATTGTAAGACATTTGAGGGCAGACTGTTTTAGATTTACCTTTGTGCACAACTGCCTTGCTGTGAGCTTTGACCCAATGAGCACTTGGCCAGGGTTTCTCGCTTGTCAGCTTGATCCTTGTGCTGCGCAAGAGGACATGGTACGTGGCTCAGAGGGGCTAATGGTGGCTTCCCACCAGATGTGGTGTGAAATTCAAAGCCAGATTTAGCTGATTCTAGATCTGAACTCTTCCTGCTTTCTCGGTCTTCCTAAGTACAAGGAATATTCAGGGCACAGAAGTATTTCCTGAAAGATTGATGCATGATCCTCAGCCTTGCCACTGTCTGCCATGACCCTGTACTAATCCTGGCCTCAGTTTCCCTGTGTGAACAACCACAGAGTCCCATGCTGTGTAGCATTCCCCATCACTAACCAGGTGTCCTCTCTCTCCCCCCGCCCCCACCAGAAGTGGCTGATGGCCTCTGCTGCGTACTCACCACACCCTGCCTGGCACAAAGCACGGTTACTCCTACCGCAAGGGCCCCCAGCTCACCGGTCACCCTGCGTCAGAAGACATTTGACTGGAAGAAGGTGTCCAGGTAGGGTACCTGGCTTGTGTGTGCTGGCTGTGTGTGTGTGGGCTGTGTGGGGGCTGCATGTGTGT
>NW_006408519.1:41286442-41293208 GCF_000296735.1 Chrysochloris asiatica | reverse complement strand
GTCAGCATGGGGTTCTGGCGCATGAACATAGTGGGCCCTGCTAGAACATAGGGCGGGTACCACAAGTAGCTGAAGACTTGTCAGATCCCACAGACTCGGGAAGACACCCCTGTGCTCATAGTCACTAAGACCTTCGGTTCAGGGCTCCAAATGCTTCCAAGTTGCTGTTCTTTGCTCTGTGTCAGCAATGAAGCACACTGTATCACCGGCATCTATTTGATAAGCTCCTAGAAAGCCCTGTTAGCTGATGACCAAGTCGGTTCACAGAGACCCTGCACCCAACAAAAGCAAATGCTGCCCAGTCCTGAGGCAGCCACACACATAAATCTTGTGTTAATGTCAAGCTGTGTCAGACCCCTCTCAGAAAGCATCAGCATGGTGAGGATATTCAGGAACTTGCTGTGTTTTCTACACAACTTTCTCTCATAAGCCTAAAACTGCCCTGAAATTTAAGATCTACTTAAATTTACAGAAAGTTGGGAGTTTTAGCCATTCAAGAAAATGGGTTCAGACAGGTAGAATGTCCAAGATCAGCTGCAAAGGTGAGACCCAGAATTAGAGTAATGATGATATTGACCTAACCTTTTTGTTCCTTCCTGTTCTCCTCTGTGTTCCTGTCTTCTTCCCTGCCTCTGGCCCCATTCTTCCCGCCCCCAGACTGCAGGACGGTTCCCAGGGAGCAGAGGGCATGCTAGGCGTGGATGAATCTTTGTTCAGCTATGGCCTTCGGGAAAGCATCGCTTCATACCTCTCACTGACTGGGGACGACGGCACCTCTTTTGATCGGAAGAAGAAAAGCGTCTCCCTGATGTACAGTGGGAGTAAGAGGAAGAGTGCCTTCTTCTCCTCCCCACCCTACTTTGAAGACTAGCTGGAGAACCACCACCCTGCTATGTGTCAGAAGAAATGGGGCTTCAAACAATTTGCTGGGGACCCGAGACCCTCTTCCAGAAGTCAAAAGGAGCCCATGGAGACTCAGACTCTCATCTTCTCACCTACATGGTGACAAAAGCCACACTTTCCTGGTGCCTGATTGGTGTGGTGACGTCATAAATGTTGACTCATGACCTGAAGAGGCAGTGTTTCAAAAGAACTTCCTCACACATGTGTGTATGCACTTCCCCAGAGAGTGCGCAAGGAATGTTCCAGAAAGTGCACACACTGTAGTCATTCGAGAGAACTCCTACAGGAGAAAATGGACCTAAAGCAGTGGCTGACAGAAGACCCGGGTTTGCGGACTAAGACTTTGTTAGCCCATCCATACGGAGACCTTGGGCACACACCTCTTCTTGGAACTCAGCAACACTAAGCAGCAGCTTTCCTTATTAGTTTGTTTTGTGAGGAACCCGGGAAGATGCCGGGGATGGAAGGAGCCACGGAGGTCCCTTGCAAAGACTCAATTCAAGAGATACCTTTGGCTGATACCTGAGACCATGCCAGAAGTGCAGATGTGAGTGGTCTCACGCTCTGAAGGGGGAACACAGCACGAGAGAGGGGTTAGCAATCGACAGGGAAGCAGAAAGTGGTCCTGGAATCCAGCCAGTTTTCATGATGCTCAGTTGGGGCTTTGCAACATAGAAAGAGCATCTCAGATTGCATTAATTCCTGTATAAGATGCCAAACCAACCAACCAACCAACCAACCAACCAAAGGATGATGAGGACTCAGCTCCCAGCTCATACTCACAGAGTAGAGAGGGGAGGGATGTATAAACAAATGTGAAAATCATGTGAGCAATCAGAGAGCTGTGGGACCTGTGCTCAGATCGGGTGGGGGGTCCAGATGGTCCTGTTTAATAAGCAGGACCTTCAGATAGAGTGATGAATGGTTGGAGTGAGGAAGATATTTTTGAAAAAAAGAAATAGATGAGTTCTAAACAATGAAGCCACTCGGTATTTTATTCTAAGAGGGGTCTGGCATTCACATGAAGAAAAATGCTGAGCTGGTGGAAAGATGAGGAGAGAGTGGGTTAATCCCAGTGCACATAATTCTCTGTGAGGTGGGATAGCAGAGAGGCCAAGGGTGGGAGTCCACTAGATCCTGTGAGGAAGGGGTTTTGAAGGAACTGAGGACTCACTGGCTCTGGGGGTGGTGGTGGCAGGAGGGTGCATATGGAATTCTTGGGTCTGCTGGGAGAAGTCTTTCTGGTCATGGGTACATTACGTGGAACTGAGGTCACCGGCCCCGTACGAGTGTCTGCATTTTCATGATTTTCTATACCGTTAGACTCCAGTGTGTCTACCCAAGCTGACACTGTGGTTTCCTCAACAATCCCAAAGGGTCTGTTTCAAAGGGACCAGCCACCGTGTAGGGGACAAATGTGACAGTGTGGATGGACAATGGCAGCTTCACCAGGCAACCTCTCAGACGGACCCCAGATGTTTGTAGATGCTAGTCTATTGTTTTCCGTTGTGAATAATGTGATTGGAATGTTTGTGGGGCCCCTGGGAGGGACGTCTGAGTGGGAAGCTTAACACTTTGCTAAATCATGTATTTATTCTTGATTAAAATAAACTTAATAAATATCGATCTCTTGGAATGTGGGAGAGCTTCATAGGGGGGAAGTGGGTAGGTGGTTTATGCAGAAACTCTGTGGGGTTTGAAGTTCCCAGCCATCATGCAATGGGGTGTGGAAGGTGGAAAGGGACACTCAGAGGATCTACTCTGCCCAGTCCCACAACCTCCCCTTGAGGGAGAACCTTAGGAAGAGCCAGTTTTGTTGCATCAGACTTGAAGGTGGGCATATGGAGTGGACTCAGAGAGAGACCAGTCCTTAGTTGTTATTATGAAATTTCAGCACCTTACCTCTAATGTCCTGCATCTCACTCCTGTCTGCACTTTGCTTAGAGTATATTTTGGATGCCTACTAAACACTGGAAGGACCTCTGGTAGCGTAGTGGTTACAAATCGGGCTGCGAACTGCAAGGTCAGCAGTTTGAAACTACCAGCTGTTCTGTGGGAAAAAGATGAGGCTTTCTGCTCCCGTAAAGATTTACAGCCTCGGAAACCCTGTACAGGGTCGCTATGAGTCAGAACCGACTCCACGGCACATAACAGCAACAACTAAACACTGGACTGCTAACCACAAGATCTGTGGTTCAAACCCACGAGCCACTCTTCAGAAACCCTATACACAGTACTATGAGTCAGAGCTGACTCGACAACAATTAACAATTAAACACAAGGCACTGCTCTAGGAATGAAGAACCCATGAGGTCTTTGGAAACATGCTGTTTGACAGGAATAAATAGGAAACTTTCCTACAGTGCTAAGACCCTGCAAGAAATACCCATGCTTCCCTGGGTGGGGGGATGAGGGGTAGTTCTTTAGTTAAGATGCCAGAGATGTATGTTCCTTCCCACCAGGGCCTTGAGGACCACCAGAATGCTCACATCGGAAATTGTATATGAATGAGAACAAGAAAAGAGTCAACATATTTGTTCTTTAAGCTGCTTTAGTGCTGAGGTTCCTTGTTAAACAGCTTAGGTTTTTGCTGCCAATTGTATAGAAACAATCATACGATTTGCACTAAATGAGGTGCCTTCATATAAAACTGAACAGAAGCAGCAAAATACAAGACAAAACAAGATTTGAGCAAATTGCTGAATCAACTTACTTATTCCTCTACGCCAGGACCAGCTGTTACTGCTGTTAATAGCCATTGGGTCTGCCCCAGACTATGGTAGACGGATGCCCTATGGGATGGAATGCTGCCCAGGCCTTGTCATCCCCATAACCAGTTGTAGACAGGGCCACTGGGATCCAAAGCTTTCACTGGCTCATTTCACTGGAAGCAGACCAACTAGCATCTCTTCCTAGTGTGTCTTAGTCTGGAAGTCTCCCTAAAACCTATTCATTATATAGCAAGATGCAAGCCTCCACCGGCAGATGTGGAGTCCTGGTGTGGCGCTGTAGGATATGCACCGAACTGCTAACCACAGGATCTGCAGTTCAAACCCAACACAGGGTCACTGTGAGTCAGAACGGACTCAGTGACATTTAATAACAATGACAGACAGACAGTTAGTGGTTGGTTGGGTTTGAGGTATACTAGCTGGGAATGGAGACCAAGAATTCTACCATGGAATCACTACTGCCCATGGCGCGGTTTATTTACCAACTAAAACAACACTATAGAAAAATAAGACTCCATTCACAACACCAACCCAAACTATAGCATTTGTAGAAATTTGCTTCCTAAAGATTTCACCAAACCTTAACAGAGAAAAGTTCAAAATGCTATGAAAATACCTAAAGGAGGCAAAAATACTATGTTCATGGGTTGATGACTTAATATAATTCAAGAATACAAAGTTTAACATCATAAAAGTACATATATTTTTTTCTGAAATTAATTGCTAAATTGTATGAAGCTATACTCAAATTTCCAGTGTGAGGATAATCTCTGGACTCAACAAACTTATTCTAAAATATACATGGAAGGTCCATGAATACTGTGGTCGTATTTGAGTAAGATGAGCAGAGAAGAGGGTGTTTATTCAAGGAGACAGAAATTAACCTGGGAGAAAGAGCCTGAGCCACACCCACCATCTCCACCATGAGTAAATGGGACTCAGTATCAAGGAAACTCTGTGATCCAGGTACTGTGCTCAGAGCTGCTAAGAAAGTAGCAAGAGAGCTGCTAACCACAAGGTTGGTGGTTCAAATCCACCAGCCACTCCGTGGGAGAAAGATGAGGCTGTCTTCTCCAGTAAAGATTTATAGTCTCGGAGACCTTATACAGGTGGTTATGTATCAGAATCAACTCAGTGGGTTGGGTTTGGTTTGGTTTGGTTTGGGTGATACAAAAGGAACCCTGGTGGTACCATAGTTAAGCACTCAGCTGCTAACCAAAAGGTCAGTGGTTCGAACACATCGGTAGCTGGTGGGTTGAGCTAACAACATTGCTGTTAGCAGCCAAGTACTTTAACCACTGTGCCATCATGGATCCTCCCATGACAATAGAAACTTGAAATAGATCATTTGTCTAAAGAGGAACCTGGGATTCAATGTCTGAATCCAGATTAAGATCATGAAACAGAACAGCATCTTTTATAACATTAAAAACAAAACAAAACAATCACATTACAAAAGACACTTGACTCAACAGGAGAAGAAAAAGGGAGGTCTTAAGAGGCTATGGGGTTTCAAGTTCAGGCACGCATTACTGTGAGGGAGCCCTGGTGGCTTGGTTGCTCACTGCAAGGTCAGCGGTTTGAATCCATCAGCCACTCTGAGGAAGACAGGTGAGACTACTTCAGTACAGAATGCCATTGCTGTTGTTAAGTGCTGTTGATTCAGTTCCATCCCATAGTGACAACACCAACAATAGAATTTCCTATAGGGTTTCCAAGGAGCTGCTGGTGAATTTGAACTGCCGACATTGCGATTTAAACAGACATTGCAGTCAAGTGCTTATCTTATAACACCACACCAGGACTCCTCAGTAAAGACGGTTGTTGTTTAGTGCCATTGAGTTGGTTCTGGCTCATAGCGACCCTATATAGGGTTTCCAAGAAGCAGCTGGTGAGCTTGAACTGCCGACCTTGCAGTTCAACCCAACCTTGCAGTCCAATGCATTAATCTACAGCACCACACCAGGACTTTAGGAAATCCTATTTGGCAGCTCTACTGTAGCCTATAAGGGCCAAAATGAATTAGAATAAACTCAGTGGCAATAGGTTCTTGGCGTCAGTGGGGTGATCCAAATAGCTAATGTACTCAGCTGCTAATCATGAGGTTGTGGTTCTAGTCTACCTAGAGGTACCTTGGAAGAAAGGTCTGGGAATCCACTTCTGAAAAATCAGCCTCTGAAAACCCTGTGGTGCACAGCTCTACTCTGACCCACATAGGGCCCCTGCAAGTGGAAGTTGGCTCCAGAGCCTCTGGTTGGCTAGTTTGTATAGATAAGAATTGCACCCAAGGCCTGGGTCTTAGCTCAAGTCTGTTTCATCATAGGCCTAGACTTTTTCTCTTACATCCTGAGACCCCAAAGGAGCCCCCGGATCCTGGAAGAAGCAGCCTCACACTGTGGGAAAACCCAGCTAACGAGGCTCCTTCTTCTCTCTGCATTCTTTGGTAACGACATTAAACCTCTCAAAGCCTCAGAGTTCTCGTCTCTGAGTTGGAAGTAAAGACCCTGTACCAGTCAGTGCCAGGAATCTATGAGACAAAATACTGAAAGTGCTTTGTGGCCCCAAGTGTGCTAAAAACAAACAAAAGCACTGTGGGAAATGATACCACACTTCCTTCCAACACTGGGGATAGAAACACCATATGACCCAGTGAGATCGGCAAGGTTTTGTATCAACATGACGGGGACTGGGTTCTCTGTGGTTTGGCAGTCAAGCTGTAGTAATGCCCCAAGATGAGAGCTAATATGATGTGATCTTCTCCAAGATTGATTGCTATGAGCAACCAATCAAATGAAAGGATGTTTCCTTGAGGGAGTGGTCTGCTTACAATAGGTTGGATACTCCAGCAAAGCTTACCTGCTTTTTGCTGGGTCTGGATCCTGCATCTGGCTTGCTATCTGACCTCTGGTTGTTTGGACTTGAGCCAGTGGTCTATTAATTCTGGGACTCATCAGAATCCTGCCATCTTACTTTGGTTCATGTCAAACCCGTCCCCCAACCCATGTACCATCAGTTAGCAATATTGACTTCTAGTCACTTGAACTACTCAATGCCTTCCTGGGTTTTCTGCAACTTTCATCTTTCAGACTCTGCCAACCTCCTCCTTGTTGTGTGAGCAGTACTTATATATA
>NW_006408519.1:41274084-41285897 GCF_000296735.1 Chrysochloris asiatica | reverse complement strand
ATATAAGTTTCGATGGTTTTGCTTCTCTAGAAAACCCAGCCTAAGACACCCAGAAATAGCACTGTAAGATGACATATCCTCGAGAAATAAGAGCAGTGATAAGAACAGATATACGCACACCCGTGTTCCTCACAGTGCTATCTATTCACAATCGCAAAAAGATAGAGACAGCCTAAGTGCCCATCATCAGATTAATGGATAAAGCAAAACAAAACAAAAAAACCAAGGGTTCACACACCCAATGAAATACTACTTTAATGCAACATTCAAGAATAGCAATGAATCTGCAAAACACCTCATAACCTGGATGAAGCTAGCAGACAGTGTGCTGAGTGAATCATGAAAGGACAAATAATGTTTGAGACCACCACTGTAAAATGGAGTGCGGTGGTCCCCTACGATAAGCATTTGACTGCAGATCACAAGGTCTGCAGTTTGAATCCACCAGCTTTCTACTCCCTCAAAGATGTCGTGACTCAGAAACCTTACACAGGGTCGCTCTGTGTCAGAACTGACTCGAGGACACTTAACAACAACCATCATCAGAGTCAAAGTCAAGAAGAGATTTACACAGAGATAGAAACATCCTGTGAAGGCCACCAAGGGTGGGAGGGGAAGACGGGCTAGCTCACTAACTAGCGAGTAGACACATATTTACTTGGGTGAAAGAAAACACAATATACAATCGGGGACGTCAGCACAAAAGGATCAAGCAACGGAGGACACTGGGAGGAACACAAGAGTTAAGGGAAACAAGTAAATACTATTATACACATAACTTGCAATAACAGTAAAAACAATGGCCTACCAGGGGATCCACAGACAGACATTCAATCTGAACAGGGCTGGGAAGGCAATAGGACTCTGCCTAGGATTGTATATAGGCTTGGCAGAGGATACTTCTACACTTGTATTCACCTGAGCTACAAATATATCCATAAATATAGTAGAGCGGATGTGGAGAGAAAAGTTACGTAAACTTCTTAGCCAGAACCAAACTCCTTGAGGGAATGAACTGAGGCACTGAGCCTGGGGTCCCAAGATCACGGTCTCAAGGAACCTCAAGGTCAGTTGGCATACCATAGTCCACAAAGACCATGTTCTGCATCCTACTTTGGTGAGTAGCAACTGGGTCTTAAAAGCCTTTGAAGTGGCCATCTAAAGTGTAACTTGGTCTCTCCCCACCCAGAAAAAAGAAGAGTAAAGAAAATAAAAAACATAGGGAAGCCATTAGTCTAAAGGTCTCATGGACCATGTGAACCCCAACCTACTTGACTCTGGTCCCAGAGGAGTTAGATGGGGCCCGACTATCACTGCTAACTATTCTGAAAGGGACCACAATAGGCGAGCCTGGAGAGTGGGAGAAAATGTGGGACAAAACTCAAAATCATATAAAAGCTCAGACTTACTGGTCAGGCATAGACTGGTGGAACCTCCAAGACTATATAGCCTTTAGACACACTTTAGGCCTGGAACTGAACTCAACTTTCAACCCAACAATTATTGTTGTGAAGTGCCTCAGTGACCCTGTATAGAGTTTCTGGATTTGAACCACCGATCATATGATTCAAACTGACCTTGCAGCCCAGTGCTTCCCCGACAGTGCCACACAAGGCGTATAAGGTGAACATTAACAGTAGGGAGGCATGCACCTTTAGAACAATCAACCAAACAAAAGTATTTTCCCAGAGCTAAAGCTCCAAAGGCAGGAGGGAAGGCAGAATGAAACCAGTAAAGACAGGGGGCAAGTGTAAAGAGAGCTGTTACATGGTAGAAACTGCAATCAATGTTACAAAACAAAATTGTGTATGAATTGTTGAATGGAAAACCAATTTTCCTTGTAAACTTTCACCCAAAACACAATAAAAAAACAAACAAATAAACAAAAACTTAACAACAAAACATAAAAAACAAACCAAAAAACACACTGCCGTTGAGTTGTTTCTGACTCAGTGGCCAGAGTACAACTACCTCCTAGGGTTTCTGAGGTTGTTAAGCAGACAGCCACATCTCTCTCCTATGGAGTGGCTGGTGGCTTCCAACAGTTGACCCTCCAATTAGCAGCTGAGTGCTTAACTAGTGCTAAACAAATATACTATATTAATTACCATCAGTGGAGTATCTCTTGCCTGATGTTTTACTAGGTCTGGCCCCAAAATTTGAAAAAAAAGACTTCAGATTTAATCTAGGGATTAAATTCCCACCTCACATTCTCTTCCCAAACATCAGTGATTAAAGAACACGCTGGAGAACTGCTAATAGCTGAAGTATTTTAGTTTTCTCCCTTCCAAACAATTTCCCAGCATCCTAAAGGCGGCTGGGAGCAATTGTCAAAGCTGCTTCAAAATGACTAAAGCAGATGGGAAGGGTTATTTTTAAATACACTGTCATTTGTTAAAACAGATGAATTTTTCAAATCCCTCAAACACCTAAACCCCCAGAATGCAAATTCTGCAAGCTGAGCTTGTTGGAAGGCAGTTTGGGAGTCTTCTGGGTCCTTGTGGGTGTCTTGTTTCTGAAAAGGCCTTGGAAGAGTCCCTACAGGGTTCATACCAACGCAGAAAGTCTGTGACAAACACTGAGCTCTGTCTCCCAGAGTGACGGTGACAAGTGACATTTTACCCCCACACCTACTTGAGGAAATAGGATTTGGTTTTTTGTGTGTGTGTTTTTTTTTTTCAATTTTTCAGGTGATATCAGTTATGTCCTCAAAATCACACTAGAGTAAACTAGATTCTAATCCCATCTGTGTGACATTATTGTGAGAATAGAGTCACACACAGAGAGACATCCATCAACAATCCAGAGGGACACCAAGAAATGCCCAGGGCTACTGAAGTCAAAAGAGATGAGTCAGATCTTCCCCTGGAGCCTGACCCTGCCCACATCCAGAACTCAGACTTGTAGCCTTGATCATTTGGAGATCATTAATGTCTGCCCCTTAAAGCCACCCACTCTGATATTCTGCTTCGGCAATGCTGGGAGATTAAGACTGTCTGTTTGCCACACCAGGATTTGAAGACTGTTTGTCTCAGATCTCCTGCCATGCAAATGGACTCTCTTCAAATGAGTAGCTTCAAGAAAGCTTGAATCAAAGCACAAGATATACAAGAAGGGGTTGTGGGAGGCGGAGGGGTAGCCTGTGGGCTCCTGGTCCCAGCTCTGAGCACTCCACCCCTTATGTGTTCATTCGGTGTCTGATGTTAATCACTGAACATCTACTACATGACTCGTTGTGAAACAGACTCGGGGCGCCATGAGAAGAAGACACCTGGCACTGGTGATAAATGTTTACTGATGTTCGAAGTCAAGGCTGATGGAGGCCACGTGAGGGGGCTTCAAAAAGCTCATGGAAATATTAACATTTAAAGACGAACTTTCTGAAGTCCTCCTATATAAAGGGGTCCAGTTCTCAGCAAAAAGGTCTAGAAGGCTTCCCTGAAGGAGGAGGAGGGCAGGTAAGAGGAGGATGGGAGAAAAGGGCGCCCTCAGAGGAAGACCCTGTATGAGGCAGACAGGAACACAGACTCTTTATGGATCACCAGAAGCCCCTGCGGCTGAGGGAGGAAGGTGGAGTGGCTGGTGGCACTGCTTCCTGTTGGGAATGGTCACAATGTTGGTCTAGCATCAGTGTGGCCACACAAGGACGCTTCTGCTGCTCCTCTTATGGCCAAATGTGGGGTCACTGGAAAGCTGGACGAACCAGCTGCAGGTACATGGTTGGTCTGAGAGAGATTCATTCAGCCCATGGTGGTGACGTCACTGGTCCCCCATAGTTCTGTGGGAGCACAGTGGCTCTGTGGGATAAGCACTGGACTGTGAACCACAAGGTTGGCAGTTCAAACCCACCGACTACTCTATGGGAGAAAGACGAGGCTTTCTGTTCCCACAAATATGCACAGCCTCAGATGGAGGCAGAGACAATGAAGTGGACAGAAGGAGGGCCTGGGGACTCTGGACTCAAGGATGGAGAAGGGCTGTGTGCTAGCGGCAGGGGGGCAGGTGTGTGGGGTGTACCCTTTGGTTGTTTGATGATGCATGCAGGGGATTGTGATCGTTGCAGTGAAACAAATTACGATAGGATGAATGTAAAGATAATGTTCACCCATGTAAACTAACACATAGTTCACATTAAAAACTTAAAAAAAAAAAAGTTGTATAGCCTCGGAAACCCTATATGGGGTCTCTATATATTGGATCTGATTCAACAGCACTTAACAATAATAGTCTTGGGATCGCTTCCTTGCCCACTCAAATCCCTCCTCCTCCCAGTTCTCAAGTATCAAAACAATTGTGAAGATGGCACAGGACTACTGTGAATGGGGTCTCTGTGAGTCAGAACTGACTCGACAACACATAAAAACCTCCCAGTTCTAAAAGAAATCTCCCTGAAATACTGATCTCAAGTCCACCAGCTTCCCAGGTGTCTCCGAACCCTCCAGTGGTTCCCTACGCACCCGAGACAAATCTCACTCTCTGTAGTAGGACCTGGCACACTTCTGTTCTTCCCAGCCTCAGCATCTCTGCCCATCTGGGATCTTTCCCGCCAGCCACAGCACACAGCTTGAAAATTCCCACGCACAGCCAAGTTCTCCTTCTTTGCCAGATCTCGGCCCATCAGCAAATGCCTACACAGCCTGCAAGATTTGTCCAGACATTTTCTATCTGGGTAGCATTCCTGGACACTCGCTCGGGCCTTCTCTGTGAGCTGTCATAAGACCCTCATTTCAATATTTGTTTGGGTTGCTAATTCCCAATCCCCTACAAAGCTGCATGCGTCCTGAGAACAGAACGGGCATTATCTACGGTGCCACTTCCAGCCTCTTACACAACACCTCTCTCAAACTGGATACTCAATAGAGAAAGAAGCAGACCTGATGCTGTGACCAACTGGGCACTTCTTCCATTACGATTATCATCATCATCAAGTCAACAGCACCATCATCACCTGGCAGGTCCTTCAGAGCATCCGGCAGAATCACAAGTCATGAGTTCTAGTCTGTGCTTTGTGTCAGTTGCCTACATTCAACAGTCAAGGACTAAGTGGACCCATAATGAAACCAAAGAGACCATTGAAATCCAAGAGTCACCCAACACGGTTGACCAAGGAAATGCCATCAGATCTTCTAGAGTAAGGGCCATTGAGGAAACCAGGCAATGTAAGGGCTTAGAAGTCCAAGTTCTAACACAGAGACCATCAAAGGCGCAATACTGGAAGGTAGGTGAGGGCTATCTTTGTTCGGTTTCTGTCCTGTTTAGGGATCTGCCTAATGTAGCTCAGCAGTCTGACCTTTTCCTCCACCAGCAAGTTTCTGACTCTGTTCCATCCCCTTCTTTATATCCATTGATAAGGGACTGATTAAAGGTTCAGAATAAGTCAACCTGAATGAGGAGATCTCGCACCATCTAGAACTGGTGTCACTTTGGATACAAGTGGGAAAGAGTCTAGGGATACTTCAGTGTGCCGGATTCATACACACATGGAAAGATGACCATAGCAGAATCCACATTCAGGACAAAGGATGAGGGAAAACCAAGCAATTCAATGATCTCAAGACGCACTGAGAGCCACTTCCTGGTAGCAGTATCTGCAATGACTCACCATCAGAACAGCCCTCCGGAAGAGTCTGGCTTCCACAGTCTTGGGGGTAACAAGGTGGATACTGGCCACATCAGCTCCGCCTCGGTCTGCTGCCAGGGACACGCGGCGAGGGTCCCCGCCGAACTCTCCGATGTGCGTCTGTACCCAAGTCAACGCGGCCACCTGGTCCATCAGTCCCCAGTTTCCAGTCACCTCGCGGGACCCTTCAAAGAAGAGGAAAGCCTTTGGCATGATTTCTGCAGCCTCAGAATCAGTCATCGCAGTGTGGTCTACACCAGGTGTAGGGGTTCCACTGAGGGCCAGGGCTACTCAGGCTCATGCCTCCACAGGTCAGGACCACTGTGTTTCCAGATCCATTGTGGGGTATTGGGAAGAAAATGGACGTCAGAGCCACACACACACACACACACACCCTGGCTGGAATTCCAGCATTGGCCTTTGGTGGGTAGGAGACCTTGGACATGTCATTTAACTCTTCTGGGTCATGGCTTTCCTATTGGTACATGAGGCACTGTCTCTAGCCAGGATAAGAGTTCAGAACACATGGTCAGTACCACCCCTTGCTTGGCACAACCAATGGGAAGGAGCTAACTCCCTGCCTCATCTCACTCCTGTAGAGAAGAGAGCTTCAGAAACCCTATACAGGGTTGCTATGAGTTACAATCAACTCCATGGCAGTGGGCTTTCTTTATTAAAGAAAGGAACTCTGGTGGCACAGTGGTTCAGCACCAGGTTGTTAGCCAAAAGGTTGGCAGTTCAAACCCACTAGTTACTCCGTGGAAGAAAAACCTGTCAAACACACACTGTAAAGATTTACAGCCATTGAAACCCTATGTGGCAGTTCTACTCTGTCCTCCAGAGTCGCCAAGTGGCAACTGGTACAAAGTAAAGCAAAGAAAAACCATGTGAGGCTAAATGAGCTCCAAGGTTATTGTTGTTGTTAGGTGCCATCGAGTCGGTACCGACCCATAGCGACCGTATGCACAGCAGAATGAAACACTGCCTGATCCTGGGCCAACCTCATTACTGTTGCCATGCTTGAGTCCATCGATGCTGCCACTTGGCCAATCCAATCGGAGATGGCTGGCTGCCATGTGAATGTGGCATTTCTGTTTTCTGCTGTTGTTAGTTCACTGACAGGGTTTAAAGCCCACCCTGCCACTAGGAGCCCTCGTGGAGCAGGGAAGAAGTAAGTGTCGGGCTGTTAACTGGAAGGTTGGCGGTTTGAAACCACTGGTTACTCCACAGGAGAAAGATGAGACAGTCTGCTTCTGTAAAGACTGTTGTTGTTAAGTGCCGTCGAGTCGACTCCAACCCATAGCGACCCTGTATAAGGTTTCTGAGAAGCATCTGGTGAGCTTGAACCACCGACCTTGCAATTCAAACAGCTTTGCAGTCTGGCGCATGAACCCACGGCGCTACATGTGCCTTGGAAAGCCCCTGGGTAGATCCACTCTGTTCTGCAGGGTCTCTATGAGTCAATGACAGTAGGTTTGACTTGGGATTGATGCTGCTGGTGAGCATTTGTAATAAAGAGGTCCTAATGGAGTCCTGGAAGGAGCTTTGGTAGCGTAGTGGTTATGAATCGGGCTGCGAACTGCAAGGTCAACAGTTCGAAACTACCAGCTGTTCCGCAGGAGAAAGATGAGGCTTTCTGCTCCGGTAAAGATTGACAGCCTCGGAAACCCTGTACAGGGTCACTATGAGTCGGAATCGACTCGACAGCATATAACCAACCAACCATGGAGTCCTGGAGTCCTGGTGTGGCACTGTGGGCTAATGCTTCAGACTACAAAGCCATTTTAACTGCAAGATTGGCGGTTCAAGCTCACCAGCTGTTCCTCGGAAACTCTAATCAGGGTCGCTATGGGTCAGAATTGACTTGACGACACTTAACAACAATGCTATGTCCTAGCCTCCTGGCATCTGGGTGCTCTGCTGTGAGGACTAAGTCAGGGAGCCAAGCCAGTCACAGAGCCTGCCTGGTCACTGTGATGGGTGCTGCTCTGAGCCCAGGTAAGGAAGCAATGTGGGTGCAGGTTAGGAATGAGAGAGTTGGATGTGCTGGATCTTCCCTTCTTGTTAGCCTGCCCCAGCCCCAGCCAGAACAGGTTTCCAGAAGTACATGGATTCTCAGCAGGATCAGAGTCCATGCGATGACAACTCCCGGCCCTTAGAACCCAGAGCCAATGGAAAATCGCTGTCCAGTCTAGAGATGGTCTAAGCCAAACATCAGTCCTATCTGGAAAGTCCTGCCTGCTCACAATCCAATGTGTGTGTGTGTGGGGGGGGGGGCCTTCAAATTGCTTCCACGTGTGCTAGAGAAAGAATGGCTGCCTTAATAGACCGCTGTTCATCTCGTGTTGGGAACGAAGAACAACATCCCAAGCAAAGAGATTACTCCCCTTCAAGATGAAAACTTATTTGTGTGTTTGTGTGTAAATCATTCTTCGACTCCCCCCAAAGCTTTCTCAGATCCCCAGTTTCTATCCAATATTCCCAAAGTCCTCATTCTTTAGCAGTGGACCCCATCCCCTCTAAGGAAAATCTGAACTCTGGTCATCATCCTGTTTTTCACATTGGCATCTGTCCTATTCTGTCTGCGTCAACAGTTCATCCACACTGAAATCCCCATCTTGGTCCTCCTGACCTCACTGCCTCAGATGCTCTCCACCAAGCCACCCTGCAGGTCCAACCTTTGGTCTTCTGTTCATCTGTATCACACCTGAGCTCCCCCACATTCTAGTCATTTCCTTCCTTAGCCTTTTTACCTCTAACCACCCATCCATATTAGCATGGAAAACATCTCAGGTTTTAAATAAGATTCTCAGGAACCAGAGAGAGAGCTCGATCCACATCCAAGGTTGTGTCCAGCTCTTCTAAAGCCCTTCCATGAGCGCTGCCCCACTCCACAGTAACCCTGGAAGTGGGATAAAATTATCCCCATTATATGGAAGGGAAGATTGAGGTCACACAGCAGAACAGCAGATCAGACAATTGGATTCTCCAATTCTGAGTTCCATATACCTGCCCTCTGCTACAGCTAACTGGACATGGGCATGCTGACCATGGAGGAATATGTGCAGATGGGGGATAGTTCAACTGGTTCCAGGTTCAAATCTATCCTGGGGATGGGTGGGTCTGGGTCGGCAGAGTCAGGGTGATAAATGGGTTCATAAATGGGTGATAAATGGCTGGGTAAGAGACAGGCTGATCTCCACAAGTGGGGCCAGAATGAAAGAGAAAGTGAGAAACACATCACTAGTCCACTCCTCAGTCCCAGGTCAGCAGAAGAGCTATCATTCATTCCTTAAAACACATGGACCTCTGGTAAACCCTGGGTCCAATTTGCCTAACCATATGAGCTTGACGAAATCACCATGTTCCTAACCTCTTTGTGCCTTAGTTACCACTTGCAGTGAACTTGGGACCACTTCAGGCACATAGGTCAGTCCATGGTCACTATAGTCTCTGTGTCATATCATTGCCGGTGCTCACAAATATGTGCTCAGGAAGAAGGGGCTGAGAACACCCCAAGAGTGAGCCTCGGTTCAGAAAGTCAGCTGTCCCCACCAACACCACAACTCACCAGAACTCAGGAAGCCAAAGATGCCCACTCGGTAGCTGGCGGTGACCACAATGAGGTTACCAACAGCAGCCAGGAAGGAACCGTCGACGGCCAGCTGTCCCTCTCTCTCGGGGTCCTCCACGGTGTTGTGGAAGAAGACTAACACCGAGGCGTTGGGGACCTGTGACATTGGAGAAGTCTGGGGGTTAGAGGTGGGCTCTCTTTCAACCAAAAGGGGTTGGCAGGTCCACCTTTCCCCTGGTAAGCACTGGACACCAACACATGGCTCCTTTTGTCATCTCTGCCCTACAGGCATGCTCAACCCAATTTCACAGGTAAAGAAACGGTCAGAAAAGTAAGGACATTTTGCAATTGTGAGTAGAGCCTGAATCCATCTCAGGATGCCAGGCATTGGTTCTCCATCACTACCCTCAGTTGGTGCCCTGAGTTCTCCAATGAAGAATCCTCTGAGGCCTCAAGGACTTCCTCTAACTGGTCCTTCTGTCATTGAAACTTACCTTGGTAATGCATGCTGTTGTAGCTGGATGCCATCGAGTCAATTCTGACTCCTAGGGACACATGGGACAGAGTATTACCGCCCCGCACAGCTTTTTAGGCTGCCATTTGTATGGAAACAGATTGCCAGTTCTGTGGAGCCACTGGGTGGTTAACTGCTGAGTAAGGTTACCCAGGGCTCCTCTGGAGTCCACTGGCTCAAGAAGAAGTATCCCGCTGAATGCCTGGCACAGGTCCCCCGAGATGATTACTACTCTTCCATGCGCTTTCTGGTTTCCAAGACGCCCAAGTATGGTCCAAGGGTTGGCTATGCTCCTGGTGTGTGCTTGAGTTTCTTGTTGTTCTTCAAATGAAGCAGCTCTCATGCCTCTAGGTGTGATCTAGGTATGATCTAGCCCGCTGACTGTTCTCCAACTCTACTCCTACCCCACTGTCTCCACTCCAACCCCCATGTCTCTCCTGTTAGCCATGTGTTGACTAATTCAGATGTGGTAGGCCCAGTACTGAGCACTTAAGGGATGCACTGCTTAAGCTAACTCTCACATGGACTTTAAGGTGGATGATATTTCTCTGCCCACTTTACAGATAAGGTAACTGAGGCACATAGAACTTGAGTTGCCTTCTCAAGGCTGCCAATGAGGTAGGAGTAAGTGGCAGAAATGACTTTGAGCCAGGACTTAATTCAACATTCCAGGTGCCGTGTGACAGCATGGGGCAGAATCTTAGCTCCACACTTCTATTCAGGCAACCAGTGAGACCTTCCACATTTATGATGTTCTCACTAGGAGCTCCCTCAGACCAGGTTACCAAGATCAAACTTCCAAAAGTACATGCTAGCAGAGACCAGGGACCAGGAAGTGGAGTCATGGCCACACCCACCATCAGATCCATCATTGCTTTCTGGACTAGCCCCACCAGAAACTGATGCTCCCTAAACTCACTAGATCCTATGTCTCTCACATCCTCTGTCTCTTCTTGAACAACAAGAAACTCAAATCCACACCAGGAGCACAGCAAGCTCTTGGTCAGTTAGGAGCGTCCAAACAGAGCACAATCTGATTTAAGGTCAAGTCCTGAGACCTGGCCCTCCAGAGCTCTTAGGGAACTCTCCACAGGAATGTTCTGAGGTTGCCTTTTAGGGGGGTTTCTTTGTATGAAGACCAAGTTTGAATCCAGCTCCACCATCCCTAGCTGCGAGGGAGTGTCTACTTTAGTCTCCCACTCTGTGGCTTCTCCTCAGTTGTCTGTAAGGCACATGCACTGCTCAAATGTCACCTTCTGGTCACCCACCTGACAGAGCCCCACCAGGCCCTTTTTGTTCCTTGCTCAGCTTTCTTTTTCTCCATATCAGCTACTGGTGCTTAGATAGAGTTACTGGTGATGTATGCATGGAAGTTCACAAAGGTAGCAACTTCCTTTTATTCCTAGCTGTGTTGTAACATATACAACAATGCCTGATACACAGTAGGGTCTTTGTAAATGTGTTAGGAGACTAACAGCATTCAAGTCATGTACTGAGGTGGGTAAGGATGGGATAAGGCCTTGGAGGGACCAGGAGAACCTTCTATGCCTGCAGGGTCTTCAGGAAGCTAAGAGCCACTGGGAACAGCTCAGGGGCAGCAGTACTGAACCCAAGTGGATGAGTGAGCCAATGCCGGCAGCAGTGAGCAAACAGAACACAACTCCCAGACCCCAGCACTCACCACGCTCTCAGGGACAAACACGTTGAGATATAAGCAGTCCTCACTGATTCCAGAAGGTGTGGGCATCCTGGCTCCTGGTTGCCAGCAGCTGGCCCTGCAGATATATATCATATAACTTACAAGAGAAATAGCCCAATGGGACACTCCTCCACTGCCAAGGTCAAAACACACAGCCTGGGGTCCTACCAACATGAAACATAGCACCATGCATTTCAACAGTGAAGCAGCTTCAGGGAGGGGAGATGCGAGTGGTGAGTGACAGGGTAGCCCTGTCAGTGGCCAACCCAGGACAAGGGTGCTGATTTGATGGCTCAAGAAAGAGAAGTGGACAATGATGCTACTCAGGACCTGGCCTTGAGGGACTTCCTTCTGTATACCCTTCACTGGATCAGCTTCTGACCTGCTGTGGAGACAGTCTAGTAGA
>NW_006408519.1:41268922-41273514 GCF_000296735.1 Chrysochloris asiatica | reverse complement strand
CTTTGGAGGAAGCAGGAGCACCAGGACAGATGCTTGTTGAGAGGAAACTGGAGGCTGGGAGGGAGTAGGGAGTAAATGGTCTTTCCACAGACATTCTGAATGTGCTGTAATTAGAAAATATCATAAAATCATTCTCCAATATGTCAGCCACTTTTAAATGACTGTGTTTGCATGGAGCAAAGAGGGAAAATTTGAAAATAGATGATGGGGGCTGCAGGCAGGAAAACTTGATGTTTTATTTTAAGAAAGTCCTTTTTAGGAGTGTCTTTACTGAATATAGGAGCCCTGCTTGTGCAATCGTTAAGCAATGAGCTGCTAGCCAAAAGGTCAGCAGTTCTAACCCACCAGCTGCTCAAAAGGAGGCGATGGCAGAATCATTCCATAAAGACGTAGAGCTTAGAACCCTATGGGGCATTCTACTCTGTCCTGTAGAGTTGCTATGAATTGCAGCCAACTCAGTGGCAGCGGGTTGATTGAAAAGTGAAATAAACAAAAGTACTTTTAAAATGTTTTTTTCATGAGCTCATCTGCTGTATTTCCTGGCCCCACTGAAGTCAGACAAGCCCAGTAGATGAGCACCGATCAATCTACACCCACTTCCAGGTTCAGTCCTAGAAACTGCCCTTTTAGACTTAGTCTTTCCAGGATGCAATATTCAAGGGGATCTTGGAACGTTTATGTGGAGAAAGGAAGGCTTCCATCAAGTTCACTCTAGGTCCCAGACAGAGAACATCGACCCCTCTACCCACCTGGGTTCACATGAGCAAGACTATATAAGCCACAGATGTTCGGGCTTCCATCTGTTTAATTTCTCTAGTACACCCTTCTTCTGCCCCCTCCTCTTCTCTGCCCATGCACCACTCAACCAGGAACACATTCCTCGGCTCCTGCGCTCACTTGGATGCATTAGAGCTGGAGAGGGCTTCTCTGGACGCTCACCCACATGTGCCCCACTCATCCCTTACCGTGGCTTGGTGGCATCCCAGGAACCAGTCCAGTTCAAGGGCTCTGGAGCCTGGAAGCGGCGCTCTGCCAGGGGTGGGGCCGCATAGGGTACTCCGAGGAACTGGTAGACCTGCTTCCACGCTGTGCCCACCTGGATGGCCTGAGACCTGCCCTGCAGCTGGCCATGGGTGACCAGGAACACAGAAGGTACGGATGCCGCAGAGCTGATCAGGGAGATACCTGTTGGGAGGGGACATGCAGGTGGGGCATGAGAAAGAGGTAGCAAAGGTTTTCTATTCACAGGTGTTCTGAGTATGTTTCAAGTACAAGCACACGATCACTGCCTTTTACACCTAGAAAATGGAAGTTAAACACTTGGGCCCCCAGAGCAGTCCATGTGAAAAAATATGGTGAAGACAGCTACCTTTATGGGGGAGGGGGGCGTGGCGTACTGTGGAATCACAGCCCCCAGACCATGCTCTTGTTCACACCTGGTTTCAGCCACCCTGGAGCAGCTCTGTTCCTGACTTCTATCCAAATCCTACCTGGTCACTAAGCTAGGGTGCCACTTACCTTCTCTGCTCTGTGCTCCCCAGTGCCTCCCCTCCTCACCACCCCATAATGCTAATCACCAGCAACACAGATCAGCTTCGCTGCAGCCCTATCTTCTCTCCTCTCCCACAAATTCTTTCATTCATTCAGTTTTTGTTGGGCCCCCGACTCTGTGTCCAGGTGTTGCCAGGACTTGAGATAGACCTGTGTTTGGTTCCGGATGTGTGCCTCATGATTTCTAACAGACCCTGGTATGCCCAGATCCATTATTGCCTGGCTGTGAGACAGGCTTTGTTGCTTTCTCCCCATCCACGGCACTTAACAACAGCAACAGCTATACAGACATATGAGTCCTAGAGTGGCGCTGGGGATGAAGTACTGGACTACAAAGTCAGTGGTTCAAATGCAGTGGCCGCTCCTTGGAAACCCTATAGTGGCTTGCTAGGAGTCGGAATGGACTCGACAGCATTCAACAACAACAACTGTATATAAACACCAGGGTCAGTTGGAAAGTATTGCACGCATGAGTTTACACATGCATGCATGGGCGTAGTCCAACAAAACTTGTTTAAATGTGTTTGTGCAATCAGTAGGTGGCTGCAGCCCAGTTCTCTTAGGAATGCACTTGTCTTCTTCTCATTACTTTGTCTTTCAAGAAAGAGGTCCAATGTAAACAGTGACTTCCAATGGGATCTGCCAGGCCAGTTTGAGTCAAGGCAGACAGGTCAGTTTTGAAGGTTATAGAGACAGTTTTTAGGGGTCCCGAGTCCTGGGGTGGTGCTGTGGGTTAATGTGCCAGACTGCAAAGTTGTTTGACCTGCAAGGTCAGTAGTTTAAGCTCATCAACTGCTCCTCAGAAACCCTATACAGGGTCGCTGTGGATTGGAACTGACTCGATGGCACTTTACAACAACAACAAGTTGTTGGAGTCCTGGTGTGGCGCTGTGGGTTAACGCACCAGACTGTAAAACTGTTTGAACTGCAAGGTCAGTGGTTCAAGCTCACCAGTCACTCCTTGGAAACTCTATACAGGGTCACTATTGGTCGGAACCTACACGGTGGCACTTAACAATAACAACAAGAAGGGGTCATCTTGATAGATTTACTCCAAGGTCACAGGGTGATCACAGGGGTTTACTACGAAGAAGCACTTTAAAAAATAGAAAATTACATTGGTGAGAAAAAGGCCAAGAAAGCTGTAGTGAGGACATTTTCCCATGACTGGTGCCAGGACTGTCCTAGGGTCATTTTATTGGGAGCCCTTACCCCACTGACCACCCTACAGCCTTGATTCTGCCCTTTCCGACTTCCTTTTGTTCCCAAAACACAAACAATATTCTAAAAGGAACACAATTACCAGTCTTTCGAGAATGCCAACATTGTCATTTTGATGGGATGTCAATCAAATTCTTTGGGAAAGGATTAAAGACATGGAAACACGGTCTTCAGAAGTGTGTAGAGCCAGATGGAGGATGTGTCAAGAAACAGTAACTTTCCATTTTGGTATTTTTTGCTCAAAATGGTGTCTGGTCTTGTAGTTATACCAGTTGACTTGCCTGAGTATGTTTTTGTTGTTGTCAATATAGTGCTGTGGAGTCGGTTCTGACTCACAATGACCCTGCATAGGGTTTCCGAGGAGTCGCTGGTGAGTTTGAACCACCAACCTTGTGGTTCAAACCAACGTTATGGTCAAGTGCTTATTCCACAGTGCCACAGCAGGATCCTGGTATGCCGGTAATAACTAAACAGAAGATGAGGAAAGGAGGCAGACAGGTAGGCAGAAGTTTATTCATTGCTCAAGAAGTTGGTATAATTCAATGGATGGCGACTGCAGGAAGTGAATCTGTCTCTAGATTTTTTTGGTCAATGTCTGGTGGGGCTACTGGTAGTGAGTAGAGGTCATGGAAGCTTCTAAACATCCCACAATGCCAAGGGCAATCACCCACAGCATCATTTATCTGGCCCAATGTGCCAATAGTGTCCTGGTTGAAAATTTCTGGTACAATGTCTGTTCATGACTTCTAGTTCCTCAAAGGGTCAGTCTGTTTGTGTTTGGGGTTGGCTACTTATTGAGAAAACTTCATAATATTCTTGATTCCTCAACTTTCCCATCTGAAGAATGGGAATAGAGCCATCCAGCCAGGCAAGAATATCAGAATAAATAAGATGATAATGTAATGTTCCAACCATAGAGCTTTCTGCTTAGTAAATGGCCACAGATATGCATGGCCTCCTTTCCCTTTTCAGACTGAAGTCTTACTGAACTCAGGCTGATTGCCAAGTAGGCAAACATTGTGCTGAGCCCTGAGTGCCCAGAGAACACAGCTTGGCGATCATTTGGTTCTATTATCTGTGTCTCCTCAAGGCTCTCAGGTCCAAGTGAGCAGGCCTCACTCATTACAGCAAGTCCAGTGCAGGCAGACGAGTGATACAGGCTCATTCATGAAAGAGAGGATCTGAAGACAGAGGGGAAGAAGGAATGAGGGACAGAGGGAGGAAAGGAGGAGGAAGGGAGGTGAGAAGGCAGAAGAAAAGGAACATGAGAAGTAAGAAGAAAAACCTTCTCTTGCAGCAAACACTGCAAGAATCATGAGTTAGAACTGAGAGTGGAAACTCAAGATGGAAAGTCTAGTTGTAGGTTTTTAATCTGGCCGCAATCTCCAATTAAGACTGATTTTACCTCATAGCTCCTTCTCACAAGATTTCCTGTTTCAGGGTCAAATCAGAGGGGCTCAGGCGAGCACCCTGGACTGTGGGTGCTGGTGGCAGACTCCTCTGCAGCTGATCCTTTTGTGCACAGGAAAGAGCCACGTTTCTTGGACATGCCTCTTTCCACAGAAGGGAGAGAGGACAGAAAATCATAAAGGCTGGAGAATTTCAAGGGAATGTTTCCCTTTCCGACCTTCTGTGGTATCCCTTCCTCCCTCGAGAGCCTTCTTGGTGAATCCCGGACAGAATGCGATCAAATACCAAACAAATCCTGGAAGTCTGTCCAGTAGGCAATTCGCCCTTTTGAACACTATTGAGAAATTGTGAGTTCTTTTCAGGATATGCACATGTTTATTCCATGTGACTGCCTGGGTTAAATATATATA
>NW_006408519.1:41262346-41268817 GCF_000296735.1 Chrysochloris asiatica | reverse complement strand
TGTTGTTAGGTGCCGTCAGGTTGGTTCTGACTCATAGTCCTTGGGAATGCCACACAAATCCTGTATACGGTTTTCAGGCAGCGGCTGGTGAGCTAGAACTGCTTTACGGTTCAAACTGACTTTGTAGTTCAGCACATTAACCCACGGTGCCATGCCAGGACGCCCCATGAAGTCTATGCAAAGGTACATGTGGGCACGCATCTGCTGCTCAGATTTCACATGGAATTCCTGCCACACAGAATGACTGGAGAAATGATCTAATGGATTCTACAGAACTCACAGCCCAAAGTTAGAGCATTGCTAACAAGACTGTCCAGATGGTTAACTGTCCCACTGAAACTGATCAGGACTGAATAATATAACTGTCCAGTCTAAAATATGACTTATGATTGAAATTCAAGATTTCAGCCCTCTCTGGCCTGGTCTGAAGGCTGAGGGGGAGGAGAGGGCAGAGAAGGGGGCATCAGCAGTATTAAGATAAGCAGTGTCGAGGCTCTAAGGTTAAATCTGGTTTGGTAAATAAAGTTTTATTTTATTTCAAATACAGAGCTGACCATGGCTGCTTTCATGTTGCAATAATGAGTCATTGTAATAATGATGGGCTTGTTACGCTGTAAAGCCTAACATAGTTTTCATCTGGTCCTTTACAGAGATAGTTGGCCAGTCCTTGCTCTAGGGGACAAGATGGCAGATGGAGCAAACACCTTAACAGTCATTAATTTCAACCAAGGAATACTTGTAATGGGGGTGATATTCCCTGTAGATCCTGAAACTCTAATGTTGACTGGTTCACAGCTCTTGTCTATCTTGCTTAGTGATGGATTTAAGTTGATACATGAATCCTCCTCGCCTTCTTCTCTGCTGGGACACCCCAGCAGCTAACACAAGTCCTGATAACACAATAGCAACTCACCAAATGTGTTGTTAAATTAAACAGAGCAAGGAACAGCTTCCCTCTCCAAAATGCAGTATCCAAGCAACAGCGTCACATGCGTGAGAGTTGCATTAGAGATAGGAGATCTAATGCCAAAGCCCTGTTCTGTCATCGCTGACTGTGTGAGATCAGAGTCTGGGCCTCACTCTCTTCATCTGTTAAATGGGGATAAAACCTCTACCCTGCCACCTCATAGGATTAGTGTGAGGACCAAAAGAAATAAAGAACCTTCTAAACCACAGAAGAGTAACAAAAAGTGGCCTGCTGAGTTATTTTACTACAAAACTCAAAGAACAAATTGGCTTTCATAATTCAAAGGAACAGATGAATTTTCTTACCTTCCTTGAGGCTCTGAGTACCTCCTAGCCCAGGATCACTTTGTCAAGTCAGTCATGTTTGAACAGCCCCTTCCCACCATACCCAGGGTCCCAAGAATGACCACAAAGGCCCAAGGTTTACCCAGCTTCCTGTAGATGTGAGCTGCCTCCTCTCGAAGCAGAAGTCGGCAACTCTGGCTCTGCAGACTATGTGTGCAGCTCTGGGTATCAGCATAGAACAGGCACCGCACAGTCCCAGGCCGGGCCTGCAGGGTGGTGACAATGCAGGACTGATGGCGGGAACACTCTGGGGAGAAGAAGGGGGAAGAGTGAGACCTGGAGCCCAAACACATCACCTCTGTCATCAGCATATCCATGCATCTAGCTACCTATACATCCATCTATGCCTCCATCCAACCACCTACCAACCTATCCACTCTCCAATCTATCCATTTACACACCTACTCATCTGTTCACCCACCCATCCATCCATCCATGCATCCATGCATCCATGCATCCATCCATCCATGCATCCATCCATCCATGCATCCATCCATCCATCCATCCATCCATCAATGTATTCATCTATCCATCCACCCATATCCATCCATCCATCCATCCGTCCATCCAGACATCTATCCATACCCATCCATTCACCTACCCATCCACCCTCCAATTACCCACCCACCCACCCATCTAATCCATCTAACAACCCATAGTCATCCACCCATCCAGTCACCCATTCTTCCATACCCATCCATCACCCACACATCCATCCCCTCATCCACACAATCAGTCACTTATTCCTTTGAGTACTACACATCCCAGATGTTGTGCCAGGAGCTGGAATAAAATACTTGTGGTAGGGAATTCAATATTCCCCTCAATCTATTTTCCACACTCAACTTTGGATTTTGTTTAATGGATAAATATACCCTTGTCCTTTCCCTGTTTAAAACACTGCTATGGATTTCAAGTGCATGCAAACTTCGTATCAGATAAGGTTTCCCATATTCCAACCTTGTCTTCCTCTTCAGCCTCATTTCCCTCTATCTTCTCTCTGCTTAGAACCCTGTAAGTACTTTCTCCTGTGTGCCAGCCACTACACTTGTTATTTCTGTTATTGGATGCCGTCGAGAAGGTTCCAACTCATAGCGATCCTATAGAGGATTTGCGCAGCCGTACATCTTTGTGGAAGTAGGACGTCTCGTCTTTCTCCAACAGAACAGCTGTTGGGTTTGAACTGCTAGCCTGGTAGTTTGCAGTCCCGTGCTTATTCTACAGAGCCAATGCACTGCATTAAACAAGTTAAATGATCCATAGCATTCAGGGTATCCAGTCTTGAGAGCAGCTCTGAAAGTAGTGATGCTGCATTTGATGGCACGAGTTATGCAATGCCTAACCTGTGGGACACATGGTGCGGTGCTGTAGGATCAGCAATGGACGGAGAACACACAGTTGGTGGTTCAAACCCACCAGATGCTCCTAGGCAATACTATATAGGGTTGCTATGAGTCAGAACTGACTCACCGTTTCTTAACAACAACAACAATCTGTGAATGGTGCCAACCAGAGCTGTGCAGTGGTGTCCCTGTCTGTACTATAAGTGTGCATTCTTGCCTGTTCTTACACAACTTTGTAAAAGAGAAAACTAATGGAATCTCTGAAGACCGAAGACCAGAAGAGTTGTGGGATGACATCAAGAACATCATACACGAAGAAAGCAAAATGTCATTGAGAAGACAAGAAAGAAGGAAAAGGTCAAAATGGATGCCAAAAGGAACACTGAAACTTGCTCTCCAGTGTAGAGATGCTAAAGCAAATGGAAGAAATGAGGAGGTAAAAGAGATGAACAGGAAATTTCAAAGATCAGCTCAAGAAGATAAGGACAAATATTACCACAAAATGTGAAAAGATCTGGAATCAGAAAACCAAAAAGGAAGAACATGCTCAGCATTTCTCAAGCTGGGGGAACTGAAGAAAAAAGTCAAGCCTCGACTTTCAATATTGAAAGATTCTCTGGGCAAATTATTGAATGATGCAGAATGCATAGAAAAGATGGAAGGAATACATAGAGTCATTGTACCAAAAGGAAATGGTTAATGTTCAACCATTTCAAGAAGTAGCATATGATCCAGAGTCAATGATACTGAAGGAGGAAGTCCAAGGTGCATTGAAGGAATTGGCAAAGACCAAATGTCCAGGAATTGATGGAATAAAAACTGGACTCTTTCAAGAAAGTGAGGTGGCACAGGAGGCACTCACTCATCTCTACCAAGAAATTTGAAAGGCAACTATCTGGCCGAGTGACTGGAAGAGACCCGTATTTGTTTCCATTCCAAGGAGAGGTGACCCAACAGAATGTGGAAATCATTGGACAAACTCTTTGATATCCCATGCGAATAAAGTTTTACTGGAAGTAATACAGAAACAGCTGCAAGCATAGACTGACAGAGAGAGAACTTCCAGAGGTTCAAGCCAGATTCAGAAGAGGCCATGAAACAAGGGATATCATTGCTGATGTCTGATGGATCTTGGCTGCAAACAGAGACTATCAGAAAGATATTACTGACTACACAAAGGCGTTCGATTGTGTGGATCATGACAAGCTATGGACAACATTACAAAGTATCAGTATTCTGGAACACTTAATTATACTCATGAGGAATCTGTACCTGGACCAAGAGGCAGTTGTTCAGACAGAACAGGGGAACACTGAATGGTTTAAAATTAAGAAAGGTGTACAACAAGGTTGTATTCTTTCACCATACTTATTCAACCTGTATGCTGAGCAAATAATCCAAGAGGCTGGGTTCTATGAAGAAAAACGTGGCATCAGGATTAGAGTAAGACTCATTAGCAACCTGCCATATGCAGATGATACACCCTTGCTTAATGAAAGTGAAGAGGACTTAAAACATTTACTGATGAAGATCAAAGAGCACAGCCTTCAGTATGGATTACATCTCAATGTCAAGAAAACAAAAATCCTCACCACTGGACCAATAAACAACATTCTGATCAATGGAGAAAAGATTGAAGTTGTCAAGGACTTCATTCTTCTCGGATCAACTATCAACACTCACAGAAGCAGCAGTCAAGAAATCAAACGGCATATTGCATTAGGCAAATGTGCTGCACAAGACCTTTTTAAAGTGTTGAAGAGCAAAGATGTCAGCTTGAGGACTAAGGTGCACCTGACCCAAGCCATGGTATTTTCAATAACCTCATATGCATGTGAAAGCTGGACAGCGAATAAGGAAGACAGTAGAAGAATTGATGCTTTTGAGTTATGATGTTGGAGGAGAATATTGAAAGTGCCATAGGCTGCCCATAGAACCAACAGATCTGTGTTGGAAGAAGTGCAGCTACAGTGCTCCCTGGAGGCCAAGACTGTCAAACTTCGTCTCTCATGCTTTGGACATGTTGTCAGGAGGGATCAGTCATTGGAGAAGGATCTCATGTTTGGTAAGGTGGAGGGTCAGAGAAAAAGAGTAATCCCCAATGAGATGGATTGGCTAAGTGGCAGCATCAATGGACTCAAGCATGGCAACATTAGTGGTGTTGGCCCAGGATTGGGCAGTGTTTCGTTCTGCTGTACATAAGGTCCATATGAGTCGGTACCAACTTGATGGCACCTAACAATAACAATGGAATCTCAGAATGGGAGGAGTGTAAATTCTGCCTAAACTCAGCCTCCTTCGGAATCTAGAAGCCAAGTCTGTAGAACATTCTTTTCAAGTAATCACCAAGCCTCTGTTTAGACACCCTCAATGACAGGAAGTCCTCAATAGGTCATGCACATCTGTAAACAGAATGATCTATAGGATAATTGGTTCAAGTGAAAACTGTTTCCTGAAATCTGGTTTTACCCTCAGGTCCCATTAGTTAGGCAAGTGTCATTCTCCTTCCCCATGACAGCCCATCTGTTATCTGAGGGCTTCCACACATTCCTGTCTCAGACCAACTCCCTAAGGTCCTTCCTGTAATCACCCTCTGGCCTGGATCAATGTCCCCTCTCTGCTGACTGGCTTATCTCCTTGGAGACCCTGACCCTAGAAAAGCCCTAGGGACTGCTAACTGCAGAGGAGACCACTCCCGGGATCCATCCCCCTGGTGAACTCCTTCCTGCCAGGCATCCCAGGCTCTCCTGGGCTCTCACAGGAGTTCCTGAGGTCAGAATCGTGAATGGCACTTGTATAAGGTCCTGTGTCAGTCACCCTTCCAAGAACAGGAAATGCCTCTTACCCAACAAACAGAGGTCTCGGGCAGCAGAGAAATCGCCGGCTGCAGCGTTGCTGATGTGGGCAACATCGAAGTGTCGGATGGAGGGATCCACAGTGACTGATGAGGGGGTCAGAGGCTGCCATGCGTCCAGAGAGACTAGGAGAAAAAGCAAGGGACAGTCACACAACTCCACTTTGTGTATGATGAAGATGGCTGAGCCGGACCAAAGGTCCCAAGACAATGACCCTCCAATGTCCCTCCAGCATTCCTTTCTCCAAATCTCCAGTCTACAACTCTACATTACAAGTTGTGTATGAGCCAAGCCATGTGCCCGGGTCTAGAGATACAAAGGTAGCTGTTGTTGTTAAATGCTGTCGAGTCAATTCTGACCCATAGCAAACCTGTATAGGGTTTCCAAGGAGCAGCTGGTGAGCTTGAACCATTGATGACTTTGCAATCTGACACATTGGCCTACAGCGCCACACCAGGACTCCATAGGGATACAAAGGTAAAAAATAATAATTATATATAAAAGCATGCCTAGTTCCCTTAAGCAGCTCATAATAAAGTGGGAGAGATGTTGAGAAAATCATAGTGACCCTGTACAGGGTCTGACCGAGCTTGAGGTTAGTAGGCCTGTGTGGATGCTACAGTGCCACACCAGGACTCTCAAATAACAGTGAGGAGGGCCAAGTGCTGCCACCTAATGCAGACCTCTACACTGTCCTGGAGAGCTGGTTCTAGATCAGCCTCCACAGGCGCTGCTGGGACAACAGCCAGGGAAACTTCATGGAGACAATCGACTGATTTTTTTTTCTTTTTTTTTTAACCTTTGTCTTTGATGTTTTTCAGAAGATCGTCATCATTTACCCTTTCGAGAAGCATTTGTGAACACTTGCCTTGTGCTTGCAAAACACTATGGCAATCTATGGTGTGGCAGTTTACCATGGACAAAGCATGTCCACATCTTCATCACACTGGATCCAGAGGTGT
>NW_006408519.1:41258186-41262202 GCF_000296735.1 Chrysochloris asiatica | reverse complement strand
GTTTACCATGGACAAAGCATGTCCACATCTTCATCACACTGGATCCCTGAAACATCCTATATGAGAACTAGAGTCTGGACTTGGATGCCCACTGCCCATGTGTGGAATTGGGAGCCCTGAGAGATTCTGTGACTTTAGTGGGAATATGAAAGTGACTAAGCCAAGAATAGAATTGGTCTCTTTGCTCCAAGTCCACCTTTCTCCCTCACCTTTGAGCATCCTCTCTACCTGAGCACACTTTCCAGAGAAGTACCACCTATGAAGAATCTTCATCATTTTAGCCCAGCAGACTCTCAGCTATAGAGTGAAACCTGGAATTTCATCTCAGACCTGTCTGTGACAGCCAGAGCATGCTGGGAGCCAGTGGTGCCGGAGAGGTCACTAAAATTAGAACTGTAAATAAAAGAGCAAACCCTTGAGACTATGGCCTCTCATCACCCTTCAGTCTAGAAATGAACTCGTTCTCATGGCTCAATTTTCAGCCAAGTAGTGTATGGCACTGTGGGTTAATGTGTTAGGCTGCAAAGTCATTTGAACTGCAAGGTCGGCAGTTCAAGCTCACCAGCTGCTCCTTGGAAACCCTATCCAGGGTCGCTATGGGTCAGAATCATCTCGATGGCACTTCACAACAACAACAGAGAGGTCGACAAGAGGAGCAACAGTACTAGGAAGGTGCGCTTGCCTTGGAATAATCAACCTTTGAGTTCAAGGGCAAAGTTCAGAAGGATTAAAAAAGGAGGGATGGAAACAGGAAACCCAGGGTGAAGTGGGACGAGTGATGTCACATTGTGGGGACTGCAATCAATGAGCTGAAACAAAATGTGTAAGAATCGTTGAATGGAATGCTGACCTGCTCTGTAATTCACCCAATTCACAGTAAAAAAAAAAAAAAAAAAAAGTTTAAATTGAAATAAAGCAGCCAAACAACCCAGCACCACCACCTTTAAAAAATTGAAACAAAAGAAAAAGAGAAATTGCCAAGGAAATGTAACCAGATTTCACAAGGGCTCAGTGAAAGTCCTGGTGTGGCGCTGTGGGTTAATGCGCCAGACTGCAAAGCTGTTTGAACTGCAAGGTTCAAGCTCACCATCTGCTCCTCAGAAACCCTACAGAGGGTCACTATGAGTCAGAACCAACTCAATGGTACTTAACAGCAACAAGCGAAAGGAAGTGAATGGGCCTTCCCATAACTGCATTTCTGAGTACTGACGGCAGAAGTTGGCGACTGGTCCTTCTGAAAGTGGGACCTGCTTTCTCTGCGAGACACTCTTGGCTTTCACTCTTTAAAGCATACCCTGCAGGTTGCTATTTTCATGGTCAAGACAAGTGGCATTTTTGCAACACCAGCAAATGGACCTGCACAATTTTAGCTGCTGAGTGCTCTGCAATTTTAGGGTAAGATGATAATGTGACTTCAGGACCCAACTTGCCAATTATGGGCTTAAAATGGAAGCCTTGGCCACCTCTGTATTTAGGCTGATGTCTGGGGGAAAGCGCTATAATTGAAGGGTGCATTTCAGCTCCAAATGGAGAGCCAGCTACTCTACCACCAGCAGAGGGCTTAGAGCCAAGGCCTGCCTCGTCTCCCCCTGTCCTTGTCCCCAGCCTGCACGGAGGACGCAGTCCTGCGATGCAGAATCCAACATCTGGGGTTCCACAGGCATCTTGTGACAGTTGTGAGTGCAAACTCTTTGTGAATGCAAAGGTATGATCAGGCATGAAAGCTGGCGGTTCTTGGTGGCATTCTGGAAGACTTCACTATTTGAAATTTTAAAGCCTTTACTATTTTGAACACTGTTGTTTTTAATATTCATGATAACCCATGAGGTGGGCACTGTGATTGTCCCCATTTTACAGAGGAAGAAACTGAGGAAATGGAGCTAGGTGCCCGGAGACTGTACTCGCGATGATGGCTCTGATAGGCAGCAGCCTGAAGTGACCTCTACAGAGTGGAAATGATGGCCATCAGCCTTCCATTAACACAAGTCCACTCGTCCCCCTTCGACTTACACCCTGCAGGATAGGGGGCCGAGCACTGCCTACTCTCTCATATTGTAAAGTATATTGTTGTTGTTGCTAAGTGCTGTTGAGTTGCTTCCAACTCATAGCGATCTTGTATACGGTTTCCCAGGAACAGCTGAGTTTGAACTGCCGCCCTTGCTGTTCAAACCAATCTTGCAGTACAGTGCTCATCCTCCAGGGCCACACCAGGACTCTATAAAGTTAGTGGAGGAATTGATGCATTTGAGTTATGGTGTTAGAGAGGAATATTCAAAGTACCATGGACTACCAGAAGAACCAACAAATCTGTGTTGGCAAAAATACAACCAGAAAGCTCCTTAGAAGCGAAAATGCCCAGGCTTCATCTCTCATACTTTGGACAATCAGGAGGGACCAGTCTTGAGAACATCATGCTTGATAAAGTGGAGGGTCAGCGAAAAAGAGCAAGACCCACAACGAGATGGGTTGGCACAGTGGCAAAACAAGGAACTCTGGTGGCACAGTGGGTTGTGTTGGGCTGCTAATGTCAGCAGTTCAAACCCACTAGTCGCTCCAAAGGGAAAAGATGAGGCTATTAGCGCCTTTCAAGATATTACAGCTCAGAAACCCTATGGAGCTGTGCTTCTCTGTTCTACATAGGTTGCTGTGAATCAATGTGAAGAATCATTTTTTATTCCTGTTCCTCTCTTGCTCTCTTCTTTCCCTTCCCTCCTCTTTTCCTCCTTCATCCCTACCTTTTACCGTTTCCAGACATCAGCTAAAGGCTTGATCGCAAGGCTCAGAGCATTTACAGAAGTTAACGAATAATCCTGATAGTGACACACAGAGCTGCAGCGGTTCTAACACTGTAGGGAAGGGCCTGCCTTGTCTGAATGCGTAACCAAAGGCAACTTTCTGCTCAGGCCTTCAGCTTTATTGTTTCAAAAATGGTGGTGAGATGGGATGCCTGACAGTGTTCTGAACCAGATCACAGTGGAGAAATCTCCAGCCCACACCAAATGCCCAATACTCTCTCCAGAGTTCAAACAATCACGGCGGTGGTGTGGTGGTTGTGTGCCACGGAGTCGATTCCAACTCATAGTCATCCTGTAAAGTTTTACAGGAGCAGGAAGCTTCATCCTTATCCTACAGAGCAGCTGGTAGATTCAAACTACTGATCTCGTGGTTAGCAGCCCAACTCATAACCCACCAAGGTACCAGGAATTATTTCAAAAAATCATTTTTTTGTCCCCCCCCCCCCCACTTTTTTTCCCAGTGAAAAGATCATATGATTGTCTTAAGAACTACCAGAAGAGAGATAATGGCAGAAAGTGTTAAGTCTAAGCACACCCAGAAGCAGACAGGATTCTTACAACCAGAACCCAAAAGGATTCCTCTCAGCATCCCAGCACTAAGCAAGGTGCTTGGTCTTAGAGGAGACACGGGACATGGTTTTTATGCCTATACAACAGGCAGTTTGGGTAAAACGACCATATTCTGCACCTTTCAGGCAGGAAAAGCATTTCTGGAACCAGCGAACCATGAGCAAGTAAGGTGAACAGGGAGAGACCATATTGCCTTCCTAGCCTGGTGGGAAGAGCTCAGTTTGAAGGTCACTAGACAGGACAGACATTCACAGACATCCTCATTTCTCAAACCAGAACTGTGTCACTATGGGATATTTTTACCCTTATTCCAAAACACTAAACCAAACCCACTGCCCTCGAGTAGATTCGAACTCATAGCAACCCTGGAGGGCGACCTCAGTCATAAGACTTTTCTGAAACTATAAATCTTTATAGGAGCAGATAGCATTGTCTTTCTCCGGCAGAGTGGCTGGTGGGTTTGAACTTCTGACCTTGCGGTTAGCAGTCAGCACTTGTTAGGGAAAAGCACTTGCCTCCGATAATAGAAACAAGCCCTAGTGGTGCCATGGGCTAAGCACTGGGCTCCTAACCACAAGATCAGCAGTTCAAAGCCATCAGTTGGTCCGTGGGAGAATGATGAGCTGTCTGCTACCATATTTAGTCTTGGAA
>NW_006408519.1:41251884-41257451 GCF_000296735.1 Chrysochloris asiatica | reverse complement strand
TCTGATCTCTTGACTGCTGTTTCCGCGAGTGTTGATAGTTGATCCAAGAAGAATGAAGTCCTTGACAACTTCAATCTTTTCTCCACTGATAAAAATGTTGTTTATTGGTCCAGTGGTGAGGATTTTTGTTTTCTTGACATTCTTGTGACATTTATGTTGGAAAAATGACACACAGATGTGTTTACTTCTGTTCAGCCCTCCAAATGCCTAAGTTTGAGCTCTTGGTGCCCCAGAATCATCTTTTACTCCGTCCTGTCTTACTGTCAGTGCTGAGTAGATGGTTAGCACACTCTTGGTGAGAACACCTGCATCCATCCATCAATTCCAGAGATCCTGCTTTGCCTTTAGCATTAAAAAACTTTTTAAAAAATGCTAGTCACAGTGAAAATTTTCGTGATGCCAAATGACATGGATTAAAATAGTTAACATTTATTTAAGCATGTCCTATGGACGTCAAGGTCAATTTGAACCACAAGGTCGGCGGTTCAAAGTCTCCAGCCTCTCCTTGGAAACCCTACACAGAATTCCTATGAGTCGGAACTGACTCAACGGCACTTAAGAATAACAACATCATTAGCCGAACACAGGACTGCCAGAGGAATGAACAAATCTGTCCTGGAGGAAACACAGCCAGAATGCTCAATAGAAACAAGGGTGGTGAGACTTAGCTTCATGTATTTGGACATGTTAGCAGGAGGGACCAGTTCCTGATGAAGAACATCCTGCTTGGGGGTGTAGAGGGTCAGAGAAAAAGAGGAGAGACCCCCACAATAAGATGGATTATCTCAGTGGCTGCAAGAGTGGGCTGAAACATAACAGCAATCATTAGGACAGGGCAGGACCAGGCAACGTTTCCTTCTATTAGACACAGGGGGACATTCAGAGTCAGAACCAACTCAATGGCACCATCATTGACCAGACAATAAGCAGCATCAACACCACAGGTCAAATGCATCGATTTTCCCATCAAAGAAGACTGGACAGAAGAATGAGCAAATCTGTTTTAGAAGAAATAAAATCAGAATGTTCCTTAAAAGCAAGAATAGCAAGACTTTAGCTTACAGACTTTGGACACATTCTCAGGAAAGAGCAATCATTGAAAACAATGCCATGATGTCTATGAAAGTAGAGGGTTGGTAGAAATCAGAAACCTCTCAATGAGATGAACTGATACAAAATCTGCAACAATGGACCCAAACATCAAAGATCATGAAGATGGTATCCAACTGGGCAACATAATCTGGTCATGTTATCAAGAGGGACCAGTTCCTGGAGAAGGACATCATGCTTGGTAAAGTGAGAGGGTCAGCAAACAAGAGGAAGACCCCTAATGAGATGGATTGGCACAGTGGAAGCAGCGATGGACTCAAGTGTAACAGCAATTGTGAGGCTGACGCAGGACTGGCCAGTGTTTCGTTCTGTTGTGCATACTGTGGCTATGAGTTGGAGCTGACTGGTTGGCATCCAGCAACAATCCATTAGGTCACCATGAGTTGGAGACAACTCTATAGCAACAAACAACAACACTGGCCAGACACAGTAAAGGACGTCATTTAGCTGCACATACAACATCTAACATGGAGTGTTCCAAGAGCAACTGCCTGTCACACCCCCGGCTCTGTCTAGTGCCAGCTCTAAAACTCTGTGGGGCTTCAGTCATTGTTATTTTGTTTTAATCTGTAAGCAGGGATAATCCTGTCACCTGTGTCACCATTAGTGACACGATTAGTCCTTTCCGCCTCCCTCCTTGTGCTTCACCAGCAGGACATGCAAATGTCGTCACTTCCTGTGGAGAAGCCGGACAGTTATGGACACAGAGCAAGGGCTGGGAGGAGCAAGGCATGCATACTGCTTGGCCCATAAATAATGCTCACTGACGTTTGCTGAGCACTGGATTCTGTGATGTCCTACAGGTTGCTGTGTTGTCAAATGCATGTGGACACAGGTGCTGTCACTTGTAGTAAAGGACCTTCCCTACCCAAATGGAAATATCCACAGTGTTGGCATCACCTTCCTGGGGAGAAATGCCATCACATCAAGATTGTCACACGAGGAGGCGTAGCTTTGCCCTGTAGCCCAGAAATTTCAGAAAATTACCCATTACAGTGATTCAGGGACTTGGGAGGAAGGCAAAAAAAGCCTAGAACAGGAATCAGCAAAATTTTTCTAGGCAGTAAAAATTTTAGACTTTGCTAGCCATATTTGGTCTCATTTGCATATTTTTTGCCACCTTCTTTTTTGTTTGTTTACAACTGTTTTTAAAAACGTAGAAACCATTCTTAGCTTGTGGACAATGCACAAACAGACTGCAGACTATAGCTCGCCAATCCCTAGTCTAGAAGGAGGGGGATTTTCACCTTCCATGCTGGAGACCAGAGTTCAATTCCTGGTCAATGCACCTCACACAGAGCCACCCACCTCATTGGAGCTGGAGGGTTGCTAGGGTGCTGATCAGATTTCAGCAGAGCTTCCAAACTAAGACAGACCAAAGGGCTGCTTTCAAAAATCAACCAGTGAAAACCTTATGGACCACAATGGTCTGATGTGCAACCAATCATGGTGATGACATCAGAGCAAGCAACCAATTATAATGAGAGCATGGGACCAAGCAACCAATCATGGTGAGAGCATGGGGTGTAACCAATCATGGTGATGGCACGGGATTGGACAGCATTTTGTTCCACTGTGCCTGGGGTTACTGTGAGTTGTGGGTCAACCGTACAACAGCTAACAATAATAACAAAAACTCTGGAAGGACAGAGACTAATAAGGGTCATGCATTGTGTCACTGTGCACCTTGATGGATAGAAACCAGACTGCATACTGGGAACCACACATCCCAACAGATACTTAGCTGGGAGTTTTTGTAACCTCCAGGATTGAGAAGTTGTAGTGTGATGCTAGAGGATGTCAAAATATCAAGAGTCATCCTTCCTACTTTAGGGTGTTAAAGTCCTTTTACAAAATGACGAGAAAGCACATTTTACTTTGCTTGTTTTTTAATAAAAGATCTTCTACTGACATGCTAGCAGTAACAAACCTATCTCTAGTTTAGATCTTGCTCTCAATGCCTCCTCTCTGTATATCCATTGATTACTAGACACCTACAAGCAGATGTCTTCCAGGCATCCCCAACCCAACACTTGCCTGCTTCACCCATATTCTTCTCTTGGATATTGGCACTACCATTTATGGAGCAACCCAACCTGAAGCCCTAACCATTATCCTAGACTGGTGTTCAAATGAACTGAATGTTCACCTGGAAAGGATTCAATAAAAGGAGAGTCAGACAAATATTGTTTCAAGTCTACACTCCAGATTCTAACATTTTAAGTGGATACTGTGTCTGGTGGAGTGACACAGGCCATCTGAGTTTATGACGATGAGGATGGCACACAAGGACCTTCAGGAGCTCTCTGCAGTTTACCTGGCCAACACTCCAACCTCTCCTCTCTTCAGCCTCTCTCCTGACCTGCACACTCACAGCTGGTGGTCTAGCAGAACACTCTATGTTGACCTTGCTCACGTTTCTCTTGGTCTGGCACACATTTACAAACTGAAGTCAAGTCATTCACACAGTGGCTCTTGTTGTTGTTGTTAATTTCAATTGCGTTGGTTCTAAGATCGGCTGGTGTATTTGAACCATGGTGTAATTGACCTTGTGGTTACCAATTCTACATACAGTACCACATCAGGCCTCCTATCATCTTTCAAAATCCAATTCAGGTATCGCTTCTTCTGGGAAGCCTTCAAAGATCCCTTCTATCACTTGTCCCAAATAGTTCTTCTGCTCGAAGTGGTGGTGGTGGTGGTTATGTGCTGTGGAGTCGGTTCCGACCCATAGCGACCCTGTACAGGGTTTCCAAAGCTGTAAATCTTTATGGGTGCAGAAAGCCTCATCTTTCTCCCGTGGAACAGCTGGTAGTTTTGAACTGTTGATCTTGAGATTAGCAGTCCAAATTTGTAACCCCTACACTACCAGAGCTCCTTTCTGCTCCAAGTATGACCTCACAATGTCTACTGTTTCATTAATGCGCTGCATTGCAATTAACTTATTATCTTTGCATCCGTCTGTTAAAAGATGAGCTCTTTGAAACCAAAGACCCTGCCTTGGTTTTCATGAGTTCCCTAAGGCTTACTGTAGCAGCAAACAAAGAACAAAAGGAATGCTAACAACACTTACTAAGTACTTACTTAATAAGTACTTTGCACTAATTGTTCAATCTATAAGTGTGTATTGAATGAATTCACTAATGAAGTCCCTTTCAGTAATGGAATACTACATTCTTTTTTAAATCTCAATAAAGATTAATTAGCTACAAGACCTTGATAAATGATTATTGAATAAGCCAGTTGATTAATTAGTTACATAGGAAACCAATAGTGGCTCTGTAGGATAAGCACTGGACTGCAAGCCACAAGGTTGGCAGTTTGAGACCAGCAGCCACGTCTGGGGAGAAAGATGAGGCTTTCTGTTCCTGCAAAGATTCACAGTCCCAGAAAGCCAATGCAGGGTTGCTATGAGCCAAACTCGACTCGACAGCACTTAACAACAACAACAGTAACTTGTACAATACCTCACTTTTGTGGTGTGCATTTCAGTTTAACAAACACTTGCACTTACATTGTGAGTTTTAGTAGCCACATCCTTGCATAGATTACTAGTATTACCGCTTCCATTTTGCAGGGGGCTAATGGTATGGTGTTGTAGGTTAACGTGCTGGACGGCAAGTTCCTTTGAATGACAAGGTTGATGGTTCAAGCTCACCAGAGTCAGAGCCAACTTGACGGCACACAACAGCAACAACCAACTGTGGCTCAGAGGTGGTAAATAACATTGTCAAGCTCACAGCTCATGATTGGTGAACTAGGATCCACCCAGAATGTTCCCCGTTTTCCCAGGTCTCCCCACCTCCCCCACCACACCTCCTTCTTCTCAAGACCTAACTAAAGCTTCGTGACAGACTTCTCTTTAGTGGTACCCACTCTGTAGGCAGGAGTTTCCACAGACATGTGCAGTGGTCCAGTATCTGGTCCAGTTATGAGCTCAGAGGATGCTAAGCACCTTTTCTGTGCTAACTTAACTTCAAAGATACTTCTGGGAAAATCTCTATCTTAGAAAAATCCATCTATATGAAAGCAGGCTTGGTTCTGTACTCTCCTCATGGAAAGTTACTACATTTAATCATATCAAAATTCCTAGTGGAAATTCAAAGGCTTGGACTGAATAGTGTGATTCCTAAGAAGGTTGACTCAGCCAACAGGCTCCATACTCTCTCTTTCTCACACACACAGAGAGGCTGCCTGGGACATGGTGTGAAAACTAGGTTTGCTGAGAGTATTTGCATGTCTCATTTGGGTCAGTGTGTGTGATCCTGGGGAGCCAGGGCAAGCTGCAGAAGTCCAGAGGAACAAATGTGTGTGAAGAGTCAAGGTGACCCCTCAGGGCAAACCCCCTTCCAAGACTAAGACTCAGTGGGAATACACGCTCTGATTGGTGACCTTGTTCATCACCGATAAGGGGAAGTGAGGGAAAAACAGCAATGAAGCTGCAAGCTAAGCCCTAC
>NW_006408519.1:41242890-41250739 GCF_000296735.1 Chrysochloris asiatica | reverse complement strand
AAAAAAAAAAAGAGTCAACGTGAACTGACCAGTCCTTCCAATAACCTGGATGGAGGCTTCCTGTGGGATGCTGAACAAGAGCATAGGCTGGATGACACGTTCACCTACTCTATAATCTCGGTTGTAGTAGGAACCGCTGCTGTCACTGATCAACTACTTATCAGGTGTGCCAGGCACTGAGCTGGCATCCTGCACACATGACCTCATCCAAACCTCACAGCCACCGGGAAGGAGGTAACATTCTGAATTCCATCTTACCTTTAAGGAAACTGAGGCTCAGAGCAACTTGCCCTAAGTCACACACAGAGAAGGAACAGAACTGGGATAGAAACTCAGCTCTGGCCAATGCCCAAGTCTCTACGCTTTCTCTACTGCTTCCATTTCTGCAAACATCCGCCAAGCCCCTTCTGTTTATCATTGAATTTTACAAACACAGAAATGAAACAAAACCAAAATCCACACCCTGAAACATAACTCCATGTGAAGCCCTTCTACCCTGCATGCTTGTGGGTACCAGGAGTTGGAGGAATCCATTAGCCAGCAATTAACAACTAAGAACAGCAATAAAGCACAGCTAAGCCAATCGTGGCTTAGTCCTCATTATGGGTTGAGGGCACACAGCCCCTCTCCCTCTCTGGGTCTAAAGTCCCCAGCCACTCCATCTCTCTACATCATCGTCTCTGCTTCCATTTCTGGTGTCACTGCTTCTCTGGGTAGGGTCCCGCTCTCTGCTCTTCTCCTTAGTCCTGACATCTTAGTCCTCAAACTGACATCTTTGCTCTTCAACACCTTAAAGAGGTCTTGTGCAGCAGATTTACCTAATTTAATTTCTTGACTGCTGCTTCCATGAGTGTTGCTGGTTGGTCCAAGCAAAATGAAGTCTTCAACAACTTCAATCTTTTCTCCATTTATATGGATGTTGTTTATTGGTCCAGTGGTGAGAATGTGATTTGTTTACATTGAGGTACAACCCATATAGAAGGCTGTGTGTGGTCTTTGATCTTCATTAGTAAGTATATTAAGTCCTCTTCACTTTCAGCAAGCAAGGTTGTATCATCTACGTATCACAGATTGTTAGTCCTACTCTAATCCTAATGCCACACTCTTCTTCATATAACCCAGGTTCTTAGATAATTTGTTCAGTATACAAATTGAATAAATCTAGTGAAAGAATATAACCTTGGCACACACACAGCTTTCCCATAAAAGTGATGTTGTTGGTTTCTGTTGAGTCAATTTCAGGTCATGGTGAACCCAAGTGTGCAGAGTAGAACTGCCCTCTATAAGCTGTGACCTTTTGGATGCAGATCGCCAAGTTTTACATCCGAGGACTCTCTGGGCGGGTTTGAACTGCCAATCTTTCAGTGAGTCAAGTAGTCCAGAGCTTAACCATTTCACCAGCCAGGTACTTCCACTCAACAAATGTCGAATTTTATTGCTCTGTCAGTAACTGGCTGTGGCTTAGGAGACCCACGTTCTCTCTCTGTGCCTCAGTTTCCCCTGTACAAATATGGGTTTGGACATGGGCTCTGTGGCTGGCATTTCTTAAATACTAACTCTTCGCCAAGTTCTGCACTGACCATTTTACTTAGTTTTTGTTCATCAACAAAACCCCACTTGCATTGACAGTTTTTACTCTTACAGTTCATCCTAATGTTACAGAGGCAAATTGAAGCCTGGGGAAACTAACTGATCTGGCCCCAGGGGACTCATTGAGTCAGCAGTGGGACAGAATTTGGAGCTAGACCAGGAAACTTCAAAGCCATGTGCTTGGCCTTCAATTAGGCAGAGCGCATACACTCTCCCTGGGTGGACAGTTTTTAGGGTCACTCCACTCAGTGTTCAGCTAAAGGAGAAACAGTTGCGGGAAAGACCCGCTGAATTCCATAATGCCACTGGCAGCGCCGAGTATACAGGACAGAGGCCAAGCAGACAAACGGATTCCCTTCCACTGTATGACCCCAAGACTGTCCCTGCAGCCACTTCCGCTTGCGTTGCTCCAGGATCCTGGCTAGGCCCTTGACACTGGCTCCAAGATGACGTGAAGGGAGGTGGTTATGTGCTGTGAAGTTGGTTGTGACTCATAGACCCTGTACGGGGTTTCCGAGGCTGTAAATCTTCATGGGAGCAGAAAGCCTCATCTTTCTTCTGCGGATGAGCTGGTAGTTTCGAACTGCTGACCTTGAGGTTCACAGCCCAATTTCATAACCACTATGCTACCAGAGCTCCTTGAGGTGAGGGGCGAGGCTCTGCAAAACCGAGCAGGGCAAGCTTTGTGGGCCCTGTAGCCCCCCTCTATCTGCTCACCTGCAGCATCTCTAGCAGTGCTTTACTGGTACTCAAGTGCACTGCGTCCACTGCTGTTGTTGTTAGGTGCTGAGTTGGTTTCAGCTTAGAGCCACACTGTGCACAACAGAACAAAACAGCTGCCCGGTCCTGCCCAGTCTCAATCGTTACATTGCAGCCCACTGCTATTGCCGCTGTGACAATCCATCTCATTAGTTTGTTTGTTTTCCCCTTTTTTTCACTGACCCTCCACTTTATCAGGCATGATGCCCTTCTCCGGGATGTGGTCCCTCCTGATAACATGTCTAAATTGTGAGAGATAGTCTTGCCATCCTGGCTTCTAAGGAGCACTCTGGCTGTCCTTCTTCCAACACGGATTTGTTTGTTCTGGCAGTCCATGATACGTTTAATATTCTTCCCCAACACCACAACCCAAAGGCGTCAGTTCTTCCATGGTCTTCCTTATTCACTGTCCAGCTTTCACATGCACATGAGATTATTGAAGATACTATGGCTTGGGTCAGGCGCACCTCAGTCCTCAAATTTATCTCTCTGCTCCTGAACACTTTAAAGAGGTCTTTTGCAGCAGATTTGCCTAATGTAACACGTCATTCCATTTCTGGACTGATGCTTGCATGAGTACTGATTGTGAATTCAAGCAAAATGAAGTCTTTGACAACTTCGATCTTTTCTCCATTTAGCATGACATTGTTTACTGGCCCAGTGGTGAAGATTTTTGTTTTCTTTACAGTAAGAACTAGAGTAGGTATTCTGATGTCCCTCTGGGGAAGGAACATCGAATGTGGAGAACATGTTCCCAAGGACTCAAATTCCGTGTGTTCCTGAGACTTCCAATTCAAATACTGAATTGATTTCAGGACACCTTTAAATAGAACTGCATCTGAAACAGTAGATGGAAACCAAAATGGCAGTTCTCTTGGGAAAACCAGTGGACTAACATACTGCCACGAGGCTGAATCCTACTCATAGAGATCCTGTAGGACAGAGCAGAACTGCTCCTTGGAGTATCCGAGACTGGAAATCTTTCCAGGAACAGACAGCCTCACCTTTCTCCCATGAAGTGGCTGGCTGCTGATCTTATGGTTGGTTAGCAAGCCAGCATTTAACCCGAAAGCCACTAAGTCCCTAAGCCATTGGAAGACCCGCCATTTGGGCACACGGGGAGTAGTGCAGAACTCAGTATTCCTGGCCGGCTCCCACACTTTGCAGATCACACTGAACAGCCTCTCTGGACTGCTGACTGTGGGCCTTTTGACATGCAGTGAAGGTTTTCTCTGGTGGAAAAACAGCATGGCTACTGTGTGTTGTTATTGTTCGGTGCCATCAAGTCAGTCCTGACTCATAGCGACCCCATAAGGGTTTCTGAGGCGTGGCTGGTGGTTAGAATCATAACCTTACAGTTCAAACTGATCTGCAGTCGAGTGCTTACCTTATGGCACCACACCAGAACGCTAGCTACTGTTTAGTTTGTTTGAAAAAGGTGACATTTTTCCCAAAGAGAGGATGACACAATTTTCCCGGTCTCCTCAAAATCTGCCCACCCACCCAGGTATCCTCCTCACAGTCCAGAGAGAGAGCTTTCAAATAGGCCAGTTATAACTCATGATTCAATTGCTTTAATCCCTTTAGGGGTATGGGATACCCTCAGTGCTATCTGGTTTAGTCCCTGTCCTTTTGCCACTGAGCCTGTCTCCTGCCCTGGCTGCTCCTACAACCTCAGACTCCTTATATCCCCCAGGGGAGGCTGCCCTGAGTCATACCCCCACTTATCTCTCCATGCAGTGCTTTATCTAGAGCACCCTCAATTCCCCACTGACCCCTCTACCATGTGTGCCCATTCTTCCTGTCACACTTGGCCATCAAGTCCCCATGGCGTCTTCTCTGCATGTCTGCAGTGACTTTGGGGAGCCTTCCCACCCTCTTTGTCTTCCTCCAGTCTCCAATGGGCATGCCTCTCTTTGCCATGGAGACCTCCAACCCCAGCACCGAGCCTTTCCTGGAATGTTAGTGGAACTCAGAACCCATCCTCCCCACACTGGCTCGAACATGCAGGTTCACTGATTTGAACCAAAGGGTTTCTTTCCCTCAACACACTGTTCTACATGTGTCCCCGTTAGTACTTCTTGCTTACTCACCCACATGTCTACTTCCAAACCCAGTGCAAGGGAAGGGCAGAGCACGGGCTTACTAGGATTTACTAATCTGTAGTGAAGAGTTTCACATGGTTAAAACTTGAAAACTTGTTCACTACAGATTAGTAAGCAGGTATAAGGAAGCCGTGCTTACCTTGTTTATTGGGTACTCTGATTAAAAACATGATAAAACATGTGGAATTGTTCATGACAGATTAGCAAGGAAGCTGTGTTCACATTGCTCATTGGATACTCTGATGAAAACCATGTTCACTACAGATGTGTAAATAGGCACAAGGAAGCCCAGGCTCACTTTGCTTATTGGCTATCTGACCCGGGCTTGGTGTGTGGTTTCACAGTGCACATGTCACCTGCTCCCAGCCCTGACAGCCTTCTCTGCTACATCCCTGCCTCGCCCCACCACTGCCCTGCACTGGCCACTCTGAACTGGCCCTTGGATGTAACAGCTTCTGTCTCCGGAAGGACTTTCTGAAACCTGCCTGTCTGTCCAGTTCCTGCTAGCTTCAAGCCAGCTTCTGTGATAAAAGCTGTCTCTGCAACAAACTAAACAAACACCTCTCGTCCACCCTGGCCCTTAGCCTGGAAGTCAGGACGGCCCCTGAGCTTTCAGACGTCTTGCTCACCCTCACACCACCCCCATCAACCAGTTCCTTTTTAGAAACCAATTTCAAACGGGCACCTTATACACACACGCTCCTACAAGACACAGACAGGTCTAGGGCTCAAAACTTCATCTCTGTCAATCCTATGGAAACGCACAAGCCAAACAAACGAAACTGCAATTCTGGAAGCCCTTGTAGCATAGCAGTTAAACATTCAGCTGCTAGCCAGAAGTCAGTTCGAACACACCAGCTGCTTCCCAGAAAGAAGATGAGGCAGTTTGCTCCCATAAAGACGACAGCCTTGGGAACCCTTGGGTCAGCTCCACTCTGTCCTTGTGAGTGTGAATCAACTTGGTGGCAACGGGTTTATTTGGTTTGGGTTATCTAACTCTAAGGGGGGCAAATATGTGTGAATTCAAACTCAAATTTAGATGATCTCTCCTCTCATTGGAACACTGAGAACTTCCTAAATGCTTGGATGCATACACACACTTAGGTCTACATACATGTACACACACACACACAAATATATACACTTTCTCCATGATCAGAATCACATGCTTACATATCAATATCCGGAAGGCAGAATGACAGCCTGTTTCTGATTCACATGAAGGGAGTGTGCCAAAACTCTAAATTCCAACTTGAGAACTGGGAGCACAGATGGAATGCCAGCTTCAGCATCTCTCTCCTGGCTTCAAACCACACTCGCTGTAGGCAGATTTAAGATGACTATGACATCTAATTACAGCCTGGAAACCTCGAAGAGCCATAGGCTTTGTGAAGGGAGATGTGAGATACGCCATCAGTTTTTCATTTGTTGGTAATTCAAGCTCCACTTGATAAAAGTGGTGAACAAAAACAGAGTGAGATTACCTGAAAACAGGTATGTGGTGATTTCTACATGTCTAGCAGGAGTCTAGTAGCATAGTGGTTACGAGTCAGGCTGACAATCTCAAGGTCAGCAGTTTGAAACTACCAGCTGTTCTGCAGGAGAAAGATGAGGCTCTCTGCTCCCATAAAGATTTACAGCCTTGGAAACTCTGTACAGGGTCGCTATGAGCCGGAACTGACTCCACGGCACACAACAACAACAACAACAAGCAGGAGTCCTGGAATGGGGCCGTAGGATAAAACACTGGACTGCATGGATGGTTTGAACCACAAGGTCAGCAGTTCAAACTCACTAGCTGCTCCTTGGAAATCTTATGCAGTGTTGCTATGAGTTGGATGTGACTTTACGGCACTGAACAACAGTGGCACCGTAGGATAAACACTGAATTGCTAACCACAAAATCAGCCATTCAAAAACCACCAGTTACTCCTCAGAAACCCTATACATGATGGCTATGAGTCAGAATTGATTCCAAGACATTTAGCAACAGTAAACAGTATGCATTGAGCAGTAGCTCTGTAGGATACACACGGGACTGCAAACCACCAAGTCAGTGGTTCAAGCCCACCAGTCGCTCTTCAAGAAGAGACTTTTTGCTCCCACAAAGATATACAATCTCAGAAACTCTAAACAGGGTCCTGTGACTGTCACTTAACAACAACAGTATGTATTTAATATATACTTATCAAAGTGCTCTTTGCCTGTGTTGTTGTTGTTAAGTGCTGTGGAGTTGGTTCCAACCCACTGAGATCCTGTGTAGGGTTTCCAAAGCTGTATATATTTCTGGAAGCTGAGGTCTCAACTTTCTCCTGTTGGACTCGAACTGCCAACCTTGTGACTTCCAGTCCAGTGTTTATTCTACAGATTTACCATGCTCCCCTTTGTCTATAAGCTTAAAAAATACTATTATTCTGATACTTTAGGCTAGCAAATATGCAATGCAAAAATCACTTTAAGATGCTGAAATAACTGGTTTAAGATTATTGTTGTTGTTAAGTGCCATCAAGTTGGTTCTGACTCATAGCGACCTGGTATAGGGTTTCTGAGGAGCAGCTGGTGAGCCTGAACTGCCAACTTTGCAGTTCAAATCAACCTTGCGGTCCAGCACATTAACCCACAGCATCATACCAGAGCTAGTAAGTAGAACTAGCTTACACACAAACACACACACCGATACAATCTTAATGGGAGTAAATAACCTCATTTTCCTTCCGGGGAGCAGCCAGTGGGTGTGAAGCACAGACCAACACCTAGCCCACAGCAGGCCTCCTGTGATGATGGTTCATGGCCATCCAGTATGTTCCGACTCACAGAGACTCTGTGTAAGGTTTCTGAGGAGCAGCTGGTGGATTTGAACAGCTGACTTTGCAGTTTGCAATCCAGTGTTTAACAATCCAGTACCACACCAGGACTCCCTGGGGATAGCTGTTGTTGCTAACTGCCGGTGAGTTGGTTCTGAGGCAGAGCGGCACTGTAAAGGGTTTCTGAGTTTGAAAAGCTGACCTTGCAATTCAAACCAAGTTCATGGTAGGTTAAGTGCTTATCTTACAACACCACACCCACCTAATAAAATCTGTTTAAAGAACAACAAACAAACAAAAAAACCTCAGCTCACAAAGAGGAACCCTGGTGACACAGTGGTTAAGTGCTCAGCTGCTAACTGCAGGTCAGCAGTTCAAACCCAACAGTTGCTCCTTGGAAAAAAGACGTGGCAGTTTGTGTACAGAAAGCAGTCTTGGAAATGCTCTGGGGACCTTGTGTTCTGTCCTATAAGGTCATTGTGGGTCAGAATCAACTCAACAGCAAAAGGCTTGGTTTTGGTTGGTTTTAAGTACGCAATTAGGGACAACTATTTGAATCGGGCTGCGAACCTTAAGGTCAGCGGTTTGAAA
>NW_006408519.1:41209652-41242590 GCF_000296735.1 Chrysochloris asiatica | reverse complement strand
GAACCAACTCCACGGCACATAACAACAACATTTGAAACTGAGACATAAATCTAGAGCCTTAAAATATAAGTTTCGTAAATCCAAGGGTAAATCAAAATGTATTGCTTCAAAATCACAGAAATCTTTATTAAGCAAAAATATAAAAATGTGAACTATTGTTTTTCAACATCCCTTCCATCTAGGTGTACACACTTCTGAAGAGTGTGGTTCCATCTCTAAGCCTTCCCCCAGGAGTCCTGGTGTGGCATTGTGGGTTAATACGCTAGACTGTAAGGTTGATTTGAACCTCAAGGTTGGCAGTTCAAGCTCCCCAGCCACTCCTTGGAAATCCTATACAGGGTTGCTATGGGTCGGAATCGATTTGACAGCACATAACAACAACAACAACCCTTCCCCTCAAGAATTCTGTGCTCTTCAATTTACATCAAACAGCAGCTGTGGCATCCTCTGGGGTCTCAAATCATGTTCCTTTGAAATGTTCTTAAGTTTGGGGGACTAAAAGAAGTCTGAAGAGGGAAAATCAGGGCTGTGGGTGGATGGGATGAGGTTTCCCATCAAAATGCTCCTAGGACAGTCCTTGCTACCCTCAAAGAGTGAGCAGGTGCATTGTTACCACGGAAAAAAATTCCTCAGAGCAACATTTCTGGTCTTTTCCTCAACATCGCAGTTTTGTATTTTCTTAAAACTTTTTCATAATAAACCCGTGTGACTGTCCTCTGTCTTTCAAGAAAATCTGCCAAGATTATCTCTTTGATATCTCAAAACCGGTTGTCATAACCTTCTGAGCTGGCCACTCTGCCTTGAATAGAATTGGCCCCCGCAGATCCCGCCAGAAGCCACTGTTTTGATTGGACCGTTTTTTTGGAAGGTTCCTTCATGAGCCTCAGACAAGTGTGTTGCTGAGAGAACTTGGCTGCAGCCATCCACTGATCAAAGAGACTTTCTCAAACACATTTTTGGGGGAGAGGGGTAGCAAAATAAACCCATGCATGTGTGGACTGGAACTCTGGAAGCAATATTGTTTGACTTACTTATGTATAACTATTTGAAAATACTCATATGATGTAAGACAAGGCTTAGAAAATGCAACCTTATAAACAGAGAGACTTCAATTACACCTGGCTTTCCACAGCAGACCACAGGAAACTGGAGGAAAATAAGCCAGTAGAGTAGGTTCATTGTTAGGGTGTAACTTCTGAATTGTGGGGTGCCCTTTTTTACCTGTTTCTGCACTTAATTTTTTTTTACATAGTATACTATAATTGGACTGTCTCCTGAGGCTTAGTTGGCGTGTTGAGGATAAAGTTCTGAGGTTAACATTTTCTGAAAAAAAAGACTGTATTTTCACTGTTTTTCATTAAGCATAGCACGTCTATCTTCTCTCCCTGTAAAAACCCCTATAAAATGAAATAAAACAATGTAAAAAAAGATCTGAATCCACAAAGATCAGTGCTTTGAATAGTGGGCCCTTGCAAAAGATGCGTTCATAACTTTGAATGTGATCTTGTTAGGGAATAAGGTCTTTGAAAATATCCTCAGTTAAATTAACATTAGTTACATAGTGTAGTGGTTACAAATCGGGCTGCGAAGCGCAAGGTCAGCAGTTCAAAACTACCAGTTGTTCCGTGGGAGAAAGATGAGGCTTTCTGCTTCCGTAAAGATGTACAGCTTCAGAAACCCTGTACAGGGTCGCTATGAGTCGGAACAAACTCCACGGCACATAACAACAACAACAACCACATGAACATAATGTGAAACTAGCATGAGTCCTATCCAAGATGAATTGTGTCTTTATAACTAAAAAAAAAAAAAAAAACAGAACAAAGAAGCAGCAAAAAAAAAAAAAAAAAAAAGGAGAGACAGAAATGAGACAGAGAAACAGACATGGGGCCATGAGAAGATGTAGCTTCAAGCCAACGAAAGCTCAGCAGCTCCTGGAGCTACCAGAAGCTGGAGGAACCAGAGCACAATAGTCCCTATGGACCTTGGAGGGAACACGATACCGTGGCAGCAACAATGGGCTCATACATGCCCACAATTGTGAGGATGGTGTAGGACTGGGCAGAGTTTCGTCCTGTGGAGAGCATAGGGTGGTATGTGTCAGAACAGACAGACTCCTTGGCACCTAACAACAGCAACAATGTGGCCCACATCACAACTATCTTTGGACTTTTCAGCTCCAGAGCTATCAGGCAACACATTTCTGCTCTTGTAAGACTCACTGTGTGTTACTGTGTTACAATACCAATAGGAAAGCAATACAAAAATGCAAACCAAATCTAAAGAAAGAAGAGCTACAGGAAAAGAGCAAAGAGCAGATAAGAGATTTCAAAAACTTCTTAGGCAGAGGACTAAGGAGATGGAGGTGTGTTCAACTTTTCATGACCAAACTATTATCTGCTTTGAATTTTTTTTTTTTTTTTTTCTGATACCACAAGTTCTCTACTACTGGAAGTCACACTGAAATCAAATGAAAAATCATTTTTGAGGTAATATGAATTTTGATACAACTATATGGAGCTCTGGTAGGATAGTGGTTATGAGTCGGGCTGCTAACCTCAAGGTCAGCAGTCCGAACTACCAGTGGTTCTGTGGGAGAAAGATGAGGCTTTTTGCTCCCATAAAGATTTACAGCCTCGGAAACAATATATAGGGTTGCTCTGAGTCGAAACTGACTCCATGGCACATAACCACCACCACCACTTATGGGACATATGTGTCCCAAGTGGACCCTGGTGGTAGGGTTGGTGAGGTAAGGACTGGTTCTTTAGAGTCACACAGTTATACATGTCCCCACCAGGTGGCAGCATGTACTACATCTGGGACAGAAGCTTCCCACAAAACCTGAGAGTCTGAAAAAGGTGAGTAAGATGTGTCTCACAGGTCATGAAAGGGTTGACTGATTAGCAAGTGGAATAATTACTTCAGTCCTTATAAAGGCAGCATCCACATGACATGACCTATTTGTTCCCACGGGTCCTTCAGGAAGCCTAGAATGTAGAAATGCCGGAACAGTAGACCTAATGGAAAAGTCTGAAAGCAGGAGGGTCCTCAGAGAACCCCTGCCCACATGCTGACAACAATACTGGATATCATGATTACTTTGGGATCGTTAGTGAACCATATTAATGTGCCCATGATAATGTAAAGATTTATTCTTGCTTTAACCCCAAATCTTGATATAACTGTATTTCAAAGACCCAATACCTAATCCACTGCCATCGATTCAATGCCAATATAGGGTTTCCAAGACTGCTAACTGCTAATCTTTATGGGAGCAGACAGCCTCATCTTTCTCCCTTGGAATGACTTGGGGGGCAGTTAAACCATAGGTCTTGCGGTCAGTCTCGTGCTTATCCTACAGTGAAGAGGAAGGAAAAAAATGGAAAGGGTGTGATAAAAGAAGGTAGGAACTCAACCGTGATTTCTAACGTTAACAAATCAAGGGAAGAGCAAATGCACATATTATTTAGAAGAGTGGTGATCATGATGTAAGAAAATCAGTGGTTACCAGAGTTGAGAGTGGTGGCCTTGGGAAGCAGGAATGGCAGGTGGGTAGGGATGGGGCAAGGAACTGCTCTTTTAACCAGCAACCTTTTTAGGACTGTTGGATTATTTCAACTGTGTTTACACACTACCTTAAATCAATTTTGACCAATGTCTGGCTTTTACATGAGCTAACTGTAACTTAGATACCTTGTTGTTGTTGTTGTTGTTATAAGACAGCATTGAGCCAGTTCCAACTCAAAGTGAACCTATGGACAACAGAACAGAATGCGCCCTGGTCCTGTGTTGTCCTGTGCTTGAACCCATTGCTGTAGATGCTGGGTCAGTCCCTCTCACTGAGGGCCTTCCTCTTTTTCCACTGATCCTCAACATTACCAGGCGTGAAGTCCTTCCCTCCGTGCCTGACCGCTCTTGAAGCCCCACTTGTGCCACCTGTGAAGGGGTCATGACAGGATCTATTTCATATCAGCTCACAATGCTAAAGTCACATCAAGGGCTTAGCATAGGCAATCTGGAGAGAATGCTCAGAAAAAGTACCTTTTGTATATCATCTCCAAAGCCAGATCTTTTAACTGCATGAGGAACACAGGCAGCACGGCTTGAGGGTGTTTATGCTGCTAGCCCCATCTTGGCTGTGAATAATAACCTCCCACTTCCACTTAAAGCTCGATTTTGTTTCTCCAGGCAGCATTATAATGACAGATGTCTCAAGAAGCTCAGACACCATGTCACAGGACAGGAATGAGTGTGGCTTTGCTTTCCAGACTGAGTGGTGTCTACATCCCTGGCCGACTCTCTCATTTCCTAACTAACAAAGCAGAAGAGGGAACAGCACAGCGAGGCCGATGCTGGACACCACTTCCACATTGCCCATTAGGAGCAGCCAGGCCCCAATGCACCCACCCTCCCCACTCTTCCTGTGGCCAGGGGAGCTTTGTGCAGCCTGTCTCCTGTTCCTGGGAGGGACCAGTGCTTCACCCAAGACACCACTAGGTCTCCCAGCATACCCCAATGACGGCAAGCCACAAATGTCTTGCACTAACAAACAGCTGACTCCTTCTACTTCCAGGTACAAATCCACAATTCTGAGCAGTGCCTCAGCATGGTGCAGGTCTGGACAGGACTTGAAGGCTTGGTGAGGCACTGTGAGATAACTGCAAGGCTGGCGGTTCAAACCACCACTCGCTCCTCAAAAACCCTATACAGGGTCATAATACTTAACACCAACAACAGACATTACTCACAAGGAGTCCTAGTGGCACAATAGCTAAACACTTGGCTGTTAACCAAAAGGTCAGTGGTTTAAACCCACCAGCTGCTCTGTGGGAGAAAAGATGTGGCACTCTGCTCTCTAAAGATGACAGCCTTGGAAAGTCTCGGGTCAGTTCTACTCCGCCGTAGGGGGGGATTGCTGTGAGTTAGAACTGACTTGATTGAGCACAACAGGTGTTACTTGCTATAGTGCAAAAGCCTCGGGATGAAAATTGGGCGAGCTAGGCCTCAGTCCTACTCTGCTTCAAGTTCCTCTGCTATTTGAGCAAAGTCTTTTCATCTCTGTGAGTTGGATTCCTCATCTGTACAATGAGGATGGTGCTGGGATTTGCATGCAGAGAGTAAAACATATTCACATAGCTCTACCTGACCGTGAGGCGCTCTGGTAGCATAGTGGTTACGAATCGGGCTGCAAACCACAAGGTAAGCAGTTCGAAACTACCAGTGGTCCTGCGGAAGAAAGATGAGGCAGTCTGCTCCTGTAAAGATTTACAGCCTCGGAAACCCTGTGCAGGGTTGCTATGAGTCGGAACCAACTCCACGGCACATAACAACAACAACAACTACCTGACTGTGGAGACCTGGTGTGGCGCTGTGAGATAAACTGCAAGGTCAATTTGAACCACAAGGTCTGTGGTTCAAACCTTGGAAGCCCTATACAGGGTAGCTATGAGTCGGAACTGACTCAACAGCACTTAACAACAACAACAACAACGCTTGAGCATAATAATGCATATTCACATGTATGTTGCTGTTTTTATTAAGTGCTGTTGAGTCGATTCCGACTCATAGCGTCCCTATATAGGGTTTCCAAGGAGTGGCTGGTGAGGTAGAACCGCCGACCTTGCAGTTCAAGGCAGCCTTGCAGCCCAGCGCATTAACCCTATAACACTACGTCATAGGTGAGCATAATAATGCATGAACATAATGCATACTCACATATACACATCAGTGCCATAGATGTATTTACACTTAAGCATGAATATAATACATATTCATACTGCTGCACGAGCACAGTAATACATATTCATATCTATGCAGGAATGCAATAATACATATTCATGCCTCTGCAATAAGCACAGTAATACATATTCTCATTTACACTAACAGAATGGCAGACAAGGGTGATAAGAATTTGCATTATCAAAGTGAGAGTAAGGAGGAAGAGGAGGAAGAAGGTGAGGTGGGACTTCCATGAGAAAGTGCAAAAGGATGATGAACCTACCATTCTCTGCGAGAGGAGGATGAACAACTGAAGGGCAAAAACTAGGAGCATCGTTTTCAGCAACTGAAAAAGAAGAAAAAGGCAACCTTTAGTTACTTTCCCCACCTTGGTGCCACATTGAGCTGTGAAGGCATGAATCAAGGTACAACATGGTGACAGTAACATTGGAGGGATGGTTTGCAGACATGTAATGATGGACGATAGACATTCAATTCAGATGAGGGATACCTTGTAAATAGCGAGCTCTGTTATTCAAGGTAATTTGATCCTTATGACAGACCGTATTAGAGCAACTCTTCCAGATTATGAGTCCTTGTGTGACACGGTAGCATAAGCACTGGACTGCTAACCACAAAGTTGGCAGTTCAAACCATCCAATCACTTCATTGGAGAAAGATGAGGCTTTCTGCTTCTGTGAAGATTTACAGCCTCAGAAACCCTACACAGGGTCACTATGAGTCAGGATTGACCCACTGGTATCATTTTTGGGTTTTTTGTTTTATTCCAGGCTAATAAAGGAGGACGACATTGAGGCACGGGGAGGTTCAGACCTTGCATGAAATCCCATAGCCAGTAGGATGTGAACGAGGGTCTATGGCCCCCAGAGCTTGAGTGTGAACTGCCCCCTTGGAAGCATTTACACAGAATGCATTGTTACATGTTGTCAGGTCATTTCTGACTCATAACAATCCTGTGTATAGGGTTTCTGAGAAGCAGCTAGTAGGTTTGAACTGCTGACCTTGTGGTTCACAGTCCAGTGCTGATCCTACAGAGCCACACCAGGAATCCTTACACAGAATTGTTGTTGTTGTTGTTGTTTAGGGTCATCAAGTTGGTTCTGACTTGTAGCAACCTTGTATAGGATTTCTGAGGAGTGGCTGATGAGTTTGAACCGCTGACCTTGCAGTTCAAACTGACTTAACAGTCCAGTGCATTACCCTCAATGCTACACCAAACTCCTTACACAGATTAGCAACAACAACAAAAACATGATGAAGAACCCAGACTCCAGGATGAGGTGGATCTCAGAGGGACTCCAGGTCTACCCCTTACTTCCTGTGTAATGTTGGGCAAGTAACTCCACTAGTGTGTCCTTGTGAAAGGGATGACTGACTGATAGCCTTTCTGAACTCTACACAGTGTGTGTGGGAGCCAGCTTGTAGGACTCCCAAGAGGCACTTGTGCCCATTTCTTTGCACCTCTGCTTTCAGTAAGATCAAACTGGCAGTTTGAAATGGGTCACCGCTGAAGAATTGACACCATGGGAAATGATAAACAATGCAAGCCCCTCCCACCAGTTGTTAAATATTTACCAGCATGTACCACTGTTGCTGACAACAGACCCTATCTCATAGGGTGGTTAGGGGATTAAATAAGGTTTCACATGCAAAATGCAGCCCAATGCCTGGCACAAACCCCGTGTTAGGTAAAGGGGAGAAGTTGTAGACAGGCAGCCAGCCGACTGATGAAGAGTGGACTGTCACCTACGCGTGGTAGCTTCCAAGTGGGCTGCAGAGATGCCAGCTCACAATGGAAGCGCTCGCTTGTCACTTCCTGTCCAGGGTCATTTCTGTATCTAGTGTCACTACAGGGGCTGAGCGCATTTGCAGAGAAAAGAGGAATGTGAAACTTGATTAGTTTCTTCTAGAAGGTCACATTGGATTTGTTTCATGAGCCAAAGGCCTGCCCCTTACAGGCAGTGCACAGCTGTGGATAGACAGGACAGCTGTAGTCCCCGCCAAAGGGCAGATGCTGCAAAGGCCCAGGGGCCCGATGCTTCCAGGGGATTGGGCTTGGACTCTGGGGCCCTGTTTGACCACAGAGCAGCCCCTGCTTGCCCTGCCCACTACCATCCTGGTCCTCGGAGCTCTGAGAATGTGTTGTCTCTGGGCCCTGCTGTCTGGAAAGGACACCACACAGCCTCATTTGCATTCACAATTGCTTAACCTCAGCAGCTGTGGTGTGAGAAATGAGGAACTTCCCATTCATTTCTGGAGAGCCACAGCAGAAGGCCATTATTGCAGGCTTTGTGGCATCCCTCCTGAGCCTCCCTGGGGGTCTCCTCATCTTTTGTTCTTTAAGCTTAGCCCAAGTACCCAGGGGAGGCTGCTATTGCCTCATGCAGGTCTTGACCTTCTGAGCCCATGATGTGGACAGCCCAGGGACCTTGTCCACTTCATATGTGGATCCCACTGCTGATTGCTGACCATGGCTGCTGCTTCTTAACCCCACACCCCTTTTTCTACACCCAGCCTGTCCAGAGTCAATGTTGAATAATCCCTTGTGAACCAGAACAAAGTGTTCCCTTTTCATACTCTCAAAGCACACTATGAATCCCGGCAGAGTAAACACCTGCTCACCATGGTATATTTCTGTTTGCAAAAAGAATAATGACAATGGAAACAGGACCACCACTCATGAGAGCTGTGAGGGGTTAATACAGGGAAACACTCTAGGATTGCTGCTGACAGATGGGACGTGCTTAAGAAATGTTCAACTGCCACAATTTCAAATTCTCATGGAATCCAGACTTTCTGGAGCCAAGAAGACGGGATAAACCCCCAAAACTATTGCTCTGAGATCATCTTTACAATCTGAAACCAAAAATAGTCCCTGAAGTCTTCTTTAAATTAAACAATCTGTTATGTGTCTTGGAGTTGGTTCTGACTCATAGCAACTTTATACTGGGTTTCTGAGGTTATTAATATTTATGGGAGCAGAAAGCCTCATCTTTCGCCTGAGAAACCACTGGTAGTTTCAAACTGCTGACCTTGAGGTTAGCAGCCCGACTCATAATCACTACACTACCAAATCAAACAATAGCTGAACTGAATTAGTGAAGGCTATCTGCCTTGGACAATAACCTCTTAGAAGACTGTCTGTATAGGATCAAACTGTCAACAGCAACTGAAAGGTTACACGGGAGACTTGTTGTTGTTACGTGCCGTGGAGTCAGTTCTGACTCATAGCGACTCTGAATAGGGTTTCCACAGGGTGGCTGGTGAGTCTGAGCTGTCGACCTGACGGTCATTATCCCACCTTGAAGTGATTTATCCCACAGCACTACACCAGGACCCCTGACAGGGACTTAGGGGCAGTGCATTCACGTGAATGGGAAAGGCACAATTTGTAAAAGGAAAGTAAAAATGGCTGCACAACCTGGAAGAATGTCATTCTTGTCACTGAATTGCACATCTGGTGTTGTTGTATGCCCTTGAGTGGGTTCCGAATCATACTACTGCTGTATAGGGTTTCCAAGAGCAACTGGTGACTTTGAACCACCAACCTGGGGTTGCCAGTCCAGTGCTAATCCACACCAGGGCCCAATTGTACATCTAGAAAATGTGAGATTGGTGTTTGTTCTGCTATGTATATTTTCAGCACCAAAAATAGTTTTGTTTTGTTTTTTAAATAAATGCCTGCTTTTGTCTTTTAAAGAAATGCCCAGACTGTGGGTAGGACTTCCCCCTCCCTGCGCTTCCGCTGTGCTTAACCCAGAACGTGAGCTCGTATCAGTCTCTTCCCTACACTAGTGGCAGGTCCTCAGAAGCAGGGCACAGCGTGTCCCAGTCCTAGACAGGACTCTCTCTGCCTGGAGTCTAACGGTGGGCCTCTGTGTCCTCAGTCCTCAGTCTTGGGCCTCTGTGTCCTCAGTCCTGGGCCTCTGTGTCCTCAGTCCTGGACCTCTGTGTCCTCAGTCCTCAGTCCTGGGATTCTGTGTCCTCAGACCTCAGTCCTGGTACTTCATGTACTCAGTACACAGGTAGACCTCAGAGATACTGAGGTTCGGTTGCAGATCAGACCATTAATAAGGCAAATGTTGCAGCCAAGAAAAACATGTGATTTTTTTGGTTTCCCAGTGCAAATAAAAAATATCTACACTGCACTGCAGTGTATTAGAAGGCCTGGTGGCGCTGTAGGGTAAGCACTGGACTGCCAACCACAAGTGAACAGTTCAAGCCCACCAGCTACTCTGTGTGAGAAAGATGCAACTTTCTGCTCTCATAAAGATTTATAGCTTCAGAAATCCTATGCAAGGTGGTTGCGAATCGAAACCAATACGATGGCTGTGGGTTTGGGTTTGGGCTTTGTAGTGTATTAAGTATGCAATAGCATGAAGAAAAAGTTTGAAGTTCCCTAAGAATCCGTCAAATGTGACACAGAAGCACAAAGTAAGCACAAGCTGTTGGAAGAATGGTGTTGGTAGACTTGTTTGATGCAGGGATGCTTCTAACTTTTAATTTGTAAACATGGATTAGCTATGATGCAAAGTACAAACTATGAAGGCATGCACACATAGGAGTCAGGGGCCAAGCCTATCACAGAACTTTCTGGTAAAAATTCCTTTGCACTAATGGTTTCTGACTGGTGGGGATTAGAATCCTACTCATCCTTCAAAGCTCAACCTTCAGGTAGTTTTTCTTAACTCAGTGGAGGCTACATACTACTGTTATATATGTCATCATCTGACATGAAGATAAGGGTGGAAAAAGGCATGACAATGTTATCTTGTGAGTTGGAATTTTCCTATAAGATACAGTGTTGGAAGTTTGTCTGCTAGAGAAAATAGAATCCAAGACAATAAGAATGCTCAGAATCCAGCTTGTGAGTATCTTGGTTTACAACATATCATGAATCAAAAGATGATTTTGTACGGTCAAGCTAACCCAACCAGGAGAAGAGTCAAATTTAGTACACCTGTCCTCCTAAGGAGGCTTTCTTACTTAGGTCTTAGGTGAGATGACCAGAGAGTCTGAAAACGCACCCAACTCCCACTTTGCATCCAAATATCTTAAAGGGGAGGATCCCAGGAGACCAGGCTTTACTCTGATGCTGCTGCTCTCCTGACACAGGAAGTAATATAGGCTCATAATACTGTACCTGAACCTTAAGTGGTGCAGATGGCTAACCCACTTAGCGACTAACTGAAAGGTTGGAGGTTCAAAGCCATCCAGAAGCACCTCAGAAGAAAGACTGGGGATTTTCTTCTGCACATCAGCCAGTGGAAACCCTTTGGAGCACAGTTCTCCTCTGAGACACGTGGAGTTGCCCTGGTCTAACCCTAGGATGACATCACCTCAGCTGATTTTCAGCTCAGGGGTCAAGGATGGAAGACCAGAGCCTGAGGCCATTTTTGCCATTTTCTTCCCACACACCCAAACTAGGAATGCAGGCAGCACACAGAGGTAAAGGCTGCCCAGTGGGGCTGTTCCATGCCAATGGGCCAGGAATTGCAAGCAGAGTGAATTCCTTACTCCCATGTGCTTATACACTAAGTATCTCACCACTGTAGAGCCAATTCTCACTCCAACTGACCCTGCACAACAGAGTGTGAATCTCCATGGAAGCAGACTGCCATATCTTTCTCCCAGGTGGGAGAAACAACCTTTGGGTTGGCAGCTGTGTGTTTAACCTGTACACCACCAGGACTCCTTAGACTTTAAGTATAAGACTTCATCTATATAGTCCACTATGCTATTGTTATTGTGTGCTATCAAGTTGATTCCAAGTCATAGAGACCCTCTAGGACAGAGGAGACCTGCTTCATGGGGTTTCCTAGACTGTCATCTCTACAGGGGCAAACCCACCAGGGGGTTTTGCTCATCAAGCAGCTGGTGGGTTCAAACTGCCAACCTTTTCATCATAAGCTACAGCGCAATTGTTGTTGCTGTTAAGTGACATTGAGTCAGTTCTGACTCAGCGACCCTGAATGGGGTTTCTGAGGAGCAGCTGGTGGGTTTGAACCGCCGACCTCCCAGTGCGGCGCATTACCTTGCAGCACCACACCAGGACTCACAGCATAATGAGGACTCCTTAGTTTGCCCCCTTCTTCCCCTGCCCCCGCCATTGAGTTGATTCCAACTCAGAAGGACCCTGTGTAGGGTTTCAGATGCTATAAACCTTTACAGGAGCACAAAGTCTCATCTTTCTCCCACGGATTGAATTGCTGACTTTGTGGTTAGCAGCCCGGTGCTTTATTCTACTTTTATGTTGTTGTTAATCATATATGCTTACATTTTCCTCAGTCAACTGGGAGCGTCTCAAGAAAAAAGGGGCTCTATCTTTTTCATCGCACTGCTCCTATTGCTCAGCACAGTAGATGGCTCAGAGGAGACACTCAATGCATCGTCAGAGCTTCTAGCCTTGTGATCTCAGAGACCAGCACAAGAACAGCTTACTACATGCTTAGGCTGTGAGAACCTTGAGGACAGGGGCCATGTCTCATTCCCGGTAAGCCATATTACACAGTGATTCAGAATCAGAAAGACCTGAGCCCGAGTCCTAATGCTGCCATTTACCAGCTGTGTGACCCTGGGCATTTCACTTAAGCACTCTGAGCCCGTGCCTGAGGATGATGAAGTAACATAATGTTTATGAATGCTAACACACTGCGTAGTATCAGGTCACACACAGCAAGAGCCCAGTGAAGAGAGGTTCGTTCATATCACCAGAGGTTCTGATCCAGCTGCTGCTCAGACACTATCAAATGAGGACACATCTGTGAATTTTTAATTTCTTGTCCTACAATTCCTGGTCCAAATCCTGGGACCCCAAACTGATCCTGCAGGACACAATGTTGGGCAAAGTCAGTGTTGGATGCTGTTCGATGAAAAGAAACAGAACTGATGGAATAAGTTTGGGCAATGATCACCTTGGTGTCTTTTCCTCACTGACTCCCGCCAAGATGCTATAAATACTCTTGGTCTGATTCCCAATACCTTTCTGAACAAATGATTTATTTCTTATGCTTGCTTTTACCCAAGCCTTTCCTGAACCAGGTGAAGACAGAAAATGGCAGTGTTCAGCCTCTGGTGGGGTGAGGAGGTATGGGAGGACAGATGGAGGAAGGAGGCATGGAGAGATGAGAAGTGAGAGGTGAGTGAGTTCAGAGCCCCATAAGCAGCCCTGGCTGACTCCGGACTGCCGGTGGTTAATGTCCTGCAGACACCCACTTCTCTATCCTTGTGAGCTAAAAAGGGGAAACTGCTAGGGAGGGAACATTCTTCTCTAAATAAGAACCCACAGAGGTTATTTAATTATAATACCCTGAATCTAGTCTTCCTGTTTTATTCTTTTTTTAGTAGCAAGTTTTGGGTGCAAGTTGACACAACATATTGGCTTCCCACCCAGCAGTTGATACACATTTTGTTCCATGACCTCAGTGCAATATCCTCAATGTAACAGTATACCTCCCACTTCCCATTTCTGTTCGTTTTCCTTCTTTCCTTCTGAGCTTTGTTTTAAGGCAAATGCTGCCCTTTGGGTCTGATATCGCTGATTTTTCTCAAAACTACATTCCTCACAAACTTGATTTTTTCCTTGAGGAGCCCTAATGGTATAATGCTTAAGTGTTTGTCTGCAACTCAAATCGACCAGATGCTCCATGGGAGACAGATGTAGCTGTTTGCTTCCATAAAGATTATTATTGCTGTTAAGTGCCATCAAAACAGTTCCAACTCAGCAACCCTAGACAGGGTTTCCCAGGAGCAGCCAGTGGGTTTGAACTCCTGACCTTGGGGTTAACAGCCCAGCACTTATCCTGCAGAGCCACACCAAGACTCCATAAAGATCACAACCTTGGAAACTCTATGGGGCAGTTCTACTCTGTCTAGTAATCAGCTGGACTCCACTCAATGGCGGAGTTTGGTTTTGCTGTTCTTAGTGTGTTGCTTAGATTCGTTTCTTAAAAGAATTCAAGATGTTAAAATAAAGCAAAAAGCCAATTGAGCGCAGTCAGACCAATCTGAGTCACACAATGCTCAAGGTGAATGTTCCCAGGGACAATTCCTCCATCCCAGAAATAATCAACTTTAGAACAATCTGCCAGGAAGCCACGAAATACCCAGGGGACTTTGGGAACCAGGAACTGTGGTGAAGGACCATATTCTGCCCAGAAGCCCTGGGGCTCTCAGGCTGTTGAGTACAGGCTCAGCCACCAACTGGCTTAATTTGATACTTTATTAATTTAATCTTTTTAGCAATGCATTTTTTTGTTAGTCAGTTGAGTTGCGGGGAAACCAGTCAGACAAGATGTCTGGTTATTCCAACATCCTGTCGCTTCTGGGATGCTAAACACCTGCCAGGAGGCAATTTGGCAAGAAGAGAAGAGGGTCCTGTTGGAGGTTACCAGCAACCTGACTGCTCTTATGAGCTGTGTGGTTTTTTCAAGCAACTTGAGTGTTCTGTGCCTCACTCTGTCTATCTTAAACTGGGATTAATTCAACCTACTCTATAGGGGTAGGAGTCCTGGTGTGGCAATGTAGGATAAGCACTTGACTGCAAGGTCAGTTTGAAGCCCTATGAGTTGACACTGACTCTACGGCACTTAACAACAATGTACGGGGGATGTTCTCATTGTGTATCATCTAGTCAGTTCTGACTCATAGTGACCCTGTATAGGCTAGCCGTAGCCAAGGCTATAAATCTCTACTGCAGCAGAAGGTTTCATCTTTCTCCCTCAGAGTGGCTGGTGGATTTGAACTGCTAACTTTACAGTTAGAAGCCCAGCATGCAACCCATTATGTCCCCAGGGTTATGGGAATGACATGATATAGCCCGTGTAGAAGCCTCAGCATGTGTCTGACACACAGGAGGAACGTGACCACTTTGGGAGGTGTGTTGGGCTGGGCACTGTGAAGAATGTGAAGACCCAAGTCACAGATTTCTAAGAGTTCTTTAGGATCAGGCAGTACTTTAAGAAGAAGCCATCACCCATCCTATACTTACTCAGAAATTTAGGGGGAAGCCACAGTGGGAGAGATCAGTGATGCTGAACTTCAGTTCATCACTGTACACCACTTGTCTGTCAGTTTGTCCTACTGTGCTGGCTTTCATGTTGCTGTGAATCTAGAAGTTCTGATTCTGGTACTTTAAATACCAGCAGGGTCACCCATGGTGGGCAGGTTCCACAGGAAGACAGACCAGGAAGGAGAGGCAGATCTACTTCCAAACACTTGGTCACTAAAAACCTTATGAATAGCCGTGGAACACTGTCAGATAACACCAAAATATGCACTACTGAAACACACAACGAAGAGCACCAGAATATTGTCAGCTATAGTGCCGGAAGATGAAACCCTCAGGTTGGAAGGCCCCCAAAATATGACTGGGGAAGAGCTGCCTCCTCAAAGTAGAGTTGACTGTGATGACGTGAATGGAGTAAAAGCCTTCAGGACCTTGATTCTCTGATGGGGCACAACTCAAAATGAGGAGCAACAACTGTAAACATCCATTAATAATTGGAACATGGAATGTACAAAGTATGAATCTAGGAAACTGGAAGTTATCAAAAATGAAATGGAACACATAAATATGAGTTTCCTAGGTATAAGTGAGCTGAAATGGACTGGCCCTAGTGATTTTGAATCTGAAAATCATATAGTTTACTATGCCCCAGAGATGTCAAATTGAAGAGGAATGGTGTCACGTTCATCATCAAAAAGAACAGTTCAAGATCTATCTTCAAGTATAACACTGTCTGTGATAGGATAATATCCATATACTTACAAGGATGACCGGTTAATACCATTATTATTCAAATCTACGCACCAGCCACTAAAGCCAGTGATGATGAAACTGAAGAATTCTACCAACTACTTCCGTCTGAAACTGATCAAACATGCAATCAAGATACACTGATAATCACTGACAATTGGAATGCAAAAGCTGGAAACAAAGAGGAAGGATCAGTAGTTGGAATATACAACCTTGTGATAAAAATGATGCTGAAGATTTCTTGACAGAGTTTTGCAAGACCAATGATTTCTTCATTGCAAATACATTTTTTTAAACAACATAAAAATCTACACACATAGACTTCACTAGCTGGAATACACAGAAATCAAATTGACTACATCTGTGGAAAGAGACAGTCGAAAAGCTCCATATCATCAGACAAAGCAAGGTCTGGGGCAGACTGCAGAACAGACCATCAATTGCTCATATGCAAATTCAGGTTGAAGTTGAAGAAATTAACACAAATACACAAGAGTCAAAATATGACCTTGAATATGTCTCACCTGAATTCAGATACAATTTCAAGAACAGATTGGATGAATTAGACATTAATGACTGAAGACCAGAAAGAAGAGTTGTGGGATGACTTCAAGAACATCATACAGGAAGAAAGCAAAAGGTCATTAAGAAGACAAGAAAAAAAGAAAAGGCCAAAATGGATGTCAGAAGAGACTCTGAAACTTACTCTCCAATGTAGAGATGCTGAAGCAAATAGAGGAAATGAGGAGGTAAAAGCTGAATAGAAAACTTCAAAGGGCAGCTCACGAAGACAAAGTCAAATATTATAATGAAATGTGCCAAGAGCTGGAGGTAGAAAACCAAAAGGGAAGAACATGCTTAGCGTTTCTCAAGCTGGAAAAAAAAATGAAGGAAAAATTTAAGCCTCAACTTGAAATACTGAAGGATTCTATGGGAAAAACGGAGTCCTGATGTGGTGCTGTGGGTTAATACACTGGACTGCAAAGTTGGTTTGAGCTACAAGGACGGTAGTTCAAGCTTACCAACTGCTCCTTGGAAACCCTATATAGGGTTGCTATGGGTCGGAACCAATTCAATGGCACTTAACAAAAACAACATGTGTAAAATATTGAATGATGCAGAAAACATCAAAAGAAGATGGAAGGTATACTGAGTCACTGAACCAAAAAGAAATGGCTGACGTTCAATAATTACAAGAGGTAGCATATGATCAAGAGCCAAAGATATTGAACGAAGAGGTCCAAGGTGCACTGAAGGCATTGGCAAAGAACAAGGCTCCAAGAATTGATGGACTATAAATTGAAATCTTTCAACAAACTGATGCAGCACTGGAGGCACTCACTCATCTATGCCAAGAAATTTGGAAGAGAGCTACCTGACCAACTGATTGGAAAAGATCCATATTTATGCCCATTCCAAAGAGAGGTGACCCAGCAGAATGAGGAAATCATCAGAGAATATCATTAATATGTCAAAATAAAATTTTGCTAAAGATAATCCAAAACCAGTTGCAGCAGTGCATTGACAGGGAACTGTCAGAGGTTCAAGACAGATTTACACGAGGACATGAAACAAGGGATATCATTGCTGACGTCAGATGACTTTTGACTGAAAGCAGAAAATATCAGAAAGATGTTTACCTGTGCTTTATTGGCTATGCAAAGGTTTTTGACTAGCTATATACAACATTGCAAAGAATGAGTATTCTGGAACAGTTAATTGTGCTCATGAGGAACCTATATATACACCAAGAGGTAGTTGTTCTAACATAACAAGGGGACACTGAATGGTTTACAATTAGGAAAGGTGTGTGCCAGGATTGTATTCTTTCACCATACTTATTCAATCTACGTACTGAACAAATGATTTGAGAAGCTGGATTATATGAAGAAGAGTGTGGCATCAGGACTGGAGGAAGACTCAATAGCAGCATGCAATATGTAGATGATGCAACCTTGTTTCTGAAAGCAAAGTGAATTTAAAATAGTTACTGATGAATATTAAAGAGCACAGCCTTCAGTATAGGTTGCACCTCAATGTAAAGAAAACAAAAATCCTCACCACTGGATCAATAAATAACATCCATGTAAATGGAGAAAAAATTGAAGTTGTCCGAGACTTCATTTTGCTCAGATCAACTATCAGCAGTCAAGAAATCACATGACTTATTGCATTAGGCAAAAAATCAAAATTAGGCAAAAAAAAAAAAAAATCACATGACTTATTTCATTAGGCACATGAAAGCAGCAGTCAAGAAATCACATGACTTATTGCATTAGGCAAATCTGACATTTTAAATGACAAAGATGTCAGTTTGAGGACTAAAGTGCACCTGACCCAAGCTATGGTATTTTCAATAACCTCATATGCATGCGAAAGCTGGGCAATGAATAAGGAAGATCGTAGAAGAATTGATGCATTTGAGTTATGGCCTTGGAAAAGAATATTAAAAGTATCATGGGCTGTAAGAAGTACACACAAATCTGTGTTAGAAGAGTGCAGTCAGAATGCTCCTTAGAAGCCAGGATGGAGAGACTTAGTCTCTCATATTTTTGACATATTGTCAGGGGGGACCAGTGCTTGGCGAAGGACATCATGCTTTCTAGAGTGGAGGGTCAGTGAAAAAGAGGAAGACCCCCAACGAGATGGATTGGCACTGTGGTAACAGCAATGGAATGTGATCAAGTCTAACAGTGATGGTGAGGATGACGCAAGAATGGACAGTTCTCGTTCTGTTGTCCCTGAGTTCACTAGGAGTCAGAATCTACTCAACTGCACCTAGCAAAACGGGGCTTTCAATCGATTTGCTTCTATGACATAGGATGGTTGTCTAAGCACCTCCTTGTATCAACCCATGTCCACACGCACCCCAGATCTCAGCCGAGAAAGGACCTCTGTGAGACTCATTTATTTTACCAATGGAGGAACCAAGGCCCAAGGTAGTGGGTCCAAGATGTTCCCAGCAATAAGCATAGTGTAAATGGCAGAGTTGAAAAGACACTAATGTCTTCCCATGTGAGTCTAGTAGCTTCACCACCACACCATGCAGGTCATGTACCTGTGAAGGGTCCACACTGAAATTCTAGCTCCATGGACATTGTCCCCATTTCCTTCCCTGAGACTTCCATATGTTACATTGTCTTGACTGACAAGGGAACCTGAGAGAGTGCCCATTTCTGTGCAGCAACAGCACCTTAGTCATACATTCCGGAAGCACCCTTCCCAGTGTACAGTCTTGCTGGGCCTGTCAATCAAGCTGCTCCATCCTTCCTCTGCCAGTGGGAGAGCTCAAGCCCAAGCTGGACCAAATTCTCTCCTTAAATCTGAAACTTGAATACAACGACTAAACTCCTTGGAGCAGATAAATGAAGACAATAGCCCCACTGAATATTGTCCTTTTGTTCCTTCTAAATATATCCATGGGTCTAGTCCAATTCCATCTTTTCTGAGATATGTTGGTCAGCATTCCTTTGAGTCTATAAGCAGACTTCCAATGAATTCCTTTTTTTAATAATTCAAATAGAATCTGTTTCTGTTGCTTGTACCCAGTGAGTCCTGATTAACCTACTTCCCAGTCCAAGGACATCCTCCTCCTGCACGGTTAGATAACTACCCACGAATGATGCCTATATGGCTATTAGGGGCAGGTAGCTTACGTACTAGGTCTCTGGTACCATCCAAAGGGATAAGTGCGGACTTCAGTGTCAGGAGACCCACAGTCTAAGATGCGCCAGGCTCCTCTGTTCTCCTCGCTGCATGTCTGAAGTCCCAAGCTGTTTAGGGTCAGGCAGGTCACCTCTCCACCTGCAGCAGACAGTAACCAGGACCAGGTGTGATTTTTGTCACTGGGAATATACAGATGAAACCCATAGGGAGCTTTTGAACATTGGGAATTCCTGTGTCAGAGCACAGGGATGGAGGACGCAGCAGAGGATGATCCAGGGATGGAGGCCAGGCTGGCTAGAGTGGTACATCACAAAATCACAACACCTGGTCCTCACATGAGGAAGGTAGCCCTAGTGTTCCTGTTTACAGATGAGGAAACAGAGGCACTAAGATATGAAGCGACTTCCCAGCATCATACCACTAGCACAGACCTGGCCCACCTTTGCTGTCAAGTTCATACCAACTCATAGTGACCCTAGAGAACAGAGGAGACAGATGTCCCATAGGGTTTCCAAGGCTGTAATCTTTACACAAGAAGACTGTTAGATCGTCCTCCTGTGGAGCAGCTGGTGGGTTCAAACCACAGAGTGGTTTCAGTTGGCGGCTGAGCATTTAACCACATTGCCCCCATGACTTCTCATACAGGACTGAATCAAACTTTCAACACAGATCCAATGAATGGATCCAACACCAAGCTGCCTCACTTGAGTCTGCGAGGATGTGCAGAAGACAGCTAAGTGAGACGTACGAGGAAGGCCCTTCAGACCAGGTGTGTGCCAAACTGACAGAGCTGTGGACTAGAAGCCACATCTCAGCAATCACATTTATTAGCCACCTCCTCTCCTTCTGTGAAAGGTGCTGCTAGATAACATCATAGACGTGTTTTCTAGACTGTAGAGGGCTGCACACGGGGAGGGGGAAGTTGGAATCATTGCTACCTTTTAACTGGGAGACGTTGAGAAATCCAAACCCAGCACAGCACGGGTCTGCGTCACAAAGCCGTTCACACTCGAAGAACCTGGAGCAAGAGGAGACGGAAGCTGGACTGTAGACATTTGTAATCTCGGGTCCTCTTTCATTATGACTACCCAGTCTGGGGGTGCGTTAGTCAAGTTGAATGGGTGGACTTCCTGGCTTTGAGGTTATTCAAGAAAAAAAAAAAAATTCTACTCTTCTCTGGGACATCATGGCTTGCTGTCTTTCCTTCACCTGCATGGTCATCAAGCACATAACATGTACCTACTGTGTCCCAGGCTCCAATTTCAAACACATAATGTATACCTACTGTGTCCCAGGCTCCAAGTTCAAGAACATAACATGTGTCCCAGGCTCCAAGTTTAAGCACGTAACATGTGCCTACTATGTACCAGGCTCTAAGTTTAAGCATGTAATGTGTACCTACTGTGTTCCAGGCTCCAAGTTTAAGCATGTAATGGGTACCTACTGTGTTCCAGACTCCAAATTAAAGCACGTAATGTGTATCTACTATGTTCCAGGCTCCAAGCCAGGCCCACCCAGGATCCTGAATGTGCTCCTACAATCCTTTTAAGATCAGAAGAGAATCTCAGCTGTGGACGCTGGGGAAATGAACAAACAGCAGAGAAGGTGCCACCAGAAAGCATGATTCTCAGCACGACCTAGCAGAGGTCTCAAGCTGGATTCCCTTTGACTTCCTACTTCCCTCGCTCTGTAGCACAGGGTAATCCCCTTCCAGAAATGCATTTCTGTTTTCTGCTCAGCAGATCTACAGTCCCAGGGTCTACCTTGCCTATCAAGTCACTGTAGCTACTGGGCCCGCTCACAGACTCTAGGACCGATCTTGATACACAAGTCTTGATCGGTTCCAAACCAATGCTTTTGGGCTCAATTCTAAACTCTCCCTCTCTAACTCTGTCTCATGCTGATCACTAGTCCCGACTCCACAACTCTTGTTCAGCTAAGAACATGAAGTCTGAGCTTTGTTCTTGCAGTTTTCCTGCCCTCTTAGGATGACGTCAGATCTGCAGGGCAGCTTACCCATTAGAAATGGATTTTTCAGACATGGGCACTTTGCTTCTAATGGAAATTCCAGTCAGCTTTTGGAATGGCAGACGGGTGTAAAAGTTCTCCACTTTATCTTTCAGTACAACTACACAGAAAGAAAAAATAAATAAATAAATAGTTTACTTAGAAAGAGATTTGTTGTGTTTGTGAAAATATCAGGACAGAGGAGTAATAACCAAATTAAACATTTCCAGGTAAAAATGGCAGATTAAAATGAAGTTCATTCTCTGCCCCCTGCCCAAATCTTAATAAAATACTAAGAAAGGGATGATTTTTAAACCACAAACTGACCAGGATAAAGAGAACAAAAAACTAGAGCAACAACATTTCAAAAGCATGCATTTGAGTCAAAATGGCTTCAGAGACCCAAGGAAGCTGAGTCTCAGACTTCCCATAGGAAGAACCAAGTAGGAGCTCAATGTGACTTGTGGAATCCCAAAGGTTTAAGTATCCCCAGCCCTGGGATCGCAGATGGGCTAAGAATGGAAGGATGAATTGAAAAATTATTTAAGATGGTCCTCTTTGCTTTCCAAAACCACCCTTTCTCCACTATGGAAGATTTAATCTCTGAAGAGGACAGGAGAGAAGTCTCTGGATTGGAGTTAGTGGTTCAGGTACCATACCAAAACGAGGGGCTTTTATCAAGTTGGTGTATATAGTGAGTATTGAGATTCCCCAGCCCTCCAACCTTACTTGGTGCCCAAACCACTAGCAACCAGGCCAGAGGTAGCAAGAGATTTCTCTAGGGGATGAACCTAAAAGTACTGACATAAGGAGCAGGCACAACTGGACTGTCCTACAGGGAGATCGAGCATCAACAAGTCCAAGCTTCCCAATCACCTCTTTGGCCCCTTTCTTATATTTGAGTGGAAATACAAAAAGTCACCAAATTATCGGATATCTAAGAAAGTTCTCCCAACAAAAATAGAGGGGACGGTACATGAAAAACTAGAACCTGAGATGAAACAGACTACTGTGCAGGGTACAAAACACCAAAAAGCGTATTCCTGAGTCCTGGGAGAAAAATCAACCCAACTGCTACCTTGTTAAAGCTGCTATCATTGGGATTTTCGGTAATATCTTATGCCAAATCATTTCTGATGGGTAAAAGCATAAAAGTGGCCTCCTCCGAGGCACGGGATTGAAGAGCAGGATTATTTCTTTTATCATCAACTTGCATTTCTGAGTTGCTTCATACCTTTACAAAGGAGCATGCATAAATTGATTTCAGAAAGAAGAAATGAGTCTGTGTATTTCTGGAAGCACAGAGCTAGCAGCCCATTAGAAGTAGTTTTCACAGTTCCAACCAAGTGCTCACCTTTCTTCCGGAACAGAATCTTTGGTCTGTGGGGCAGAATCATTCTGCAGCCCTTGGAACTGGAGTCCATGACATCATCACACACCTGGGCCTCTGGGTAGAGGGTGCAGGTGAAGGACAAAGGTGTATTATCTGTTATCTCTGCGAGCTGACAGAAAGAGGGCTCCTGAGCACAGCCTATAGACAAAGAGCATTTAACTGTCAGTCCTTAGGAGAACTACAGAAGAGAGCTACCCTTACAGGATCTTCTTGCAAGAAATGCCCAGTTGTGTCCATCTAGTCTGGAAAGCCCAATAAAGTTGGAGTTCTGTTAGCTAAGGAGAGGGGCACGCATGGAACAGAGAATCTATGTGGGGCTGACTAAAGGCAGAGCCTACAGGGCTGGAGGGGCGAGCTTCAAACTCAACAATATAGGAGAAGAGAGGGAAGAATTCCATTGGCTCTTTGACCATAGCCATTAATAAAGCCTTCTGAATCTAGATATCAGAGACCACAGAACTGTAAACAGCTCATTAACTTGGTAAATGAGTTTCCCTGCCCATGATCACATGTCACTCTTTGCCACGAGTGTGTGCCGCTAAAGCTCCTTGAAGGCAGAGATCATGTTAGATTCATTTTTGTTTTTGTGTCTTCATCTCTAAGGTCAATCACAAGACCCAGAAGACAGCACATGCTTAGTAACTGCCTGTTGAGTAAATGACGGATAGGTGAATGTATGAATGAAAGGATGGATGCATGCATGCATACCTACATGATCAGATGGGTGCATAGATGGACAGGTAGGTAAGAGGACAGGTGAATGCATAGATGGATGAGTGGATGCACAGATGGATGGACAGAGTGATGGGTGGGTAGATGAATGGATGGGTGGATGGAAGGATGCATGGATGCATGGATGGATGGATGGACGGATGCATAGATGAATTCATAGATGGATGCATAGATGGATAGGTGGGTGAGTGGACAGTTGAATGCATAGATGGATGGACAGTTGAATGCATGATCAGATGGGTGCATAGACGGACAGGCAGGTGAGAGGACAGTTGAATGCATAGATGGATGGAAGGATGGATGGATGGAAGGATGCATGGATGGATGGATGGATGGATGGATGGATGGATGGATGGATGGATGGATGGATGGATAAATGAATGGATGGAAGGATGATGCATGCATGATTGGATGGGTACATAGATGGACAGCTGAGTGAGTGGACAGATGGATGGATGGATGGATGGATAGACAGATAGATAGGTGGATGGATACATTGTTGTTGTTGTTAGGTGCTATCGAGTCAGTACCGACTCATACCAACCCTATGCACAGCAGAATGAAACACTGCCCGATCCTGGGCCAACCTCACTACTATTTTCACACTTGAGTCCATTGGTGCTGCCACTTGGCCAATCTATCTCCTCTTTTTCTCTGACATAGGTGAATGGAAAACAGATCATTGGTTCTGGGAGCAGAGTAGAGAGCACCTATATTGTGTATTTCTCCTGCATCACCCACAGTGCTAGCACTAGAGCAACCCTTGAGTCATGCCACTGAATGCAACTTACCTGCATCTCAGTAACGGTCCAGCTAGGCCTATGATAGCTGACCACAGGGACTGGCAGAAGAATGACACGGCATATGGATACTTACGAGAGAGACACCACAGGTTTGCTTGCTGGGGTGAAAAGAGGTGCTTGAAAAGCCAGTACTGTTGGCTGGGCAGGCGTCGGTCCTCATTGACAGTGATCTGGTTAAGGTCCACAGGGGAGAAAAGTTCTGCGGCCAAATCTGGAAAAAAGGGAGGAGTTAACTTCCTGCGACTTTATCTCAACTCTGAGTGTGTATGTGAGAGACACAGAGAGAGAGAGAGATGGGTGCTCTTGTTGACTTCCCGGGTCTGTCTCCAGCACTCAGAAAAGCTGTGCTACCTGAGCAGGCAGGGGAAATGCCTCACTGGGCTTAGAAACAGAGGCTCGCCTTGGGGATGCTGCACAGTGCAGTCGAATAAACAAGCACATGTAGAAATCATGGGCACACCAAAGTGCCTTCTCCTACAGCATGTGGCACTCCCACTGGAGAATCTCTGAAGGTGTAAGGGACACACATGCCCAGTGGAATATGGACAGGCATGTGTGCTGTGAGCCCATTCAGACCTCTGACTGGGACACAGAAGAAGAGATGGAATGGGACAAACCATACTGAGCACCGCTCTGAGCCAGGTTCTGTGCTAGGATCGTACTCCTCACCATCACCCCACCCCCAAATCCCAGCTGCCATGCTGTGAGCACTTGCCCTGGGCCACTGCCTTTGCATCCCCCTAATGTCCACCATTCCCCTGTCACACAGATACAGATACAGCTAGAACTCTCATTATCAGAAGGAGAAACTGAGGCTCAGAGAAGGTGACACACTCAGATGTACACAGGCTGATAGAGCCAGGGCTGGGATTCAAACCCCAAATCCCTGACATGGGAGGCAACACTCTAAAGGGTGGGGGATCACACTGCTATCAACTTGATTCTGACTCAAAGCAACCTTACATATAGGGCTTCTGAGACTGTAAATCTCTTCGGGGGCAGACACACTCATCTTTCTCCTGCAGAGCAGCTGATGGTTTATAACCGCCAACCTTGTGGTTAGCAGCCCAATGCCTAACCCACAGTGCCACCATCCTTGAATCCCACCACCATTCTATACAAGCAGAATGAACTTCTGACTGTTGAACACTAAGTGGAGCCCCTTCACCCTTGGTTTGTGCACATAATTCCATTTTATTATCACAAACATTCAGGGAGAGGGAAAGGAAACCACCATTTGGGGCATGGGGAACATCTCCTAAGTGCTAGATGATGTGCTAGGTGTTTCACCTGGCCTATCATCCAATGGGAGAAGAGGAACCAAGATTAGCTTCATTCTAAACAAGAGGAAATCACTGAGTCATGTGGGTAGTAGAGTCAGGACAGGAAAGAGGTTCCAGCTCTGGTACCTGTCCTACTCTCCCTCTCAGTCCATCATGACACTAGACTGTGGAGGTAGAGAAGTCTCTGACACTACCTTCTGCTCCTAGTAATGGTGAACTCCTATCTTCCAGAACATGAAATGACTGACTTTCCTCCAAAAGACTCTCAGAGATACTTCATTCCTCAACCACTTATAGAATATTTCAGTTGAGCTTATCCTCAAGGTTGTTATAGCAGAGGCTCTCTCTTTAAGAGTTGCTATTTTGGGTTGTCTTTTGCTGTTGTTGAGTTGTGTTTTCATTACTATACCTGGTGTTTTGTTCCCCAATGCTTTTGCCTCACTTTTTGTACCAACTGCCCAAGTGAAGAGCTACCATATTTATGAGATGGGGTTAGAAACTTAGCGGAGACTTCATATGAGATAGTTAAGGTTTTGTGTTAATGTCTCAGTGCTTGATAGATATGAGGTAGTCAGCCTCTATGGTCAGATCTCACATAATGTAATCACATCCATAATGAGATCTGCTATGAACGACCAATCAGTTGAAAAGAAGTCTCCTTGGGAAACTCAGGCAAAGCTCACTTGCTTTTGCTGGGTCTAGATCCTGTGTGTGCTTTGTCATCTGACCCTCAATTCTTTGGACTTGAGCCAGCAGCCTGCTATATAGCCTGCTGATCCTGGGAGTCATCAGTATTCTGCCATGTTACCTGCCAACTTACCTGCCATTTTACCTGCCATCTTGCCTGCCATCTTGTCTGCCATCTTACCTGCCATCTTACTTGCCATCTTACCTACCACCTTACCTGCCAATTTTGGGTTCATCAACTCCCGCAGCTCCGTGAGTCAGAAGAAGCTTTCAGCCTAACATCTGACCCATAGACTTAGAACTTGTTCTACAGCTAATTGGGTGAGTCCTTTTGACAGTATCACTATTTCACTTAGTTCAGAGTAAATATACTGAAGCACTGCCTGAGAGCATCTTAGACACCCTCCCCAACTTATCCTTGTTCCTTCAATGTGCTTTGACAATTTTAGGCTGGAATGTTAATAATTGTCTGCCTGGAGTCTGGTCCCTATTCTGATAAGGAGTGACCATCTAGACAAACAGACACCAGAATATTTAATCATGCCCTCCCTGAGATGTTCATGGGGGTATCATGATCATCTTGTAATTTAGTGTGAATGTTACGATTGTAGCTCTCTATACATATATGGCACCTAACAACAACAACAGCATACATGTAGTATGTGGCTAAGTTTATCAAGAAGAGGGTAGACACATGTTAACTTGGGTAATGGGGAGGGCAATATACAAGACAGAGGTTGGCAGAAGAATGATGATGACAGGTGAAGACACAGGGAGGTATGCAAGGGCTAAAGAAAGAAAAGTAAATAGTGATCTACATGCAATCTTGGAACAACAGTGTTTTGTGTGTAGATACATACACAGAGACACAGACTGAATGAGTATGGGAGGAAGATATATATGTATTCCACAAATATATGAGTTTGAAAGAGGATGTTTGTACACAGATAACCACAGAGAGGAACTGGGATAACTGCTGTTGCATGGACGGGATTACAACTATTGAGATGAAACTAAGAGTATGATTTGTTGAATGTCAAACTGATGATCTTGTCTGTAAACCTTCACTCAATTGACAGGAAAAGAAAAAAGGCATAGTACAAAAAGTGCTTGTAACCGAGAGCCATTTGAACACCATTGAAAATGAGACGACTTGCACCCGGCAGCTGCCTTCCTAATAAAAAGGAAGGTTTTTCTCTTTGATTATGTGGAGTGTTTGTCAGTTGGACTCAATTGCTTCAGGGCATTGGGCCCAGGCTTTGTGGTAACAATTTCCTTGATATAAACCTCTCCTTCCCTCTCTCTCTAGTTCACTGGGTTTGGCTTCTCTAGAGAGCCCAGTTTAAGACACCATACTACAACATGGAAGGACACTGATGAATAGATTCACTGATTAAACTACCAGCAGTGTAAACAGTGTTTGAAGTCAGTACCTGTTTCTGATGATGCTGGCCTTGGTGCTGGGCCTCTTCTACATCCCACAGACTCAGATCGAGACCCCATGTCAGAATCTAGAAGGGAAAGGAAGAGATGCATTCTAATGTTTGGGGAGGTATTCTTCTGGCCAATGGCAATTTGAGACGTTCTCATGATCTACAGTCAGCTCAAGATCTAGAGTAAATCCAGTGGTACAGATGTATAATCTTTTGTGGAATATCAGCCAGTCTCTTACTAAAAGAAGTATCATAAGTCTCTGATATTAAAAACTATATTCATTGAAAAGCAGCTAACAAAATATGTTCATCAAGATTTGTCCTCTGAAGAAGACCCTGTGAGGGTAGACAGTAAGATTTCCATATTATCCTTCAGAAGACTGAAACATGGAGAGGTGACATCATTCATCCTAGCCCCTCATCGGTAGGTAGCTCAAACCAACCCAGTTTCCACTGAGTTCATTCCAACTCAAGGTGACCTCATGTGTAGATGAATCTGGATTTGAAATAAATAAATAAATGAAATGAAATCTCCAAGTAATGAAGAGGCCTTTCATGAAAGCAGAGTGAGCCCACAGAACCGACTCAATGGCACTTAACATTTTATCGGATGGGGAACTGACATCCTTCTACTTCATACACTTGGGAAGTCAAACTCTGCACTTTTCTGTGTGGGGAGCCAAGTGCCAAGTGAATGAGAGGTGGTGAAGACACTCTCTTGCCACCTGTCCCCTGCTCCCACCCCACCTCTTTACCTTTCCAAAGGTAAACTTGCTGGGAACTGGAAAAAGTGCCTTGTGTTTTATCCAGCGGTGTCAGACCTGCAACAGGGGAAGATTGATATTCTGATGAGCTTGAGTGTATGCTTGCCGTCACTGGGCACCTCCATTACCACCAACTGGAATCCTGGTGTGGCGTTGTTGGATAAGCACTGGCATTTTAACCACAAGGTCTGTGGTTCAAACCAGCCACTCCTTGGAAACCATTTAGAGTGTTGCTATGAGATGGAAATGACTCAATGACATTTAGCAGAAACAAATGACCACCAGCTGCCTCTTTCTCCATTCAGGACCTGTTTCCTGAACAAGGTAGCTCTCTGACAGCCTCTAAAGGCTCTCTCGTCTCCCAGGAACAACAATGTAGCTGGCCAGACCCTATTGTCTGTGATCAGGGCATCAAAGGGACTCTGAGCAGCCCTGAGCCTGTGCCGCAGGAGAAGCACATAAGGAACTTATATAAAGCCAAGCTTGTAGACTTGAGAGCCTTGCTAGTTTTCCACATCGCCTAACTTTTCTGAAATTTTTGTCTCATTGGCACACGGAGATGAGAATTGTGAGGATGTGTATCCACTGTCTAGTGTAATCCTTAACATTTGGTTGTTGTTGAAGAGTCAGTTCTGAGTCATAGCAACCGTATGTACAATAGAAGTAAACACTGCCCGGTCTAGCAGCATCCTACAACTGTTGTTTTGTTGGAGCCCACTGTTGCTACCATTGTCAGCCCATCTCATCGAGGGTCTTCCTCTTTCTCACTGACCCTCTACTTTGTCAAGCATGATGTCCTTCTACAGGGATTGGTCCCTCCTGATAACATGTCCAAAGTACAAAAGACAAAGTCTCCTTTTCAAGGAGCAATCCAGCTGAATTTCTTCCAGAAATATTTGGCATGCACTCAATCACTGGTTGTTGTTCTTAGTTGCCACTGAGCAGGCACCTCATCGTGACCTCATGCACAAGAGAGTGACACCCTGCCCGGTCCTGCGCCATCCTCACAATTGTTGTTTGAGCCCACCGCTGCTGCTATTGTCAATCCATGTCATTGAGGGTTTCCTCTTTTACACAGACCCTCCACTTGGATTTGCCACACCATTTGTTGAAGGTCATCCCTAAGTCTCTACCAGTTCCCCTCCCAACCTAAAAAGCTGAGAAAGGCCTCAGAAAGCACACAGTTTGGAGGGAAACAACCCCCACATTGCGGGAGAAAGGAAGTTGACAACTTGAAGAATCAAGAAATGTCCAAATTTTGCTTTTAATTATTACAAAGAGCCATCTAACAAGTTATTACTCCAAAATTACTGGTGTGGTGCTCTAGGATCAGCACTGGACTGTGAACCATAAGGTCAGTGGTTCAAACCCACCAACTACTCCTCAGAAACCCTATACAGGGTCACTATGAGTCAGAACTGATGGCACTGAACAAACCACAACAACATCCCACACTCTGAGGGGAACCTTCCATACATTGCCCAATTTCAACCTTAATAGAAAGATTCTCCTACAATGAGTGTTCAGGATGGCTGGATTGGCTCGGAAGGCTGCGGTAACACCCTAACCCCCAGCAAGAAGAACAAGGTGATGTCCATAGCCCAATAGCCCTGTGTGCCTGGGATGGTTCCAAAGTGAGCCCGTGCCCAGTCACTGAGAGGGGCAGGTCCTTGGTCACTGGGTCTTGACCAGGAGGTGAGGTGAGTTCTGCTGAGAGAGTACGATTGTGCTTCAAACGAACCTTTCAAAGCAGGGGCAACAAAATTGCCAATTTGAAAAGGCAATCTTGATTCTGTAGTACAGTGCTATAGGGTTGGGAGAGAGGCAGATGCCAGCCAGACCTAGTAGAATCTTTGATGTGGAAAAAAAAAAAAAAGTGAAATTGTTAACTATAGACTGATAAGCAAGCACAAGTAAAGAAATCTGACACAGATCCTTATGTGTTCATATGGATTGTCCATGGGACTAAGCAGCTGGCTTAAAAGTCCACCTGTGATTGGATACTTTCTCTTTTCTGTATCACTTCCCCCTTGGCCTTCCTAAATAAACCATATGCCCCAATCCATGTCTCAGCAACTGCTTCCGAGAAAACCCAAACTGTTGCAGACTGTGCAGACCAGGTCAGAAGTTCGAGGCCCTGTGGGCCCAAGTGTTGCAGACCATACAGGCCGCAGGCTCTGAGGAACAGACTCTAGCCACCTGGCAGTCATAGCAAATTGTTTTCCATCTTAGTGTCCAGTTATGTTTATTACTAATTCCATACATGAGCCCTGATATCCACAGATAAATGTAATATTTTCCTTAAGCCGAGACTGTAAAGGTTTCAAAGGTTAAGCTTTTCTCCAAAGGACTGACTAAAAATAGCTTTGCTACTTCCCAGTTCTTTGTTCTATATACAAAAGGACTTCCTCCCTAATCCTTTCCCAGGTGCAGCCCATTCACCTGGGCATCTCCTGTCTTCCTGCAAACCTGGCTCAGGAAGCCAACACAGCGGGACTCCTCCCAAGCCTTTTGACCTTCCCTCTCACCTTCCCCCAACTGAGCTCAGGTGCTATAGATATGTTAATTGAGCTTGAGAAACCAATTTGTGGCCATGAGATTCGAACCAGCGAAGTACGATGTAAAGTTGCCTGAATGTCTGGAGAATTACGTATGCTAGCTGTACCTTGTTTTAGTCCCTCCCAGCTTGGTGTGAAGCTCCTCCCCTAAATAAAACAGAGGCGCAGGCCGGCCCAGGTGTGCATTACGGGTGGCAGGCCGTGCATTACGGCTTGCAGGCCATGCATTACAGGCATGCGGTAAGAGCATGTTATACGGCTGACTAGGCATGCGTTACTGACCAGCTAGTAAGGGGTGCGTATGGCCCGCTTAGCTAAGATGTTTACTATGCGGGATCTTACCACCCTCCTGGCTAACATGTTCACCACGCCTGAGCTGCCGGACGCCAGTATTGCATCCACTCTGGTTTCAGGGTGTCTCTTTGTCTTCTCTTGTGCTATCCCTATCACCGCCAGATATCCCCTCCTTGTGAACCAAACTCCCATGTCGAGGCAGGTCCCCGACACCAAACTAAGACACAAAGCACAGTGTCAAATACAGACACCATGGTGAGCACATAATCAATGATAACTATTACAAATAAGTCATGCTGTTGTTGTTGTTAGGTTCCACCAAGTCAGTTTCAACTCTTAGCCACTCTCTGTACAACTGAGAAGCACTGCCCGCGGGGTCCTGCGCCCTTCTCACAATCCTTGCTATCTATGTTTGAGGTCATTGTTGCTGCCACTGAATCAATCCATTGCATTGAGTGCCTTCCTCATTTGTCGCTGACCCTCTACTTTACCAAGTGTGATGTCCTTTTCCACGGACTGCGTCCTCCTGCTAATATGTCCAAAGTACATGATGTTGTTGTTGTTAAGTGCCATTGAGTCAGTTCCGACCCATAGTGACCCTGTATAGAGTTTCCGAGGAGCGGCTAGTTAGCTTGAACCACCGATCTTGCAGTTCAAACCAACTTTGCAGTCCAGCGCATTAACCCAGAGTGTCATACCAGGACTTGAAAGCACATGAGGAGATGTCCAAAATACAAAGTAACACACAGGGCCATTGACAAATGGGCCAGCTATTTCTAGATATTCTTCAGACATTTAACTCCATCTGGCTACAATGAGTTCGTGGATGCATTATAAGTTTCTCCACCTAGCTCCCAGAATAATGACAACCACTGATACAAAACAGCCTCCTATGCAGGCATGCCAGGCATCAGGCTGAGCCTCTCACTTGCTCACAATACTAAGCCTTCTGGACTCAGGAGCAATTCTGTCAAGGCATTTTTTCCTTCATCAAAGTTTAAGTCTCTACAGATGTGCTGGGACATTTAATCCTCCTGTTTTCATTCATTTGCACTTCAAGACATTGTTAGAAGTGAGTCCTGGGTAGTTGCAGATCTTCCTAAACCCTTTTGCTTAGAAATAGGAAGGTTAATCCAGCCAACACCAGATGCTCATGGGAAATTTAGGAGATGCCTACCCGGAGTGGATTTCTCTAAAAAACGCTCATCAGCCCAGACACAGAAGACCAGTAGAAATCTGATCTTCTCCGTCATCACTCATTTCTGATGACAGCAAAGTAATGCTTTGAAAAGTAATGTCTCTTCACACGGAATAAGAAGTTCTCCATACATGTGTTTCAAGGGTTTTGAGCCTTCACAGTCTGGACGAGCTGGTCAGTGAGGGTAGATGACTAGATTCAGTACTTCCGATGAGCATCTCCATTGGGTGCAGAGTTGGGGAAAAGGATTAGGGGTTCAGCAAGCAATGTCTTACATTACTGTCTGCTGAGCATGTTAACACTTGTTTCTAAAATGTAACTTGTACCCCATTTTACAGATGGAAACACTGGGGCTTTGAGTTGTTAAGTGCCTTGAACAAGATCACAAAACTGGAATAAGCTGGATTCAGTTCTAGGTATTTAAAATCCAAACCATTCTTCCATCACCTCTATTATCTACGGAATGCATGCTTATTCCACACAGCAGTCCTAGTTCTCCACACTTATTTCTCCTCTAATGCCTCCTGCAAGCTTTGTAGGAGGTTTGTTCTTGTTGTTAGGTGTCATCAAGTCAGTACCGACTCATAGCGACATTATGCTCAGCAGAACGAAACACTGCCC
>NW_006408519.1:41165737-41207137 GCF_000296735.1 Chrysochloris asiatica | reverse complement strand
AAACAACTTTGCAGTCTGGCGCATTAGCCCACAGCATCATACCATGGATATTATCCTATCACAGACAGCGTTGTACCTCATGACTGGTCTTGATATGTTCTTTTTGACAATGAATGCAACACCATTCCTCTTCAACTTGTCTTTTCCAGCACAATAAACCATGTGGTTGTCAGATTCAAATTGGCCAATACCAGTCCATTTCAGCTCACTAATGCCTAAGATATCGATGTTGATCGATTCACCAGATTTCGTTTCATTTTTGATAGCTTCTAATTTTCCCAGATTTATACTTTATACATTCCATGTTCTGATTTTCAAAGGATGTTTACAGTTGTTTCTCTTCATTTTGAGCTGTGCCCCATCAGCAAATGAAGGTTCTGCAGGCTCTTATCCCATAGACTTTACTCCATTCGCATCATCATTGTCAACTCTACTCTGAGGAGGCAGCTCTTCCCCAGTCGCATTTTGAGTGCCTTCCAACCTGAGGGGCTCATTCTCTGGTAGTATGTCTAACAATGCTTCTCTGCTATTTATAAGGTTTTCAGTGACTAAATATTCAGAAGTAGTTTGCCACTCCTTCTTCCTAGTCTGTCTTCATCTGGAAGCTCATCTGAAACCTGTCCACCATGGTTGACAAAGCTTTCAGAATCACAGCAACTCACAAGCCATCACAGTATGACAAACTGACAGATAGGTTGTAGTCTTAGGAGGTAGAAGATAGCAATATTCTCATTTTATAATTTAGAAAACCAACACCCCAATTATATGCATGTGAAAACTGAATAAGAAAAATGAATAAGGAAGACTAGAAAAGAATAAATGTATCTGAGTTATCATGTTAGAGGACAATGTTAAAAGGACCATGAACTTCCTGAAGAACAAACAAATTTGTCTTGGTAGAAGAAGTGCAGCCAAAATACTCCTTAGAAGAAAGGATGGAGAGATGAAGTGTTATGTACTTTGGACCTGTTATCATGAGGGACCAGTCCTTGGAAAAGAATATCATGTTTGGTAAAATACGTTGCTGTTGTTGTTAAGTGCCATCCAGTTGGTGCCAACTCATAGCAACCCTGTATAGGGTTTCCGAGGAGTAGCTGGTGAGCTTGAACCACCAATGTTGCTTGCAAATGGCTTTGCAGTCTGGCACATTAACCCACAGAGCAACACAAAGAAGTAGAGTGTCAGCAAGAAAGAGAAAGACCCCCAATGGATGGACAGGCACAATGGCTACAACAGTGAGCTTAAACCTCACACTGATGAGGTTGGTGCAGGACTGGGCAGTGATTCATTCTCTCATAGGGTCACTATGAGCTGGTACTGACTCAATGACACTTAACAACAACAACAACAACAGCTTTTCATGGTTTTAAATCCATACCAGGGTCCCCTCTTCTGTTGTAATTTTGCTTCACTTTGTTTCATTAATGCCTGCTCTTGAGAAAGAGTATCTAACAGCTCTTGACATTTCAGTATGAATTTAAAGCAATATATTATTAATTAGGGATTATTTGTACTTATAGTCTGGTCTCTTACTGAGGGAAGGAAGACTTGGTCCCCTATTTGTCCCTACTAGAAGTGACTTTTTGATCACTTTGTGTATGGGGCAGATTCTAATTGAGACAATCATAAGTAGACCTCAAAACCAAGCACATTGCCCATCAAGTAGATTCCAACTCATAGCAGAACAGCCCCATAAGGTTTTCAAGGCTGCAATCTTTACAAAGCAGATGGACACATCTTTCTCCTATGGAGAGGCTGGTGGGCTCAAACCACTGACCTTTTGGTTAGCAGCTGAGTGCTTACCCACAGAGCTCTTGAGTAGACCTCAGTCCCCCTGAAATGCCCATCATGGAGGACACACAAAGCCTTGCCCTCACCCCAACACACACACACACACATACACACACACACACACAATAGTGAAGACCAAACAAACCTTGAAAGTCATTTTGAAAACCATTCCTTAGGATGACAGACAAGAACACCTTCTGATTTCTTCAGTGCAGACCAAGCACATGCTCTGCGTTAAGCAGCTCTCTCTGGATTTATTGCCCATGAATAGATCTTACAGCCTCTTGAAATATCTGTTTTCACTCTGGACTACTTCTTGGAGTAATGAGCCCCATATGTTTACTACCCAGGATCTAAATAAGGTATTTGATTTTATTTACCCCCAAATGATCTTCATGTAAGCACCAGATTCTGGAATACTTTGTTTCAGGCTTTGGTCAATATGCTCTCAGCCGATAGCATTTCTAGTCTCTATTATGGGTTTCATTCTAGTCACTATGAATTCAGAAATCACTATGGCACAGTCCAGTCCTTAAGATATTAACAAGAAAAAATAAGATCTCAATAGTATCACGTAATATTGAACATTCTCTATAGGTCAGATATGGAGCCCTGGTGTGGCATTGTAGGGTAAGCACAGGACTGCAAGGTCGGTTTGAATTGCAAGGTCAGTGGTTCAAATTCACGAGCTGCTCCTTGGAAACCCTATGCAGGGTTACCATGAGTCAGAAGAACAACAACGAATATGTCAGACGCTTTACTAAGTTTTATTTATGTGCGTTATCTGTGAGCATCAATAGGAAGGCTGGTTAGGAACATTCATTTAGGAACAAAACACCTGCTATCAGATCCTAGCTCATCTATGTACAAGGTCTGAGACTTTGGCAGGTTACGTAACTTCTCTCTCTCCCTCAGCTTCAAAAAGAGACAATGACAATAACAATGCCTGCCTGAAGGCACTGTACAAAAAATTGATGAGTCAACATTTGTCAAATTTTGGAGCAAAGCCTAACTCGGTAAACACCACATCGTAAAACAATTGTATTGCTGTTGTCCATTTATAATGAATAGTAGTATTACCACTATTCATCTTCACAACAACACCGGGAGGTGGGTACTGTCATCACACCACTTATTCTTAAGCAATAGGGTTGAACAGATTCACGAACTTTCTCAAGATCATACAACTGGTCTGCAGTGGACAGTGAGAAGGCTCAGAGTGAGAGAGAAGCTCCATGCACAAACTACAGGCTCTGCAGGGGTGGCTGTGAGGACCTGTGACTGGCTTTTGGAAGCAGGTCACCAGATCCTTCTTCCCTGTCTGTCTTGGTCTGGAAGCTCCACTGAAAACTACTCAGCAACAAAACAAGACGCAAATGTCCACACTCATCTAGAAGGAGGATGGGGAGTTTGGCGTAGAACTAGACCATCCCACCCAAATCCAGACCAGATCATCCAACTGCCAACCCTCCCTGACATGCCCGAGTGAGCCCTGCTGAGGTCAGAAGAACTGTCCAGCTAAGGCAACCTCCCTCCAGCCAACTGGAAGCCCGTGAGCTCAACCAGTGCTCTTGTTGAACGTGGTTGAGATGCTATCTTATTTTTTTTTATGCAGCATTATTGACAGTGTTGTTCTTTAGATGTACAAACCCCTCTAGATAGGGAGAGGGTTTCATGGAGAGCAGGGGACCTTGTCCATGTAGGGACTTGGACCAAGAACAGATACTTACTCGTGATGAAATCCTGGCCTCCCAGATGCAATGTCACTCGGTGGCTCCCTTGGTCATAGGTCACACCAGGGCATGTAGTGTTCACTGTCTGGGCTTCAGGGCCATCCCTCCAGTCTTGAATGTTGCAAAGCAGGATGTCAGGGGAGCTTAGCAACCCACAGATTATGGGGCCTGTGGAGTTATGAGAGTGGGAGAGGTCAGTGAGGACAACCGGCAGGGTCCTTTTAGAGACTTACCGTTGTGCCCCAAAGTCCCTGTGTAAAGGGTCCAGGTAGCCACATCTGAGATGGTGAACAAGGTTACCGGGACTCAGGAGCTTGGTTTCCATTGATTAACTCTTACTTGATGGTCCTACAGTTATGTTTTTGGCAAATTCTTCAGAGGAGAACCACTGCAAGGCCTACTGACCCTCTGTCCACTACTAAAACATCTTCTTCATGGGTCAAGAGCAATGACAGCCTCCTGTGCCCCCAAATTACCACTGGGGATATTATTGATAGAATCTTCTGTTCCCATTTCAGACCCAACAAAAAAGTGGTCTTTTTGAGGTTTCGAGGGAATTAGCAGATTTGGGAGAATGATTTTCCTCACTGCTGAGAAACAGTGGAATGGCCAGCAGGCAGCCAGTAGCTCTGCAATCCCTAGTTTGTGCCACAGAGCACCGGAGTCATGGATCCTCACTAGGTGGGTGTTCCACTCAACCTGCTCTCACAGACCCCACGTGACATGTGCAAGGAAAAGGAGGCATGCTACTGCCACAGCGAGAGCTCAGAGAAGCCAGAGGCGAGCAGAAAAAATCCACCCAGAAAAATGCACTTAAACATTCATTGTTGTTGTTGTTGTTGTTGTTAAGTGCCATCACGTCGACTCATAGTGACCCAGTACAAGGTTTCCAAGGACCAGTTGATGGGTTTAAACTGCCAACCTGTGGTCACAGTCCAGTGCTGATCCTACAGTGACAAAATAGGCAGGGTATATATTTTTCTTCTGTGCTCAGACCTTTGAAAGGGGACCTCATGCTCATGGCATTTTCTTCATGAAGACACTGTAGGATTAGCACTGGACTGCTAACCACAAAGTTGGCAGTTCAAACCCACTAGCAGATCCTTGGAAGCCATACATACGGTTGCTGTGAGTCAAAACTGACTCAACAGCATTTAACAGTGCCCGCAAAGTCCCTGGATGTTGTAAATGGTTAACATGCTCAGCTGTTCAGACAAAAGTCAGCTCCACCCAGAGGCACCTCAGTAATATGCTTCCAAAAGTCTCAGCTTTTAACACTCTCTGGAGGCCAGTTCTACTAGAATATGTACGGGGTTGCTGTGAATCAGCACCGGCTTGAAGAAAACTGGCTTTTCAAAGTCTCGTGGGGGCTTTGAATGCATGCTGCAGGCAGAGTTTGGACAGTGCATCCGAGAAGGAAGCCTATGGGTCACCATACTAGTGACCCCAACTGCATTCAAGTGAACCTCCACAAGCAAGTCCCTCTGTTCCTCAGCAAAGACACCTGAACTAAGATGTAGGTACAGAAGTCTCGTGTATTTCCATTCATGTAACTGACCTAAGGAAACTAAGCTATTTAGAGGATGGGGATGGAGGAGGCTGAAGTTTTATTCACAACTGGAGAAAAAATCACACACTCACACATCAGCAAGATAAATGACTTCCCAGGCTGAGATAAAAAGACGTTGGTTGTGGGAAAATTCAACCAACGGATTGGTAAATTAACCCTCCAGATGTGCGCAAAAGACAGGACTGGAGAACAGGGAGGGGATGGAACAGCTGCCGTCAGTGAGAGTTCCGCTCTCAGCAGTGTTAGTTGGCTCCTCAACTCTGGTTAATTTCCTGAATCATAGGTTAGACTTGGACATAAAAGGGAGCAATCTGTTTGCCAGAACTGTCAGGGAAAGAGGGATTGTGTGGGCTCACTTCTACATGGAATGAAGCAATTCTTCCATACATGATCCTAAGGAAAATGAAATCAGATTTTCCAACTTGAAAAGCCGTGCGGTCTTGTGAGTAATTGGACATCTGGGGAACTGTGGTAACCTTAGCAGAGAAAAGGCCTTCAGTTCAAAGTCAACATCTTGGGTTTGAATTACAGTGTTTCTAAATATCGGTGGAGATGGACCTGGGAGAGATTGGGGGCTTGGTTCCAGACCACTGCAATAAAGCAACTATTGCAATAAAGTGGTCATACACAATTTGGGGCTTCCCAGTGCACATAAATGTATGTCTGCAATGTGCTGTAGCCTATGACGTATACAATAGCAGTCTAAAAACATCTGAAATACTGTGAGAAGGACACAGATGCACGTAGTCAACATGAGCTCTTGGGAAAGAGGGGCCAAGAGACTTGTCCAACCCTGGCTTGTCAGCACTAATCTTCAATTTGTAAAAATCTTAGTATCTGTGAACACAATGCAATGAGGTGTGCCAGTATTCACAAAGACAGATATACCTCTGTGTGTATTTATGCATGTGTGTTCACTCCCATCCCTACACACATCTAAACATTACCAGGAATTTGCATCACAGAAACATAAAGAATTCAACCTGCCTGGGTGTTCAGGAACCAACTTACTCCCATCTGGATTCCGCTCCAGCACACTAACAGAAGATCTTCGTTTTGACCACTGTTCACTGTGGGGAGCTACACTTGACCTTTGGCAACATCACCTTGTTTGAGCAATCAGCAGCATTCGCTTCATCTTCAGCCCTCTCCTCCCTTGGTCCAGGAAGCAATGTTTTCCAGAGTCAACTCTTTCCTCCCTAGCTATTCAATTTTCCTCTGCATTGAGAATTCTCGACCTGTTACGCAGGTGTCCGTCAGACATCAGCCCCCTCACCTTTTCACTCTATACCCTCTTCCTAGGAAATCCCATTTCATCCGTAACCACACCTTCTGAGGCTACCTGAATAGAATAATTCATGCATTTACACCTCCAACTGGATCTCTAACTCCAGAACTTAGTGCTCAACTGTGAGTGTCTCCAGAACACTTCAATCTTGTTGTTAAGTGCCGTCAAGTCAGTTCAACCCATAGCAACCTTGTGTAGGGTCAAGGAGCAGCTGGTGAACTTGAACTGCCAACCTTGTGGTTCAAACAGACTTTGCAGTCCAGCGCATTAACCAACAGTGCCACACCAGGACTCACGAACTTCCTGTGTCTCCTCCCATCACCAAATCTTGTATCTAGTATCGTTCATTATTCTCCAAACCAGTGTACATTATTCTACTCAACCAAGTGTACAAACTAGATTCTTAGCAATGATTTTTGACATCTCCCTCTTACCCACCCCCAGAACCCAAAGTCCTACTAATTTTGCCTCTAAAAGATATCTGGACTCTGTTCCTTTTTATCCATGTCCACTGTATCATCTAGTCCTCTCTTCCCTGGACTACCCCAACTCCTCCCTCTGCATGGACTCTAACCACCCATGCAGTACCTGGCTCCATGCTCAAGCCAAAGTGCTTCTTGTAAAGTTCACTTCTGATCAGGGCACCCGTTTGTTTAAAGCTTTCAAGATCTTCCCATTGTTCTTAGAATAAATAAAAAATAGCTAATGCAACCTATAAGATTCTGTCTGGTCAAGTCCTTCCAAAGTAAGGCTCAACCCTGTGCTCCATGCTCCACAGAGGCTAGTTTTCTCATCAGATCTCTTCTTTATACGCAGAGGGCCTTTTCACCAGATGCTCCTTTCTAGACCCATCTTCCCTTCTGCTTTCATCCAGTTATGGCCTATGAGATGTGGCTTGTAAGAACAAGAGGGGGTTGTCCCTGACCTCATGTCTGTAAACATCATCTTCCCTGTGTGCAGTCACCTCATAGTTGTCTCCATATATCCAGCCTTCACATCCCTACTGTCACCTCTTCCCTGTCAGAGCAAAGGCTGTGGTGTAGGAGGGACGTCCCTGCCGGCATTACCTTCTTGGACCTGCGTAAGAATGAAGCCATCGCAGCAGGGATCCCGGTCACATGCAAGAAGGCAGAAGAGATGCACATCAGTCATGTTGGCTCCTGGTGCTGAAAACACAAAGGGGCTGTACATCCCAGAGAGTGTGTTCTGGAAATTCGTTTGTTCAAAGGTTTTCTGACTTGTGGTGGTAAATTGTTGGCCTGGGGATAAAGCAGAAACATCTTTTAAAAGATGGGTCTGGTGAAAGGAGATGGGGATATGTTTCTTATTCATGACTAGGGAGTAATTTTTATCATGACTAATTGTGACTGTCACAACTTTAAAGGTAGAAGTTTTGTAACCAAAACAGTCCAGAAACAGAGGACCCTAGGAAGAGCATGAGTGGAATGTGGGACCCTATCCAGAGAAGCAGCGACACCAGAGATGGAGGCAGAGATGAGGACATGGAGAGAGGGAGCAGCTGAGGACTCTAGATTTATGGAAAGAGAAAGGTTATGTGCTGGCTGTCAGGAGGCAGGCTTGCAGAATGTGTTCTTTGGTGGTTTAAATTATTATATGCCTGAGTGTTTTTGTGTACAAAACAGAAACAACAACAACTACCAAAATAATAATAATAATAATAACCAGTAGGACTAGAAACAAATACTGTTGAATGCACAATAAAAAAACAACAACTCATGGACAAGGAAAAAAAAAGGATTTCCTAGCAGGGTAGAATGGACGGGAATTGATAGTACTATCATGGCACAGTAGGTCCTCCTATGCTTCATGCAATGTGTTGGAGTCATGAAACTTCAGACCTGCCTGGGCATGGTGGGAGAGGAGCTACTGGGGTCCCGCCTAGACCACTGTGACCTACACAGACACACACTACACCTTTGAGAGGGTAAACGTACATGTGGAGAACTAGCATTATTTTTACTTTTATGTTACCATTAAATACTTATTGTGCTCAGTATTTTTCGAGTGTCACTATATACATGTGGAAGGCATTAGTGAGTCAGTAGTAGAATTCTCCACTTCCACACAGGAGACATGGGTTCAATTCCCAGCCATTACGCCTTAAGCACAGTTGCCACACATCTGTCAGTGGAGGCTTGCGTGCTGCTCTGATGCTGAAGAGATTCCAGTGGGGCTTAATGATTAAGATGGACTAGGAAGAATAGGAAGAAAGGCCTGGAAATCTACTACTGAAAATCAGCCAATGGGCAGAAGAGAAGCTGGGACTGAGGGCAAGGGGTGGGATGAGGGAAACCCAACCAGAGACATAGTTAAACCCCTGAGCCTCTGAGCCACCCAGCTCTACCCACGTACCCTGTTTCAGATAAACAGCTAGAAAGTCTTGGACCCGGTGCCTCACTTTCACCTGGCACCTGAGACTCTTGAAGCTGGTGGTCATTGCGTTTCCCAAGGTGTTTTCCTCCTGAAGATGGAAAGAGTCTGAATTTTCACCCAGTAATGTTTAACAGTTCAATGCAACAAACATTCCCAAAACTCATCCTATGCCCTAAGCACTAGACTAGACAGAGTTACAAAGATGGACAAGGGATCTCTGCTCATTAGTCTCTCCTTGCCTATTTGAGCAGCTCTGGTAGCATCATGCTTACTGGGTGAGCTGCTAACCTCACAGTCAGCAGTTTGAAACTACCAGCGGTTTCATGGGAGAAAGGTGGGACTTTCTGCTCCTGTAAAGATTTACAGCCTTAGAAACCCTATACAGGGTCGCTGTGAGTTGAAATTAACTCCAAAGCACACCACCACCATTGGGGCAGACCAACTCCTGGTGTGGCTCTGTGGGATCAGTACTGGACTGTGAACCACAAGGTTAGTAGTTCAAATTTACCAGCTGCTCCTTGGAAACCCTGTACAGGGTCACTATGAGTCTGAACTTACTCAACAGCACTTGACAACAACATTGGAGTAGGTGTGTGATCAGTAAATTACAGCCCAAATGTGCAAGCAATAAAATGTAGTTACTGCTGTAATACTGATGCCAATTTACGGTGAGCTTGTACAGAGCAGAGCGGAACTGCTTCAGAGTAGACTATAAATCTCTACAGGAGCAATCAGCCTCATCTATTCCTCCAGCAGAGTCGCTGGTGGGTTTGAACCACCAATCTTGCGGTTAGCAGGCTAATGCTTAACCCATGGCACCATCAGGGCTCTTTGTTAGCTGCAAGATGCATGTCATTCCAGAGGAGAGAAAGACCCATTCTATTGACAATGGAATTGCAACAGCTATCAGAGTGAACCTGCATGAGAGTCTGACATGTGGGGAAGAGTTCATCAGGGGGCAATAAGGGAAGGAGGTTTTAGGAAGAGGAACCAGTAAGACATGGAATGCCATGGTGCTTTGCAGACATGAGAATTCATAGGAGATTCCCTATGGGAATCCATTTTCATCTGATTTGCTTTCAGCTGAACTAGTTAGAGCATGTCTGACAGAAAACAGGCAAAAGACAGATCTTCCAGTGACCGCCCTGGCTGACCTGGTCAGAAGCCAGACAGGCAATGCTGTCATTTGTCCCAGCATAGAATTCACACAAGATTTGTTGTCCCTCCGTGGATACGACCAGGAAACTGCAGTCCTCATCCTCTGCACAGTCTGCAAGAACCACGGAGACAGTCACCACCAGCCTATTCGATTGACCCGTCCTTGCTGCACCTATCCCAAACATACACATAGGCTAGCGACTGAGCGCGGACCACACCCCATGTCATGCTATGCACTTTGCTATCCACTCAATGAACACTTGCTTTATAGATGAGGAAACTGAGCCTAGACAATGTCAGTTACTTACTCAAGGTCACCAAGCTAGTAAGTGGTTAGCTGTTAGATTTTAGAACCTGCTCAGTTACTAAGTTGTATCTTCCTAAACTAAATTGTTTGTTTGTTTGTTTTGTATTTTGGTCACTTCTATTCTTTGAGGAGACCAGGTATACATTCCTGCTAAAGATCTGATTAATGCCCTACTGGGAATTCCAATGATATATTAGGAGTCCTGAAGTGGCACTGTAGGATAAGTACTCGACCATAAGGTTGGTTTGCACTACAGGATAAACTCACCAGTTGCTCCTTGGAAACCCTATATAAGGTGCTATGCACTGGAACTGACTCAATGGCTCTTAAAAACACCGCTGGCATAGTAAAGCACAAGTCCCAGCTCTGTACAGTGAACACCTCTCCTGATGAGAGTGGCCCCTAAGCTTTAATGAGACTAGGTCATCACTCTCCTTTTGTTAACAATGTTACTCCAGGCATCAGGGAAAAAGCCAGCCTATAGAAGGCTCTACAAATGTAATAAGTGAGTGAATGAAGTCTAGGTAATACAAAAGGACGAGAATGTTTACCTGTGTTATGCACTTGAATAAAGATAACAGATAACTAATGATTTAGCAAGAATATGAGGTTCTGCTAAAAAGCATACATTAATGAAGAAACAGTGACTTATAGTTTTACAATGACAATGACAAAGTGCTTTCACATACGTTACTCATACTGATTCTTGCACTAACCCTTAGAGGTTCATTTAGAGATGAGGAAGGTAAGACTAAGCCTTGGCAAGGCCACATGCTGGGTGTAGCTGAGCTGTTCTTCAAATGCCCTTGAACTTCAGTTCCTCTGCTCTCCTCACTTTGCTAGCTGAGGGGCAAGAGAAAGCAGCTCATGTCTGGTTACTGAGATGTCTGTATTTTGTCTACAAGACTCTCTCAAGCTGCCTTTCTACTTCGGGTGTGAAGTTGGTCTTAGGGGTCCCCTCCATTTTTCTCCTGGATCCTCAAGAATTAGGCTCCAGGAGATAAATGGTGTCCTTCTTTTCAACCTGCCTGCCTCATTCGAAACCCTAAAAAAATCACTGTTCTTGACCCACCTAGCTCTTAGACCTAAAGCCGTCACTGTCAGCAAATGCCAGCTTCCAGCTCTGGGACAGAACCAGTCAAGAAAGCACATACAGGATGAGCACCCTCAATTCAAGTTGATGAGGTAATGATCTAGAACTAGGACTTCCCGCTTATAAGCAAACGTCACCTCATGCTTTTCTAGACAGTCTACTCTTCCTCTCACCATTAACAATCCCACCTCCCATGGCATCAGCCAAAATAAACCAAACCCTTGCTGACAAGCTAATTCTGACTCATGGTAGTGGTGGTTATGAGCCGTAGAGTTGGTTCTGACTCATAGCGACCCTGAACAGGGTTTCCGAGGCTCTAAATCTATACGAGAGCAGAAAGCCTTCTCTTTCTCCCATGGAACTGCTGGTAGTTTCAAACTGCTGACCCTGAGGTTGGCAGCCCGATTCATCACCACTACACTATGGTCGCTATGAGTCAGAATCGACTCCACGGCACACAACAACGCTACAGAGCAGAACTGTCCCATAGGACTTCCAAGGCTACCAACTTTATAGAAGCTGACTGTCACATCTTTCTCTGTGGAGTGGCTTGGTAGTTCGAACCACCAACCTTTGGTTATCATCCAAGCACTCTCAACCACTCTTCTACTGACCCTCCTATAGCTGTGTTGCTGTTGTTGTTGTTGTTGTTGTTGTTGTTGTTGTTGTTGTTAGGAGTCGTTGAATCAGTTCTGACTCATAGTAACCCTGTATAAGGTTTCTGAGGAGTGGCTGGTGAGGTTGAGCTGCTGACCTTGCAGTCCAAACTGACCTTGAAGTCCAGCACACTAACCCACAGCACCACACCAGGACTCCTCCTGTAGCAATAGTGGCTCTGTATTCATTGTTGTTGTTGTTAAGTGCTGTTGAGTCTTTTCATATTCAGAGCTATCCTGTATAGAGTTTCCAGGGCTGAAAATCTTTTCATGAACAGAAAGCCTCATCTTTCTCCCTCGCAGTGGCTGGCAGACTCGAACCACTGACCTTGTGGTTCAGAGTCCAGTTCTTATCCTACAGAGTCATGTGCTCTATATTTTTACCTCTCGAATATCCCTTCTACTGACCATAAAACCAGTGAGATATGGAATACTTGGGTCCCTGCTGGACCTACAAATACCCTAGACCGCCCTGATCTCTTTCATCTAAGAGGACACCATCTGTCCAGATCTCTTGGCCTTCATCCTATGGAGATTTAATTTAACCTGGGTAGTTGGACCATCATGACACTAACAGATGGACCTGTCCTTCCTGCTTCCTTCATTCCTATGATTCAGTGTTCTCTTTTTGTGCCCAATCCTTTGTGTTCCCATCTAACTCAAGGCATCACAACATAGCCAATGTGTGTGTAGCTATGTAAGTATGTGTCCGATAGTCTTTGCCAAGACAAAGTACTTCCAGAGATCTTTATCAAGATTGATTTCTTGGTGTTGGGTCCTCATTTCCTTTCTGTTTACTTTGGTCTTTCACTTCCAGTTCCTATGAATATCATTTATTGCACACATTTTTTCAGCTCCTACTTCATGCCTTGCACTAGGTGATACAAAGAATAGCTTGTGTTCATCATAACCATGTAGACATCCAAAACAGATGCGGGCTCAGAGCATTAGTTAGCAAGCACACCACATGTGATTACTGAGGGAGGTGTACCACAGAGATTCACGGGCTTTGGCATCCTTGAGCTTGGGTCTGAAATGAAGTTCTGACACTGGCTTAATCTGTGTCACTATGGAAGTCATTACACTCAAAAAGCCATATTTCTCCTCAGCAGTGACGTGGGATAACAATGACAATTTCATTGTAGGATTATGAGAAAATCTTTGTAAATTTGCATGCGCAATAAATGGTAGTGTGACTATCCTTTCACTGAACTCACTACTGAAACAGACATATATATCTCCCACCCTGGACAAATGTTGTAGGATCAGGACTGGACTGCAGACCACAAGGTCAGCAGTCAAACCCACCAGAAACTCCTCAGAAACTCTGTGTAGGGTCACTGTGAGTCAGTACCGGCTTTTGTTGTGAAGGTGGTACTTCACAACACCATCTATGCAATGTGAGTCAGTACTGGCTTCTGTTGTGAAGGTGGCACTTCACAACAACACCTATGCACTGGACAGTCAGGCCTACTCATTTCTGCTTGCTATCATGTAGCATGGAGTCCTGGAGTGGCGCTGTGAGCTAATGCGCTGGCCTGTAAGGTTGGTTTGAACTACAAGGTTGGTGGTTCAAGCTCACCAGCTGCTCCTTGGAAACCCTATACAGAGTCACTATGGGTTAGAAATGACTCAACAGCACTTAACAACAACAACCATGTAGCACAGTTATTCAGGATATAGTTGGTAACATTATGTCAATTCTGACTCATAGTAACCCTATACCTGTTGCTGCTCTTAAGTGCTGCCAAGTCAATTCCAACTCATAGCAACCCTGCATAGAGTTTCCAAAGAGCAAATGGTGAGTTTGAACTGCCAACCTTGTGACTAGCTATTCAGTGTTTATCTTACAATGCCACATAAGGATTCCAAGTCTATTGCTATTAAGTGCCGTGGAGTTGGTTCCAACTCATAGCAACCCTGTATAGGGTTTCCAAGGTGTTAAATCTTCAAGGGAGCAGAAAGCCTCATCTTTCTCCTGTGGAGCGGCTGGTAGGCTCGAACTGTGGATCTTCTGGTTCATAGTCCAGATCTTATCATATGGAACCACAGTGCTTCCCAAATGCTATAGTTGTTGTTGTTGTTAAGTGTGGTCAAGTCAGTTTTGACTCATAGCAACTCTGTATAGGGTTTCCAAGGAGTGGCAGCTGGTGAGTTTGAACCTCCGACCTTGCAGTCCAGTGCATTATCACACAGTGCCACATTAAGACTCCAACATTATAGTAGATGTATTAAAAATGGAAATAAAATTATGAATTGAATATACATGTGAAATAGTAGAAAGATGAGACTTTCTGCTCCAGCAAAGATTTACAGCCTTAGAAACCCTATACATGGTCGCTGAGTTGGAACCAAGTTGAAGGCACTAAACAACATACTTGTCAAAATTAATTGATTTACAAGTTGTTTTGACAAAGTATGTTTCGCATTATAGTTTTAATGAGTTCGATTTGCTCTTCTAGATCAGCAAAGCCTACTTTACTCTCTCCCTGTGCTTTGTGCCCACCTCCCCTCTCCCTGGGGAGGAGGAGCAGCCCCTTACCTGCCAAACACTGCATCAGTGGGGACTTAGAACCAGGGACTCTGGACCTGATCATCACTGGAGCGTCACTACTGAAGATCACCTTGGATTCTGGAACCTTCTCAAAGGTCCGCATCACTGAAAAGAAAGTAGACAGGTGAAATCTCACTCAGAAGACAGCAGACCATCTGCAGAGAAGTCAAGAGGGCGGGGTCAGCAGTCACTTCTCAGCGATTGGCCCCATCCCCCTCACTAGGTTGGCCATTTGCCATACACATATATTTATAAATACATATGGTACATGGGAGCCCTGGTGTGGAGGCATAGGGTAAGAACTCAACCACAAAGCTGGTTTGAATCTCAACATCAGCAGTTCAAACTCACCAGCTGCCCCTCAGAAACCCCATACAGGGTTGCTATGGTTGGAACCAACTGGACAGCTCATAACACCGGCATGTTTTATATGTGTATGCCTATACAAAGACATATATTTTATACATGTATATTTACAAGAGGGCTGGGAAAGTTAATGGAAGAATGGAATTAAAAGATAATGGAATTTTTTCACCAATTTTTTGAGGTACTGTAGTATAAGAACTGGACTGATTACTGCAAGAACAGTAGTTCAAATCCACCAGTTGCTCTGAAGCAGAAAGATGATGCATTCTGCTCCCATAAAGATTTACAGTCTTGGAAACCTTATATAGGGTCACTATGAGTTAGAATTGACTCACTGATCATGGGTTTGGTTTTGGGGGTGGGGGGGGGGTTTGTACATATTGTTATTGTTGGTAAGTGCTGTTGACTTGGTTCTGATTCCAAGGAGCAGCTAGTGGGATTGAACTGCCGACCTTATGGTTTGCAGGCCAGTGCTGATCCTACAGCATCGCATCAGGAGTCTTTTGTATATATCAGAAACCAGAAATTAGTTAGCATTGGCAAGGTCGAGAAATTATAACGCTTGTATATTGCTGGTGGGACTGTAAAATGGTATTATCTGCTGTGAAAAGTTCGGTGGTTCTTTAAAAAGTTAAACATAGAATCAACATTTGCTGTAGCTGTTAGGTTCTATCAAGTCAGTCCCAACTCATAGCAAACTTGTCTCGGGTTTCCGAGGCTGTAAATCTTTGTGAAACACAAAATCTCATCTCTCCCTTGGAGTGGCTAGTGGGCTCAAACCGCTAATCTTGTGTTAGCAGTCCAGTGCTTATCCTATAGACCCACTGTGCTCCCAGATATGGCCCAGCAATTCCACTCCTAGGTATATCCTCCAAGGAACTGAAAGCAGAAACTGGTACACACATGCATAGTCCTAGCCCTAAAAGACTGCAGGGTCTAATGGGGCTGAAGGTGGCCTGGGTATTATGATAGTGCTTTATCTGAAGAGCAATACAGAACCACTGAAGCATTGTTGAGGATCCAATGCAGAGAGGGAACTGCACTGTAGGATATTTGCCTTGTAGAAAGAATACTGACAGCAGTGCAGAGAAGTGGCTGCAGGGGGCGCCACAGAGCAGGAAGATGAGTTGACAGACTAAGGCAGCAAACCAGGTGGGTGACCACAGAGGTCTAGGCAAGGAGAATCGTTGGGTGAACTAGGGGGAGATTCTCTTGGGGACTTCTATAACCCATCTCTAAGCGCTTTGGGTTTTCTGGAGGATAATCATCTCAGAAATTAGATGCAATCTCATTCCTGAAGAGAAAAGTCCTTTCCGAGGGAGGTGGAGAGAATTCTGAGAAGAAAGAGTATGATGGCCTCCTGTCAGGACCCAGATTCATAACACAAAAGCCCCCTGCATCTCCAGAAAAGGAAACCACAGCTTGGAGCTTTGCACTGGAAGCCGTGTGAGAGACACCGAGGATCAGCGTGGAAGCTATTCAGCAACCCGCTCCTCGGGGAGGCACTGTCAGAGTTGCCAGAGCCAGGCTGTTACTCATAAGTGTTTCTGGTGCTGCTGATAAGCTGCCTTTCTGCTCCAGGTGGACCCGGGCCAGAAGAAATCATGAAAAGCTTTACAGCATGCCTATTACAGTCCTCACTGTCCCCGACTGACAAGCCTTTAGATAACAATCACCATCACCGTCACCTGGGGCCACAGGCAAATCATTTCATTTGGGAAGGATGGCAAGAATCTGCCCATTAATCTCTGAAAGTGTCTACTGGGTCTAAATCCTCTGATTGGTATTTCTGCCCGAGAGCAAGCATATTGGAAATAATATTAAAGTTTTCATCACATTTGTGATTTATCCCTGGAGGCATACATACACAAAAATCCTTGAACTATGTTGGCTCTTTGCTAGAAATGGGAATGATTGTTCAGAATAATCTCATTTGGATTTCCTCATATGCTTTAGGTTATTAGCTGTACCCTCTTCCCTAGAGGACAGGCAGACAACACGTGTGAGTGAGTATGCGTGTGTGTGCAGGCCTGCGTGTGGACGGTAAGGACACAGCCCACTGAAGGATGGTGTCTGACACAAAATGGTGGTCCATGAATCACTGTTGACTTTTCAGAAGGACGATGACACACACAGTATCTCAGGAGACAAGCATGGAGCTGGGGAGGGGAGGAGGAAGCTGATGATCAGAAAGGTTGAGTGCCTTGCTCTGGGTCACCCAGTGAGTCAGTGGTGGAACCAGGATAGGCACCCAAATCTTTCCCTAACAGCCTTTGGGGCCAAAATGTCATCCTGTTCTATGGAAGCAAGTGGTCAACACAATGGAACTCTCAGTAGATTGTGATGTTTTCAGTCCATCTCTTGTGCAGGCTGAACTACCTAAGGGTGAGGTTCTCAGGAAATGGACTTTCCAGTGGTCAGAAAGTAGAGAAGAGAGAACATGCAAATTGTTAACCGCCTGTGGACCATCAGCTGATCATCAGCTTCCTCCTCCCCTCCCCAGCCCCATGCTTGTCTCCTGAGATACTATGTGTGTCATCGTCCTTCTGAACACTCAACAGTGATTCATGGAGCTCCATTTTGTGCCAGACACCGTTCTTCAGTGGGCTGTGTCCTTACTGTACACACACAGGCCTGCACACACACACATACTCACTCACACATGTTGTCTGTCTGTCCTGTAGGGAACAGAGTACACCTAATGACCTAAAGCATATGAGGAAATCCAAATGAGATTATTCTGAACAATCATTCCCATCTCTAGCAAAGAGCTCATTGGAATCTTCTATGAAACGTTTATGTACATTCAACTTGTTTCAGAAGAAAGCGTTGCTGACAAATGTACCATGTCCCCTCTCCTCTCTGCAAGCCCATCCACCCAAGCCCACTCCCAGGTGATGGACACCACAAGCACATACTCAGGCACTGAGACTCCGTGAGTGAGGCCGCTGTCTCTGACCCAGGCAGCCTCCGCCCCTTTCCGTCCACGCAGAAGGTGGCCCCGGTGCCCCTGTCTGTCTGGCGCGCCAGGTACTGTCCATCCTCGTCACACTGCAGGCCCGTCTCATTCCTCTGACAGTCAGTGACACCTGGAAGCAGGACATGGACACACACAGCAATTAGCAATGTGCCTCAGAGATTCCCTCCCCTCCCAGCTCCCAGACCTTAGCCCATTTATGCCCAAACTCACTGCCGTGGAGTCAATTCTGACTCATTGTGACTCTGTGCAGGGTTTCCGAGGTTGTCAATCTCATGGAAACAGAAAGCCTCATCTTTCTCTCACAGAGTGGCTGGTGGGTTTGAACTGCAAACCTTGTATTTAACGATCCAGAGCCACCAGGGCTGCTAGTCTATTTAGCGCACATGATAACTGAAAGCCGCACCCTAGCTACAGTCCCATGCCCTGTAACGTCCTGTGACCTGCTTCCATCCACCATGTGCTCAGACACAGTCAGCTGCTTCCAGCACCCTGCCCAGAACTCAAACACAGGCTTGACTCCACCTGCTCCCTGGGGCCTCGTCCTCCCTAGCCCTCTCTGGGTTAACTCCCCACTGCTCTTCAGCTCTCAGCTCAACCCTCATATCCTCAGGGGAAGCCAAGTCCCATCCAATAGCTCTTCACACTTCCAGCAGCTCACACTTCTCCTTCAGAGCAGGGAGCATGGGCCTCCTTGACTGTTGATGAATGGCTGTTTTCCCATTAGAGAGTAAGCTCCCTGAAACCAGGCCTGGTGTGTTCATCATTGTATCCCAGTGCCTGACGCACAGTCTCACTGCTATCGAGTCGATGCCAACGCATAGCGACCCTACAGCACAAAGCAGTATCTCTGAGGCTATAAATCTTTACAGAAGCAAACTGCCTCATCTACCTCCCAAGGAGCAACTGGTGGATTCAAACTGCCAACCTTGCAGTGAGCAGAGCTTAGCCCACCACAATACCAGTGATCCTTAACCTATAGTTGTTGTTAAGTGCCACTGAGTCAGTTCCGATCCATAGCGACCCTGTATAGGGTTTCTGAGAAGCAGCTGGTGAGCTTGAACCACCAACCTTGTGATTCAAACCAACCTTGCAGTCCAGCGCATTCACCCACAGTGCCACGCCAGGAGTAGGAACTCTAATAACTCAATGACATTAGTTATTCAACTAAGTAAGATATACAAATATTTATCTTTATTTCTGGGCTTAGCTATTTCCTCTTCCTGAAAGTCACTTCTCCTCCTAACTCCTGGCAAACCCACACTCACCCTCCAGACCTAAGACAAGATGCAATACAGCAGTTAGCATGTAGCTCCCTCCCCATCCCCCAGGACTGTGAACTACGCCAAAATGTTTACAATTGCGACTTCCTCTCCTACCAGACTCTATGCAACTTGAAGGCAAGCAATTTATCTTTCTGTGTTTTTATATGCTCAGGACTTGGCACCAAGCAGGTGCTAAATACACCTTTGATGAGTGGTATCAAAGGAAAGTATCCTGATTTGGTCTTCCAGGGTTGGGAATGAGGTGGAAATCAGTCTTTTCTAGCAGAAACTTGAGAACATCTCATTTCTACATTTTAAGACTTATCAGTTATGTGATTGATTAATACTGACAGCTATTTGTGTGGTAGGGAGTAACAAAAAGGTATTTTTAAAATAGAATTCTTTCCATGCCATGATTGAGATATATGAATTAATACATCAATAACGAGGTAGAAAAAGAAATATTCAGTTAACAAGCAAACCTGTTGCCTTTGAGTTGATTCTGAGTCATGGTGACCCCATATGACAACGTAGAACGGTTCCATAGTGTCACCAAATCTGTAAATCTTTACAGAAGCAGACTGCCACACCTGTGTCTCTCACAGCTGCTGGTAGGTTCAAACCACCAAGCCCCACACACACCCGTCTCCATAAACAAGGATGGGTATTTGGCATTGCTTTCTTAAGAATGCATGTCTCTCAGAGCTGATAGCACTTGGAGTCATTTCTAGTCCTAAGGCCAGAACCGGTGTCTTCAAACTGAGGGTGACATCCAAACACTAAGGGCACCCTACTCTTGAGCAGAACTTCTTCTCCAGGAGAGAAGTCAGACTTCCCTCTGTCCTCCTGACCTGGCCAGGGCCCTGGTGACACTGTGCTTAAATGCTCAGCTGCTAACTGAAAAGTCAGCAGTTCAAAGCTCCCCCAATCCCCCCAGCCACTTCAAGGGAGAAAGCTCTGGCAAGAAACCTGAGCAACCCTAGGGGACAGTTCTACTTGGTCACATGAGGCCCCAGTGGATCGGAATCAACTCGATGGCAGCAGTTTGGGCACTCCTGACCAAAGAGACTGCCCTTACCAAAGAAGGTGTCTTAGTATCCTTAGATTATTTTTTTAATTCTAGAAATTATTCAGACCTTAACCAATGGCGGTTTGCTTGCTGCTGGGATGATTTCAGTTTGACATGAAAAGCTGTGAAACATTGCATTATGGAAGCTTGCTAGGAAAAAGCAACGACACCCACCTAACTAACAAATCAGGTCAAGTGAGGTCACATGACAGCCCAGAAGGCAAAACACCAAGCCTGGAAAGGAGGATGATGACAAAGAACTCCGACTGCATGTGGAAAGAACCCGGCACTCGTCCATCTGATAAGCATAACTTACACGGCATCGTAAGTTTCAGAATCAGCTAAAACCAAGAGCAGAGGCCAATTCCTCTAACTGAGTGATTGTGGTTAAATAGCATTACTTCTCTGTGGAAGGAAGTGTCCTAACATTTACCTGGAAGGAGACCTGGGAAGATTGAGTGTGACAACACTGGCAAAATATGGAGCTCTGGTAGCGTAGTGGTTATGAATCGGGTTGTGAGCCGCAAAGTCAGCAGTTCGAAACTACCAGCTGTTCCATGGGAGAAAGATGAGGCTTTCTGCTCCAGTAAATGTTTACAGCCTCGGAAACTCTATGCAGGGTTGCTATGAGTCGGAACTGACTCCCCAGCACATAACAACAACAACAACAAGCTGGCAGCAAGACTCCTAAGCCAGAAGAACTAGATATTGGCCAGCTATCACTACCAACTGCTTTGAAACGGATCATACTAGAAGGTCCCGGATAGAGCAGCATAATGTGGGGAACTAAACTCAAAATAATTTAAAAGAAAATGACCAGACTTACTGGTCAGAAAGAAAAAGGAGGAACCTGAGACTGTGACCCTCAACTACTCTTCAGATATGGAAAGGAACACACCCTCTTTCAGCCAGACAGTACATAGGGTATATACAGAGAACAACATTAGTAAGATACTATCTGTTGTTATTAGGTGCCATCGAGCTGATACCTATTCATAGCAACCCTTTCACAACAGAAAGAAAAACTGCCCAGTTTTGCACCAACCTTGCAATTGATGCTACTACATTTAAGCCTATTGTTGCTGGCACTGTGCCAATCCATCTGTTGGAGGTCTTCCTTTTTTCTCTCCAACCCTCCACTTTACCAAGCACAATATCCTTCTCCAGGGACTGGTCACTCCTGACACTATGTCCAAAGTATGAGAGATGAAGTCTGGCCATACTGACTTCCCAAGTGCACTGTGGCTGTATTGCTTCCAACACAGATGTTTGTTCTTTTGGCAGCCCATGGTACTGTTAATATTCTCCCCCAACACCATAAGTCAAATGCATCAATTCTTCTATGGCCTTTCTATTCACCGTCCAACTTTCATGTACATATAAGATGATTGAAAACATGGCTTGGGTCAGGCTCACCTTAGTCCTCAAACTGACATCTTTGCTCTTGAACATTTTAAAGAGGTCTTGTGCAGTGGATTTCCTAATGTAATATGTCATTTGATTTCTTGACTGCTGCTTCCTTGAGTGCTGATGATTGATCCAAGCAAAATGAAGTCTTTGACGACTTCAATCTTCTCTCCATTTATATGGATGTTGTTTACTGGTCCAGTGGTAAGGATTTTTGTTTTCTTTACACTGAGATGCAGCCCATACTAAAGGCTATGGTCTTTGATCTTCATCAGTAAGTATTTTAAGTCCTCTTCACTTTCAGTAAGCAAGGTTGTATAATCTGCATATTGCAGGTTGTTAATGAGTCTTCCTTCAATGCTGATGCCACATTTTTCTTCATATAATCCAGCTTTTCAGATTATTTGCTCAGCATACAGATTGAATAAGTATGGTGAAAGAATATGACCCTGGCACACACCTTTCCTAATTTACAACCATTAGGGTTCCCTTGTTCTGTTCGAACAACCACGTCTTGGGTTTTCAGTGACTAAATATCTGGAAGTAGTCTGTCTCGCCTTCTTCCTAGTCTGTCTTCTTCTGGAAGCTCAGCTGAAACCTGTCCACCGTGGGTGACCCTGCTGGTATTTAAAATACTTGTGGCACAGCTTCCAGAATCATAGCAACACGCAAGTCACCACAGTACGACATATGACCTACAAGTGGTGGTAATGAGGTATGCTCACTGTGAATGATGGAATGGTCAATCACTCAAATCAAAGGGGCAGCATGTACCTAAGGATAAAGGTGAGAAGGGATGGGAAGGTGAGCGGAAGGGAAACAGGAGCCGCAGGGAGGAAGTGGGATTCCTGTTGTTCCATGGAGGGGACTGCAATCATTGAGATGAAACAAGATGTATAATTTGTTGAATATAAAACCGATGAACATGTTAGTAAACCTTCACTCAATTCAAAATAAAATGTTGGGGAAAAGAAAAAAGAACCTTCCAGCAAGTAGGTATTCAAACACGGTGGTTCCTTTGCCAGTTGAACTCAAGTAGTTCTCAAACAAAACCGAAATCAAATATGTTTCCAGCATGTTGGTTCCAATTCATGATTACTCTTTGCCCCCAGGGGACATTTGGTGATGACTGAAGATATTTTTAGTTGTCAGAAGTCTGAGGAGTGTTACTTGCATCTAATAGGTAGAGAGACCAGAGATGCTGCTAACCTCCTACAAGGCAGCAGACAGCCCTCTCCCTCAGCAAGGAACTTTTGTTGTTGTTGTTGTTAAGTGCCATCAAGTCAGTTCCAACCCACAGCAACCCTGTATAGGGTTTCCAAGGAGTGAGCTTGACCTTGTACATCAAACTGACTTTGCAGTCCAGTGCCTTAACCCAAAGTGCCACACCAGGAACACTCTGACCCAAAATATCACCAGTTGCTGGGTCCCCCACACTGCAGCGTTCCTCTTTAGCAGCAGGTTGCTGCAGAACTTACAGTGAGTTGGACTGAAAGCTCCTGTTGACATGGTTCTTCTGCCCACAGGACAAGGGATACAGGTAGAGCGGCCTGCTTGTTCTTGATAGAATCCAACGGGGCAGGGAACACATTGCTCATCCAGAAAGTAGCTTCCTTCAGGACACTGAACTGGAAAACAAACAAATGATGTTAAAGAACAAGTCACTTGTTTTACAGTTAGACCACAGAAGACACAGGGAAGGTGAAATCCTAAACTCAGTTCAAGAGTTCATTCATTTCCCAAATGTCTGTTATGTGTCAGGCTCCAAGAGCCGGGGGTGGAACTGAGAAGGCCAGCAAGGTTTCTGCTTCCCAGGACTGGCTAGTAGGGGACAGGGTGTTATCCAGGGATTCCAGATATGGAGGGAAATCAAACAGGTGTTGTGGCAGGGAAGAGAAGGTATGTGAAGGAGGGAAGGGAGCCTCTGAGGAGGTGAGACTTGCATGATGAGGAGTGAGCCAAGCAAAGATCTAGGGAGGAAAAGTCCAGACTCAGAGAACAGCATGCACAAAAACAGTGAAGACGCAATGAATCTGAAATACTCAAGGACTGGAAAGAAGAAACTTAGGGTAGTAAGAGCTTAGTAGCCCAGGGGAAGAATGACTTCAGGTGAAATTGGCAAACAACCTGAAAGATGTGGGTCCATCTAGAAGTCTCCATGGGAACTCTTCCCAAAGGGCATGGTATGGTGTACCGCGGGGAGGGTGTGAGCTTTGGGATTGGATAGATTTGGTCAAGTCCCACTCATCACTCCACGGGTATGGTTGGACTTTCTGAGACTCCATTTCCTCATCTGAAGAATGGGGTTAATAAGAGAATCTCATTGGAGTAGTAGATCATATGCTTAAAGCGCATATCTTACTGCCTGCTTCATGCATGTTCTCAACACACAGGAATTTAGGAACCTGAGGAAGTCCTTCTGTGTAGCCAACCTAAATCCTTCACTCTGTTCAAAATATGGCTGCTTCCAGGTGGGACAATTTCACTAATTCAGCAACGTCTCATTTGACTCACATAGTCTCTCTCCCTCTTAGTCATTAGAAGTGCTTCTCAGGCTAGGGGTCCTGGTGAGACAAGTGGCGACGTGGAGGAGAGTCTCGTTATATTCTGTGCCCGGGGCGCCTGCCTTGCTGATCTCCCCCAGTTCCTTCCTGGAATTCCAGGAGTTTATGAACTCTTAATGCTTCCTGACCCTCCCAACCCCTTCTAATTTGTGTCCTCCAACTGGAGTCCTGGTGTGGCACTGTGGGATCGGCATTGGACTTCTAACTACAAAATCAGAAGTTCAAACCCACCAGCTGCTCCTCAGAAGTCTTATGCAGTGTTGTTATGAGTCAGAACCGACTTAACAGCACTTCACAGCAACAACATGACACTGGAGACCCTGGATGGTGCAAACAGTTAATGGATTCAGCTGCTAACTGAAAGGTTGGGGGTTCAAGTCCATCCAGAGGTGCTTCAGAAGACAACCTCTTTCTGGAAAACCGGCCAAACCCTATGGAGCTCAGTTCCCCTCTGACACATATGGGGTTCACCATGGATATGGGTCATTGGATTTTTGGCTGGGAAACCCACAATTCAGCTTTGAAGGATGTGTTCGTGTCCTAAAGCTTCTAAGTGAGGGTTTGAGGAGCTCTGTAACAGGAAAGTACATGAACTTGGCCACCGTGGCTCTGATGGTTCAGAAAGAAGGGTGGGGAAGAAGGCTCTTTCTTCCAGAAGTGATTTGTTACCCAATGAAGGTCGGAAGCTCTGATCTGAACTGTTTTAGGGAGCTCTGACTGTGTGCCTGGCACTCTATCTAGAGGAACACATACTTCTACATGTTAATATCTTATCCCCATTTCACAGAAGAGAAAACTGAGCATCAAGACATTCATGCATGACTTTGTGGTGTGTTTTTTATGCAAAGGGAAGCTGGAGAGTAAAATTACAGAGTATGCCAGAGCACAGCACTGGGTGTCTTGAATGTGTGGTTTCCTCCAATGAGAAAGAGATCTTCTTCCAGCTTCCCATTTTAACTTGAGGAGACAGAGACTCAAGGTCAAGTTACCATAGGCTGTGAGGCAATAGAAGTGGGCACTGAATCCCAACCTCTTCTAACCAAAACCCTTGCTCCACCCACCATTCCAAGCTGCCTTCCGTAAGCAACGAAGAAAGCATAAGCATGTGGGAGGTATGGAGATTGAGCCAACTTTGGTGTCTTAACTACTGTCTGTAGTCTGGGTACATGCTTGGTGTTCCTGACTAAATCAGAAACTGAAGCCACGTCTTGGAAACGGAACAAGATATTTTTTTGGTCTACCTCAAGCAATGACTATCCTCCCTCAGTGAGGGAAGTTTCGTTACTTTTATGAGTCAGGCTGTTGATGATCATCTCTGGCATTTCAACAAAGTTCTTATTATGTATTCAAGAACGTGGTCCTCAAAGACATGGCTAAATGACAGCTAATCTTTTTACTGGCCTGAGATGTCCTATCCCCCAAACCCAGGTTGCCCATGAAGGAGTAGAAATAAGAGAGCAGGGAACTAGCATTTGTAGGAAGCCCATCAGTTTGAGAGCCCCTTACCTGTGCTCAAGGAACATGCATCCTCTTTCCTCCCACCATTTCCTTACATCTCTGACGTCAAGAGATTTCCCCCACAAAAGAACATTTTTATAACTCAGACTGAGACTGGGGCTCAATTAGCATCATCCTTCCCTCAACTGGTGGAGCCTCTCAGTGACAGTGGAGACTGTTAGAGCAGCCGACTGCTCATCCTTTAATAAAAGCACTCCATCAAGATCATTGGAAAACCTTTTTGACTCAATTTCCTCTTATGTAAAGTGGGACAGTTGGGTATACTTGAGTTAGCATATTTCACAAAGCTTTGGTTATGCTACGCTCCTACCAACCTTGTCCCCATATCCTCCCCAACACTACAAGTCAGGTTTCTACTGAAGAAAAATGTCTATGAATAAGCATGGTCTTTCTGCCTGGGCTTCACTCCACCCCACACTTGGCTCTGTCCCTCACTAACTCCAAATTGCTCCATGGTTCCCCTCACCAGTCTAAGTTTCTCACCCCAGGTCTCTCCTGCTCTGGTCCACACCTTCTTCCCTGGTCCCACCTCCTGCCACCTCCCCTGCACAGCCCACTCCCTGGTCTTGTAAACCACACACTCTGACCCACCAAACCACACTTCTTCACATCTACTTCTCCACTAGCCTCCTTCATCACTTCAGCACCCCAGGATGGACAAGCACACACATCCAACACACCCCACCACTATCCCCACACCACTTCACCTGTTTGAGCAGCGATTCCTAGTCATCCTTCGAGATTTCATGCCAGTCTATATCATCCAGCAAGCCTTCTCTGATTAGGAAATCAAAGCTCTTTGCATATGACCCTGTAGCTGTCTATTAACTTGGCTCCCACCCAGATTGTGTGCTCCTTGAAAGTAGGGACTCTGGAATTTCTTTTCTTAAGGATGTGTGGCACCAAACTGTCTTTTGAAGCCTTGGAAAAATGGATGGAAATATGGATGGGTGAATGAGTGGATGGGTAGATAGCTGGGTGGAAGGAAGGAAGGGAGGGAGGGAGGAAACAAGATATGACATTACTTTGGGGGTTAAAAAACAACCGAGAACTACCCTTATTACAGGAAATTGTAATGAATCAGTGACTGGTAACAGAGTACAGAATGGAAAATGGAAAATTCTGGCAATTTCTGCAAGACTCTACCAAATGGACCAATCCAACTGAAGGTAATCCCAAGGGGAGGCCAAATGGGTGGCCTAGAGACTAGAGGGTGGATACAACTGACCCCCACTGAGCTCCAAGCAAGGCCCCCTTCGCCCTGCAGTGTCCAATTCCCTGGATGAGGACTCCACACCACCACGAGTCACATGACATGGACATTCTCGCTGTTTCCATAGGTCAAGCCCTCCATGGTAAGCATGCAGATGAGCCCCTTAGAGAGGCCATATACAGAAACCCTGCTTTATCTTCCCAGGACAAGGTTCTGCTTGTAATCTCACAGCTGTGTTCTAGATGTGACTGCCTTTTAGAGGGGAAAGAGCCAAGATGCATGGATTCAAAAACCCAAGGGTCTCACTGCCCTGAGGATCCCGTGATTGAGAAGGGAAATGTGTGATACAGAGGACAGAACAAAGAATCCAGAGACAGACCAATTGGAATTTAAGTCTCAGAACTGCCAATCAATAACACAACTGCCCACTGGGTGTCTATAAGATGTCGGTGGGGTACTGGGCATAATTTTTCAGATCATGCATAATGAAGATAATTCTCCCAAGATTCCACAACTTGAAAGTGTTGAAACCAGAGTTCAAGCCCAGGTCCTTCTGACTTCAAAGAACAGCTCTTAACACTATTAACTTGGGCCTTGGTTCCCTGTTCCATCATATTTGATAAATACCTGGCTTTGGACCAGAGTACTGCTAGTCAGACTAGCACATACCGGAAACTCAATGAAGGATGGGTATTATCATTGATAGCAGGGGAATCCACGTCTTTAGTGATAACTTCTGTGAATTCCATTCTGTATCTTTCTAAACATTTGGAGGAGTAAGTGGGTAGGATTGAATGGTGTGATTTCGATTCTTCGAAATTCTGCAGGAGTTGAAAACCAGAAAGCATATTTCTCTAGAGTGAGGGCTGACCAAGTTCAATCCATTGTTTGTTTTGATAATTCATGTTTTGTTGGAACATAGCCATGGTTTTCTCCCTACATTGGGTGAGTTCAGTCATAATGGGACCCTAAGTGTAGCCATTGTGAGATCATAACTATGGTGCTGTAGGATCAGTCCTTGATGACTAACCCCAAGGTCAGTTCAAACCCATCAACCACTCTTTGGAAACCCTAGATAGAGTTGCTATGAGTCAGAGCTGACTCAACGGCACTTAACGACAATAAGAGTAAACATAAGCAAGCACTGCCTAAGAGCATCTTTTCTACATCCCCTACTTGTCCTTGTTTCCTTGTTTCTTAAGTGTATGTTTTGACTATTTTAAGTTGGAATGTTCATAATTACCTGGCTCTGCCTGGAGCCTGGAGCCTGGTCCCTGTTCTGATAAGGAGTGACCCTTGGGACAAAAAGGCACTGAGATCATTCATCCTGCCCTCCTTGCAAAGTTTACTGGGGCTTCATGCCGTCCTTGTGATGCTGTGCAAATGTTAGAATTGTGGCCCCGTTTGCATGTAATTCATGGTGGATCTTAAAAAAGAAGTATCATGATTGTAATAAAGTGTCGCTCAAATACCAAAAATGCCTCCACTGTGGGTGTCCCAGTGAGGACCCCCCAATAATAACAAAGGATTTTCTTTTTCTTTATCTGGAGTGTCTGTTAACTGGACTTACTAGCTCCAGGGCATAGGACCCAAGCTTTGGAGTAACAGTGAAGAAAGAGACTGGCAAAGACTAAAATCTTCGTTATGTGACCTTTTATAGAAATAGCTTGCTGGCTCCTATTCAAGATGCAAGCAAGTGCATCTTGGGCAAAACCTTTAACCCAGAGTCACTGTTCCCACTATCTCTGCAGTCCTCTTTACCTAGGTTCTGAGTCTGGCCTTTGACCTCCACAGCCCCCCACCAGCTGACACCTAAGACAGTTTTCCCTATTCAGGTGAGACTGTCAAGCTCTGACTAAGTCGCCCGCCCTCTCTCCCAGCCAGGCCAATAGGCACTAACCATCTAATTTCCAGGATGGCCGCACCCAGAAGGAGCATTGAGATTAGATTTGTGCTTTTCCTTTAACAAGGGAAACCTGAGGCCCTGTGAGGAGAAAGGACTTGCTCATAGGTACAGAGCGCACACAGCTTCTACAAGTCTGGCCCTCTTCATCTCCTGGGACTCCACATCGGAACTCCATGTTCCAGAGGTCTCCAAAGGCTCCCAGGGCCCCCACATCAGCACCACCTGGGGTGGCTATAAAAACAGTCTCCTGACTCCCACCCTTCCCCTACATACACACTTACTAATTTGGACTTTAGCAATGACAAAAAGGCTCCCCATTAAAGTCTGAGACCACAGCTGTGGGTGTTCAGAACACCCCATCTCTGTGGTCCTATGTCACCCACCTAGCCAGAAAAAATCCATTCTCCTGTCTCTGACACATGTTCTTCTGGGCTGGACAGCTCTGGTGAGGTGGGTAATGGTGTGTGCTGATTCCACAGGACCTGGGGTTACTGGCCCCCTGAGAATTGGCTAGATGAATTGAGTCTCTGCTGCGAGCCAGCCCTACTCCGGGTACCCCAGATGTGATACACTATTAAATCAGAGCCTTAACCTCTTTACATGTGAATTGGATAAGATTACCTAATTCACATGTAAACCTGGTGTGGTGCTGTAAGATAAGCACTCCACCTCGAGGTCAGTTTGAACCACAAGATCGGTGGTTCAAACTCACCAACCGCCCCTCGAGAACCCTATAGAGGGTCGCTGTGGGTTGAAACTGACTTGACAACACTTAACAACAACAATCTACCACCAAGAGCTATTCTGCGAGTTCAATCAAATATCTACAAAGATGCTTTATAGACAGACTGCAAACCAAACCAGACCAGACCCACGGTCATCAAGGCAATTCCGACTCATTCCTCTAAGACCGACTAGAACTGCTCCAAAGGGATTCCGAGGCAGTGGATGTTTACCGAAGCAGACTGCCGCATTTCCTCCTGCAGAGTGGATGGTGAGTTTGAACCTCCTGTCTTTCAATTAGCAGCTAAGTACTTCAGCCACGGTGTTCTCCTCTTGACTGCGAAGTCCTCTGTAAATATCGGTGGGAAATAGTCTGTGTTGACACTAAGCTGCATCTTAATTCCAATTGGAGTTCTGAGCTTGATGTAGATTTCAGAAAAAGGAAAGGCCATGCCGGTTTTGCATAGCAAACAATCAGAAACCATGAGAAGCAAAATAAATGTGATGTGTTTTCTCTCTTTGGGTCAAGCAAAACCATTCGCCATCTCACTCCATGGGGGAGAAAGGCTTCTCAAGAAGATTCCCTTTAAGCTTCTGTGACAGACTAAAAACCCATTGGCACTGAGTCAATCCCAGCTGGCAGTGACCATGGAGGAGAGAGCAGAACTGGACCCGACGGTTTCCAAACTGTCGTCTTCCGGTAAGTAGATGGCCTCATCTGGCTTCCATAGAGTCATTGGTGGGTTCGAATTGTTGGCCTTTTGAGTATCCCGAGTGTTTAACCACTGCAGTCCCAATAGAACAGCGGCCCCCAAAGATGTCCTCCTACTACTCCTGGAACCTATGACTATGCTAGTTTACACGACAAAAAGAATGAACGTCGCAGATAGAATTAAGGTCATTAGTCAAGTGGCTGTCAGTAGGGCTGCGAACCTCAAGGTCAGCTAGTTCCAAACTACCAGTGGTTCCATGTGAGAAAGATGAGGCTTTCTGCTCCCGTAAAGATTTACAGCCTCGGACAGACACCCTGTATAGGGTTGCTATGAGTCGGAACTGGCTCCACGGTACACTACCACCACCACCATCAATCAACTGAGCTTACAATAAGCCATTGGCCTGGATCATCTGATGCAATCACAAGGGTCCTTAATCATGAAAGCATGAGGCAGAAAAGAGGTGGAGGTAGACATGATGACAGAAGAATGGTCCAAGAGAAGAACCCTTGCTGGCATTGAAGACGGTGAAGGGGCCACAATCCAGGGAAAGCGAACAAACTTTAGAAGCTGAAGATGTCAAGGGACCAAATTCCTCCCAAATCTTCCAGAAAGGAATGCAGTCCTGTGCCAACACCGATTTGAACCCAATGATACCCAAGTCAGATGTCTGGTCTACAGAACCTCAGAGAAGAGATTGATGCTGATTAAGTTGGCAGTAATAGTCACAATAGGGAAATACGAGTGACCATTCGAGGAATTTATCATTTCATCCCAGTGAAAATGACTTCAGTGTAAAGACAAGAAACAACTGCAGGGAACCTCCACTTAGAATCAGTTCTCCAGAGTGGTGAGTTCTAGGGCTGAAAACCGGCCATTTGGGGTTCTAATGAGTAACATATGGCTGTAACCAGACTAAGACATGCCCATGAGAGCCCAGGATGGACATCAGACTTCTGTACAAAGACAACACAGTCCAGGTCATAGAGTCCAAGGTTATCAAGAGGTAGGAGAAAGGATCACTTCTAACATGGGGTTCTTCTTGTTTCATCACCTGTACCTTAGTTTCACCTGCCTTCTGATGGGTAACGACTACATGCCCACACAGGTGGATCATTGAAAACCTTCTGTTGGATAAATCAATGAATGATTCTCAAATAAATGAATGACTCTGCTGAGTCCAAGTAACACAGTAACTACAGTCTGGAAGCTCCACTGGCTGCCACCTGTCCACCAGGAGTGGTCATACCAGAGCTTCCAGTGTCACAGCAACACACAAGCCACCACATTGATAGATGGGCGGTGGCCTCGGTGGAGCTTCCAGACCAAGACAGTCTAGGATGCAAAGCCTGATATCTACTTCTAAAAATCAGAAGTTGAAAATTCTGTGATCCACAAGAGAATACAGTGCTGGAAAATGAGCCCTCTGGTTACACAGCACTGACAATGACAGTGGTTGAAAAATGGACTCAAACAGACCAGCAGTCATGAAGGTGGCAAAGGACCAGGAAGGCTTTTGTTCTAGTGTCCATGGGGTCACCATGAGTCAGAAGTCTAAGCTGATATGTTAGCAACAGGAAGTGAGGGGGAACTTACCACATCCCAGTGGATCCTGACTGTCTTTGTTGGTGGCCGAAACCCTGTAGAATCCTTCCAAACACCCGAACCAGGCCCTGGGAGAGGTGTCAAAGCGGTCCCCTTGGAGAAAGCGAATGGAGGTGTCTGCTGGGAATGTCTTTGAATCCAGATGAAGCTGGAACTCGCCATTTTGGATCAAATCTGCAAAGCGCCCAACAAGATCCTTGCCTACTAAAGCTTCCTCTGTAAGACACAGGAAGAGAAAGGAGGGTCACTTCATTGTTCTCTATGAAGGTCAGAAAGGATCAAGAGGTCAGAGCTGCCTAGAACATTCATGCCGAAAGGGCATCATCTTGCGCATCATCTGGGACAAGCATGTGGAGTCTAATTTGATAGGAGAGAGACCCAAGGTAACACAGGAGAAAGGAGCCCAACTATGATGCAAACCCAGCTCTGGTTATGTCTTGTGGCTTCCTGAGGTCCACATTGGTATCGGATGGCATGTGTTCTGTCACAATTGAATCAAGGTCCAGTACCTCGATACCTCTCCATGTCTACCTCTGGTGGGCTATCTAACATCTCTGAGTCTTCATTTCACCATCTGCAAAATGACCTGGGAATTCCACTTTTGCAGTCAAGGAATATAGGAGATCATGTATGAGAAGGTGCAACCCAAAGAGAAGGCAGGGGCTCCAGGAGCAACCTGGCATTCCACCTCCTCCAGCTGAGGCACTCCAAGCATTTCCAGGAAGACAATCCATGAGCACCCCCATGTTCAGCACCCATTTGTGCTGCCATAGGCTACTGAAAGGCCAGTCCTGGACCCCACGTCTCAGTGCTCACTGTGTGCACAACTGAAGCCAGGAGTAAACTTCTCCTCCCACTGCAGTTCCCATTGTACCCTGTCATCCAGGTTCTTTGTGGAGGAAGAACCCCGCATTCATAATGCCAGGCAAGTGCCACTGAAACTGGGCAATGACAGAGAGGCCGTCTGCCTCCTGGGTTAAATTCTAGGATGTTTCCTCAATGTTCCCCCCTTATAGACAGAGAAAAAGCTCCAACCTGTCCTGGCCATGGGACACTGGGCTATTAGATGGAATTATGTGGACGGTTTCTTCACCTGCCAGCAAATTCAGAGCTAAATACAATGCATGCTGATGTTACTAGGGTTGTTGTTAAGTGCCGTCGAGTCAGTTCTGACTCATAGTGACCCTGTATAGTTGGAGGGAACCAGGGAACACGTTTGGCCTATGGGCCATATAAGGCCCACAAAATCATTTGCCAAGGCCACCACAATTCCATCCAACACATTTTTATTGTTGAGTGCTGTTGAGTTTGTTTTGACTCATAGTGACCCTAGATAGAGCTTCCAAGGAACAGCTGGTATGTGTGAACTGCTAACCTGGCAGTCAAACCAAACTAGTAGTACAGTGCTTCATCTCACAGCATCATACTGCGTTATATTAAGCGCTGTTAAGTTGGTTCCGAACCATAGCGACCTGTATAAGGTTTCCTAAGAGCGACTGGTACCACAGTGGTTACAAATTGGACTGCTAACCTCAAGGTCAGCAGTTCGAAACTACCAGCTGTTCCATGGGAGAAAGATGAGGCTTTCTGCTCCTGTAAAGATTTATAGCCTCAGAAACCCTGTATAGGGTCGCTATGAGTTGGAACCGACTCCAAGGCACACCACCACCACCACCAAGAGCGACTGGTGAGCTTGAATCGCCAAACTTTAATGTTTGACTAAATATAGCAAGCTAATTTTTAAGCTGATAATATTGGGTGGCCCATGAATGGAGTTGTAAATTTTGGCAGAGAAAGGGTTCCCTACCCCTACTGTATAGGGTTACCAAGGAGTAGTCCAGTGTTCATCCTACAGTGTCACACCAGGACTCCAGACTGATATTATTCCTCCTCAAATCCACTCTACTCCTTCTTACATCTTACTATTTTTGACTCAGCTGTATCAGAATTTCCCTATTTTAAATAAAGCACTAACATGTTAATGAGCCTTGGAGGAATAGTGTGTTAAGCATTGGGTTCAAACCCACCAGCTGCTCCGAGGAAGAAAACTGAAGCTGTCTATTCCCATAAACAATTACAGTCTCAGAAACCCTATGGAGCATACTACTCTGTCTTATAAAGTACCTAACGTCTTAATCAGCTCAACAGCAGTGAGGTTATTTTATTTGTTTAATAGCATGCTTCAATAGTGTATGCAGTTTGAAAAGTTTACAACCAGAAGTTGGTGGACCATAAATTATAAACCAATATGGCCTCTAAACCAATATGGCTTCCAAACCAATATGGCCTCTAAACCAATATGGCTTCCAAACCAATATGACCTCTACACCAATATGGCTTCCAAACCAATATGTCCTTTAAACCAATATGATCTCTTTGCTTTAAGCTATTCTCCCCTTCTTCACACTCCTGTGCTCAGAAAATTAAGAATTAGATATCCACAAAAGCCCGACCTGACTTCTTACAGATAACATTACTGAACTCTCGTAAGCCATTGACCAGTCTATTATTAGCTTGTATACATTTTAAGAATTTGCTCCTCTCTTGTACCGGGACCGTAACTCTCCGATTCGATCTCCAGAGGGAAACTGAAGCTTGGAGAGGTTACATGACTTCATCAAGGTAACAGTGTGAGAAAACATACCGATGTTTTGCAAGTCAGGAAACGAAGCCACTGGAATGTCCTCCAGCCGAGATTTCCACGTCACATTTACCCCTAAACGCTCCACCGTCAGACACTCCACCAGCACCGTGGAGTCGTCGCAGACAGGAATGGAAACGGGGATCCCAAAAGTCTTCGCCTACACCAAGACAAAAGTTTCCCGTTCAAGAGCACAGCCGAGCAGAAAGTCAGTATTGGTGGAGCCCACACCAGGTGCCAGGACTCAGCTAGCTACTTGGCTAATTCTTCATGTCGATCGTACATGAGCCACTATGAGCCCCCTTCGCCCTGTCTGTGAAAAGCGAGGCTCAGAGAAGTGGACAGCTTGGCCCAGTCACACAGCTCACACAGGTAGAAGTGGAGTAAGAAATCGTGTTCTATGCAACGAAAGCCCCTCTGTTCTAACTTGTGTCTCCATATTGCAGGCAGCAGCAGATGGCTGCTTCTGTGAGGCAATTCCAGTATCTTTTAACTCTATTTTTCCATGAACTTTTGGAAGTCTCATGTAGCCAGTGGGACACAAACTCTCCTGACCCCGAGCTCCTGTAACCTCCTCTGGCTCCCCCATTTTGGCTGTACAACCCCATCTTTCCTCCCAGTCCAAGTGTGGCTGTGGTGGTTCACCCTAAAGGTCAGTGAGCAGCCTTCTAAAGGGCAGGGTGGGCACTGGACATTTGTGTAGTCTACTGAGTCCCAAACGGTGCCTGGTACAGACCCAAGGTTCAAGAGAGCGTCACACTACCCTCTCCACACCATCCTCTTGCAAAAACCAACTTCCCATATATTAAGATATAGACCCCTGAGAAGTTGATTTCCATAAATCTGGATTTCTAAAAGAGTGAGAATGCTGGGCACTTAAGGGAAAGGTTCTGTGAAGGAAGGTCACAATGGAGGGTCAACTTTGCTGTGGTGCTGAGAGCCCTCAGCCCTCTCCTTGGGGTCAGGACAGTGGTCTCCGAAGTCATCCACTTCAGCAAACATACACTGATTCTGCAGGTCAGAATCTCATGCTACGCATGGGAAATGTTCACCAGACCCTCACCTACCACCGCTCAGCCTCCCAAATGAGGTGAGTTCGTTGAGGTGGGTTTATGTTGATGTCATTTAGTGAGGACCTTCTGTCTTTGTTTTATCAGATGACAGTGTGGTAATAGCTTTCAAAGATTTCCCATTAGTCAGGTGTTGATGTGGAGTCCTGGGGTGATGCTGTGGGATAAAGCATTGGACTGCAAGGTCAGTGTGAAGTACAGGGTCAGCGGTTCAAATTCAACAGCCACTCTGTGGAAACCCTATCCAGGGTCACTATGAGTCGAAACAGACTTGACTTTACTTAACAACAACCACAAAGTCAGATTCTGTTTGGGGTGTTTAAAATTAGCTAATTTAATCTCCAAAACAAACTTCTGAAGTCAGAACGATCATTACCCCATATGAGAGATGGGAAATTACCTCAGAGAGGCTGAGTAACTTTGCTCAGAATCACACAGCTAATAAAGGTGGAGTTTGCCCAGAACCTATGATTTAACCACCCGGCAGAGTGTGAGGAACAGAGAATTTGACTCTGCACATTGTCTCATTTAAGCCTAGTCCTCAAGGTTGGTACTACTACCCCTATTCCAGAGAGGAGCAGTGTGAGGCTCAGCCAGGCTGGCAAAGGCCCTGGTCCCAATGGTAATAAGTGGTAGACTCAAGGTTTGAATCTAGATCCATCAGACTCTAAAACTTGTGTCTCCAACTTCCAAAGAATAAAACCTGCCCCTGGTCTTAGAAGCTATCTGTCTCATTGCCAGAACATGACACCTGGAAGCTCCCCAGACTAAACCCATACTGCATCCTGACCCCATCTCAGTCTTCAGCATGGTCCTCAGTCCTGAGGTCCCCAGTATTTTGGAACATTCTGTTTCTTGGTATGTGGTGTTTAACTTCTGCATCACGTAAGTGGCAGCACTAGGCATTCACCTCAGGCCCTAAACCCATCTCCTTGAGTCTTCCCTTCCCCTCAAAACATTGTCGATGGCTCAATCCAGTCAGCTCTGCCGTCCCAGTTGTCCTGAATCCTTCAGCTTTTTACCTTCTGCACTCCCATCACCTCAGCCAAGACCACGCCAAAGCTCCATGCTCCTACCCTTGGCCCCTACAAGTCCGTCCATTCTCCACACAGAAGCCAGAGTGAACTTTGACATCTCCACCATATCATGTGACTCCAGTAAGGCCATAGACAAGGCCCTCCCCCCACTGCACCCCTGCCCACAGCCTCCCAGATTTTGTGAAATCTGCCAAGAATGTCTCTGTCAAAGGACAGCAGCCCTTCTATTTCCTCTGCAGGGATTCATTCTCCCCAGATAGCCATGAGGCCGTCACCTCACCTCAGGCAGGCCCCTCAAATGCCACCTCCTCAGAAAGGCCTCACTGGAAGGTAGCGGGGGAGACCACAGGACTGCTCTCCGCTCTGTCCCTGGCTCTAACATGCCCTAGCTGGGGGATTCTGGCCAGTGATTTTAACTCTCTAGTCTTCATTTTCTGCATTTACCAAATGGTGGTACAATTGGGTTCCTCTGAGGATGGCTTTAGCCAATCCATGCCAAAGGAGAAGAGGTACCAGGCATGTAACAAGTGCTCAGTACACATGTGACATCGTGGTCTAGAAGCCAGGGCAAGCAGGGCTAGGTAAGAAGTCCACCTCAGACTCTAGGTAATGAGTCTTGGTCATATGGTTGTCCCATTTGGCACCTCAGTTTCCCCACCGGTAAATAGGAATGAGAGTTCAACCCTAAATCCATTGAAGCCACAAGATTCTCTGCCTCAGTGACCCTCATTTGGGGAAAGCGGGGGCCTACCTGGATTTGACAGAAGCCGCGGGCCTTCAGCTCATCCAGCACGAAGACCTGGAAAGCCTGAAGCAGGCCCGCGTAGTCGGCGCTGCACATCTTGCCTAGTGGAAGCCGGAGCTGGAACTGCGCTGTGGTCTGGACCGTCTGCCATGGCTGGAGCCCTGCGGGCAACACTAGGGGTCAGCAGGCAGAGGCAAGAGGCCGTGGGGCTCTTTTCTGTGCTTGGTTTTTCCACTGCCTATACAGTTCTTCCTCCTTTCATTACAGCACACAAGCATTGTCATTTTGCGCTGTTTCCCTCAGAGTCTAAATACTTCTAACATGTTGGTTTGTCTCTGAAAGCACTCCATCGTCTCCCAGCAAATTCAGCCCTGTCTTAACCTCTAAACCAAGGGTGTCTTACATTTGGGGTGGGCCTGAACAGCATCCTGCTTGGAAGATCTTCCCAAAGAATTTCTCCCCCGAGAAAACAGGTTGCACATAAGCAGGATCAGCACGTATGATTTTGCAGGTTAGGAACTGCAACCATGAGGGTTGTTCAGTGCACGACTTGCACAACCATACATAGAAGCCCTACATTCAATTATAGCCCCTCAAGATCCACACCTCTGTTTCCCAGATCCAATGGTGACAATCCTGGTCTCAACTGCAGCTCCGGCTGCCCTGTCAGAGCTCCCAGGGCAGGCCATTTCTTTGTCTAAATCACATTTTAAACTTTTTTGTAGAGGGGGTACCTCCTATCCCAGAAAGCTTTGCAACAAATCCTATCCATGGACACTGTGCCATTCAGTCCCAAGTTCTGGGTCTCTTTCCCAAGTGCCCACCCCACTGCAGTAATGAACACACGGCTAGGTCCAGCTGCCCAAGTTGCCCATCTGGCTGTGAGTGCCCACAGCATGCTGCATGCTAAGCAGGGAGATACTGAAACAGAGCACAGACCACAGTGACCAGAAACAAGCCCTGCCTGGAGCAAGGTCTGGACTCCCGTTCTACTGGACACTAACCCTGCAGGTACAGACAGACATGGGAGGGAGACCAGTTGTCACAGGGCCACGCTCATAGGTCAGAGAAGGTCAGCACCACAGTAATCATGCCACTCTTAGAGCAGTTACTCAAGACCCCCTGGACAGCTTGGAATGAGGACCATTCTTCCAAGGAGCAGACGGCCCCAAGAGCGGTCAAAGATGAAGGACACCTCATTCGCTCCTTCTAGACGATGCTCTGTCAATCCCTCTCTCTGCTCCATGTACACAGCTGACCACACCAATGCTACATTTGGCAAATGAAATGATCACATGTGCCCTCTGGTCTGAGAGGCACGGCAGGGGGCAGGGAAGCCACCTCAAGGCCACGTACTCTGGCAGGCCTGGGGCAGTGGTGGCCCTGTCTCCCAGCGTCTGCTGTCCACACTGCACACCAGGGGGTGTGGCAGGAAGACACTGTGGTGGCCCAGGTGGCACCTCAGCTGACACTGCTGGGTGCTGGCAGCTCCCTCACTCGAGGTCTCCTCACACAGGACGGTTCCGCTGACAGCCTCAGTCACACCAAATGGGAGCGGGCACTCTGGGCCTGGGAGGAGTAAAGAGGACAGCTGTGGGCATCTGCCAGGCCCCAGGGGTGGGCTGGGGGTTCTCTCTGCAGCTGCTCCTCTCCAGACCCCAGCTCACCCCACAGCCCATTCTACTTGTCTGCTCTCAGGTTAGTCTGACTTCTGTTCCCTCTGTCTGACCCCCTCTCACTCTGAACAGACACCAGCCTGGGTCAAGGCACAGATGGGCGGGGTCCCGAGCCCAGGGAGCCCCTAGGAGTAGGGGACCCCAACTTACGCTCACAGGCAGGCTGGCTCCCGACCACGCGGGTCCCAGGGACCTCCTCTCCACCTGCCAGGACACACCAGCAGCTGTCCCCAGCTGGGTCACACTGCACAGGGGAGAAGGACCCAGCTCCTGCCTGGCAGGCTGGGGTGTAACCTAGTCCAACCCTCTTCTCGAGAGCTCCATTCCTGAGTGACTCACAGACACTGGGGCCTGATAAAGGACAAACAGAGGGATGGCTCAGGGCTCTTTTCACAATGCACAGCTTTCTCAGCACCTATAGGTCACGTAACTCCACCTACTACAATAATAGCTCCTATGGCCATCCACCTCTACTGTCCACTACCTACCTCCACCAACACCACCCACCTCTACTGTCCTCTACCTACCTCCACCAACACTACCCACCTCTACTTTCCTCTACCTACCTCCACCAATACCACCCACCACCTCTGTCCTCTACCTACCTCCACCAACATCACCCACCTCTACTGTCTCTACCCACCTCCACTAACACTACCCACCACCTCTGTCCATACCCACCTCCACCAACACCACCCACCTCTACTTTCCTCTACCCTCTCCACCAATACCACCCACCACCTCTGTCCTCTACCCACCTCCAACAACATCACCCACCTCTACTGTCTCTACCCACCTCCACCAACACCACCCACCACCTCTGTCCTCTACCCACCTCCACCAACACTACCCACCACCTCTGTCCACACCCACCTCCACCAACACCACCCACCTCTACTGTCCTTTACCCACCTCTACCAACACCACCCACCACCACAGTCCACACCCACGCCATCCAACACCACCCACTTGCAGGCTCCCCAGGGGTCTTGGGCTGCCTTCCTGTCCCCCAGGATGTTGGACTGCTTGGCTCTGAACACTCCCCTTGCCCACCCTCAAGGAGCTTAGAGTCCTGAAGAGAACGAGAGCTCAGTGTCATGAAGGCAACAGGTGAAGAGGCTTGGTAGGAGGTACTGAATTCAGTTCTGAGGAGAGAGAATTTCTGGGGGCTGACGACGGTCTGAGTAAGGATCAGCTGGGTCAGAGTGTGGGGGCAAAAGAGCAATTGCAGGTGGTAGAACAAACAGTGAAGGCTCAGGGGAAGAGTGTCCACTCACTGATTAGAGCTTACCACAGACACTGGTGGCACACTGGTTGATCACTCAGCTGCTAACTGAAACAACAGTGGTTCAAACCCACCAGTTGCTCCATGAAGAAAGACGTGGCAGTCTGTTTCCATAAAGATTACAGGCTTGGGAAGACTATGGGGACAGTTTTACTCTGTCCTGTAGGGTGGCTTTGAGTCAGAATTGATGCTATGGCATTAGACACAGAATTACGGCACCAGAACCCTCCAGTGTGAGAGTAGGACAAGCAAAGACTTAGAGATGCCCAGGAGTCAGATGCACCAGCAGGCCCTTGAGCTGTGCCAAGGGCTTGAACTTGACCCTGAGTAAAGGGGGCAGCAGAGGAGGGACCTCATCACATTTGCATTTTCTGGGCACCTCCTTGACTACAGCGTGGAAACCAGACAGACAGCAGGACCAGGACAGCAGGACCAGGACCAGGACAGAAGCAGAGGGGCCAGGAGGGAGCCTGCTGTGGCATTGGTGCTGCACAACTGGGAAGCGTCATTGCCCACCTCCCTGGGGACCAATGCTGGTCTGTGCTCTCTAGGGGACAAAGCCACACCCCTGTGCCAGGGAGGGAGTGGGTGTCACCCCTACATTATGGGTGAGAAAGCAGAGGTGGGCGAGGTTGTGCACTGTGTCTGCAGCAGAAGTAGGAAATGAAATCAGCATGGGGACTCCATGCCCTGTGGTCACTGGAGGGGGCTTTCTGGGCAGGGAGTAGAAGGGAACATGACAACTCACAAGAGCCACTGTTATCTGTGCCCTGTAGCTCCCCATCTCCGGACGCTGGGTCCACACACCAGGCACCAGCCTCCGTCTCCTGCCGCCGGGCATACGCTCCTGCCTGAGATAAGACCAAGGACACATCACCCTGAGGATAGCAGGCAGGGAGAGGGGGGTCAGGTGCCAAGAACGTCCCCTCCCAGACAACTGGTGGTGACCACTCTAAATGGAGACCAGGAACAAACTGATACCAGTGTGTGTGTGTGTGTGTGTGTGTGTGTGTGTGTGTCACAATGCTGAGTTAGCATTTTGTAAAAATGTTAAAATACTGTTTATGTTGTTGGCT
>NW_006408519.1:41134612-41165637 GCF_000296735.1 Chrysochloris asiatica | reverse complement strand
GGGGGGGGGGGTCCTGTCACAGCCTCTTTGCCTCATGGTTTGAATTCATGGTTACAACAGTCCCTCATTTTATGGTGGAGAGGGAGAATGTGGACCACATTCCACAACTGGTGAGGGGCCAGGAGCCCACCCACGTGCACCCAAGCCACTGCTCTCTGTGACACCAGTCCCGCCCAGAAAGGAGTGTCAACAAGCAGCCTTAGGAGATGGCCTGTCCGTGGCTCCCAGGGATAAAGAAAGGCAAGCCTTGCGGTAAATGGAGTCCTGGCACTCACTACGTGGATGGAGGACCTTGAAAATCTGATGTGGTCACCAGAGGACACATGCTGTGTGATCCCAGGTAGATGAGACAGCAGATGGACAGAGGCCAAAGCTTAGCAGGGTTCCTGGGGTGGGAGCTGTAGCTTGGGAGCAGTGATTTTCATGGGAACACATGGTGGTTTCTGTGAAGCGGTGCAGTAACATGGGAACACATGGTAGTGACAGTTGTACGGCATGAAGAACATATCCCAACGTCACCAAATGGTTCATGTCAGAAATGGTGAGTTGTCAAACATTTTATATAATTGTCTTTGTTGTTGCTGTTAAGTGTGCCATCAAGTCAGTTCCAAATCAGAGAGACGCTGCAGTTCAATGCTTATCCTGCAGTGCCACACCAAGACTCCATACATAGTTGTTGTTAAGTACCTATACAAGGTTTTCCAAGGAGCGGCTGGTGAGCTTGAACCACCAACCTCATGGTTCAAACTGACTTTGCAGTCCAGTGCATTAACCCACAACCCCACAGCACCACACCAAGACACACATATTCTCTCTCTCTTTTTTTATATATATGAGCTCTGGTAGCGTAGTGGTCACGAGTCAGACTGCTAACTTCAAATTTTGTGTGTATATATGTATATGTGTGTGTGTGTGTGTGTGTGTAGATCTGATGTGACGCTGTGGGTTAATGTGCCAGACTGCAAAGCCGTTTGAACTGCAAGGTCAGCGGTTCCAGTTCACCAGCTGTTCCTTGGAAACCCTACACAGGGTCGCTATGGGTCAGAACCGACTTGATGGCACTTAACAACAGCAACAACAATATATGTGTGTGTGTGGATGTCATAGGTCCTGTTCGCTGCACTTGAGGCCTCCAGGGGGTGGGGCTTAAGAACCATAGTTGGGAGTTCCAGGGCTTTGCTCTCTCATCTGACTCTCCCTTGGGAGATTTTCCCTTTGGTTGAGACTTTTCTGACCTCTCCTTATCTCTGAGCAAGCACAGAACTCAGAGCAATGGAGCCAACTTCTAATCCAACAGCAGGTGGTGGTCGGCCGGGTTAATGTTTCTTCTATAAAACTCCTTTGTAACCAGGGTCTATGTCTGGTAACAATCAATAATGATAAGGAAGAGATAACTGCTAAAGCTTCACAGTTCCACAGACTTCAACATGAATGCTTTCATGTGATTCTCTCCCATAATAAAGAATGTCTTTATTGTGGGGGAAATACATGGTGGTGGTGATGTGCTGTGGAGTCGGTTCTGACTCATAGCAACCCTGGACAGGGTTTCCAAGGATGTAAATCTTTGCAGGAACAGAAAGCCTCATCTTTCTCCCACAGAACGGCTGGTAGATTCAAACTGTTGACCTCCTGGCTAGCCAACCAGCTCACTGTCATTGTTCAGTGCAAAGACCTTCTGCTCACTGTATTATGCAGCCAATACTACTATTTCTGAACTTTTCCATCACCCCAAACAAAAACTCTGCACCCATCAAGGAATAACTAACACCCTCTCCCCGTAGCCCTCGGTCTCCATATGTCTGTCTACCCTAGATATTTCAAGGTGGACTCATACAACATTTGTCCTTTGGTCTGACTTCTTCATTTATCCACAGCTTGCAGATTCACTGTGCCGTAGAATGCATCACAGGTTCATAGTTCTTTACGGATGAATGCTGGATTTCGTCTGATTTTCACAAGGCTCCTGGGAGCTGAGCAGGGCAGCTGACAGTGTTCCTGTTATCTCCACTTTAGGAAGAAGAAACTGATGGACAGGGACTCTCATCACTTGACAAATCAGTGGTTAAGATTCTGGACCTGAGTGCTTTCTCTGAGCTTTTCTACCAGTTACTTCACTTCTTTATTACAGTCATTCAGGGACCTAGAGAGGGAATGGTATCCCTGGTGTGGCGCTGTGGGTTAATGCTCTGGACTGCAAAGTCAGTTTGAACCGCAAGGTCGCCAGTTCAAACTCACCAGCTGCTTCTAGGAAACCCTATGCAGGGTCATTATGGGTTGGAACCAGCTTGATGGCACTTAACAACAACAACAAATTATATTTAGAAGCTGGGATGCAATCAAGTAAACAATTCGACCAAGTTGATGTTAGAAAAACTCCATGGTTTTTTCAACACTGAATATGTATTGATTATTTTTCAAAGAGATTTTACATAAAATTCTTACTCAGAGCTTCAAGACAATCCTACCATTTGTTGTTGTTAAGTGCCGCTGAGTCAGTTCTGACTTATAGCGACCCTATATAAGGGATTCCAAGGAGCAGCTGATGGGTTTGAACTGCCAACCTTATGGTTTGCAGTCCAGTGCTGATCCTTCAGTGCCACACCAGGAGTCCTACCACTAGCTAGGACAAAAATGTGGCCCTGATCTTAGGGTTCAAAAAACAAACTAGAGTGCAGAGAAGGTACACTTTCAGAGGTCTCTCAGCCAGTGTCCACCAGAGAGAGCCAGCAGGATAAAATTGGAGCTTAAAATTCCCCGTCCTGGTGTGGCATCGTAGGAGAAACACTGGACCACTATCCACAAGACTGGCAGGTCAAACCTACCAGCCTTGTCTGGAAAACCCATACAAGGTCTCTATGAGTCAGAATTGACTTGACGGCACTTAACAACAACAATTAAAATTCCCTGTGAGTTTTTAACTAAGACAATTTTATTGAAACCTAAAGACGCCACCTCCAAGCTGTGGAAGAAAACTCAGTATAAAGAGGTCCACCTCCTCTCTTGCCTTTCCTGGGCTCTCGAAGCCTTACCTCCAGGCAGGTAGGGATGAAGAGGCCTGTGGGAGACACGTGTCCCTGAGGTACAGCTTGCTTCCAACTGGAAATCAGCCCGCTGGCTCGAGACAGCTCACAGGGCGTGGGGCCTGTGGAAGACAGAGAGTCAGTCACGTGATGGGGATGGGCCCTAAGGAAAGCTGGGCCCGGCTGAGCCTCCCTGTGTCTGGTACAGGGTCTACCCATCTGTATCTGACAGAGAGCCTCAGACTTTGACATATGTGTGTACAGCAGGCCAGTACTGACATACCAACTGGGCAGGTGACTTAAATGGTCCCAGCCTTAGGACAGAGATCAGAGTTGGGAATGCAGATGAGAGACAGTTGTTCAAACTGCAGGGTTGGACATGAAGGAAACTTCCCAGGGGCAGTGTACCCCCCCACTCTCAGCTGCTTTTCCCACCTGGGGTCCTGCCAAAGTCAGCAGAAATCTTCCAGGAGTGGGGACTTGGGACTATGTGGTCTGAGGGACTGGGCAGTGAATGGCGAGGTGCTTAGGAAGAAAAAGTGGTCTTTAAGAGCAGGTGGGAGGACTCAAGGGTTCCACTTACATTGGGGGATCTGCGGGGAGCGGGCGGCCAGCGAGGCTGGAATGTATTCTCCCTTGCCATCCACACACCAGCAGTGTCCTGGAGGAGACAGTTCAGGAGGTGTGTTGGGGACTTGCTCCTGGAATCTCCCCAAAACAGCTCCTCTACTCCTCTCAGAACAGGAGCAGGGGAGCCCTCCGCACCAGCTGGGCACTATCCACACCACAGGGCATAGCACGGGGACCCCCACTGATTAACAGGGTTCTTGGTTCTGAGTATGAATGAGGGTGTGCTGTGGATTCCTGGGTGTCAGCCCCCCTCACCAGTCCTGGCGTAGCACTGCACTGGCTCCCAGCTCCCAAAGGCATCACACTGCGGCATGTAGGGGCCACTGCTCAGAAGGGAGGGTGCTTCTGTCAAACCGCCCAGGGAAGAGCCTTGTCGCTGATAGAAGGTAACGGCTGGAGGAGAGAGAAGAGGGCAGAGATTTAAAACCCAGACTTCCCTTGGCACCAGGGGACAGCTGAGCAGCTCCTGCTACTCCATAGGGACAGGGTGGCAAACCATAGATGTTCCCCTTTCACCAATGACCAATCAGGCTGAAGACTGAAGGAATCTCTGTAGTCTCCTTTCCACGTCTTCCACATAGACTTGATCAACTCAACAAAGTGACTCACAGCCAGGCAGGAAGAAGAATAATTGTGTCATCCAGTGGATTCCGACACATAGTGACCAGTGTGGAAGACCACAGCTGCCTCAGAGGGTTTTCTTAACAGAAATCTTTATGGGGGAGGGGGTCTGCTGGGTGGGTTCAAACCAATAATCTTTTAGTTAGCAGCTGAATGCTTACCTGATTGTACCACCAGGTACAATTAGAGTAACAATTGTTGTTGTTACGTGCCTCCGAGTCCTTTATGACTCATAGTGACCCTGCATAGGGTTTCTGAGTAGCTGCTGATAGATTTGAACCATGCACCTTGAGGTTCAAACCAACCTTGTGGTCCGGTGCTTACCCTATAGTGCCACACCAGGATAATATATCACATATATTTCACATGTGAAAGTTGGGCAGTGAATCAGGAAGACCATAGAAGAACTGATGCATTTGAGTTAAGGTGTTGGAGAAGAAAATTTAAAGTACCATGGACTGCCAGAAAAACAAACAAATCCGTGTTGGAAGTACAGCCAGAATGGTCCTTAGAAGTCAGGATGACCAAACTTCGTCTCTCATACTTTGGACATATTATGAGGAGAAGGACATTATGCTTGATAACATGGAGGGTCAGTGAACAAAGAGGGAGACGCCCAATGAGATGGGTTGACGCTGCGACAGGAGCAACGTAAACAAAGGGTAACAACCATTGTGAGGTTAAGGCAGGACCGGGCAGTGTTTCATTATGCTGTGTATAAGGTTGCTATGAATAGAACTGACTCGATGGCACCTAACAACAAGAAGGACCAAGAAGGAATCCTGATGGTACAAACTGGACCACTAACCACAAGACTGTCCGTTCAAACCCATCAGCCAGTCAGAGGGAGAAAGATGAGACTGTCTGTGCCCATGACGGGTGCCACCTTGGAAACCCTAAGGAGCTGTTCTACTCCACATAATACAGGGTCACTACGGTTCAGAACTGACCTGCTGGTAATGGGTTGGGTTGGGTTTAAACTCAGTACATACTCAACTTGATGCCATCCTCACAATAACCACACAAGAGAGGTACTACTAGTATCCATGAATGAGAAAACTTAAAAATAAGTTAAGCAGCTTGCCCCACATCTAACAGCACACTGAGGGGCCGGACTTTGAACTCAAGAAGTCAGCTTCAGTAAATCACACTGTGCGTCTTCCCTTGTACTGTCAAAGCCTTCCCATTTAGTTGTTTACTCCACTGAAGACTTGATTATCCTCAAAGCCTATCTGAACTTCACAGAAGCCCCACAAAGTCAGCATTTCACCCCAAAGTGAGAAAGCAGAGTTTCTGTGAGAGGCTTTAAGGTAAGGCTTTCTTCAGCTGCCCTGCCTGGCTTTTCTCTGCAGCATTACTCACTGCTGACATACTAGAATCTATTTCTATTGATGATGTCTGGCTCCCCCAAGCTAATATTTAAGCTCCTGGGTGCAGGGATATGTGTTTAGTTTGTACCTAGAGTAGGGCCTGACTCATAGGAGGTGCCCAAGAAAAGTTTGTTGCATGAATAAAAGATTGAGTAAGTGAGTGATGAGGAAGGGAGGAATGGAAGGGGAGGGGTCAGAACACAGAGTCGTGATTCTGGGTCTCCCAGTTTCCAATATTTCTATGTTGTGACATTCTAATGTTCCAGTACGATGTACCCCACTGCCATCCTCCTTCCTAGGTGGCCATGAAAAGGAGTCGTGGTAGGGTAGTGGATTATGAGCTAGACTGCTAATCACAAAGTCAGAAATTCAATCTACCAGCCACTCCACAAGACAAAGAACCTTGGAAACTACATACAGAGTCACTGTGAGTCAGAACTGACTCAGTGGTACACACCACCACCACCAACAAAGGGGACCATGAGCTGTCTCCCTATCGTTTTTCAAGTCCTGCCTCAAATCTGCCCTCTGTTGCTACCACTGATGGGGACTAGGGTGGGGGGACAAGACAAGGGTGGCCATGTCTGGGGAGCCCAGTTTAGAATAATTGCTGTCCACTGGGACAGTCCTCTCTGATGCACCAGCACTCAGCACTGGGCTTCACGGCCTCTAGAGAGGAGGACTCTACCTCTGTGATGTGCTCTAGAGAGGAAGACCTCACAGGACACCACCCACACCCTGGTCAGAGCCCTCTGGGGCACCAGGGCCTGAAGGGGAAGAGGTCAGTACCATGGACAGGGCTCTAGACTCCGAGGAACTTTCACATGAATCCTGGAAATGCCACTCTTAGCTGTGTGATCTTGAGCAACTTTCTCAGCCTCTGTGAAATGGGCCTAACACTCACCTAACAGGGTAAGTGTCGTGTTTGTATCAGATCAACAGTGGTGAGCGCCACCCTCACACCTAGCACAAAAACACCTGTTTTCTTCCATGTCCCTCCCCATCCTCATGATGCACCCAACCCTGGCTCTGATGCTTTGTTGGCCAAAGACCCCTGGTGAGTGGTCCTCAAGTATCTCCTTGTCCCGAACCCTCAGTCCCTCTGCTCCCTGGGACCCAGAAGTCCACAACACAGAGCTTTGTCTCTTGTGAATCAATAGAAATGGGGGATTCTGAGGGAATGATCAGCCCTTCCTTTTTCCTTGACAAACTCAGACACATAAGATGAGAGCTTGTGACTAGTTGGGGGAGATTTTCTTAGCTTGACAGCTGAAGAAAATGCATTAGGCCACTCAATGATAAATCTCTATTCCATCAACAACCTCCTGTCTTCCTCTTACAAGTCCTTAAATCACCAAAGTGGCCACAACAGAAGGGTTAGCCATCCCACTCGTCTCTTTCATGGCATCAAATCCTGTCAGTGTACAGAATTTAGAATGGCTGGTTTCCTGCCTAAACAAGACCCTAGGCCTCTGAGGAATAGAAAGGAGGCTTCTGGGTACAAAATGAGGACAAAAAGAGGGGAAGAAGGAAGCAACGAGAATGGTTTAACCAACACTCACTGGGCTCTCCTCTGTGTCCCACCACCCTCCTGTCAGCTCAACCTCCTATGGTGACTGACACATGGCTATGAGGGTGGAATCTGTGCCACCCATAGTTCAAATACCAGCAGGGTCACCCACGGTAGAAAGGCTTCAACAAAGCTCCCAGACTAAGACAGACTAGGAAGAATGGCCCAGAGTTCTACTTCCAAACTAGCCAATGAAAACCTTATGGATCACAGCAGAACGCTGTCAAACTAGCTTGCTTTGGACATGTCATTGGGAGAGATCAGTCATTAGAGAAGAATATTACGCTTGGTGAAGCAGAGGACCAGCAAGGGTAAGGCCTTCGTCAGATGGATTGGTACAGTCATGACAACAGAAGACTCAAATATACCAGGGACTGTGAAGATGACACTAAGCATCATTTCATTCTGTTGTACATGAGGTCACCGTGAGTCCGCACTGATCCTATAGTGACTATCCCTCTATTAACTCTGTCAGGCCCTGGGCCAGACAGTGGGGACATAAGAGGAGTGACACAAGATTCTTTGTCCTCATAAAGAGATGTCTGACATGGTACAGAAGTTTTCAGGAAGAGAACTACCTTAGTCTTTTGTGATTAGAACCTAGGGAACTCCAGACAGAGCATCCACAGGGCAACTCAACAGTGGATGGGAACTTGAGTATGGCTTGGAGATAGGGGAATCCCTCGTCACTGCCAAGTGGGTGTGGGGTCAGTGAGGAGGGTCTGATGTGGTCAGTAAAGGAAGAGCAGAGGACCTAGGAGAAGATAGATGGAGGTTCTGACCCAGCCCCACCTGGCCCAGTCAGCTAAAGGAAAAGGGTGGCTAAAAGCACAGGCTGGGGGCTGGGAGGCAGGAAACCTAGACTCACATTCAGTTCTACTTGTTACTAATTGAGTGAACTTGGGCACGTGACATAAGAGATGTAACCTCAGGCTGAGCAATACAATCATAGTTGTCTTAGAACGGTCACAGAATTAGATGCAAAGATTTGGTAAAGTACTTAGCACAGTACAAGTCTGGTCCAGGGTAATATCCAAGCACTGTTGAGCTATTTTTATGGGCTAAAGGATAGTGAGTTCTTTGAGATTACTTCTCTGTCAGATGAAAGAAACAATTCTTGCCATTCAGTTATTCTCAAGACTAGAGGAGACTTGGAACCCAATAAAAAGGTGCCTGAAACCCAATAGAAATGAGTTGCAATCAAGTCAATTCCAACACAAGATGACCCCATGTGTATAAAAGTAGAACTGTGCTCCATACGGTTTTGAATGGCTGATTTGGGGGCAAGTAAATCACCCGTTGTTTTTTTTTCTGAGGCACCTCTGAGTTCACTCAAACTCAGCAGTTGAGCATGTACCCCCCAAGGGGCTTCACTAGTTCCTCAACCACCGAGGGTTCTTCTTTGTCACACTTCAGGGATGTTCATAAATGCGCAGAAACTGGGGGAAAGCTTTGAACCAGGTCATGATAGTGTATAAACATTTGGGATTGGGGTCCCTCACAGTTCAATGAGAAAGTCCAACACAAATGGGGACAGGTGACATCCATTATAAAGCCATCCCTTTATATGGCTCTGCTGGAGGACTTGGAGGCCTCATGAAGACATGGGCCCTGTCAGAAGAAAACGATGGAACATCACTCCAGTTGTGACTGGCATCTTAAGACTCATTGGCCTGGAGAATTCCAGGAGACTAGTAGAAGCATTCGCTTCCACAAAGACATGGAACAAGACACTCACTTGACTGGGCTGCCAATCTCAGGGCATAATCACTCCCAGTCAGAAACTTCTCAGAGAACGTCTCCCGGGATGAGAAGGTCAGAGGAAGAGAGAATTCCTCACTGGTCAGCCGGATTCCCTTGGCAGCTAGGAAGCTCTCCCCCAGAGGAAACCAAGAATTGTTCGATGCCAAGATGACCTCTTCTGTTTCCTTAATGAACTGTAGGACGCGACGTTTTGCTTCCTCACAAGAACCAGGACCTGTGGAAATAAAAACAACATGAATGAATACATCACAGGGAGAGTTCCCTCTGCCTCAGCTTAAGAGTGTGTCCCCAAAACTGAGAGACAATAGGTCCTACTGAGTAAAGAATCCGCTGGTGGTATTCTTGGCTATTGCACCAGGTAACTAAGGCAACCATCATCTATGCAAGAAGTTACTGGTCATTTCTGTCACCTACTATCCATTGTATTCATTCCTTGGGCCATCAAGTCTGTGCCAACTCACAGTGATCCTACAGGGCCAAGCAGAAATACTCCAGGTTTCCAAAGTGTGGGAGATATGGTTTTCTGTTCCCTCAAAGTGTTATAGCCTCGGAAACTCTACACAGGGTTGTTATGGGTCCAAATAAACTCGATGGCACTTAACAGTAATTGTTACAAAAGCAGACCACCACATCTTTATCCAGCAGAGTGGCTGGTGGGTTTGAACCACCAACTAGTTGCATAGCAGTCAAACACTTAACTACTGTGCTATCAGGGCTCCCCTTCCTATTATTCCAGCTGTCATTATTAAATACCTTCTGTATACTAGGCCTAAGGAGCTTTGCTAGTGTAGTGGTTATGAGTTGGGCTGCTAATCTCAAGGTCAACAGTTCAAAACTACTAGCCATCCCATGAGAGAAAGATGAGACTTTCTGCTCTTGTAAAGATTTACAGCCTTGGAAAGCCTATGCAGGGTCGCTATGAGTCAGAACCGACTCCGTGGCACACCACCGCCAGGCTTAACACATTCTACCTGTCACCTTTTATGATTCTCAGAACAATCCTTTGAGGTCATCATTGTAATCCTCATCCAGTTCATGCAGTGGTAAGTAGGGGAACCAGGATTCGCACCAGCCAGGGCTCTGTCCTTTAAATCAATGCTTCACAAACTATGGGGTACATGAGGATCGCCTGGGGACCCTGGGGGAATGTGGATTTTGTTTCAGTAGTTGGGGTTTAGGGTTATTAGTGTCTAACATTCTTGGGTGCTGCTGGAGCTACTGGGCCATGCATTACACGTCCAGACTTGGGACCGATGGTTGCTGAACCCTTTAGGTCATACACCTCTACTGTACAGTGAATTCTTCTACCCATAGTCTTTACAACTGCCACCAAACATCCTGTTTTCCAAATAGGACTGGGAAAGAGAAGACGGACAAGCTACTGATGAGGTGACATGATTCGGTTGGAAGCGACTGTTAACAGAGTTCACTGTGATTGCAAAAACTTAGAATTCTAACATGGGTTTCAAATGAACCATTTTTGGAACAGGACAAGAAATATCACTAGAAGGAAGAGCCAGGAGTGGAGTGTGTCCTTTGCACTCCAAGATCCCTGTGCATTGACCCTCCTTTGTCGAAATCTGTGATGCACAGGCATGGCAGGGGAACAACGGCTGATCCAAGAGCCAGAGCACCAGAGTTGTGTGGGCGGTGTTTCCCAGCCCACAGAGCAAGTAAAGCTGAGTGTCTTTGGCCAGGAAGTTCACTTGTGGAGCGGAGTACTTTCAGGCACTTAATTGGGGAGCTAGTTTGATTGACACACAAAGCCAGACCAGGTGTCTTTGAGCTGAGGCTTACACTGGAATGGCGTGTCCTTTAAGCATTTATCAGCAGCCCTAAGAAAGCTCTGTAACATTTCTGGAGTAGAACAGAGGTCACTGACCAGAGAGAGAGGCCTGCCTGCAGGCAGCACCGAGGAGCGGCTATCCAGACTGGAACAGCTGTGCCCTGAGTTTTCTGACCCTAAATTGTAACCTGTTCACTTCTGCACTAAACCCCATCGCTGGGAGTATGGTGTCTGAGTTCTGCGTGGCCGCTGCAATGAATTATTGAGACCAGCTCAGTAGAGAGGGCTATTGGGAGATGGTCGGTGCCGTTTTTTGTTAACTTATCAGCAAAAAGCTTTGCAACCCTTAAAATGTTGCATTTCTTTGTTTATTCAGCTTTATACATGTGCCCCAATGAAAATATATGAGATCACTTTCTCACCTGTCCCAGCTGCCAAAAATGGAATCAAAATTTAAAAGGAAGAAATAAAACACAAAATACAGAAGGACATTCTAATATTTGCTCTCCCATGGATGGTTTTGGACACCCTGGCCTTTTGCTACTCAATGATCAGTATGCTCTAACGTTCACTTCCAATGCTGTGTCCAGAATTCAGGGTGCACAAGATGAGTCATCCAAGTGACTAAGACCTGTTGATACTAACCACCAGGTTTCTCAAGTTGAAAAAGACCAAATTCAGTCAAACAGCATCTAAATGTATAGGTACACCCTATTGTACAAGCCATCACCATAAGCTAAATCAAATTATTCCAAAAGTCACACATAAAAAAAGACTAGTTCGTGACAGTCATGTTAGTGACATCTGAGGGTCGGACCCTTGACAGAAGATGAGGAGTTTGTGGAGAAAGCCAACAGAGTAATGTCTACTTAAGACGCATGAGTTTATGCCTCCCGGTGTTCAAAACGCCCAGGGTTCTACCGTTCTCATTCAACACGCTTCTCACCCAACGTTCTAAAAATCCAGTTGTTGCCTAAACTTTATTGATGTGGTTAGGTGCCATCAAGTCAGTTCCAACTCCTAACGCCCCATGCACAACAGAAGGAAACCCTGCCCAGTCCTGCGCCAGACTCACAATTGTTGTATTTGAGCCCATTGTTACTGGCTCTCTGTCAGTCCATCTCATTAAGGGTCTTCCTTTTTCACCAACCCTCCACTTTTCCAAGCATGCTGTCTTTCTTCAGGGACTGGTCCCTCCTAACAATTATGTCCAAAGTCTCACCATCCTCACTTCTAAGGAGCCTAAACTTAGACTAACATCAAAATAAGATGAATGTTAACATCACCCAGAAACATTCAGCCAGTGCTCTATGCTGTAAAGGACGAAGTGAGAAACTCCGTTACCTACACAGAGACTCCGGACTGCGAACTACAGGGCGTGTTGAAGCCCGCCAGTCACTCTGCGGTAGAAAGATGAGGCTTTCTGCTCCCGAGATTTAAGGACTCAGAAACCCTATACTATACAGGGTTACTATGAATAGGAACTGACTTGATGGCACTTAATGACAAAACAACAAATCTGTAGCTACAATATTAGCAACTGCTGCTTAGAGGAATTCTGATTTGATAATCACAGTAGGGAATTGGGCTGACTGTTCCTTCAAACTGCATAAAATGACAGCTTTATAATCAGACATTTTCATCTAAGACACACAGTCAGCATCACTCCATTTAGCCATGCCTCTAAAGAGCCCTGGGGGGCCTGGAGGAGAAGCAATAGGCTGCTAACTGCAAGGTCTGTGGTTCAAACCCACTAGCCACTCCGTGGGAGAAAGATGAAATCAGTAGTTCCTGTAAAGATCAACAGTTTGGGGAAACCTATGTAGGGTCACTTTGAGTAAGAATGGAGTCCTGGTGTGGTGCTGTGGGTTAATGTGCTGGACTGCAAAGTTGCTTTGATCTGCAAGGTCGGTGGTTCAAGCTCACCAGCCGCTCCTTGGAAACCCTATACAGTGTTGTTATGGGTCAGAACCGACACTACAGCACTTAACAACAACATGAGTAATAATCAACTCAATGGCAATGGGCTTGGGTTTTTGTTTTTGTTTTGGTCTAGGTCTCTTTACCCCAGAACTGAACATACAGTGAGTAGCCCTCCAATGTGTCCCTTAACTCAGGCTTTCACATGTATTAAAGGGGCTTCGAAGGCAAGCGCACCCCCAGAGGTCCTAAGCACAAGCTGGAGAACCTCCACAGCACGTGTGGTGAATGAAATGTCTAACTCATGAGAGCTTTCAGAAGCCATTGTTGTAAGGAGGCAAGTGCCTTACAGAGCTTTCAGAAGCCATTGCTGTAAAGGGGCAAGAACCTTACAGAGCCTTCAGAAGCCATTGCTGTAAGGGGCCAAGCGCCTTACAGAGCCTTCAGAAGCCATTGCTGTAAGGGGCCAAGCGCCTTACAGAGCCTTCAGAAGCCATTGCTGTAAGGGGAAAAGCACCAGCTCATATTCACCTTTTTAGCCTTCACTGGGCTAAAATAATGCTTCACACACCCCAGGCAGCTAATGAAAATCTGAGATGTTCATTTAGATCATTATATGGGCATTTTTAGAACGAGCCATGCTAACTCTGAGCCCAGTGAACTCAGGCGGACAATGAAGGGACACACCTGGCTGCCCCTACACTTGGTTCTAGCTTAGACACTCAGTTTCTAAGATCTTCTGTTGTGCACATAAGTGGACTCACATGCTGGAACCTTGCTTGGCTCAGCCCGAGTGCCGTCCAGTTCTTGACCAGCCTCGTCCACACACCAGCAGCTACGAAGGTCAACGTGCGCCAGAGGAGCATTGAAATCTGAGTAGGGCCCCGGGTACCGGCTGAGCTGTCCATTTAGGATCTGCCAAAAGAGATAGGGGTCCAGGAAGATGTTCCCTCCAGACTGGGTCAGGTCACCCTCCAGCAGCGCCTGGGGGACATCTTGGAAAACAGAATACGCTGTCAGCACTGGGAAGACATCTTGCTGACCAGTCTCATACAGATGTTGGATAAAGACACGGAAGCTATTGGAAGCCACTTCTCTAAAGCTCCTGATCTTCTTGAGCAGCTGGGCAGGGGTGAGCTCCTGGCCACTGCTGTTCTGAGCTGCCCATCGTTGGTACCACTCGAAGGCCTGCTCAGGAGGCCCATCACATTGCATGCGTCGCCACTGTCCCTCCGCACCACACTGTGGGATGTAGACGCTGGAGAGAGCAGGCGGCAGGCTGGAATCAGAGAGCAGGGCCTGCACTGTCCCCAGGAAAGCTTGCTCTGCCTGCAGTTGACAGGAGGTAGGGCCTGGGAGGAATGACGAGAGTGTGTCAGTCAAAGCAGTTTAAAAACCTACTGTCATCGGATTCATAGCAACCTCACAGGCCAGAGGAGACTGCCCCGTAGCATTTCTAAGGTTGTCATCTTTTCAGAAGCAGACTCCCACACCTTTCTCGGAGCAGCTGGAGCTTTCAAACCACCCATCTATCAGTTAACAGCCAAGCCCTTACTTCTTCACCACCCCGACTCCTCTCTTAATTAATTTCGTTAACCCCAAAAGACCAAGATGGAAACACATAATATCCAAACACCATCTAAAACCTGACCCAGCCATAGACATCCCAAACCCAATGCCATTGTCATCAAGTTGATTCTGACTCCCAGAGAACCTAGACAACCTAGTGGAGCTGCCCCCATCGGGTTTCCAAAGCTGTCATCTTTATAGGGGTGGACTGCCACAGTGTCTCGCTATGGTTCAAACCATCATCAACCTTTCAGTTAGCAGCTGAGTGCTTTAACCAGGGCTCCACCAGAGCTCTTAGAGACATCCCTTACACCTTATATGTGTAAATCACACCTGACCGAGAGCCCCTGTCAGTGTCCAGTGTCACCGAGAACAGCTGCTGTTGGCACTGCTGAAATCAATACAACAGGTCCTTCCAGTCAAACACATCCCTGTTCACGCCACATCCGCCAGGCATTTGTGGACATGGTTGCATTTTGCTTAAGTCTAGGCTTTAGCCAAGAGGCTCTGGTAGCGTAATGGTTATGAATCAGGCTGTGGACCTCAAGGTCAGCAGTTCAAAACTATCAGCTGTTCCGCGGGAGAAAGATGAGGCTTTCTGCTCCCGTAAAGATTTACAGCCTCGGAAACCCTGTGCAGGGTCACTATGAGTTGGAACTGACTCCACAGCACATAATAGCAATTACAACAGGCTTTAGCCATGAGTGGATTCTTTGATCTGTAATGATCTGAATCGGAATCTGAAGATTTAATCAATAGATTAAATGAGGTCTCTGATAGCACACATGGTTAAGCATTCAACTACTAGCAGAAAGGCTGGTGGTTCAAACCCACCTGGAAAGACAGAGCTGCAACTGAAAAGTCACAGTCCTGAAACCCCACGGACAGGGGCATGCTGGGTGTGCTGGGCGTGGCATATGCTCTGAGTGCCGCCTGAAGGGGGCACCACTGAGCAGAGTCTATCTGCCAGCACCATTCCCATCACCAGTTGTTAAGAGGTCATCCCACAAGCCAAAACCAGCACTTTTATATTGAAAAACCTCCATGGGTCCAGGCAGACTGTGTGATCTTGCCCTGAAGAATGCAGCAAGAGCAGAAACTCAAAAAAAAAAAAAAAAAATGACTTTGAGCACATCCAAGACCAATTTTCATCAGTGGAAGCGTGGAAGATGCCACTGCCATTTGAGTAAAAAATGAATGAGTCTGCGTTGTATCTTTTAGCTGGTGTTACAGTAAAGTTCTCTAAAAGGTGGTGTTAGATGTTTAGACAGGAGCACATTCTCAGTGCTTGCTGTGGGCATTTTAGTTGTTCTTGGTAAGTGTCGTTGAGTCAGTTCTAGCCCATAGCAACCCTGTATAGGGTTTCTGAGGAGCAGTTGGTGGGTTTGAACCACCAACCTTGTGGTTCAAACTGACCTTAATGCCCAGCGCGTCATCCTGCAGCAGCACACCAGGACTCCATGGGCATTACTTATGCTATTCTCCATAGCTGAGTCCTGGCGTGAATTAACAAGCTGGACTGCAAAGTCAGTTTGAACCACAAGATCAGGGGTTCAAGCTCACCAGTCACTCCTTGAAAACCCTATACAGGGTCGCTGTGGGTCAGAACTGTCTTGATGGCACTTAACAACAACAACGTCTCTGCCTGGAGTCCTGGTATGGCACTGTAGGATAAGCATTAGACTAAAGTATGGTAGTTCAGCTCACTGGCCACTCCATACAGGGTGGCTCTGAGTCAGAACCACTTTGACGACACTTTAACAAGAACAACAATAAGGTCTCTGCCGATGGCACAGCTCTACTCTGCACACATGGGATCGTCATGAGTTAGAATCAACGCAACAGAAACTAACAACAACAACAAAATAGATTAAATATCCAACACACTTACATTGCTTGGGCTCTCCAGTTGCACTGCGAGTTCCAGGGATAGCTTGTCCCTTGGCATCCACACAGTAGCATTCCAAGTTAAAGCATTGGACAGGTAGGAAATGTCCCTCGTTGGTACAAGAAGGGACAGGTAGGCTGGACCCAGCGGGCTGGCTACCCATGAGGTTTTGCATCTTTTCCCTTTGCTTTTCACACTCTGTGGGGCACCGGGGTCGTCTGCCTCTAACTCTTGAGCCAGGAAGTTCTTGGCCCCGGTAATCCACACACCAACACTCCCCAGCTGAGCACTGAACATCCTCATAGCTTCCTTCTGCAGTGCATGATGGGACAAAAAGCCTTCTGGGTGTCTGGTCACAGGCTTGAGAACTGAGCCCTACTTCTAGCACATCCCCTAAATCTCGGGCTATATCCTCTGGCACAGAGATAGCATGCTGCAAGAAGAGAAGGAATTCTGGAAGCTCCAAGAGAGAAGCAAGGGATTGCAGAGCATTTTGGTTCTCCTGTAAGTTGATTTCAAAGCCAAAGCTGCCCACAAGCGTCACATTCATAGCCCTTGCCGAGGCTTTGGGAGTTTCCCTGTCAAGGTTTGAATCAGACCCCACAGAGAACTGTTTGACTACATCCACGGTGTCCTCTCTATTCCTGAAGCCTGGGAGGCCAAGCTGCTGGAAAAACTGACTGAAGTTAAATGTGCCTCTTGTGCCAAGAGCTCCAGACAAATTAAACTGGCCAACGTTCACCAAGAACTTCCCTCCAAAGAGGTTTTGCTGGAGTCGCTTGGGGTTGGACGTAAACTGAAGGGCAAGACGTGCCAGTTCTCTGGAGGGGAAAATCATCCTGATCATCTCTTTGAGAAGACTCTGTGAGACAGGAAACTGCTTGTCCTGCCCTACCAGCATGGGGCGGAGAAGGCCAGAGTCAACAAACAACTCCCTGAACAGAGGAGGGCAGAAGGTGGAGAACCTGGCCACACTCTGAGAGGCCCGTCTCTCCTCAGGAGAAAAGAACAAATTGTGTTGGCTGAAGTGGCCAGAGGGCCCGAAGTACAGTCGGGACAAAGCTTGCTGCCTTTCTGATGCACAGGATCGGTCTTCAGCTGTGTGTGGAGACAGAGCAAACAGGAGAAATGGTTTTAACATCACAAGCAAACATGAGACGATCTGTCATGGTGTACCATGTGTGTCAGAGAAGAACTGTGCTCCACAGAGCTTTCACAGATTTTTCTTCTATGATGTCTCTGGGTGGTCTTGAACCACCAACCATTTCAGTCAGTAGCCAATCACTTAACTGCATGTACCACCCAGGAACCACATTTACCAACAAACTCCTATTTGTGAAATGGTGTTTTCCAGCATCCTCTGGATAACTCACTGAAAATCTGAATGGGCTTTCATAGCTAGCTTTGTGTCTTTCTATGTGGTGCTCAAAGTCCTCCTTGTGGGACAGTCTTGTGTGGATTACTTATATATGTGCTGTGGAGTCAATTCTGACCCACAGACTGAGTGGAACTTCTCTGTAGGGTTTCCTAGGCTGTAAACTTTATGGGAGCGGGTTACCAGCTCTTTTCGCTGGCAGCATAGGTGTTGTTGTCGTTGTGCCATGGAGTTTGTTCCAACCCATAGCAACCCTGTACAGGGTTTCTGAGGAGCAACTGGTGAGCTTGAACCACCAACCTTGAAGTTCAAATGATCATAGCTCTACAGGGTCGCTATGGGTCAGAATTGACTCAAGGGCATGTAACATCAACAACAACAAAAGGTTTTTAAGGACAAGAACCATACTTTAAACACTATTCCTATTTCCCATAAAAAGCAATAACGTCCACCTAGCAAACATCATCCTTCTTGGTAGTTCCTTGAAATTACTTATTGAACAGTGGTCAGTTTGGATAAGTCAATGCACTTATGCTAAAATCTAGATCATCTCTATGAAAAAAAAATAATAAACTCCAAACCCCCAGTAGCTATCACTGGCACTGAAATGGTTATCAGTGAGCTCCAATGTTCTCCACAAAAATTACAAATCCTAGTAGAGAACCTCTTGAACCAGCCATTTTAAATAATTCTGCCCTCTCTGTTCCTGTGGATACCGAAGAGGTAGTCGGCCAATTTTCCTCTGTTACCAGGCAACAAAGGAAGAACATGTGGTCAGGGGTGGAAAGGGAAAAACATGTAACCCACCCCTCAGCAAGACCATGGCTTCCTTCAGTGACGATTACAGGATGGTATGGAAGAAATCAAGCTCGTTGCTTTGCTCAGTCCCTTTCCAAATTAAGAACATATGATTTCCATTCATTCATTATGTTATTACCAAGACAAAGGGATTCAGATATTGCTCCCGTGGGACATTCGTATCCACTGAGGTACAACGGATACAACTATATATGAAAATATATGATCTTTGCATTTGGTAGAGCTATTGCGTTTCATTTGAAAAACCATAGTTCTTCATTTCCATGCAGAAATTGGATGACACAACAGTCTCTAGATTTTAATAGAACTGAAACTATTGGACGAAATTTCCAAGATGGCTAGAAACACTCTGAAAACAGGATGTCGGCATTTTCCTGGTCTACTTCCTAACACCTGGCAGGTTGAATACTTCCAAACACTGTGTACAGTATCACAAAGTCAAGTTGGAGGCAGTGAATGATTCCACAAGAATCGCTGAGTGAGCATCCATCCTATCTATCGTGGTCCTAGAGAAAGTCCCGCAGTTCTCCTTCACAGTTTCAAATCATGCTGATCAACCAAACTGGCTGCTCTGAGAGTCCTCCTCCCCTTCATCACTAACACCCTCCAGCATCCTCCTGGAAGGGTGATATGGAATCACACTGGAATGCCCATTGCCATTCCTCTACCCACATCCCCCCAGGCCACTGCTTCTACTGTAGTGTGGTCCCCATCATCTTTCTTCCAGAAACTTCAAATGAGACCCAACTCTCATGGGGTCCCCTCTCTCATTCCAACCTGTCCTCCAACATTCAGAGGTGAACTTTCTAACGCACAAACTCCTTCATGAATGGGTTCAGTGAAAGGGGATGGGGGAGGATGGGGATAGGAGTTTATGACTCAATTGTTACTAACTGTTATCAGGACTAATTGCGGTGGTCACAACTGTAAATGCAGAAGATGTGTAACTAAAAGGGAGGAGTAGTTCATCTTTCATTTCAGGAATAGATGACGATAGGACCATCAATAAGGAAAGGCTTGAGTGGAGCGTGTGATCCTAACCAGGAAAGCAGTAACAGCAGAGACAGTAGTGATGGGCTAGAGAGAGAGAGAGAGCAGCTGAGGGCTCTAGGCCTATGGACTGAGAAAGGCTGTGTGTCTGCAGCAGGAGGCTGGTTTATAAAAGGTGCCCTTCGAACATTCAAATTAATATGTATTTCCTGTTTTTTATGTGTACATAAAAAAAAAAGAATACAAGTAAATACTGTTGACTTGGAGGGGATTGTAGATGGAGGGGATTGTAATCATTGCAATGAAACAAAATATGACTTATTCAGTGTAAAACTGACAATCTTCCCTGTAAAGTTTCACACAATTCACAATAAAAACTTAAAAACACATACACTACACCTATGGATTCAGTAGCTCAAAAGAGGGGACAAATCTTTACAGCAAGGATCATTCCCACCCCCCTCCCCCCATACACAGAGTAGACAGGGATGGGCAACTTGGACATTGGCTACCCAAAATGGGAGGGGGTGGGGGGGCTCAAAGGCAAGAAGTGACTGGCTTACAAGCTTTCAAGAGGGAATCTAGATCCAGAGGGTGTGAAGGAATGTAGAATCTCCACTGAAGTATTATCCAATCTGTCTAGGCGGGGCTGATGAAATTAAATATGGATAGGTCTCTTGTGATACAATAGTGAATAACTGTTATCAGGACTGATTGTGAGGGTTGGAAATGTAAAGGTATATGTTTTGTAGCAAGGAGGGAAGTGATTAACTTTCCAGTCTAAGAGTGGAGGTTCCTGGGACCATCAAGGGAGAAGAATGGAGTGTGGGACCCTACCCAGAGAAAGAGATAGAGGCAGAGACGATGACGTGGAGAGATGGAGCGGCTGGGGACTCTAGACACAGAGAGGGAGAGGGGCTGTGTGCTGATGACCAGGGGGCCAGGCTTGTAGGGTATACCCTTTGCTTGGTTGATGTTGCATGGAGGGGATTGTAACCATGGCAATGAAATGATATACGATAGGATGCATGTAAAACTAATGTTCTCCCATGTAAACTATCACATAATTCACAATAAAACAAACAAAACAAAAAAACCCACACACAAACAAACACCATCATGGCAACCTCCAGTGTAAAACCTCCCAACATCTGCACCTGTCCTCCACAATTTAGGATAGGTGTCCTCCGTCTCTCCCCTACCTATTTCCCCAGTAATACTAATGTTCACCATACTCCAACAACTTTGGTTTTTGCTCTATTCTTCCTGCAGATTTTGAGTGACCATTAGCTATAATTTGACACCTATAATTTATGTCTTTATAATTTTGTTTGTTCTGCTCTAGAGGGAACATCTTTTCTTCTTTTCCTCCTTCAGGAAACATCTTTTAGATGACTCTGATCCAGTGTCAAGCAGTCCCGGTGTCAAGGACCCCATCAGGCCCTCTGCAGTAGAAAAATGAGGCTCTTCATTTCCTTAAGGATTTACAGCCTTGGAAATGCTATGGGACAGTTCTACTCTGTCCAACAGGGTCACACTGAGTCAGAATCCACTCAACGGCAGCAGGGAAGGCCCAAACACCACTTGCTCCATGAAGCCTTCCTCAAGGTCTCCTTCTCACATCGGCTGTACAATAGAGTTATTCTGTCTCATATACCACTTGCCAACTTTTCCCTCTCTTTTCCTTTTCTCCACCATCCCGCCATGCTCTCTGAGCCCCCTGAGGAGGCAGCTATGCCTGACACAGGATGAGAAACATATAGAAAGAGAATGATGAAACACTGAGCTTCAGTTATATGGGGGCCAGAGGCCCATGGGACACACCCAGGAGGCAGTTGACTTAATGGGTTGGATTTCTTAAGAAGTTGATCCAGAGAAACAGTTAAGGTAGTCTGAACTGAGAAGACCCAAGCACTTGAAAGAAACCCACCACAAGATGGCAGTCCCTCGTCCCTCCGAGTCCCATGGATCTCCTTTCCTTGGGCATCCACACACCAGCATGGTCCATCCTGCTGGCACTGTGCTGGTTCGTAATCACCATTCCGGTTACAGGTTGGAATGTAGGGGTGACCAAAGCTGGTGGCTGTGAACTGTTCCACTTCACACTTTGTGGGGCCTACGATAAAGCCATGACGTGAAGAAGACAGTGAGTTAAGAGACACCTGATGAGTTTACAGCGCGCACTGCTCCTGTAGACTCGTTAGAACCACCACAGTGGTTTCCCCCTGGCTTCGGCTCAGTACTCACATCGGAATCTGCCAGAGATGACGGACTGGATGGTTAGGAACCGTCTCTGCAATATCCGGTACAGGGTGGTTTCACTGAAGGTGGAAGCGAGGTCCAGCCCAGCAAAGATGGTGTCATAAATCTCATCGAGTAAGAGCTCCATACCTGAGTGGAGAGAGACAGCAGGTACTTCAATGGGTGGGCTCGGTCAGAAAGGAATTCCTGATCTTACAGCGAGCGCGAGGGTCAGAGCCCCCACCAGCACCCTCGTGCAGCATGCTGTCTGCATACTTCTTTAACCGGGCCCACCTTCAGAGCTGCTCAGCATGTCTGTGCATTGTCACAGGTCTCAAAGGGGCACAGCTGAGAGAAGGATTGAAACCCATCCTGTGTTCCACTCACCAAGCTGTGCAACCTAACTTGAAGCTGCACCTGCCAAGAAGGGGGTGCCATTTCTAATGTGCCCAGAGGTACCCCAGAGCTAACAACAGTCGCCTTCAAAGGGTCATGCCCTCATCAACATGCCCCACAACAGCCGACATTGTGAATTCTGCGTTAGAGATGATGAGCTCTCATCAACCCCCACAAAAGCTGACATTGTGCAGTCTGCCTTAGTGGTGATGAGCTTGAACTGTAAATCCCACTCTCAGCCCCCAGTCTACCCTAGGTATGCTTACCTGTCTCAGCCAGTTCCCGCCCTTGACTGTCAGCACAGTGACAATACCCAGACACCTCAGGGAACCTGCTCCGGAATGACCTGAAGGTCACAAATGCATCTGGGAACCTAAGAGAGAAATTGATTTATGGTCACCAGCTCAGCCTAGGCAAGTCCCCATCAGCTCTTCCTGTCTTAAGAAACTAATGGAGCCAAGAAATCTCCATCTGGAGAAAGGAACGTCTGCTTTTGTGTCTCATTCTGTGTGCCCCAAGCTTCTGCCATGAATGCATTTCTTTCTAAATTGGTTTTAACCTGGCCAGAGCCAGGCTGGTCCTAGGAAAAATAAGGCTGTGCTTAGCTGTCACCTACTAATTAGCTATTTACCTCACTCACTCATGGTATGTGGATGATTTATGCCCATGCGGGTGTCTGGGAATCAGGCCGAAACAGGTAATACACTACATACTAACTGGCTCCTTTACTAGAATGTACCTCGAGAGACTCAAGGCCAAGTTTGCTTGACAAACATATGGTACATCGTATAGAACCTCATTTGGGGAGATCAAACTGCTTCAGGGTCTTGTAAAACTTTTCAAGAGCTTGAAAGGAGGTCAGAGTGCAGCCTAAAAAGACATATCACAGTTCCATAATGGAAAAAACACACGTTCAAAATAACATCACAGGCCAGGACAATACATCCCTTTCCATACACTGAGGGAATGCATAAGGCCTGGCTGATTTGGCAACTGCTGCAGTTGATGGACTCAAGCGTGGCAACAGTAGTGAGGTTGGCCCAGGATCAGGTAATGTTTCATCCTGCTGTGCATAAGGTAGCTATGAGTCAGTACTGACTCGATGGCACCTAACAACAACAACAGGAACTAAATGTCTGGGTTTCTCATTTTGGAAGTAATAAGAAGCTAAGAGTGGCATAAAGCCACACTGGAGACTTCTTCCCACATACAATGAGGTTCACAACCAGAGAGAAATGTGTTTTCATGCTCTATCTAGTTAGTGCATGAGATCCAAGGATAACGTGGTTCTACCCATGTCTGGAAATGCATACCAAAATACTAAGTTAACAGAAGCATCAGCTACCTTCACCAACAGGCTGATTGCTACATAGCCTATTCTAGCAAAAGACTGAAAACAGCCTTAACGTCCAATGAGAGAAATATTCAGGTAAATTGTAGTAAAGCCTCTAAAGTGAAATAAAAAGACTGCAATTCATGATACTTAAGGAGCTCTGGTAGTGTAGTGGTTACCAATCGGGCTGTGGGCCGCAAGGTCAGTAGTTTGAAACTACCAGCTGTTCCGCGGGAGAAAGACGAGGCTTTCTGTTCCTGTAAAGATTTACAGCCTTGGAAACCCTGTACAGGATTGCTATGAGTCGGAACTGACTCCATGGCACATAACAACAACAACATAAAACTCTAGCCCAAAGAGAACATGCATAACATTTATAAAACACAAGATGGCACGTACATGTATTGCAATTGTTGTTGTTAAGTGCCATTGAATTAATTCCAACCCATAGCGACCCTGTATAAGGTTTCCAAAGAGCAGCTAGTGAGCTTGAACCAAAGACCTTGCAGTTCAAAAGACTTTGCAGTCTGATGCATTAGCCCACAGCACCACACCAGGACTCCAATTATGACTATGCAAATGAGCCAGTCTTGGAAGGCAGTATCCTTAGTAACTGCTCAGAGCCTGCGCTTTGTAGTGCAATCAGTTGTTTGTTTGTTTGTTTAATTCAACAAATTACAATAAGTTAATACATATGCAAGACAAAAAAAAGGATGGAAACACTTTAGGATCATGAATAATGTTTTTTTCACATGTTTTCGGTCAATTCTTGTGTGTCTCTGCATTATTATTATTTTTTTTAATCTAGAAGTGAGCTGTTGTGGTTGTTGTTAAGTGCCTTCGAGTCAGTTCCAACTCATAGCGACCCTGTATAAGGTTTCCAGGGAGTGACTGCTGGGTTTGAACTGCTGACCTTGCAATGAACAGTTCAATGCTTATCCTGCAGCACCACACCAAAATACAACTTCACTTTGCCTAGTCACTGCTGATGGAGTTCTAGTGTGGCACTGTAGGATAAGCACTGGACTGCTAACTGTAGGGTCAGAGGGTCGCTATGACTCAGAACTGACTTGTCAGCATTTAACAAGTTGCTGCTGATGTTTGTGGTACAATGAAACCCTTTAAACAGCCAAGGTCTTGTAACTCCTACCAATCAATAACTGGGCAGGACTGTGAAAATAAGGTGCCTGTGAACCACCAAGCAGACTGGATAGCTTACTAATAACACAGATAAGGTGCATGACACCTTTGTGGAGTGGAACCATGGAAATATGGTGTGTGGAACCCAAATTAAGGTCAGTTTTACCATTCTACTAGGCTTAAAATGAGCCATTCAGCCTTACTACCACCAAGAAGCAAGAGCTCTGTTAATATAGTGGTTACAAGTCAGGCTGCTAATCTCAAGGTCTGATCAGTATCTTCTCCTACATTGCCCTAGCCCCAGCAGGCAAAAATGTTGTTTAGTGGGAATTTTTGTCCTGGTATGGCTTTGTGGACCAATGCGTCAGACTGCAAACTCGTTTGAACTGCAAGGTCAGCAGTTCAAGCTCAGCAGCTGCTCCTTGGAAACCCTATTCAGGGTGGCTATGGGTTGGGAATGACTCGACAGCACTTAACAACAACAACATTAGGCTGTGACTAGAATAGATAATAAATAATTCACTACAACACAGACCACCCACTGGCTCTTATAACCACCGTGCCTTGCAGACATGAGTTAGCGTTCCCATATCATTTTAACTGTAAGCACACACAGGAAAGCTTGTAAACCAGTCACTCCATGCCTTTATCTCCCCCCATTTTATATTTCTATTTCTTAAACTGCCCATCCTTGTCAACCCTATATTCTTCTTTCCATGTTCCTTGATGTAAAGAATCTTCTGTTCTTGTTGAAACTTTAGGCATCTGTATTCATAAGCAGAGTTGTATTCTTTCATCATAATTATTCAATCTGTATGCAGAGCAAATAATCTGAGGAGCTGGCTTATATGAAAAAAAAAACTTGGCACCAGGATTGGAGGAAGACTCATTAACAACCTGCAATGTGCAGATGATACAACCTTGCTTGCTGAAAGTGAAGAGACCTTAAAATATTTACTGATGAAGATGAAAGACCCCAGCCTCAGCTATAGTTTGCACCTCAACATAAAGAAAACAAAAATCCTTACCACTGGACCAAGAAACAGCATTCTTATCAACAGAGAAAAGACTGAAATTGTCAAGGACTTCATTCTTCTTGAATTAACTATCAACACTCATGGAAGCAGCAGTCAAGAAATCAAATGACGATTCATTAGGCAAATCTGCTGCACAAGACCTTTTTTAAGTGTTGAAGAGCACAAAGAACAAACAAATCTGTGTTGGAAAACATACAGCCAGAATGCTTCTCAGACGCCAGTATGACGAGATTTCGTCACTTATACTTTGGACATTTTATCAGGAGAGACCAGTCCCTGGAGCAGGACGTCATGCTAGGTAAAGTACAGAGTCACCAAAAAAGAGGAAGACCCCAACGAGATGGATTGGTACAGTGACAGAGCAGTATTGAGCTGAAACACAGCACCGATTGAGAGGATGGCACAGGACCAGGCAGTGTTTCACTCTGTTGGACATAGGGGGTCGGTATGAGTTGGAATGGATTAACAGCACCTAACAATAATAACATTTTGAGGAGATGCAATTCAATTGACAACATTCTATTCTTTAATTTTCCAATTTCATGTCCTTGTTACATACAAAACACATTTATTTCATCTCATGAGTCCAAAGTCTTAAATCAAATCCAAGCTCAAAGCACCAAAATATCTTCTTCTGAATCATTTAAATAAAATATGGGTGAGATTTTAGATGTATTCTATCCTAGGACAAACTTTTTCTTCATTGTGAACCTGTGAAACCTAAATGACAAGTTATCTATTTCCAAAGTACAGGGATAAAACAGGCATTAAATAGACATTTTCATTACAGATGGGAAAAGTTGGAGGGAAAAAAGGCATAATGGACACCAAGCAAGTCTAAAACTCATTAAACAATTTACATTAGTGTCAGGGACAGGTTAGGACCTCTGGGCCCTAAGCGTCTCTTACACTTGCTTCATGTCCATCCCCCTTTGACCTCAGTCCTTTCCTACACAGTAAGGGATCAAGAAAAGGGGCAAGGTTATCTCTAGTCCAACAAGAATGGTAATATTAAGAAGAATAGCCTGGAAACACAGATAAGGATATCAGAACTTGAAACCCTAATAGAAGCAGCTCGTTTCAGGCAGACAAGCCATGGAGATAGCTCCTAGAGCTAACAACTGTAGAGTGCACTGCACCCCTTTACTAAAAACTGATGAGTATTCAACATACTACTCCTCCTAATGAATATGTATTAGTCCATCCTTAGAGAAGGAGACCCCATATCCTTATAAACTAGTGTACCACAACCCCACAGGTCTTCGCCACTGGCAGAGACAGACCCACTTCTCTCTGAGGTGTACTTTCGCTTTGTAATAAAGAGTTTTGAAGTGAAAAAAAAAAGCGTTGAAGAGCAAAGATGTCAGCTTGAGGACTAAGGTGCGCCTGACCCAAGCCATGGTATTTTCAATAACCTCATATACATGAGAAAGCTGGACAGTGAATAAGGAAGACCGTAAAAGAATTCATGCTTTTGAGTCATGGTGTTGGAGGAGAATATTGAAAGTGCCATGAGCTGCCAAAAGAACCAACAGATCTGTTTTGAAGAAGTGCAGCCAGAGTGCTCCTTAGACAACAAGATGGCCAAACTTCATCTCTCATACTTCGGACATATTGTCAGGAGGGACCAGTTGCTGGAGAAGGATATCATGTTTGGTAAGGTGGAGGGTCAGAGAAAAAGAGGAAGACCCCCAACGAGATGGATTGGCCAAGTTGCAGCATCGATGGACTCAAGCATGGCAACAGTAGTGAGGTTGGCCCAGGATCTGGCAGTCTTATGTTTTTTATTGTGCATATGGGTTGGTACTGACTCAATGGCACCTAACAACAAGAAGAATTCATAAGCTAAATCCAATCCATGGCAAGCCATTGAAATGGCAGCAATTGGCACAAGCTCCAACATCTCTTTCTTCATTTGGTTGGATCTGGTCACTTCCTTCTTCTTCATCCTCACTAAGTCAAATGGGTACCAGTGGCGAGCTTGGAGCTCCACAAACTCCTCTGCACTTCAGAATAGCTGACCCCTTCGCTCTCTCCCTCTGGATCCTAGCACCCCATGGGTTAGTTGGTGTAGTAGACTTTGGAGTCCACAATTCCCTAAACTTCAGATCAGCCAGCAGACTTCAGACTTTCTCATCTCTCTCTCAACTCATTTCTTCATCGCTGCATTCTTCCCGACTTCCAGTCATCAAATGGACCCAGGTGGTCACATCAATAAGCATGCCAGTCTGCCTGCTTACTGGCTCCCTTTAATGTTCAGTGCTGAATTGGCGTTTTCTCTGATGCATACAGACATTTCCTGCCTCCATCAGCATGATGCATCCATCAGCAGACTGCTTACTTGAAATTCAAAATGCCAGTCATTTATTTTCTTTCTGCAGGTCTTTCGTTTAAACATAAATCTGCTCTCTCACCAGTTCTGGGTGGGACTCAGAGTTACATCTAAGCCTCTTACACTGTGCACAGGCTATGGATTAAAATAAAGCCGGTTCCTTCCAGGCAATTTCTAACTCCCCTTTTAACACATCTACTCAAGCATAGGCAGGCTTACAAGCTCTCTGTAACCAAGGTACCCACTAACCACTCCCATTAATCATGAACATGTGGTCTTGGGCCTCGAGCTGGCAGGCTGGATCAAGTAGGTGCTGGCTCCATCATGTTTGAGGCTTTGGGCTCAAAGAACTGCAGTAGCAGTTTTTCTCCCGTCAGGAACACACACTACCTCTTATGTTTCTTTCAGACATTACAGCTGACAATAAGCAAATTAACCATTTAAGAATCAAAAGTATCACTTCCTACGTCCCATCACTCCTTCATTTACAAAACCTTGTATCTCCATGAGTCTGGAGTTCTAGCAATGAATTCTACATCTCTGTCCCATGGAGAATCAGGTGGGTTTGAACCTCTGACCTTTCCGTTACCAGGGCTCCTTAGCCTTTGGCATACCGTTAGTTGTTGTAATTGTTAGGTGCTGTTGAGTTGGTTCTGATTCATAGTGAGCCCCTGCATGATAGAAGGAACACTGCCTGGTCCTACACCATCTTCACAATTGTTATGTTTGAGTGCACACTTGCTGCCACTGAGTCTATCCATCTCATTGGGGGTCTTCCTAGTTTTCACGGACCCTCCACTTTACCAAGCATAAGGTCCTTCTTCAGGAACTGGTCCCTCCTGATGGTATGTCCAAAGTATGGGAGATGAAGTCCGGCCATCCTGGCTTCTAAGGAGCACTCTGGCTGTACTTCTTCCAATGTAGATTTATCTATTTACTTGTTCTTCTGGCAATCCATGGTATTGTCAATATTTTTTGGCAACACCAAAATTCAAATGTATCGATTCATTCATGGTCTTCCTTATTCATTGTCCAGCTCTCACATGCATATGAAGGGACCGAAAATGCTGAAATATCCATTGCCATGGCATGGGTCAGGCACACTTTAGTCCTCAAATTGACACACTTGCTCTTGAAAACGTTAAAAAGGTCTTGTGCAGAAGATTTGCATAATGTGTAATACACATCGTTTGATTTCTTGACTGCCGCTTCCATGAGTGTTGATGGTTGATCCAAGCAAAATGAAGTCGTTGACAACGTCGATCTTTTCTCCATTTATATGGATGTTGTTTATTGATCCAGTGGGGAGGATTTTTGTTTTCTTTACATTGAGGTGCAACCCATACCAAAGGCTGTAATCTTTTATCTTCATCAGTAAGTATTTTAAGTCCTCTTCATTTTCAGCAAGCAAGGTTGTATCATCTGCATTTTGCAGGCTTTTAATGAGTCTTCTCCAATCCTGATGCAAGCCATGATAGTTTTAGTAGTCTCATATGCCTGGGAAAGTTGGACAGTGAATAAGGAAGACCGTAGAAGAATGGAGGCATTTGAGTTGCCATGTTGGAGACAAATACTGAAAGCATCATGGACTGCTAGAAGAACATATAAATCTGTGTTGGAAGAAGTACAGTTAGAAAGCTTAGAAGCCAAGGTGGTGAGACTATCTCTCATACTTCAGACATGATACAACCTTTTTTGCTGAAAGTGAAGAGGACTTAAGATACTGATGAAGAGAAAAGCTTGTTGAAGGATTTCACTTTGTGTTCCATCAATTCCTGGAGTCTAGTTTTTCACCAAAGCCTTCGGTGCAGCTTGGACTTCTTCTTCTAGTTCCATCAATTCTTGATCATATACTTCCTCTTGAATGTGGCTTAGGGAGTTTAACTCACATCAATTGCCTACTCCACTTACTCAACTTCCACAAACTTTCATTTCCTTTCTTAAACGTAGCATAGGAAGTTTAAGTCACTCTGGCACTGTGTTCTGCCAATTTACCCAAAAGACCCATCGCAACATCCCATCCCAGAGCCTCCTTGACCCACCACCTTACAGCCGGAGTCCCTATCTCTGGGTTTCTGGACTTGGACATGTCTAGTACCTGGGCCTACCAGTGCTTTCTACACGGACCTCACCCTCAGTATCCCCTCCCCCTGCATCTTGAACATCACCCTGGAGTCAGCTAAAGTTAGGAGTCCTCTCATCCTCCCAGGAAGAGTACCTTAGGGTCAGCTACTTCCACCTGGACTCTCTGGGGCTGTCCTATGCTGACCTCCAGAACAGGCCCCCCAGTTCAATCCTCTTGTATCCCTTCTTGTCAACTCTGCTTATACTGAGAAGAGCGAAAGGCCTGGAACACACAGAGTTCCAGTCCTGGACACACCACCTGTGACTAACATCATTATTATTGTTGTTGTTAAGGGCCATCGAGTCAGTTCTGACTCAGAGCAAGCTGGTATAGGGTTTCTGAGGAGCAGCTGGTGTGGTTCAAAGCCCAGTGCTTGATCACAGGTAATATTTATGAAATGGTCATATACTAACCCAAGCACGCTCCATAATTTAGCTAATTTAACACACCCAATCGTCTTTGAAAAATCTCCATTTCACAAATGTGAGAACTGGCCTTCAGAGAGATGAAGTGACCACTCTACCCAGCCAGAACCAGAGGTCAAGAATCCAATTCTCTGACAGTTGATTGGATGACAAGGTACCACTTACACAGAGCCCTAAAGACGGACCTGCTCTTTACACTTTTATACATTATCTGCTTAGAAGCACTAGGGGTGCTGACTCCCCATCAAGACATGGCCTTTTGACAGTCCGACTGACTACTACAAGAAACAAGCAAATTGCTCGCCCAGGAGACATCAAGGCCAGCAGTCGGGTCCCCTCAGGGCAAACTCCCTTCCAAGACTAAGATTCAATGGGAATACATGAGTAGACATGTGCTCTGACTGGTGACCATGTTGGTTACCAATAAGGGGAAGTGAGGGAAAAACAGCAATGAAGCTACGAGCAAAGCCCTACAACATTCAATAGACTCCTATGAATCTGGGTGGAGACCTGGTTGGCCAGCAGCGTGGCAAGACCTGGGGACTCTTGGGCCCAGAGTCAGTGACATAGCCACAAAGGACTAGAATGGAAAATGAAGTGTCCACCTGATAAGAAGAGAGGGCATATGCATAAGAACACCCACACGTGCAGATAATACCCACTTGACCTGGCTT
>NW_006408519.1:41084513-41133877 GCF_000296735.1 Chrysochloris asiatica | reverse complement strand
TGTTTTCCCATGTAAACTATTACGCAATTCACAATAAAACATAAAAAAAAAAAAAAAAAAAGACATGGCCTTCTGAAGTCACTTGAAAAACAGGTGTTGTCACTGCTAAGTGACCTTCATCACTTTTGAAGCCACTAGGCATATAGTGTCAACACTGCTAAGTGACCTTCCTCAAGAGGCAAAAGGATCTATGTTAAGTCCACAGACACTATGGTAACATGCAAGCGCAGAGCTTTACCCGTACATTAGGAACAGCAGGTTGGTAAATGAGCTGCCTACAAGCCTCCAGCCGTCCTGTGGCTCCATGGAAGGAAGTCAACTGCCTGTTCATTTCCCTCCTTGGATTTCCACAACGGATTTTCTCAAAGTCAATATTCCCAAATGAAGTTATGGTCTTTCTTTTCCAAACTCTACCACTGGCATTTATCTAGAAACCAAACCCAAGAGTCACTCTCGATGCCCACCCCCGCCCCCCGCCCCAACACACATACACATTCTGTATCTATTCCTTCTCCACATTCTGTAGATTCTGTGTCCTAACTATCTCTCCAACCCTGCCCCATCCTTCCACCACAATCTCCACCATGTCTTCTAATCCAAGCCAGCACCACCTTTCACCAGTGGTCTCCTAAGTACTGGCGTCTCTTCCCAGCACCAACGCGGCTCTTTCTTCATGCCTAGTTACTCTCTAGCTACCTTGTGTTGGCAAAGAATATTAAATACACCAGAACAAACAAACCAGTCTTCAAAGAAATGCCACCAGGGTGCTCCTTAGATGCGAGGTTGCTGAGCTTACTTTAGAAATGTCATCAGGAAAGATGACGTCATCTAGAATTGCTAGAAAGGGACATCCTGTTGGTAGAAGGTCAGGGGAGCCCTCAGCGAGATGGATTGAACCAATGGCTCCAACAATGAGTTTAAACATCTCAACAGTCATAAATGTAGCACAGAACTAGGCCATGTGACATGTAAGGTAGGTATGGGGTGATGTCAATGCAACAGTAAATGACAACAAAGCTACTCTTTGCAGAAACCGAATTCTGAAGGTTATTGAGATACATCCACCCCAGGTTTAGGAGTCCTATAGATAGGATAAACACTCGACCTCATGGTTGGTCTGAACCTCAAGGTTGGTGGTTCAAGCTCACCAGCCACTCCTTAGAAACCCTATACAGGGTCAGTATGAGTCAGAACTAACTGGATGACACTTACCAACAACAACCCCAGGTTTACAATTCTTACAAGCAATACTTGGGGATGTACTTTTACTGACGAGTCTTTGCTGTTTACTACATGCAGATGTAACTAGGTGTCCTGTGTTTTACCTAGTGACCCTACATGCTGCTGGAACGAGACTTCACATACACTCGGAACATAGTCACCTCAATCTCAGGACGCCCCCAGCTGAATCCCTGGGTCTGGCCAGGTCTGCATATCAGAAAATGCCTGATGGCAGCTAGGCTTCCAGGAACCAACCATCTGACCCTTCCCATGACCTTCCTAAGCCAGGATTTGCTCTGACACATTCTTGCTGCAAAAAAGAAAGGATCCCATTTCAGGACATTTTTTGTTTGTTTTAAACAATGGCTAGAACTTTTGCGTTTAACTCGACTGCCCCCTTGTGGAAGTAGCAGTAATTGTTCCCCGATCCAGCAGTGGAAACTAACAATAGATGTATGTGTTAGCTGACTGCTGATCTCCTGTCCCAGGATGGCTGGGTCATGGTTACATATGCGTATGTTTCCTCTCAGTGGTGGTGGCTGTAACACCTCAGATGGCCACAGGTAAGGAAGGTATCTCCTCATTCTTCAGAGGCCACAGTTAAAGCCCCCAGCCCACCATGTGAGCAGTGCCATTCCCAGAGAGTGACCAACACCCCTTACCTGTTGTAGCTCTGGACCAGATCGAAAATCATCATATCTGTGGTGTTGACAAACTTGCACTGAACTGGCATGAAGTCTCCCTCAGCAGAACACTGGGGCGGTGATCTGTCTCCTACCCCATGGAGGATACGGCGGTTTCTGATCTCACAGTTCCTTGGACCTAAACATTTCCAGGGAAAAAGCCTTAAGTTCTTATGTATGAGCTGGTAAGCAGTCTGCTGTCAAGGTATGCACATCTGTGACAGAGACCCACACAGTGACCAAGGGCTGCTATGAGAAACTACTGAAATCTATTTATTCTTCTAATGGTTGTGGTTGTTGTTGTTGTTAGGTGCCATCGAGTCAATACCAACTCATAGCGACCCTGTGCACAGCAGAACGAATCACTAGTGTTACTGTTAAGTGCCGTCAAGTTGGTTCTGGCCCATAGCAACCCTGTATAGGGTTTCCAAGGGCGATTAATGAGCTTGAACCACTGACCTTTCATAAGTAGCCCAATGTCTAACTCACAGCCCATCCTAGGCTCCTTGAGAAGTAATAAAGCCATTGAAATTTTTTTACTTTCAAAATTTTGGCAGTTCCTCAAAGAGTCATACATAGAATTACCATATAACACAGCCATTCCATTCCTAGATCTATAGTCGAAAGACATGAAAGTGGGATTCAAAGATCCGTGTAAACACTGGTTCATCGCAGCGTTCTTCTCAATGGTGGACACAACCCAGCTGTCCATTAACAAGTTGTGGTATGTCCATTCAATGGAACTGTTGTTCTTAAGTGTCCTGAGTCAATTCCAACTCTTAACCACCCTCTATAGGATTTCCAATGAGCGGCTGGTGTGCTTGAACCCCCAACCTTGTGGTTAGCAGTCCAAATGCTGACCCTACAACGCCACACCAGGATTCAATGGAATACTAGTCCAATATGGCGTTCTGATAGATGAACCTTAAAAGCTTTATATTGACTGAAAGAAGTCAGACAGAAGGACAAAGCAAATACTATATGTCCCTACTAACATGAGTGTCTGGGATAGGCAGATGCTTAGAAGCAAACTTTTAATAGTTACAGAAAGGGGATGGGGGAGAGAGGGGGGATAGAGAGTGATTGCTTAAGAATTCTGAGTTTCTATTTTCCGGGTGGGGATGGAGAGCTTTTGGAAGCAGTCAGCATGGTGACTATAATTAATGCCACTGAAATGCACATTTTAGAAATGGTTAAAATGTGTTTTGCTTCAAAAAGTTCATGGAAAAATTCCATTATCTTTTAACATAGTCCTGGTATGTATTTTCCCATAATAAAATGATATTTTAGAAAACTGTAACGATAAAGGACAAAGGAAAACTGCCCCATAGGGTTTCCAAGACTATCCTCTCTGCAGAAGCGGACTGCAGGCATAGCCTTCTCCTAAGGAGTGGCTGGTGGATTTGAACCGCCAACCTTTTGGTTAGTTGTTGTTTTTGTTAAATGCCGTCGAGTCGGTTCCAACTCATAGCGACCCCATACAGTTTTTCCAAGGAGCAGCGGGTGGGTTTGAACTGCCGACCTTGCAGTCCAGTGCTTATTCTACAGCGCCACACCAGGACTAGCCCCTAGTGAGTGATTCGCCACTGTACCCTCAGGGCCGGATGCTCTGATGTTTGTCTGTGAGGCCGGAAGCTGCAGTTTGGGGAGCTGACAAGTGCACACCCCCGTCCTCTCCGGGGGTGCTGGAGCTAGGTGACACTTACATCTTGTCGGCCTTCCCTGCTGGCGGGTCCCGTACACTTCCATCCCCTCTGAGTCCACACACCAGCACTGCAGCTGCCATCTGTCACACTGGATGGGTGCATAGTCCCCGGAATCCTGGCACTGGGGCAGGTGGGACACGGCTGTGCTGTTGATGTAGCTGCTCACCAAGATGCGCTGTTTCTGCAGCTGACAGAAGGACAAGCCTACGGGACAAAGAGACGGGTCAGAAAGAAGGGCTCTCAGCCCGCAAGACCCAGGGTCCCTCCCAAGAGGGGCACAGCTGAGTGAGAAATGACTCAACCCAGGTCCAGTGTATATGGAGTCAGAGAAGTGAGCACCCAGGGCCATGTGGTGAGAGGAGAGGTGGGGTACAGGCTGGGGGATGGGGCACAGGTGTTTCTGACCCCGTGTCTCTCTACACGTATGTATGTAGACGGTATGGTCCCAGGTCCCCCTGGGCCTCACTTTGCTTATCTACAAAGCTGAGATAAAACAACCCCTGCTAGGTATATGAGGTAATGGTCATGACATTGACAATTATTGCAGCTTCTTGAATCCCTGCGGTGGCTCTGTAGGTTAATGCACTGGGCTGCAAAGTCATTTGAACCGCAAAGTCAGAGGTTCAAGCTCATCAACTGCTCTTCAGAAACCCTACACAGGGTAGCTATGGGTGGGAACCGACTCGACAGCACTCAACAACAACTGAATCCCTACTATGTGCCCTGGTTACATAGTGGGTTATGAGTTGAGTTGCGAACCTCAAGGTCAGCAGTTCAAATCCACCAGCCACTCAGTGGGAAAAAGATGAGGCTTTGTGCTCCAGTAAAGATTTATAGCCTCTGAATCCCTATACAGGGTCACTGTGAGTTGGAATCGACTCAATGGCATACAACAACACTGTGTGCTTGATGTTCTAAACTCTCCTCCCCTCCAAAAATAACCCCAAAACCCCAAATCCACTGCCATCAAGTTAATTTCAACTCACGGCCAACTCACGAGTAGAACTGAGTTCCTTGGGGTTTTCTTGGCTATAATCTTTATGGAAGTAGGTCACTAAGCCTGTCTTTCAAGGCAACTCTGGGTGGGTTCAAACCACCAAGTTTTTGACTGGCAGCCAGTTGTAAGCCATTTGTGCTTCCGAGGGACCCTGCCCTTCTACCCAGTAAGTACTGTGGAGTTGATTCTGACTCTATAGGGTAGAGAAGAACCGTTCCACAGGGTTTCTAAGGCTATAAGTGTTTATAGGAAGACTAGACTGCCTCATTTTCTTCCACAGAACCACTGAACTTACAGTTAGAAGCCCAATTCTTAACAAGGGCTCCTCATTTCTGATTTATACTGACCCTATAGAGTGAGGCCAGAACTGTGATTTAATCCTCACAATGACCCCGGGAGGCAGTACAGATGACAGGTGTGTGGTGTGGCCAAGTTCACTCATCTGGAGAGCAGGAGCCAGCCAGGGTGCAAGCTGGTCACATAGTTCTGTCTCAGGTCCAGACCAGCTTTGTTTCTGGGCCCAATCTTACCCGTTTAAGGTGATCTGCTTAAATTGATTTTTGCTTTAGAACTGTAGGTGTGGTGCTGTATGTAGGAGCAGCACTGGACTACGAACTACAAGGTAGACAGTTCAAACCCACCCACTGCTCCTCAGAAATCCTATACAGGGACGCTATGAGTCGGAACCCACTCAGTGACACTTAACAACAGCAACAATTTTAAATGGGGGCTGTGTTTCTTTCATGACCCAACAGGATACTAGTTTAATTGGACAGTTCCTCCCAGGTCATAATGTTCAGAAACACCTCTGGCCCCAGAGGTGTGTTCTCAGGACTGCTTGCTGGTTTAGGGGATGTGAGACTCTGGGGCCACCAGGCACGGGCCTGGCACGTGGAAGGACTCCTCAGCAAGTTGTCGAATACATGGATGGTTTCCTGTTTGATTTTCACAGGGACCCTGTGCCTGCGTGGCCAAGTCTCAATCAAAGAGAATCTAGCCAGAGAGGAGATACCTGCTCCCAGCCCACCGTTTTCTCCCAGGAAACGACTTTCCTTGTGAGCGCCCACCCGTGCCTCCCCATCCTCCTGATCCGCTTCCACACTTACAAGACACCGGCCTTCCAGGCAGCCTGCTGCCCGGCACCTCCGCGCCATCGGTACCCACACACCAGCAGGCCAAGCCTTCCTTCTCGCACTGGACTGGCCTAAGGGCAAGACACACCACGTGGGACACCAATATTTGCTCTGCAGGCCACCTGCCGGCCCCACCCACTGTGCTCTTTCCTTCCACTTGATCAACTTGAACACATCCACATCGCAGTGAGGCTGGAGGGGCAGAGACCCGGGAGCCCCTGCTCCAGACTTTAGGAGGCTTCAGAGGCCTGAGTCTGCCCACAATGTAGGGGGAAGGCAGGGCCTCAGTCCAAACACAATGTGGACAGAGGGCAGAACCTGAGTCCACGCACAAGGGCAGGGCCCGAGTTCTCGCACAATGTGGGTGAGGGCAGGGTCTGAGTCCAAGCAAGCCCTGGAAGGGACAGGACCTTAGTTCATGCTCAGTGAAAGGGAGGGCGGGGCCCCAGTCCCTTCACTGGCCCGTGCAGGGACTGAATCCACGCCCAGTGTAGGCGGGGGGGAGGTAGGACCCGAGCCCCCATGCACGCAGAGTGTGGGGAGAGGGAAGGGGGTACAGGACCCAAGTCCTGCACTGTGTGTGTGTTGGGGGCACTGTGGGGGAAGGGGAGGAGGTGGGCAGGGCCTGTCTAACCAAGACCTTGCATCCAGCCTCTTCTCACACCTTGAGCAGGCAGAGAGTTGGGTTTTGTCTGACTTATGTTCTTACCACTCCAGTTACCTAGTGCACGTGGGAATGGACTGCAAGGACATCACAGGATTCCTATCTATTTCTGGGGGCAAGGGGAACCTGTTTAAGTCATCACCCCACTCTGCACAGAAGTAACCTAGGACCCAAATTTGAGGGAAATCCTTTTATAGAGGGACTCGTCTGTCCCAAGGAGAGGAACTTGGCCAGGCTGGACAGCCACCAGGGAAAAGGAGAACCCCACCCCCTCCTGTGACCAAGAGAACACTGGTGGGGGGTGGGGGTGGGGAAAGATCTGAAGCATAACTCATTCACTCACCCCACCATTTAAAATGGGCTCTGTAAAAGTTGTGGTGTGGAAAGAAGGGCTGTCTTTGGCCCAGGCTAGGAGGCACCCCTGGGGTTGGGTGAGTCCCCCCACCGCCAGATGTACCCAGAAGCTCCACCCCAGGACCCTCCAAATGATAACCCCAAAGAAAGCCCAACCCCACTGCCATCAAGTCGGTTCTGACTCGTTGTGACCCTATAGAACGGAGTAGGACTGCTCCTTAGGGTTTCCGAGGCTGTCTGCCTTAATGGGGGCAGACAGCCTCATTTTTCTCCCAAGGAGAAGCAGGTGGTTTTGAACCACTAACTTGGCAGTTAGCAACCTAATGTTTAACTCACACCTCCAGCAGCCAACCAAATGACAACAGCACCTTCCAAATAACATCAAGCCCACAAAGGAGGCGTGGAATGCTCATCCAGAGGACCCCTCATGCCCCCAAAGCTGAATAAACCTTACTGGAAGCTGCCGTCTTCAGAGCACTGGGGCACATAGTCGGCTCCCTGCTGAAAGGCCGTCTCCCTCTGCAGCTCGCAGGGACGGAGGGGCTGCGCGTCCACTTGGTATTCTACAGGAGGGAAAGCGGGCCATTAGAGAACAGCCTAGTCTGGGTCCAGACCAGCCTGGTAGTTGTTGTTGTTAAGTGCCGTCGAGTCGATTCCGACCCATAGCAACCCTGTGTAAGGTTCCCAAGGAGCAGCTGGTCAACTTGAACGACCAACCTTGCAGTCGAAATGATTTTGCAGTCTGAAGCAATCGCTCACAGAGCCACACCTGGCTGGCTGGCTGGCTGTGTGCCGTGGAGTCAGTTCCAACTCAGAGCAACCCTGTCTGTACAGGGTTTCTGAGGCTGTAACTCTTTATGGGAGCAGAACGCCTTCTCTTTCTCCTGCGGAACCGCTGGTAGTTTCGAACTGCTGACCTTGCGGTTTGCAGCCCGATTCGTAACTACTATGCTACCAGAGCTCCACATCAGGACTCCTTAAACCAGGTGCTGGTCTGATGTTTCTTTCCTTTTCTTTTCTTAGCTTTGTCATCATTATCTACTACATCTGAAGTACAGATCTGCCCTTATTCATACTGTCCAAATGTGTGCATTAGTATATTCTATCCTCAAAACGACCCTGAAGAGTGATGTCTGGAGATCAGAGTTCAGTCAGTCATGTGACTCGGTCACCTGCCCAGGCATCTGCAGACAGGAAGGGAAGGATTCACAGCAAACCCATGGATTCCACGTTTCCTCAAGCTGCTGTCTGGTTAGTTTCCAGATTCAGGACTCATTCATTTATCAAACTGCTCCCTGCAGACAGTCTGCCTCTGGCCCACTCATGAATAACTCATGTGGATCTCTTTTCCATTGAGAACGTGTATAACTTGTCAAACCTTATACAGAAATTACAAGCGGAGGAAGCCAAGCTCTGGAACTTGGTCCAAAGTCACAGAGCTTCTAAGGGGCTAAGCTGGGGCTAGATTTCTTTTTCTCCTCCCTGATGGCTTCTTCTCAAATGCCTTTGCAAGGCTGACCTAGGACTTGGGGTAGCTAAGAAGATGAAAAATCAGTGCTGATACCAAAGGTTTACTAAAAGGACAGTTGTGAGAGGGATCATAGGGTGACTAGAATTGAATTAGGAAGATCCGGTTGCTCATTTTAGCTGCACCAACCACAGCTCTGTGACCTCAGGCAACTCAATTCACCTCTCTGAACCTCTGTCTCTTCTTCTAAAAAGGAGAAAATAAATAACTGGCCTCCAAACATTGTGGGAACAATATGAAGTCACAAATGATCAAAGGCCCAGGACAGAGCCTGGCAGGATATAGGAGCCCCAGACCTGATCCTCCCCTCCCTGGTACCTCTCTCCACCATGAGCACCACCTCCCTGTGGCTCCAGGCTCCAAACTCACCGAAGATGTTGGCCCCTGCAGAGCTGGTAGAGCCCAGCAGAATGCAGACCCACAGGAACAGGGCCATTTTTCAGGCCCCTTCCTGGGATAAATGAGTAGAAGCGTCTGCCCACCAGGGTTCCTCTGGCCAGGGACCCTTTATATGACTGCTGAAGGTACCATCTCAACCTCCTGGACAGTTAGGAATGCAGTGGCCCCTCTGTTTTCTTTGCAGGTCATGAGAAGGGCTCTCCACCTGCGCCCACGCACTCTGAGGACACTTGTTCAGTCAGTGGGGCAGGAGAACCGTGACCAGGCTCTGGGGAGCAGCACTCAGGGTGGGGGGAATCATTGGAAACCCAACTCCACAGGTGAGAGCAAAACTCTGTGGTTTAAATCTACCTTGGGAGGAAAGCAGAGCCTTCCTTCTTTGGCCCATTTCTCCCTTCTTCTTTTTTCCTCTCCTCCCTCTTTCCATCTTTTCTCTTCCCTTGATCTGCTCTCCCAGGGTGTCCCTGGCAGCCAGCACTGGGCTCTCTGGAAGTATGGCGCATGTTCAGGATACCTGAACACCTCCTGAGCTACCCCAGTCTCCAGAGCCTCTACTGCTTGTCCCCCATGACCCTCGGGGCTGTCCACCCCATGAGTTTCATGCTTCTCATACTTCCTAGGGAGACCTGGTGTGGCACTGTGGGATAATGCACTGGACCACACTGTGGGTTTGAACCAACAGGTCTGCAGTTCTAACTCACCAGCCGCTCATCAGAAACCCTATACAGGGTTGGAACCAACTCAACAGCACTTAACAACAACATATCTCCACAGGCTAATATTGTCCCACTCACTCGATGCCATCACTGTCTGTCCAATAGAATACAGCCCGGGATGTGCAGAGAGCTTCACCTGTGGGTCCCTGGGTCCCAGAACAGAGCTTCAACCTGAACTGCCTTGAACAAACACTGCTGAGTGAATGAATGGGTGGCACAGAAGTTAGGAATATGGGCTCAGCAAACCCAGTTCCCAACAGACACTGGCTCACCATGTGCCCTTGACATTTAACCTCTTGTCACTCCGTCACCTCATTTGCAAAGCAGGGATCCATACCTACAGACACTAAATAATACTATTGTTGTTGTTAGATGCTGTCAACTTGATTAGGACTCATAGCAACCCTTTATAGGGTTTCCGGAGTGCTGCTGATGTGTTTGAACCACCAACCTTGAGGTTAGCAGTCCAGTGCTTATCCTACAGTGCCACACCAGGACTCCAGAATACCATTGTTGTTGTTGTTAAGTGCTGGCTAATCAGTTCTGACCCATAGCGACCCTGTACAGGCTTTCTGATGAGTGGATGGTGAACTTGAACCACTGACCTTGCAGTTCAGACTTTGCAGTCCAGTGCATTAACCCACAGCACCACACCATTGTTGTTGTTAAGTACCATCAAGTCGGTTCCAAGTCATAGTGACCTAGGCTTTAAATCTTTGCAGGAGCAAAAAAGTCTTATCATTTTACCACGGAGCAGCCAGTGGGCTCGAACTGCCAATCTTGTGGTTCACATTCCAGTGCTTCTTGTATGATTGTTGTTGTTGTTGTTAAGTGCTGTCAAGTCGGTTCTGACCCATAGCGACCCTGTATAGGGTTTCCGAGCAGCAGCTGGTGAGCTTGAACCGCCAACCTTGTGGCTCAAACCGACTTTGCCATCCAGCGCATTAACCTACATTGCCACCCAGGATTCCGTGTTTAAAGCTGACTGGCAGCCCAGGAAGGGCTCGGTGTGGACGATGATGTTATGTTCGTGATACAAAGTATGGCACTTTAGTGAAAGTCACCAGTCATTTTAGTAGGGAGATGGAGGATGAAAGCTGGGTGAGAAAATCTGCCCTGCTCCTGGAATTTAACGTAAGAGGGGGCTTTATAAAGTTCATGGGAAAAAAATGGAATTAAAAGATAGCACAGATATTTCCACAAATGTTTGTCTCTCTATCTCTCTGACTGTCTCTGTGCATCTCCATCTGTGTCTCTGTACTCTCTGTCTGTCTCTCTCTCTGTCTCTGTCTCCCTCCCTCTCCCAGTCTCCCTCCAGCTTGGTCTGCATCCCCATGTGCATCTATCTCTAGCCAGCTTTCACCGTTAAGCTTCAGACTCACTCGTTCCTCTACCGGCCGGGCATCTCTGCCCAGGTGCTCCACAAACCACAACCCAGTTGTCTTCAAGTTGCCTCCAACTCAAGGCAACTCCATGTGTGTCAGAGTAGAACTGTGCTTTTTAGGGTTCACAAGACTGTGAGCTTTCTGAAGGATAATACCAGACTTTTCTTCTAAGAAAATATCCTCTGGGTGGGATGGAATCACACACTTTTCATTAGCAGTTGGCTTCTTAACTGTTTGTACCACCCGAGACCCTTGGATGATCCATAGATAATTCAAACCCACCACTTGCCAAACTGAACTCAACACTTCACCCAACGTTGCTCATGCCCTGCCTTTGTCATCTGTGACCTCAACCCCTAATGACATCTTGAGCCCCTTCCTGTCACATCTAATCAGCTCCAAATCCTACAAGGGCACCCCTCACTCACATTCCTCTCATCTCCATCCTTACCCTCACCCCTGCCTTCCTCCAGGCCCTGCTGCCTCTATACTAGACAGACAGAAACCGTCGCTGTTGAAGCAATTCTGATTTATATTGATGCAGTAGGACAGAGTTGAACTTCCTCATGGAATTTCCAAGGCTGTAATATATTGAAACGAACTGCCTCATCTGTCTTCTATAGAGAAGATGGTGGGATTGAACCACCAACCTTTCAGTTAGCAGCCAAGACCACCACCCAACTGGCCTCTCCAGCTCCATCCCTGATCCCTTCTCCAGGTGCAGGGGGGTGGCCCCATAAATACCCCATGCTGTAAAGATGGAGATTCACTCCTCAAGGGCTTGATGGGGCTGGGAGAGCAGCAGGGAGTGTCTCTCCTTGTGAGTGGAGGGCTCAACCTCAGACGGAGATTCTTTGGGGAAATGGTATTGGCATTATCAGCTGGAGAAGGAAACACAAGAGGAAGAAGTCCTTGCCCACTGCTTCCCCTCCAGCCATCCAGGTCAAGTGACATCCACGCGGTGGAGGGCCAGCATTCCACTGACACAGAATCATCTCCATCTCACAGAGATGCTGTACAGGGTTTCTGAAGCTGTAAGTCTTTGTTGGTGATGGTGTTGTTAAGTGCCATCAAGTTGGCTCTGACTCATGCAACAGAACAGAACTCATGCCTTGTACCATCCTAACAAGCGTTATGACGTGTCACCATCCTCACTTCTAAGGAGCATTCTGACGGTACTTATTCTAAGACAAATGGGTTTGTTCTTCTGACAGCCCATGGAACTTTGAATATTCTTAATCAACACCATAATTCGAAGGCATCACTTCTTCCTCAGTCTTTTTTATTTCACATAATATGAAGTGATTAAAAATAGCATGGTTTGGGTCAGGCACATGTAGTCTTCAAACTGACATCTTTGCTCATGAAGACTTTAAAGACATCTTTTGAGGCAAATGTGCCTAATGTAGAACGATTTATTTGATTTCTTGTCTGCTGCTTCAACAACGAAAGTGTTGAGTGTGGATCCAAATAAACTGAAATCTTTGACAACTTCAATCGTTTCTGTCTACCATGATGTTGTTTATTGGTCCAGTTGTGAGGATTTGTGTTTTCTTTACACTGAGTCATAATCCATGCCGAAGGCTTTATTCTTTTATCTTCATCAGCAAGGGCTTCAAGTTCTCTTTGACTTCAGCAAGCAATGTTGTGTCATGGCATATCACAGGTTGTTGATGAATCTTCCTCCCATCGTTTTGCCACATTCTACTTCTTATATCATCCAGCTTCTCAGATGATTTGCTCAGCATGTTGTTGTCGCTAAATGCCGTTGAATTGGTCCCAACTCATAGCCGCCCTATATAAGGTTTCCAAGGGGCAGTTCGTGGGTTTAAACCACCAACTTTGTGGTTGTCTGGACAGTATGTATCCTACAGAGCCACACCAGAACTCAACATGCAAATTGAATAAGTATGTGAAAGGATACAATGCTGGTGCACACCTTTCCTAATTTTAAATCATTTGTTAACCCTTTGTTCTGTTCAACCATTGTCTCTTAGTCTGTGTACAGGTTCTGAAGGAGTATTTTGTAGTGTGCTGGAATTCCCATTCTTCACAATGCTATCCATAGTCTGTTATGAGCCACACAGTCAAATGCCTCTGTATAGTCAATAAAACGCAAGTAAACATCTTTCTAATAGGCTCTGCTTTCAGCTAAGATCCATCTGATGTCAGCAGTGATATCCCTTGTTCTACGTCTCCTCCAGAGTCCAGTTTGAATTTCTGGCAGCTCCCTGTCAATGTACTGCTACAACCCTTTTTTTGAATAATCTTCAGCAAAATTTTACCTGCATGTCATATTAATGGTATTGCTTGATAATTTCCACATTCTCTTGGGTTACTTTTCTTTGAAATGGGCACAAATATTGGTCTGATTTTGTCAGTAGGCCAGTGGTTGTCATCCAAATTTCATGGCATAGAGAAAGAGTGCTTCCGGCATTGCATCAGTTTGGTGAGACATTTTAACTGGTATTTTGTCAATTTCTGCAGTGTTGTTGTTTTGTCTAATGCCTTCAGTGCTGCTTGGACTTCTTCCTTCAAGACCATCCATTCTTAATCGTATGCTACTTCCTGAGAAGTATTGCATTAGGCAAATCTGCTGCACAGGAACTGTTTAAAGTGTTGAAGAGCAAAGATGTCAGTTTGAGGACTAAGGTGTGCCTGACCCAAAACATGGTATTTTCAATAACCTCATATGCATGCGAAAGCTGGACAGTGAATAAGGAAGACCGTAGAAGAATTGATGCCTTTGAATTATGGTGTTGGAGGAGAATATTGAAAGTACCATGGACTGCCAAAAGAACCAATAGATCCATTTTGGAAGAAGTGCAGCCAGAGTGCTCCTTAGAGGCCAAGATGGCCAAACTTCATCTCTCATACTTTGGACATATTGTCAGGAGGGAACAGTCACTGGAGAAGGATATCATGTTTGGTAAGATGGAGGGTCAGAGAAAAAGAGGAAGACCCCCATGAGATGGATTGGCTAGGTGGCAGCATCGATGGACTCAAGTGTGGCAACAGTAGTGAGGTTGGCCCAGGATCGGACATTGTTTCGTTCTGCTGGGCATAAGGTCGCTGTGAGTCAGTGCCGACTCAATGGCACCTAACAACAACAACTTCCTGAAATGGTTGAACATTGACCAGTTCTTTTCGGTAAAGAGACATTGTGTATTATTCCTTCAAGGTTATTTTGATGCATCCACGCACAGTTGAATATTTTGAATGTCGAATCTTCTAATATTGCAACTTGAGGTTGGAATCATTTCCTCAGCTCTTTCAATTTGAGAAATGCTGAGCATGGTCTTTTCTTTTCTTTTGGTTTTCAAACTCCAGTTCTTTGCACATGTCATTATGAAACGTTGATTTGTCTTCTTGAGCTGCCCCTTGAAATGTTCCAATCAGCAATTTTGCTTCATCATTTCTTCTATTTGTTTAGCTATTTTGCATGCCTGGGCAAGGTTTTCCTTCTTTCTTGTCTTCTTAGTGAGTTTTTGCTTCTTCGTGTTCTACTTATCATCATCCAACAATTTGCCTGTCTTCAGGCATTAGTGCTCAGTGAGTCAAATCTGCTCTTGACAAGGTCTCTAGATTCAGGTGGGATCGACTCAAAGTCCTATTTGGGCTCTGGTGGATTTGATTTAATTTTCTTCAACTTCAGCCTGTACTTGCATATGAGCAATTAATAATGGTCTGTTTCACAGTTGACACTTGGCCTTGTTTTGGCTGATGATATTGATTTTCTCCACTCTCTTCCTAGAGATAGAATCAGTTTTACTCCTTTATATTATATCTGACAAGATTCAAGTGTATGGTCACAGGTTATGTTGTTAAAAAAAAAAATAAAAGGTCTATGTAATGAATAAGTCATTGGTCTTGCAAAATTCTATTATGGGATCTCTAGCATCATTTCTATCATCAAGGTCATGTTTTCCAACTATCACTCCCTCTGCTTTTTTTCCCCAACTTTTTCATTCCAATCACAAGTAATTATCAATGCATCTTGATTGCATGCTTGATCAATTTCAGGCTGAAGAAGTTGGTAGAATTCTTCAGTTTTTTTCATCACTGGTTTTGGTGGTTAGTACATAAATTTTAATTATAGTTGTATTAAATTGTCTTCCTTGTAAGCATATGGATATTATTCTATCATAGACAGCATTGCACTTCAAGATAGCTCTTGATGGGGGAAAAACAGCAAGGAAGTTGTGAGCTAAGTCTGACCACATCCAATAGATGCCTGTGAACCTGGGTTGAGACCTATTCGGCCAAAAGTATGTTAGGACCCGGGAACTCCTGGGCCCAGAGACAGTAACATGGCCACAGAGGACTAGAGTGGAGAGTGAATCATCCAACTGGTATGAAGTGAGGGGAGATGCACAAGAACACCCATACTTGCAGATAGTACCCACTTGACCTGGCTTCAATGGCTGGATGATCAGAACTTGACTAGAAGAAGAAAGAAGAGGGAAAAAAGAGTAATCTGCTATAATTTGATGAACTTGACCTATACTTATGGATGTAGTAGCTCAAAAGACAGAATGAATCTTTACAGCGAGGATCATTCCCATCCTCTCGGTACATAGGGTTGACAGGGATGGGCAACTTAGACATTGGCTACCCAAAATGGGGAATGGAGGGTTACAAAGGCAAGAGTGACTGGCTTACAAGCTCTCAAGAGGGATCCTAGTTCCAGAGGGGGCAGGAGAAGGCAGAATCTCCACTTAGTGATTTCCAATATGTTGGGACAGGGCTGATGAAAACAGATGGGAATAAGACTCTTGTGGTTCAATAATGAATAATTGCTATCAGGACTGACTGTGAGTGTCAGAAATGTAAAGGTAGATGTTTTGTAACAAAAGGAGGGGAATGGTTGATTTTTCCATCCAGGAGGGGAGGTCTCTGGGAACATCAAGTGAGAAGAGTGGAGTGTGGGACCCTACCCAGAGGATCAGTAATGCCAGAAATGGAGGCAGAGATGATGATGTGGAGAGATGGAGCAGCTGGGGACTCTAGACCCAGACAGGGAAAGGGGCTGTGTGCTGACGGCCAGGGGGCATGCTTGCAGGGTATATCCTTTGGTTGTTTGATGATGCATGGAGGGGACTATAATCATTGCAATGAAACAAAATATGATAGGATGAATGTAAAGCTGGTGTTTTCCCATATAAACTATCACATAATTTACAATAAAAACTTTTTTTAAAAAGCTCTTGAAATGCTCTTTTTGACAATGAATACAATGCCATTCCTCTTCAATTTGTCATACTTGGCTTACTAAAGCATAAGATTATCCAATTCAAAATGGACAGGTCAACACCTGTACATTTCAGCACATTGTTGTTGTTACATGCTGTCACAATGGTTCTGACTCATAGTGTCCCTGCATAGGGTTCCCAAGGAGTGACTGGTGGATTTGAACCACCAAACTTTCACTTAGAAGTTCAGTTCTTATCCTACACTGCACCACGCCAGGTCTCTATTTAAGCAACAAACGTCTAGAATATTGATCTTTATACGTTGAATTTCATAACTTCCAAATTTGCTAGATTCATATTTTGTACACTCCACATTCCCCTGATGAGTGGATATTTGCCTATGTTTCTTCACATTTTGAGTTATGCTCCACCAGCAAATAAAGGTCATGTGATTATGTTCAACTCAACTTTGAGGAGGCAGCTTCTCCCTGGTCACATGTTAAGTGCCTTCCAACCTGAGGGGCTCCTCTTGTGTTGCTCTATCAGACAATGTTCTGCTACTCTTCATACAGATTTCAGGAGCTAACCATTCAGAAGTGGTCTGCCTTGCCTTCTTCCTAGTTTGTCTTAGTCTAGAAGCTTTGCTGAAACCTGCCTTTTGTGGGTGACCCTGCTGGTATTTGGAACACCAGTGGCATAGCTTCCAGCATCACAACAACACATAAGCCACCACAGTGCGACAACCTGACAGACATGTGGAATGTGTAAATCTGTATGGGAACAGAAAACCTCGTCTTTCTCCCGCTGAGCAGCTCTTGGTTAGAAACAGCTGACTTTGTGGTTAGTGGCCCCATGGATTACCTTTCAGCACCACCAGCACTCCTTGTATACAATAAGCATAGGTCACAGATCCCCATGCCATTCCTCCGTGTCCAGGTGTCCAGAAACAGATGAGTCTTATAAACAGTTAGAAAGGGGCAGGAATAAGACCCCTACACCGTGTTCTTCCTCACCCTGAAATGCATGTACAAACTGTGCCCACTGGCTCTGTGCTGAGTCACGGGTGCTGGCCTGGGTCCTAGGCATCAATACATCCCGGCCCACGCCTGTCTCTGTTCCACTGGGTTTGAAACTTCAGGGCTTCTGGACTCAGCCCATGAGCGGAGCAGGGCTCCAGGAATGAAGGGTGCTCTAGGGAGGGGAAGGGCAGTCAGAACCCCACTCAGACCAGCCCTAGAGTGGGCAGCACGTCAGCAGTTAGGACAGCCAGTGGGCTAGAACCTCCTTCAGAATCAACACATGGAGCCAGTCGGGGTCAAGTTTGCCCACGTGCCTGAGAGAGAGAGGTGCTCCTCTCCATCCAAGCAACAGAGCGAAAAGCAAGCTGAGGGCCTGCCTCCTCAACATGCAAACATGGGTCTCAGAATGACTCAGACATTTGTCTTTGGTTTCCTCTCATCTCCATTGAGCTCCGTGAACAAGCAGGGTGCACGTCAACATCGGCCCATCTTCCTCACACAAGCTTCCATCATTTCTAGCAGGGTGTTCACCTCTAGCCCTCCATGTCTCCCTCTCGCACTCTCCTTGGCCCCAAATACAGTCACCTAGCCTTGTCACTCATCTCCTTCGTTCTCCAAAACTAGGGTGAAGAGCAGATGTCACTGCTGCTGACATCTCTCAGCTGTCACCCTTAGTGAAGCAAAAACCAGATAGAACAAAAACAAGAATAGATAAATCCACAAATCTGGTTGGAAACGTCAACATCTACCCAGCAAATGACAAAACAACTAGAAAGAAAATTAAAGGGTAGGTGGACTCAACACTATCAACCCACAGGATCACATCAACAGTCATAGAAGAACATTACACACAACAGAAGCAGATGACACATTTTTTTTCAAGATCCAGGAGCATGCCCTAAGAGAATCCACACAGCATATCTTAGGTCACAAGACAAACTTTAATAGATTTAAAAGATCTAAAATGAGTATGTTCTATAACCCTCATGGGACAAACTAAAGTATCAATAACAGAAAGGCAACAGAAAAATCTCCAAATACTTGGAAACTAAGCACTACCAGTGTAAGTCAAAAATTAGTACTAAGAACAAATAAAAAATTAGTCCTAGTTGGGTTACAGTTCATATGTATGGGTTTATTCAAGACAAAATGTGTTTAAACATTGTCTCTACTACCAGTGGATGGCTGCAGACAAGGTCTCAAGGGAATAAATACACTTATCAGTTTCATTAGGGTGCCTTCAAGTAAAGGTCCAATCACAACCAGTACTTCAGAGGGGATCTGCAGAGAGGTGAGCTCAGAAAGTTATGGCAACTGTTTGGGGGATCACAAAGAGATCAGCCTGATGGATTTCCTCAAAGGACAGGACCATCATGGGGGCTTATTAAGAAGAAGTTTTAGGAAAACTGAAAGCTACAGAAAAAGGCCTGGAAATTTGCACTGTGGATTTTTTTTTTTTTTTTTTCAATGATGACAAAGTACTGGATGGTTCTTTCAGGATAACAACAGATATCTTACAAAACTTGTGTTGGGAAAACTTACCCCATCTGCCCTACAGCCCTGATCTCTCTCTTTCGGATTTCTTTTGCTCACCAAATTCAAATAACATTTAAAAGGATCTTGGTTTGCATTCCTAGAGGATGCCGAAACTACCATGTTAATGTGGCTTAAATCCAAGATTGAAGACTTATTTGGGGGAAAGGTTGTTTTTGTTAAGTATGTTCAAGTCAATTCTGACACATAGTGATCCATGTACAACCAAACAAAACATCGCCTGGTCCCGTACCACCCTCACCATATTGTTGATACATTTAAGGCCATTGTTGTAGCCACTGTATCAACCCATCATCTCCTTGAAGGTCTTCCTCTTTTTGGCTGACCCTCTACTGGGGGAAAGATTGAAGAGATGGAAACACCACCTTCAGAAGTGTGTAGACCTAGATGGAGGAGATGTCGAGAAACAATAGCTTTACATTTTGATATTTTTAATAAAGGTTTCGCTGATGTTGTAGTAATACTTTTTGACTTGCCTCTTTATTTCATGGGTCAAAGAGCAAGTCTCAGAGAAAATTTTTTTTAAAAAGCATTGAACTGAATGAAAAAGTAAAGACAACATATCACCCTTTATAGAAAACAGCTATGATAGAGCTGGCAGGAAAATGCGACAACAAAATGCTTACATTAGAAATCAGGAATAGTTACCACCTAACCAGTTAACTATCAACATTCATGAAAAGGCCAGGTGAGGGGCAAGAAGCCAAAAACTCCTTTTCACAAATTGAAAACCAGAAATGAGTTCAGTGTCTGCACTGCTGCCATCAAGGCAATTCTGATAATGACCTGATAAGACAGAGTACAAATGTCATATGGGGTTTGCAAGCAGAGTGCCACCTCTCTCTTTCAAAGTCAGCTGGTGGATTCAAACTGCTGGCCTTTTAGTTAGCAGCAGAGAATTTATTAACCACAACATCACCCAGGTTCCTTTTTTATTTCTCTAGTAAGGTCTGATGGGTTTGAACTGCCAATGTTTTGGTTAACAATGGATCTTGGCTGAAAGCAGAGAATACCAGAAGGATGTTTACCTGTACTTTATTGACTATACAAAGGCTTTCAATTGTGTGAATCATGACAAGCTATGGACAACATTGAGAAGTATGAGTATTCCTGAATGCTTAATTGTGTTCATGAGGAATCTGTACACGGACCAAGAGGCAGTTATTCGAACAGAACATGGGAACACTGAATGGTTTAAAATTAAGAAAGGGTTGTATGCTTTCACCACACTTATTCAACCTGTGTGCTGAGCAAATAATCCAAGAAGCTGGGTTCTATGAAGAAAAACGTGGCATCAGGATTGGAGGAAGACTCATTAACAACCTGTGATATGCAGATGATACAACCTTGTTTGCTGACAGTGAAGAGGACCTAATATACTTACTGATGAAGATCAAAGAGCACAGCTTTTGGTATGGATTGCATCTCAATGTAAAGAAAACAAAAGTCCTCACCACTGAACCAATAAACAACATTCTGATCTACGGAGAAAAGATTGAAGTTGTCAAGGACTTCATTCTTCTTGGATCATCTATCAACAGTCAAGGAAGCAGCAGTCGAGAAATCAAACGACGTATTACATTAGGCAAATCTGCTGCACAAGCCCTTTTTAAAGTGTTGAAGAACAAAGATGTCAACTTGAGGACTAAGGTACACTTGACTGACCCAAGCCACGGTGTTTTCAATAACCTCATATGCATGTGAAAGCTGGACAGTGAATAAGGAAGACCATACAAGAATTGATGCTTTTGAGTTCTGGTGTTGGAGGAGAATATTGAAAGTGCCATGGGCTGCCAAAAGAACCCACAGTGTTGGAAGAAGTGCAGCCAGGGTGCTCCTTTGGGGCCAAGATGGCCAAATTTTGTCTCTAATACTTCGGACATATTCTCAGGAGGGACCAGTTGTTGGAGAAGGATATCATGTTTGGTAAGGTGGAGGGTCAGAGAAAAAGAGGAAGACCTCCAGTGAGATGGACTGGCAAAGTGGCAGCATCAACAGGCCAAGCATGACAACAATTGTGAGGTTGGCTCAGGATCAGGCAGTGTTTAAGGATGAATGGAAGGCAAAGGTTGGAAACAGAGAAGAAAGATCAGTAGTTGGAAAATATGGACTTGGAGATAGAAATGATGCTGGAGATTCCATAATAGAATTTTGCAAAACCAATGACTTATTAGGAGTCCTGTTATGGCACTGTGGATTAATGCACTGGGTTTCAATTTCAGTTTGAACCACAAGGTCGGTGGTTCAAGCTCATCAGTCACTCTTCAGAAACCTTATACAGCATCACTATGAGTTGGAACTGACTCAATGACACCTAACAACAACAACTTACTCATTGCAAATACCCTTTTTTAAAGTATGTAAAAGATGACTATACACATAGACCTGCCCAGATGGAATACAAAGAAATCAAATTGACTGCATCTGTGGAAAGACATGGTGAAAAAGCTCCACATCATCAGCCAAAACAAGGCCAGCGGCAGAGTGTGGAACAGACCATCAATGGCTCATATGCAAGTTCAGGTTGAAGCTGAAGAAAATGAAAACAAGTCCATGAGTGCCAAAATATAACCTTAAACTTATCCCACCTGGATTTAGAGATTATCTCAAGAACAGATTGATGCATTAGACACTAATGAACAGCAACCAGAAGAATTGTGGGATGGCATCAAGAACATCATATAGGAAGAAAGCAAAAGGTCATTAAGAAAACAAGTATGAAGAAAAACACCAAAATGGATGTCAGAACAGATTCTGAAATTTGTTCTCCAGGATAGAGATGCTAAAGCAAATGGAAGATATGAGGAGGTAAAACAACTGAACAGAAAATTTAAAAGAGCAGCTCAAGAAGATAAAGTCAAGTTTTATAAAGAAATGTGCAAAGACCTGGAGCTAGAAAACCAAAATGGAAGAACACGCTCTGCACTCAAAAATATGGTAAGAGAAGAGATACCTCCTCAAAGTAGAGTCGAGCACAATGAAGAAAAAAGTCCTTGACTTGGACTGTTGAAGGGTTCTATGGTGTGGTGCTGCAGGACAATGCACTGCACTGCAAGGTCCTTTGAACTGCAAGCTTGGTGATTCTAACCCACTAGCCTCTCCTGGTAAACCCTATATAGGGACGCTATGGATTGGAACCAACTCAATGGCACTTAGCAACAACAACAACAACGGACAAAATATCGAATGATGCAGAAAGCATCAAAAGAAGATGGAAAGAATACACAGTCACTGTACAAAAAAAAAAAAAAAAGAACTGGTCGATGTTAGACCATTTCAAGAGATAGCATATGATCAAGAGCCAATGCACTGCCGGAAGAAGTCCAAAACCATTGGCAAAGAATGAGACTCCGGGAATGGATGGAATGCAAATTCAAAAATTTCAACCAACTGCTACAGTACTGGAGGCACTCACTGATCTATGCCAAGAAATTTGGAAGACAGCTACTTGACCAACTGATTGGAAGAGATCCACATTTGTGCTCATTCCAAAGAGAGATGACCCAGTTGAATGCAGAAGTCATTGGTCAATATCATTAATATCGTTTGCAAGCAAAATTTTGCTAAAAGCCATTCAAGAAGAGCTGCAACAGTACACTGATAGGGAACTGTTAGAAGAAAAAGCTGGATTCAGAATAGGACAGGGAACAAAGTATATCATTGACGATGTCAGATGGATCTAGGCTGAAAAAGACAATACCAGAAAGATGTTTACCTGTGCTTTATTGGCTATGCAAAGGCTTTCAACTGTGTGGATCATGACAAGCTCTGGATAATACTGCAAAGAATGGATTTTCCAGAACATTTAATTGTGCTCATGAGAAACCTGTACATAGACCAACAGGCAGTCATCCAATTGGACCAAAGGAACACTGAATGGTTTAAAATTAGGTAAGGTGTGTACCAGTGTTGTATTCTTTTACCATACTTATTCACTGCTGAATAAATAATATTAGTAGCTGGATTATATGAGGAAGACCGTGGCATCAGGTTTGGAGGAGGACTCATTAACAACCTGTGATATATGTAGATGATACAGTGTTGCTTACTGAACGTGAAGAGGACTTACAATACTTATTGATGAAGATCAAAGACCACAGCCTTCACTATGGATTGCACCTCAATGTAAACAAAAGAAAAAAATCCTCATCACTGGACCAATTAACAACACCCATATAAGTGAAGAAAAGATTAAATTTGTAAAAGATTTCATTTTGCTCGGCTCAGTCATCAACACTCATGAAAGCAGTTGACAAGAAATCAAATGATGCATTGCATTAAAGCAAATTTTCTGCACAAGACCTCTTTAAAGTGTTCAAGAGCAAAGATGTCAATTTGAGGACTAAGGCGCGCCTGACCCAAGCCATGGTATTTTCAATAACCTCATGTGTATGCAAAAGCTGGACAGTGAATAAGGAAGAATGTAGAAGAATTGATGCATTTGAGTTCTGGTGTTAGAAAATAATATTTAAAGTATAATGGACTGCCAGAAAAACAAACAAATCTGTGTTGGAAGAAGTACAACTAGAATGTGCCTTAGAAGTCAGGATAATCAGACATTGTCTCTCATACTTCAGACATATTATTAGGAGGGACCAGTTTCTGGAGAAGGACAGTATGCTTGGTAAAGTGGAGGGTCAGCAAAACAGAGGAAGATCCCCAGAGATATGGATTGGCACAGTAGCAGCATGGGCTCAGGTGTACCAATGATTGTGAGATTGGTGCAGGACTGGGCAGTGTTTCGTTATTTTGTGCATTAAGGTTGCTAACAGTCAGAACCAACTGGATGGTACCTAACATTGGAAGGACATCTTGGTCGCTTTCAGGTTTGGGCAGTTTATAAAGCTGAAATAAACATTTGTGTATACGTCTTGAGTGGAGCTAAGTTTTCATTTCATTTGAATAAATATCAAGAAGGTGAGGCTATGGCTAGCTGTGTTAAGAAACTGTCAGACAGTCTTCCAAACTTGTGAAACTATTTTTTGCATCCCCACCAGCACTGAATGAATGTTGTTGTTGCTAAATACTGTGGAGTTGGTTCCGACTCAGTGATCCTGCACAGAGTTTCCGAGTTTGTAAATCTCTATGGGAGCAGAAAGCCACATCTTTCTCCTGCAAAACAGCTGGTAGTTTTGAACTGCCGAGCTTGAGGTTAGCAGCCCGATTTGTGACCACAATCAATAGAGAGAGCTCCTTTTGCTAAAAGTCCTTACTTGCATTTCATGACAATGTTTTAGATTTTGTAAGTTGTATTTCATTGACATTTAATTTACTCTTGCCCAGCTCCATGTTAGGAGTCCTGGTGTGGTGCTGCAGGTTACTGCGCTGGACTGCAAGGTCTGCTTGAACAGCAAGTTCGGTGGTTTAAGCTCACCAGCCACTCCTTGGAAACCCTATACAGGGTTGCTATGGGTCATGACCAACTCGAGGGCACTTACCAGCAACAGCAATGCCATGTTGTCATGTTGGGCTTATATCCAAGTGTTTATTGCTACTCTTATGCCTTCCTTGGTCTTACTGCTGGGTGTTTTAAGATTTCTTTAGCTATGTTGGATCCAAGTTTTTTACCAAATAAGTGTTTCAGTTGTTTTCTCCTGGTCTTTGTCCTTCACAGCACACAAGGTGGCCATTTTCCTTCACAGCACACAAGGTGGCCATGAAGCCCAGTTGGTCAATGCTTTTATTTCATGGAGTGCCCTTTTGGTGTCCTATCTGAAAATTCACCGCCAAAACCAAGGTCACCAAGATTTACCCCACTCCATTTGGAAAAAAAACGACCTCAATTTCAACCCCTTTTGTTCCTGGTATTGGTCATTTGCAACCAGTTTACCTTGGGGTTTATCAATTGCCTTGTTCTGTTTATGGACATATAGTATCTCATTGGTTCCAGCAGGGTGGCGGTGGTGTGCTGTGGAGTCCGTTCTGACTCATAGGGACCCTGTGTAGGGTTTCTAAAGCTGTATATCTTTACACGAGCAGAAGCCTCATCTTTCTTCTGAGGAGTGGCTGCTGGATTCGACTGCTGATCCTGCTGTTAGCAGTTCAACTCGTCATTACACTGGGTCACCTTTGGTCTCAGCACATACCCTAATGATTCCACTCTAAACATTTTGTCTTTCTCTACCACCCCCGCCACACACACATACACACACACACTTGCTAATATAAGCATTTCAAGTTAACAAAGTGTCCTCATGTTGCTTGACCTGTAGCTCACACATTTTAACATGTGGTTTCCTTTTCATTTAAAATATTAATTTTGTCATTGTTTTTTCCTTCCACCACGGCCTATTTGTGGCGGTGATGGTGTGCTGTGACTCATAGTAACCCTTTATAGGATTTCCAAGGAGCGACTGGTGAGTTTGAACTGACAACTTTGTGATTCATACCAGCTGTATGGCTGAGTGCTTATCTTTCAGCTTTACACCAGGACTCCCATGGACTATTTAGAAGTATGTTTTTTAATTTCCAAGCATTTGGGGATTTTTCTGTTTTCATGGAAATCTTTCTGGTATTGCATTCCAGATCAATTCGACTGTGGTCAGATTGGAAGCTATTTTAAATAGTATGTATCTCTGTTAGCATTCCACATGCAGATGAGACAAATTTGTCATCAGATACAATTTTCTAAATGTCAGTTAACCCCTCAGCGTCTCACTTTTGTTCAAATCTTCTATACCCCAACTCATTTTTTGTCCACTTATTCTAATAATGCTAAAAAAATGACTGAAATCTTCAACTACGATTGTGGCTTTTACTATTGCATTACTCAGCAACGCTAGTGTTTGCTTCATGTACTAAGAAGCCTAGAAGGAACTTTTTACATTGCGATTAAACATTTTGTAAGCAAAATGTATGCGAGTAACATGGAGCTGCTGAATGCAAGGGCAGAAGGCACTCTTTGGGAAAGTAAAATGAAAGTACAAAACAGGGATACAAAACTATGTAGTGGTGATTTTTAAAACCTTGGAACTCTTAACGTGGTAACTGGTCACTTTCGCTGTTGTTGTTAGGTGCCATCAAGTCAATTCCAACCTATAGCGACCCTGTATAGGATTCCCAAGGAGTAGCTGGTGAGCTTGAACCACCAACCTTGCAGTTCAAGACTTTGCAGTCTAACGCCATTAGTCTACAGCGCCACAAATGAGGTCTCTCTGAAGCAGGAAGGGGGGATCTCATTACCATCAAGAAAGAAGTGAAGAGTGGAGCATGCGCCTTGTCAATCCAGGAGAGCGCTGCTGGCAGAGAAGCAGCAAGCAGCAGAACCAAGAGGAGCCAGGGCCTAAGACCAGGCAGCGGGCATCCTGGTCCACAGAGGAAACCACACAATGCTTTTGGGCAGGAGGGTCACTTGCAGAGTGGTTTTTCTGACCTGCAGCACTAGGGCTGGGTCTTATGGCACAGGCGTGTGTCCTTGGGCATTTACCAGGAGCACCAGAGGAGCTCTGTAATAATGCCCCCGCAGGACAGAGGCCAGGCCAGTGAACCAAGGGCCAACGAGAGGCCTCTGTGGACATGGCTGGGAGGAAGCGGTCCTGAACAAAGAATGGTATCCTCAACATTTCTGATCCTGAACCATAACCTGCTAACTCCCCAGTAAGTTAAGCCCCATAAACTGAGCTCTGTGTGGCCACTGCAATGAAATTTCAAACCCAGCAGAAAAGCGAGTGCCGTGGTGGGACCGCTGGGGTCTGGAGGACCTCTGCCTCACAGAACTCAGCCTTGGGCAGGTGTGGAGATGGATTCACCTTGGTCCTGATGAAAGCAGGAGTTAAGACACCACCCCCACCACATTGGCAGAACCACAAAGTAGTGTGAGGGGGTGTTAGTGAGAGTGCCCCTCCCACCACTGATGAGTCCACTGTCTTGTGGCAAATAAAATGAAACGCTGATTTCTCAAGAGTGCCCCTGTCTAGTTTATTGCTCGTATTTCAATACATATAGATTCACATTTTCTAAGGCTACAAAAAAGAAAGCTCATGTGAGATCTCCGTGTGGACGGGATGTCTCAGGAACCAATCCACTCTCTTCGACAAGGAACAGCTCAGCTGTCTACTTGCTGGAATTCGGCAGCCACTGCGGACAGACTCCCTTCCCGCGCACACAACCAAGTGGGTACGGAATTACGTTTGAGAGTGAGATTAAAAAATCAGACTTCCAATTCACACACATATAAGCAGATACAAACGTTTAGCAACCTAACTACTGATGAAACTTCATTTGCTGTCTGCTAACACAGAGTGATGTCATTTTACGTCTGTAAGAACTGTCCATTCACTGAGGTGTGGTCATCAGGGACCGAGAAGTATTGATGGGCACAAAGGGTCTTGTGCATACAGGACAGGATCTAGGCAGCAGCATTGCTAATAAAGCAGGTTATCTGCCCACTTCTGAGAAAAGAAGACAAAACGCAACGTCTCGAAGGCAGCCACAGGAGGGAAAACATTAGAATCATTATTTCTAAACACCAAAGAAAGACATCAGTTTGCAATATGAGACATTAGCAAATTTACTCCACACCTGGAATAAAAGCACTTTCTTTTGATTTGAACATGCAGATTTCAGCAGTTAGCTCACAAAGCACCTCTACTAACGCTTCTCAGTTATCTGCACAATCTTGATGACACAGTTGATGAAGCACAAGTAAGCACACAGGACTGCATTTTATATCTGTTCATCTTTGGCACATTTGTCAATATGGAGAATCTTGAAAGGCAATGAAAATCTTTAATATAGTGTTTTGCACATTCTTTTAATCATCTTTACATCAAAATATAAGGCAGCAAAAAGGCAAGCTGAACTTTTTAGGGTACGTGGAATAGTTTTAATAAACAGTTTTACATACAGTACCTTACATATAGAACAGTGTGTTTGCAAATTTAAATAATATCTGAATGTACAGTGATGTGTATTCTTAGCAGAGATCTATTCAAGTTTGACGTCTCTCAGTTCTAAATGCCTTTATACAGATCGCAAGAAGCAATCCACACAATGAGACGTCAAGGTCAAGAGTCTGTTATCCCAGCGCCTCAGGCCTCTTAGCAATCTTTTCCCCCTTTAAAAAAAAAAAAAATTCAAAACCTGTACATACACATTTCATTTTTAAAAACGGTCTATTAAAAGGTAACATTTCATGTTAGCCATCAATTCTTAGATACTATAGTAATAAAACTAGATTTGTGTAGCTATAAATATGTGCAGAGTATGTACACATGTACGGTGAATGTTTGTTTCAAACAAGCGCACACACGCAGACCTGCGTACGGAGCACGTAACTCATGTGAGCACTAGCAGGCGGAAGGGCCGAGGCTCAACATCCAACAAGAGCTAAACACAGCAACTTAGTTGCCTTTGGTTTCGGAAATGTGTTCATTTGTGACCCAAGCTAAAGGTTTGGGGTGTGCATGTATTTTTTAAAAATAAGATTCCTCTTCACAAATGAAGCGTTTCCAGTCTTCCACGACTAGCCGTTTCAACAGCCACAGCCACAAGTCACTGTGATATTCTGGTCACTCTTTGTCCCTGCTGAGGTGGTTTACCTTCTTCTGAAGGCAAACACCAGGCATGCTCAGGGTCAAGTGGTGTAGTGAAGCCCAAATACCACAGCTCAACCATACACACACACACACACACGAACACACACACACGATATGTATGTTTCTGATGAACTGACGGCATTTCGTAGGACTGGGGTTGAAGAACTCCCAAAATATTTCAAGTTTTCTTCCCAGCAGGAGCATCGTTTGGCACGGCCGAGCCTCTGAGAAGCCATGTGGCTCTGCTCTTTGATATACATAAGGACCTGCATCAAGTCATGTGGTCAGAATGAAGTCAGACTTCTTCTACAAATGTGTCCCCGGAAGTGAGACTTCTGCGCTGAGTTTTCTGATTAGGGACAATCATCACCCAAGACACAGCACATGATCCTGTGAAAGTTTAAATCCTCCAAGTATCCCAAGAGTGGGGCTAACTGCAAAGACTCCTAGCAACCTTGTAGAACTCTCCAGAATTTAGATTTCCTTAACAGCTTTGTTTTTGGTCAAATGCTGATTTAGAAATGCGAATCTTTCCATTAAAAGGGATATGAATACACCCCACTTCCTTGTACAGACACCTCAGGCTTCATGTAAGCACATCCTGCCAACTGGATTCTCTCAGCACAGATCTGGTTCTACTCCAGGGCCCCAGCACTGACCACACGCTCACATGCAGCTTTGCTCAGGGGACCTCTGTTTTCTGCAAGCTTTCTTGATAAAGTTGCTCTTCATTTTCCTTTCCAAGGTGCCATCCTGTTACATCACAAATGGGAAGTGAGCAGCCCTTCCTAAGCCTTCTCAGGACCCACTTGCAGGCACGTGGATAAAAGACACGGTTCACCAGGAAAGTGCCATTTCCATCAAGCTTGCATGGTTGTCATGCGGAGCACAGAGTTGCTATCTGCTGCACTTTGCCCAGGTCCATCAGTAGCTGTTTGATGTGGCGTTTCAACTGTGGTAGTCTTGCGAGAGGATCTGGGGGCTCCAACTCGCCTGTGAAATCAAGCCAGCTCTCCAACACTAAGAGAGAGAAGACAAGAAGCACTCAGTGAGGGCTGGAAGAAGCATCACAAAGCGAAGCAGGAGGCTCGGAAGGTGACGGAGACAAGAGTCCACTTGCCCAGTCTTTTGAAGGTCAGCAGACATGAGCCATTTCTGAGAGATTTAACATCTTCATAGCCTGCCCTAAGGGCCCTGCTGGGCCACTGCAGGATCAGCACTGGACTGCAAACCACAAGGTTGGTGGTTCAAACCCACCAGCTGCTCCTTGAAATCCTACAGAGGGTGGCTGTGAGTCAGATATGACTTGACAACAGTGAACAACAGCAACATAACCTGCCTAGAATGTCCAGGTGCATTTTGGTAACCTGGTCTGCCAGGTCAGCTGTCCTTTTCCCTAGATAAACAAAGGATTTATCTAGATAAAAGGAGCCCTGGTGGCACTGTGGATTAGGTGTTGGGTTGCTAACCATGAGACTGACGGTTCAAACCCACCTGGTGGGTTTCTCACTAGGACAAAGATGAGGTTGCTGCTCCCAGAAAAACATAAGTCTCAGAAATCGTAGAGGGTGGCTGTGCGCTGGGACTGACTCAGTGGCAATGGGTTTGAGCTGTTTCCTGAGTCTCTTCTCTGGAATGGGAGCTAGGTCCCCACTTCGCCCCAAGCTTTCTCATTTCGATTTGAATCATCCCTACTTCACACTACGTGATATTGAACAGCTCCCTCTGTCTCTAACAAAGCACAGCAATGTCTCAGTGTCATCTTCAGTCCTGCTCTTTTATCATGGCTCCTGAGAAACATGTGAGGACTCTGAACACTACGTGGATTGTGTTTGTGCTGTGTGCTCATACCGATGCTTCTTTCCAATGTCCAGCTGAACACTACAAGACTGTCGGTGCATTGCTAGGCAAACACCTAACCAACCCACAGCTAGCTGGAAATCACTGGAGGTGCTCTCCCAGCCCCTCACATCCCTGGGTTCCTGATAACAGCAGGAAAAAGCGGGGGGAGCTCTAGCTTAGTGAAGCACAGGCACTACCTGCGTCTGCGAAACACTCAGAGAAGAGAGAGACAGAGAATGCAGCCCGAGACCAGGGGCAAGAATGGAGTCAGGAAGCGTGGGAAGGACACCGTGGGGATCAGGTCATCGAAGTGACTCCATTTTCACAACTACAAACTGGGGCTACCTCTCAGAGCCTACTTCGGAGCGCACGCGTGTGATGACAAAAGCCAACTATTTGGGAAATTCTAACATAAGGTCTACATGCTCCGATTGCAGGCGTGTTTCTGTTACTGTCACTTAGGTACTGACCACAGTGAAAACACAGGAGCAGAATGCTGCCCGCCTCTCATAGTCTTAACAAGCTCAACGTTCCATCCAGCAGTGACTTCCAAAGATGAAGCAACACTGTTTCCTAGGTAACCATGCTACAAAGACTGTAAGACAAGCCTGAGGTCATGTTGTCAGGAGACAGATGAGGCTGGAGCCAGCAATGCCAGAGAAAAGCCAGACCAAGACCCATCAGTGGGGAGCATCAGCATGCAGTCCCCATCCGATCATTCAAAAGGACAACTCTGTTGTCTCTAAGTGTTGTCAAGCAGTTCTGACTCAAAGCGACTCCATACAGGGTTTCCGAGGAGCAGCTGGTGGGTTTGAACCACCAACCTTGCATCTAGAAGTCCAGTGCTTCTCCTATAGCCCCACACCAGGACTCCGTGATGACCCACGATATTCACTTCATTGTTGGTTCTGTCCTAAATTACCATCAACTTCTTTCTCGATGAGCTCCATCCTGCTGCTGACTTCCTTCTGCACGTTCTCTATGTGCGTCAGGAGGTTGAGCTGCCACTGCAGATGGGAGGCCCCTGGGTCCTCAGGGCTCTTTCTGTCACTGGAACCAAATGCCGTATTCCCTTCCGACGGCTTCTTCTCCAAAGGACCATCGGAAGAAACAGAAAGAGGTGGGTGAAATGCAGTACCCTAAAGGAAAGATGCGTTAGTATCCTCCTCCCTCCAGGGATTGAGCCTAGAGACATTTAGGCTCAATCTAAAGCCTAGAGACATTTTTAAAGGAGTGCTGAAGGCTCCTAGGCAAATTCCATTGGATGTCCTGGAGACATGTGTACCACGTCCCCCAATCATGCCTGGTCAATAAAAAGTACTGAATAAATGACATCATTACAGATGTGCCATGATCACATCACCCAGCTAGTTTAGACTGACTCGTGACTGCAGTACAGTCAGGGCAAAGCAATGATGGAAAAATCAAGAAAGTTTGTGATACTGGTATGAACTGTTACTATGATGCGGTTACATCAATGAGGTGAAGAAAGAAAACTAAAATCTTCAAAAATGTAAACTGCTTAGCACACACACAAACTCTAAACTGACATTTGTCAGAGATCATTTAACTCATAAGAGGAATATTAATCCAACAAATTAATTTGCTATACAATTTCATGAAACACAGGCTATCCAAATTCAGTTAGGCATTTATTGATAGTGCTCAGTTCATAAGGAGGTCAGACAAATCATGTCCTGATGCTAAAGTGGTGCTGCTGACTGAGAATCAATACAAAGGACGGCACAGCATTGCTAAGCCACCTGAGTGAACGCAAGACAAGCTCCGGAATATTCCAGGCACGTTGAGCTGTGAAGAATCAGTTTACTACATTTCTAAGTACTGCTCAAATCAAAAGACCAACAGAGGACCATCTTCTCCCGAAAACACAAAAAAAGAAAGGAAATATATCCACGTGGAAAACACACTGACCCCTCCCCACCACAAAGCCTTTCACCTGGAATAAAATGCGACTCAACGGTTTTTGGTGGCATCTAAGATTGCTCATAAAATGGGAATTTTCATTAGGGGAAAAGTTTTCTGAATTCTGACAATTTAGGGGAAAATGAAATGTTCAAATGGTCGGTGTCTTCCTGGGGAGGAAAACCAGACTGACTTTTACCCCAAGCGTCTTTTACTTGCAAACCCTGAAACCCTGCTTCACGGAACAGGACGTGTGTGCGGCAGGCGCTCGGCCACACGGACAAGTGAACCAGCTCTACCTTTTCTGGCAGTCCATCTTCGCTGATGGCCAGCTGGAGGCGGCTTTGGTCTCTCACAGGAAATTCCCGTTCTTCCTCATAACTGCTGCCATCATCGTCATCCTCCGAGCTGCCCAGGTCAGTGAGAGGCCTACGGGCTGGGGCCGGGTGCTGAGGTTTCTGGTAGCTGTGCTCACTGGTGATGTACGTGCCTGCCGTTCGAGGGGAGGCTTTATGGTTCTGGACATGACGGGCCTTTTCTTCTAAAGTCCCCAGGCCTTGCACCGCCAAGGCTTTCTCTAGCCCAGCAATGACTGCATCGGAGTCTTTTTGCTTCCCAGAACAAGCCCAGAGGTGGAGATCCGGATGGTGTTTATCCCTGCAAACAAAGGTGGGGAAATAGCAGTTCAGGGTGAAAATTCAGCACCAAGGTCAGTACCACATTCAATCGGGCATCTCCAATAATACACAGCCAATGCTGGTGACTCATGGCTGTGTATGACAGGATCAGACACAAGCTAGCGCCTGGTTAAGTGTCCACTGTGGGCCTGTCCATGCACAGCGAAGCAGCCAGGGACTCAGAATCAAAGTCAAGCTCTTCTGTTGCTTAACTCACCTCCAGATTTTCTCAGAAATCTGAATTCTCTCCATTTCACAGAGAGAAAAGCAAAACGGCATTTGGTTCTGTGGATAGTTGATATCTCATTTGGTGTCTGTATTCTTCCGTACTCATTTCTCTGTTTTAATTCTAAGATGTAAAAGTCTTGTGAGCACATTTTGAAACCTTTATTCAACCAGAAAGTGATACTCATGAGGAAATGTCACACTATGAAAGTGTACAAAGGAAAAGGTCTCCCCACAATCATCATAAACAACTGAGTGACAATCTTTCAGACTTTTCTTATACATAACTTTGTGTTTAAAATACGTTAAGTATATACTTTTTCTGTTTTTTTTGCAAATGAGGCTCACACTATAGATACAATTTGCCTTTTTCATAGACTCCACCCTAAATGAGAACAGCTACAAACATTATTCAATAATCAAAACATGGAATGTATGAAGCATGAAACTAGGAAAATAGGAAGTCATTAAAAGTGAAATGGAACACGAGATCAATATCGCAGGCATAAGTGAGCTGATATGGACTGGGATGACCCATTTTGAATCAGACTCATATGGTTTCCTACGCCAGGAACGACAAATTAAAGAGGAATGGCATTTCATTCATTTTCAAAAAGAACAGTTAAAGATTTATCATGAAGTACAACCCTACTGGTGACAGGATAATATCCATGCGCCTACAAGACCAGTTAATACCCTTATTATTCAAATTTACATACCAACCACTGAATTCAGTGATGATGAAATTGAAGAATTTTATCAACTTCTTCAATCTGAAATTGATTAAATATGCAAATAAGAAGCACAGACAATTAGCAGTTGATAAATATGGCCTTGGTAATGTAAATGATGCTGGAGATCACATGGCAGACTTTTGTAAGACCAATGATTTCTTCATTGCAAATACCCTTTTTAAAACAGCATAAAAGATGATCATACACATGAACTTCACCAGATGGAATATACAACAATCAAATTTACTCCATCTGTGGAACAAGATGGTGGAAAAGCTCCAGCTGATCAGCCAAAACAAGGCCAGGTGCTGACTGTGGAACAGACCATCAACTGCTCATATGCAAGTTCAGGCTGAAAGGCTGAAGCTAAAGAAAATTAAAACAAGTCCATGAGAGGCAAAATACGACCTTGGCTATATCCCACCTGAATTTTCTTAATAACTGAAGAAACATTAGACACTAATAGCCAAAGACCAGAAAAGTTGTGGGATGGCACTAAAACGCCATCGATGAAGAAAGCAAAAGGTGATTAGAGAGAAAGAAAAGAAAAAAAATACAAAAATGGGTGAAACTTGTAGAGAAACTAAAGAGACCAGAAGAAAAAGAGGTGAAAAAAAAATCTTAAAGGGCAACTCGAGAAGACAAAGTAGTATAACGCAATGTGCACAGCACCGCGAGTTAGACAGCCAAACAGTAAGAACACACTCAATGTTTCTCAAACTGAAAGAACTGAAGAAAAAAAGTCAAGCCTCAATGAATAATAAAGGATTCTATGGGTAAAGGTACAACACATCTAAAGAAGATAGAAGAAATATACAATCACTGAATCACTGTAGCTAAAAGAAATGGTTGATGTTCAACTATTTCAATGGGTAGTATATGATCAAGGGAGTCCTGGTGTGGCACGGTGGGTTAAAGAGCCAGACTGCAAAACTGAACTGCAAAATCGGCAGTTTAAGCTCACCAGCTGCTCCTTGGAAACCCTATACAGAGTCGCCATGGGTCGGAGCAGACTCAACAGCACAACATATGATCAAGAGCCAAAGGTACTGAAGGAAGAAGTCCAAGGTGCATTGAAGGCACTGGCAAAGAAGAAGACTTCAGGAATTGACAGAATACTAATTGAAATATTTCATGAAACTAATGCAGCACTGGAGGTGCTCATTCATCTATGCCAAGAAATTTGGAAGACAGCTGTCTGGCCAACTGATGGGAAGAGATACAATTTTTGCCGCTTTCAAAGACAGGTAACCTACTGCAAAGTGGAAATCACTGAACTACATCATTGAAGTAAAATATTGCTGCAGAGAATTCAAAAATAGTTGCATCAATACATTCACAGGGAACTGTCAGAAATTCAAGCTGAATTCAGAAGAGGATGCGGAACAAGGTATATCACTGTATCACTGATGAGGTTAGATGGCTCTTGGCTGAAAGCAGAGAATAACAGAAAGATGTTTATTTGTCATCTTTGACTATGCGAAGGCTTCCGACTGCCTGGATCCTAACTACGGCTCACACTGAGAAGAATGGGCATTCCAGAAGACTAACTGTTGTTGGAACAGAACAAGGAGACACTAAGTAGAGTAAAATCAGGAGAGGTGTGCAGCAGGGTTCTATCCTTTTGCCATAATTATTCAATCTGTATGCTGAGCAAATCATCCTAGAAGCTAGACTATATGAAGAACGAGGCATCAGGATTGGAGGAAAGCTTCAATAACTACCTGTGATATGTAGATGACACAACCCTGTTGGCTGGAAGTAAAGAGGGCTTAAAATACTGATGGAGGTCAAAAAACTACAGCCTTTAGTACAGATTGAACCTCCATGTCAAGGAACAAAATCCACCCAACTGGACCAACAAACATCATAATATATGGAGAAAAGATTAAAACTGTCAAAGACTTTATTTTGCTTGAATTTACAATCAACACTCATGGAAGCAGCAGTTAAGTAATGAAATGACATATTTCATTAGACAAATGTGCTGCACAGGATCTTTTTAAAGTGTTGAAGAGTAAAGATGTCAGCTTGAGGACTAAGGTGTGCCTGACCCCAAGCCATGGTATTTTCAATAACCTCATATGGATGCGAAAGCTGGACAGTGAATTAAGGAAGACCGTAGAAGAATTGATGCTTTTGAGTTATGGTGTTGGAGGATAATATTGAAAATGCCATTGGCTGCCAAAAGAACCTACAGATCTGTGCTGGAAGAAGTGAAGCCAGAGTGTTCCTTGGAGGCCAGGATGGGCAAACTTCATCTCTCATACTCCAGACATATTGGCTGGAGAAGGATACCATGCTTGGTAAAACGGAGGGTCAGCAAAAAAAGATGAAGACCCCTCAAAGAGAAGGACTGACACAGTGACAAAACCAATGGCTCAAACATTTCAATTGTGAAGGTGGCTCTTGACCAAGCAGTGTTTCATTCTGCTGTGCATCAGGTCTCCGTGAGTCAGAACCCACTTGATGGCACCTTACAATGACATACATGTTACAGGCTTCTTGCCACACCAGACATCTAGATCTCCTTTACTCTTAGTTTAATGACTGAATTGCATTAATGTGCCAACCAATTCTGCACTGATGGATGTTTGTGTGTGTCTTAGCACACATGGGAATATTTCGGTAAAAGACATGAATATTTAGATGTGGAAATGCTGGATAGCACATAAGCAAGTTGATTTTGAAAGGCACTGTCCATGTGACCTCCAATGAGCTGTACTAATCACACAGCCACCCACAGTTCATAGCAACAAAGAGTGACACCAGATGTGGGCATCCTCACTGAACCAAGAGGATCTGGCAGTGAGTCAAGCTCTGTGGGAAGGAAGACAGGATTCTATTCATCAGTCATAAAGGAGAGGATTTGCAGGTGTCACTGTTGTTGCTGTTCCTGTGAAGTGCCATCAAGTCAGTTCTGACTGTGTAAGGTTTCCAAGGAGCAGCTGGTGTCTTTGAACTGCTGACCTTGTAATTACCAGCCAAGTGCTTATCCTACAGCACCATACTGGGATTCTTCAAGTGGCACGTAACTGTCAAAAGACTCAATGGTGTTTGTGAATTAGTAATTTCCAAATTAGATAAACACCAGGAATCAAATTTTCCTTCACTACCCAAGTATTGGAGTCCTGGTGTGGCGCTGTCGGTTAATGCGCCAGACTGCAAAGCTGTTTGAACTGCAAGGTCAATGGTTCAAACTCATCAGTTGATCCTTGGGAACCCTATACAGGGTCGCTATGGGTCAGACTCGACTCAATGTCACTTAACAACAACCCAAGTATTGTTTCAGAAAAGAAAAAAGTTACCCCTTGGGTCCCTAATAGTATCTAGAAAAATCCTGAAATTCTCAACCAGTAAAAGATAAAGTGGAAACGCACTGGGCCTGCAGTCCAGCCATCCAATGAGTGTTGGCTCAAGTGATCTAATCCGTGCCCTTGACTACTTGGGTGCCCTGCTGTGGTGCCACAGGGTAAGCACCAGACCACAAGGTTGGCAGTTCAAATTCACCAGTCACTCCATGGAAACCTGACACAGGGTCTCTCTGACTTGGAACCGACTCGATGGCACTTCACAACAACACCTTGACTACTTGTCTACTAAATGAGGGACGGACTAGAGGTAGGCTTACTGTAAGGACTGAATTTTACAGCATGCTAAAGCACCAAGCATTTTCTGGCACGCAGTCAGCAGACTTCCAATAGCAGCAGATAATGCTTTCAGTTACTGCTACCACTAAAGAGCCTACAGTCTAGGAGGCAGTAAGGGCCCAGTTACAATTCTTGGCAAAGTTATGAATGAATGTAGAGAAACTCACATAGATAGCAAGAAGGAAAACCAGATTAAAAACAAAAAAGGCCCAGCCAGTTAACCCCTCCCGTGACTCCCAGCATTTGTCTGGTCTTTTTAAGAAGAAACCCACATTGAGGTGTAGGACATAGAAGAGAAATGGGTTCAGTAAGCATTTGTTGAGTCCTCAGCATGTGGTACTCCCTCCAGTAAGTGAGCCGCAGGGATACAATGATGGATAATGCACACACTCTGCCGTAGTACTGGGAGCGATACAACATTATTGCAGCAACGGCATGAAGCTAGGATGCATGGAGTTTGCACTGGCAACTGGAGTTGAGAAGGTGGTCACGAAAAGGCATCTCCCAGAGGGGCTAAGGAAGATGGCCAGCCTCAGTGTGAGTAATGGCTGGCAGCTATGGAAAAGCACACTTTACTCAGGGGCTGGAAGTGGCTGAGTCTACATAGAATATTTTAAGGTGAATATTAGATGAGAGCCCAGAAATCTTAGCAATAAAAGAGCAGACACGGAAGACCTCAGAGTATATGCAGAAAGAGTTCAGATTTGAGTCTGGGTAACAGGAAGACGTGATCCAGGATGAGGAGTCCTGGGGCGCCGTAGGCTACGCGCTGGATGCTAACAGCCAAGTTGGAAGTTTAACCTCACCAGCCATTCCGCTGGAGAAAGACGAGGCTTTCTGCTCTCAATCTCTCTCTCTCTCATCTCACACACACACACACACACACACACTGTACAAAGTAACTATGAGTCAGGATCAACTTGATGGCAGTGGTTTGGGTTTTGTTTTGGGTGAGAAAACTCAAAAGAGAAGAAAGTTCATATTTATCTTGGATTAAGTCCAAGCTGGAAACAATATCAAGAATGACCTAGAATATGAGGTTGAGAGGACAGAGAACTGAAAGGTATTGCCAGGCCGGACTGAGGCAGTACCAGGGAGAAGAGAGAGCTAGGGATGGACCAAATGCGTGAAAAAGGTAGGAAGGGACAGAGCAGTGTGTCACCAATTCGGATGTGGACACATAGGGCAGAGGCGGGACGGGGACAACAGGAAGGGGCCAGTGCCTGACTCAGGTAAGCAAGCTGAAGTGGAGAACCAGGTCATTCCATTTTCATGTGAAAAATCCTATTTCAGTTTTTCAAGATGAACACAGAAGACTCAAATAGTAGGGCTTTAAGAACATTCTGATATTTCTGTGAGGGTAGCTCAGGGAGACCTCAGTCTCTAAAAAAGGTCGAGTGCCCTCGGCCTGTGGTCATACACACGAGGGGCCCTTGGCCTGCCTGCACCCTGAAGGGTTCCAAGCAGAAAGTGAGCTTTATGCTGAGCAGCTGCTGAGAGTACCGACAGATGTTAATGTTCAACCATTTCACGAGGTACCACATGAACAAGAGCCAATGATTCTCAGGGAGGAAGTCCAAAATGCATTGAAAGAAATGGCAAAGAACAAGGCACCAGGAATTGATGGAATAAAAATTGAAATCTTTCAAGAAAGTGAGGCGGCACAGGAGGCACTCACTCATCTCTGCCAAGAAATTTGGAAGACAACTATCTAGATCCATATTTGTGCCCATTCCAAAGAGAGGTGACCCAACGGAATGCGGAAATCATTGGACAATCTCTTTGATATCTCAAGCGAGTAAAGTTTTGCTAAAGGTAATACAGAAACGGCTACAATCATACATTGACAGAGAACTTCCAGAGGTTCAAGCTGGATTCAGAAGAGGCCGCGGAACGAGAGATATCATTGCAGATGTCCGATGGATCTTGGCTGAAAGCAGATGTAGAATTACTAGATGCTATATCCCCCTCGGCATCCTGGTGGCGCTTTGGGCAAAGCACAGTGTTGCTAACCCCATGATCAGTGGTGCAGATCCCCCAGTCACACGGCAGGAGAAAGCTGAGTTTGTCTGCTTCCATCAGGACTCAGCCTCGGAAACCCTAAGGAGCAGTTGTCCTCTGTCCTCTAGGGTCACTACGTGTGGGACAAGCACGAGGCAGCTGACCATGATCCCTTTATTCTGCCGTCCACCTGATCCCCTGGGCGTCCCTGGAAGTCTGGGTGCTGCTCAACAATGCCACTTACTTCAGGATCCCGACCTTCAGCTGCAAGCCGTGCAACACTTCCGTGACACCATAGACGTCTGCGAGCAGGTGGTGTGTGGAAACGATCTTTTTGGCATTGAGATGCGAATAGTTTTCTTTGAGAAAGGACAGCCCATACAGGGTCCCGTTATTCAGCCAGTCTTTGTCACAACGATACCTGGCGCTCCACCTCTGTCCTGGAGACAGAGTTAATATGAGGATCAGATAAAGAATCGCACTTACTTAGCTCTCCCTCCAACTTCCACCCGGACAACGTGAGTCAGGAAGCACGGCAAAATCTGGGACTAAGAGCAGGTTTGCAAGACACCAAGATGGGGGACAGGTAGCCAGCACAGTGGGAGCCCTGCACGCACTGAGAATAGCACCAGGAAGGAGCTTGCTGAAGGAAGCTGCTGAAGGAAGCTGAGGGGCCTGCTCCCACACGTCTCTTCCAGTCACAAGTCCGCAGAGAAGGCTGAAAGGCGACCAGGGCTCCTGCTTCTCCACTAACCTTACGTTCAGAGGGAGTGAGACAAAGTCCTAGACACTCCATGCTGACACACACTGTATCGTGTCCTACAGCTGCTGGCTCTGTGTCCTCTACTACACTATGAGAGAGCTGAAGGCCTGGTCTCAGTCAGCTGACCACCATGGGTAGCAAATAGTGCACATCCAATGAATGCTGATGAACAAATGAATAAAGGTAACATTCGTCTCATTCTCAGGCAGTCTGTTTCTTACTGCCTTGTGTTGGGACAGGTACGGCAGGCAACAATGTGCCCATCCAACGTGCTACGTGAAGCCCCAGCAGGCGGAAGAAGACACATGGACATGCTCTCGTCTCAGGTCTCACCTGTCTAGTACCATGGCTTTATTTGAGGCGTGAGATTTTTGGGGCCCTAGCTACCGCCTCCGTAAAACCGATGCTTTTTAAAACCTCACCCAACTCGGTGATGAATGTGTGCACAGCACCATGACTCGGGGACAGAAGGGAACTGGCCCAGAGGTACTCTTCCCCAGGAAAAGGCCCTAACTCAGCCCTTCCTGCACCTTCCCGTGTTCTCAGGTGCTTATGATGGAAACCAAGTCAACAAGCAACAGTGAAGAAATGTGAAGAAAACAAATGTGGCTGCACAGTGGAGCGGACACAGCAGCCAGGGGGTGTGCGGTCGGGAGGACGCCTTACCCGGGGGGTCTCTGCAGACGTAGCAGCTGTACTGCTCCGGAATGCTGTCCTCCAGCAACCCCATGCACACGCTGTGCTGCCAACACAAGCACTCTTCACACTGCGGGAGACAGGGCGCTGCCTTCACGCTCACGCAGCAGACGCCAGGCAGAGGCGCCTCCTCAGCTCCGGCTCTGCTGCTGCCCCCACTCAAGGGGGCTGGTAAGAGCGAGCGAGCAAGTGAGCGAGCAGGCCCTCCAGGCTTGCAGAGGCGTGCTACCTGAGAGGTCAGGGGTCCAGGACCTTCCTCTGGTTACATCCAATGTGCCTGGATCATTTCTGTAATCATTCACAAGCTATAAAACATGCCTCCCTCCCACTCCCATGGCCGCTGAGGTTTAGAGGATTTTAATACTTTGTAAAACAGTTTAGTAGAGTGCAGAAGTTAAAAAAACTGTGTCTCCCGGAGCCTGTAGCAGTGATGTATGTGGTTTAGGGTTGAGTGGCTGTAAAATGCCCACGTGATCAGAGGCCGTGGGCCAGAAGCCCCTATTTCTTGAATACATTCTTCCTAGTGTGAGTGGTTGTTTATAAGGACCAACCTCTCACAGGCAAGTTTTCCTTTCACCTAGGAGAAAACTGGAAACTTTTCATTCTGTTGTGGCATTATATATAAGATAAGCACTGGACTGCTAACGGCAAAGTTGGCAGTTCAAACCCACCAGTCACTCCTTGGAAACCCTACACAAAGTCACTACAGGCAACACTTAAAACAAGAAAAATATGCAATCTAAGGACTCTTGGTTTGGCATTATTCTAGGATAAGCAGTGGACTACTAATGTCAAGGTTGGTGGCTCAAACTCAACAGCCACTCCTCAGAAACCCTATACAGGGTCACTATGAGTTCAAACTGACTTGATAACACTTAGCAACAACATACAATGTAAGGGGAGAGCGGTACCTCTACACTGAACACTGTGAGAATCACTGGCAGTTCGAGTCCACCACCACTATGCGGGAGAAAGATGAAGAGATTTCAAGTCACTTTAGTGGCTCTTGAAAATAATTTCACCTTTAAAAAGTTTCTCACTGAAACTGAGGGTTTGAACTGCCAACCCTGTGGTCAGCAGCCCAGTGCTTATTTTACAGCACCGCCAGTGACTGTAAAATATGAGACTATTTCATTAGATGAAGGACTTTTCCATCATTACCACTGATGTCTGAAACCCTGTACATACCTGAATCATGAAACCGTTCTCCTCGTCCATTTCACAAATACATCGCACGATTTCATTCATGGCATCATCTTCATCTTGGGACTCCTCAAAATTGGTTGAATCAAAGTCCTGATTGTACTCATCCCCACTGAGAAGCAAGCTCTCCGTTGAAGAATCATCCAAGAAGTCTACATCTGATAAATCTGGAGTATGGAAAGAAGTATTATCAACTACTGTTCTTCTCATGTTGACGTCTAGAGTGTACGCTGAGACAGACAGACAGGACTTCAGTAAGGTTAGGGGGTCTGTGTACGTCTGATACCAGTTCTTCTATCAGGGACTATACTATGTGCTGCACAGGCAAGAAGGCGTCACAGGATTTATGGCAAAGTCCCATTAGGCCAATTTCATTCCGTTTTCCCATGAACTCTTGAAGGCCCCTCGTGTACGATACGGAACCTAAAGGTCAATACCAGGCAATGACAAAACTGGGTTGATGCTAAAGCCCCCATTCTTAGTGATTTTGTCAGTATTTCTTAAGTATGTTCCATAAGGAATTTAAGTTTTTATTGTGATAAATTTTGTTAGCAAACATAGGAACATCTAATATGAACACCACAATTCTATCTAAATGCCAGGCTTCTGGTTTGTGTTTATAAAAACCCTGACTGTTGATGCCTGAACCATCTGCAGCAAGCTATGGCGAGACAGGATTAACCTAAGCAGCTTATTGCAGACAGGCCCACTCTGCTGGCCTCAATGGCTTGCACGGAAACAGGTTGGGAGAGTTGAGTCCTCACTCGAAACGTGGTAGAAAACAACATTCAGAGCTGCCCTGGTGGCACCACAGCTAAGCGCTCAGTTGCTATCTGAATGGTGAGTGGCCAGAGCCCCCCCCACCCAAGGCTCCTGAGGACACAGATCTGGCCCTCTCCATCCGTAAAGGTAACCTTAGAAAGCTACGGGCACTCCGAGTCTGTCCTCCAGGGGCAGTGGGAGCTGGACTCACTGCGTGGTTGCAGGGCTAGTTTGGCTGCTCATCAGCAGGGTACTGGAAGAATAAAGAGGGAGGGTCTTTCTGCCTTAGCATCTGTCCTCTGCTCACATTCATGCTTTTCCTTATTCTTCACCCTCAACTGGCCGCCCCCTGCAACTGCCAGCATGTCTGGAGCCATGAGAGCAAGGGCTCTGCACAGCTCACCCTCCCTGACTCTGAGCGAGGCCTGATGCAACAGGGTCTCCACAATGTTGGGGGACGAGGTAGGCAAGGAGTCACAAGAGAGAGTGCGAGAATGCGCTCTTGTCACAATTAACCAGACCAGCTGCAGCTGGCTGAATTCAAACTAGCCAACTTTCTGCTCTTTGGATTTTGAATGTTTCATACAGCTTTGTGTTGTCGTTATCATCTTCAAATCATATTGAATTTTTTTCCCGACCTGAAGTTTATTTATTTGCCAAAAGGCAATGTTTTATATATATTCAAATATTTAAAAAAAAAAAAAAATTACTGTTTTCTTCCCTTTGGAGTCTTAGGACATTTTAGAGAAAACTATAGTAGGTAGAAATGAGATACAGTAGAGAAACAGGGGAAAACGTGCAGGGAGCAGGCAGTAAATTAATTAGAAAAGGAAATTTGGGTGCGGGGGAGCAGGGACAACTCGAATATTAAAACAGAGGGCTAGTTCTAAGAACCTGAACCTTGTTAAATCTAAAATTAATATTTTCTCTTGGGATTTCCTGCATGGAACACTCATGATTCAATATGGCAGACTGCACAGGGGTGTCAGTCCTACGGCGGCGGCCTGTCTGTGGCCTTGAGCAGATGATGAACTTAGTGTTAAAGTCTATTCTTGAAAAGAACCAGTTCTCACATTACATGTTCTTGCAAGGTTAAACTACTCTAGGATTCTGTTGTTAACGTATTGAATATACTGCCAGAGTAACTCTCAAGTGAATAACTGACTCCCAAGCATTACGCATCTATTTGGTAGAATTCGGGGACTCAGTAAATAGGTCACGGGGTCAGAAGTTATCTAAGAAAAGCAAAGAATAGTTACTGGCGCTCTGGGTTAATGTGCTGGACTGCGAGGTCAGCAGTTCAGGCTTATCAGCCGCTCCTCAGTAACCCTATACAGGGTTGCTATGGGTCAGAACCGACTCGACAGCACTTAACAACATACAGAGTCACCTGGTACAACGGTTCCAATTAAGCGGCTACAGAACTACCTGCTTCCTTCCAATAACTAACTTGCTGTTTACTCAGGATCCACAGCTGGGACCTAGTCAGAAGTCAGAAATGGAGGCTAAGCCCCGTAGACATGAGCTTTAGCAGACCCTCCGCGTGGTTCTAAGGAGCTCTGGTAGCATAGTGGTTATGAGTCGGGCTGCTAACCTCAAAGTCAACAGTTTGAAACTCCCAGTGGTTCCACGAGAGAAAGATGAGGGTTTCTGCTCCCGTAAAGATTTACAGCCTTGGAAACCTTATGCAGGAGTGCTATGCATCAGAACCGACTCTACGGCACATCACCACCATTACCACCATCACGTGGTTCTGATGCACACACCTCTGAGAACCTCAGGTCTGCCTTTCTCCTAGTTGCGTGCCTGACCATGTGCATCATGGACTTGCAGCAGGAGCCAGCCGAGTGGCCCCTCGGCCCCTACCTCTGTTTGGTTCCCAGATCTCCGGGGACAGACTCATCTGCCCCGGGAACTCAATGGACCTGTTAAGAGTACAACGCATGACGTGGAAGGAACACCGTAGTGTATGGAGTTGAGCTAAACCTTAGCTTGAGTTTTAGTTCCTACACCAAGCCCCAAAGTTACTTAACCTATCAGCCTCTGCTTGTTCACGTGTAAGCTCTGGGTAAAACAGCCTCCACGGTCAGTCGGTGGTGAGGGACAGATGTGGAAGCGTACATGTAAAAATCCACCAGAGGACCCGCTTACAGTGGACACATGTCACGTGTTCATTTCCTTACCATCTCTCCCAGCATGACCTGCAGGAGGTCAGTGTACTTTACGTGAGAAAGGAGCCCAGTGTCTAGTATGGAGACTTTCCTATTGGCTCCAGTCCCAGCCTCAGAAGCTGTGGGTCTGGCTTACCCAGACATTTAGTGACGAGTGCATGAGCTCAGTGTCCTTTAGGAGGCCAACAGCACTACATGGAGACACATACTTTCCCCACTAAGATCCACCTACTACATGGACACATACTTTCCCCACTAAGATCCACCGACAGAATTGCCCTCGGGTACTGATAGGCGATCTGCTTCTCCATTAACATGCTTCGCAGAGCCACAGAGGTTCCACAAGTCCGAGTGAGTGGAGAGCAGTGCTTTTCCAGAAACTCCAGGGAGCTGTCTTCATAGTCTGAAAAGTCTGCAACACAGAAGAGAGATGTTCATCAAGTTCCAGAGAGCAGCCTCATGCCTGTCTCCCCAACAGCCAATCACATTACAGCTCTGGGTGTGGCAGAAACACTGGGAGACAGCCCCGAGGCAGTACAGGACCGCTTCAAAAAGTACCAGTCTCCTTTCATTCCAGTTTCTCATGAACTTTTGAAAGCCCCTGCCCCACATCCCCACACTAAACCAAAAGAGACCTAAAGTGGGGTGAGTGAGCGAGAAAGGAACCTCTGCTTACTGTTTGCACAGAGGTTCGTGTTGGTCTAGTGTGACCATTCTGATGCTTAAGACAATATATTTCATCAGTAAATCCTTCAGCTGCTCCTGGAAGACCTTACTCCCAGCTGTAGAGTTTACATGCAGCTTACAGGAGGCTGGCAGTGGGGACGAGAGGTAGGAAAGGCAGGGGGGTGAGTGGCGGGGTATGTGTGTGTGTGTGTGTGTGAGAGAGAGAGAGAGAGAGAGAGAGAGAGACGAGACTAGAGTGAGGGGAGACAGACGGGGATCAAGACTTTCTCACCTTTTCCTAAGGGATGGCAAAATGTGGCCTCCCTGCCATTGGTTGGAGGAGATCACATTAGTCACAGATGGAATAGCCGAGCAGTCATCGAAATGTAAGAGCACAAGCAAGTGTCCAGCACACACAGCCTCCTGGGCCTTGTCCCGAGCTGCTGCTGCCTACAGAGCCATCATTGCCCCCTTCCCAGTGTACTCTTCTGCCCCTCCTGGGGCAGGGCTCTAAGGAGCCTGAAAGGGCACCCTCTGCCCCCTGATGTTAGTCAGGCACTGTCTCCATACTTTACATGGTGTCCACAGTTAACCTAACATTATAGTTGATGGAGTGGAAACCCTCATTCTCATTTTGGAGGTGAGGGAATTGAGATCTAGAGAACAGAAGTAACCTGTCAAAGACCACGCAGCTGAAACTGTCATGGACGGGATGGGACTGCATAAACAGACCTGGGAGTTAGCCTCCACGACAGGTTCTATCGCTTCCCTGGCAAAACCAGGAGTTAAGACTGCTTGTGAAAATAATGATAAAACATGGCAGATAGCAAATGAACAGAAATTCTTTGCATTCTACACCCTATCTTTATTTCCCACTCCAGTCCCCTTGGGGTATTAAGGACAAAAGCCGACTGCTAAGTTCAAGACTTAGAGCACACGGAGTCCCCTCCATAAAGCCACTTTCTTGATTACTTGTGCTCCTCACAATGCATATTCATGTGATTTTGTGGCCGTCTAACCACACTGAGGACTCCTGGGGTGGCCACGTTGTAGGATCGGCACTGCACTGCGAACCATAAGGTTGGTGGTTGAAAACTACCAGGCACTGCATGGAAACCCTATAAAGGGTCACTATGAGTTGGAACTGACTCAACAGCACTTCACAACATCAACAACAAAGTGTGGGACTTAAGATTCACAACACACAGTGACAGTGAAGAATTAAACCTGCCCAGGTTGAATCCCCTCTTCAGTACATACCCTTGGCTAAGTCACTGTCTGCTTTAGTTAACAGTTTGCAAAACGGGGACACAGGTCTTCTACAGAGAGCTAACAGGATGATGAAATGAGCCAACACATACGGTATGCTCCGTGTGGTACGTACCACCATCAGCAGGATACGCAAAAGCATACTGAAGAGTGACGCACAAATCATTGCAAAGCTCCCTCACAGTGACAACTGCCAATTAAAAGCATATTATACTAGAAGCCAAATGTAGTAATAATGTGGGTTCTTTAAAATTACAATGCTTTTAAGATATTAACAGAGATTTTAAATCCTGTTATTTTCATACTGGCAAACACTCTCTGGTTTAAGCATCTGAGGGAACTGTCAACTCAGGAGGGATGTAAATAGTGACACTTTCAAGATGAGTAAATTCTCCAATGTAATAATCAGTGAGATGCTGCTGATGATCTGACTAAACACCTGCTATTTAAACACTGGGATGAGGCTCCGCCCTTTCAGTAACACCGGGCCTCTATATATAGAGTGGGCATGTTCGTGTATCCGCCTGAAATTAAGACACAACTAAAAATAGGACTCTCTATGCTGTAATAAAAAACAAAAATATGGGACCTATAAGGGGTTCATTTTTTTAGTATCTTTTTAAAAAGGATCACCATAATCAGGGGCTGATCACAATTCTATGGTGCACATTTTCTTTGCAATATTTTCTGCCAATAACTGAGTAAATGTGAACAACATAGCTGCTTTAAGAGACCGTTTAAGAGACCACTGTCATGATGCTTGAAGGCCCTTTGCACCAGCGCATCGTAAATGACGTTGACTGGTGATTATTTGTGCTTTTGATTCTTAATCAGTCTTGCCAGAGCAGTGTTGGTATTTAATAGTGTGTTCAAATAACTGATTTGGGTATTTTTAAATTCTGTTCAACATTGTTTCGTGGAATTTCTCCTCATGTCTCTAATAATATTTACTCTACTTTCTTTGGACTTCTTTTTGTAACTTCTTGAGCTGAAGGCTTCACTGACCTTTATCCTGCTTCAAGGATGCAAGGCCTCTCATTGTCTATGATGTAAAACTCTAGCTGTTTATCCAACTAGTCTTGACATATACTATTTTCATCTTCTCTCACATTCTTAGCTTGGTGGTGCTGTGGGCTGCTAACTGCAAAGTCAGTGGTTCAAACCCATGAGTCACTCCTTGTGAGACGGATGAGGCTGTCTGCTCCCAAAAAGATTGTCAGTCTCGGAAACGTTCTATATAAGGTCACTGTGCATTGTGATAGACCCGAGGGCAATGGATATAGTTTTCAGGTTCTTGACTTTTATATTTCTTAGAACTTTTCCCTTGAACTCATTCTTTGACATACAGGGTCTTCCTAGTTATAGTTTTGATGCTTATTTCTAGTTAGAAACCCTGGTCTGCATCATAACCCCCTTATATGGAAGGAATATACACAGAGTCACTGTATCAAAAGGAAATGGTTCATGTTCAGCTGTTTCAAGAAGGAGCATATGATCAAGAGCCAAGGACACTGAAGGAGGAAGTCCAAGGAGCACGGAAAGAATTGGCAAAGAACAAGGCACCAGGAATTGATGGAATAAAAATTGAAATATTTCAAGAAAGTGAGGGGGCACAGGAGGCACTCACTCATCTCTGCCAAGAAATTTGGAAGACAACTATCTCGCCGACTGATTGGAAGAGATCCATATTTGTGCCCATTCCAAAGAGAGGTGACCCAATGGAAAGCGGAAATCATCGGACAATCTCTTTGATATCCCATGTGAGTAAAGTTTTACTAAAGGTAATACAGAAACGGCTACAATCATACATAGACAAAGAACTTCCAAAGGTTCAAGCCAGATACAGAAAAGGCCATGGAATGAGGGATATCACTGCTGATGTCGGATGGATCTTGGCTGAAAGCAGAGAATATCAGAAAGATCTTTACCTGTGCTTTATTGACTATGCAAAGGCTTTCGATTGTGTGGATCATGACAAGCTATGGACAACATTGTGAAGTATGAGTATTCCGGAACACGTAATTGTTCTCATGAGGAATCTGTACCTGGACCAAAAGGCAGTGTTCGAACAGAACATGGGAACACTGAATGGTTTAAAATTAAGAAAGGTGTGTGACAAAGTTGTGTTCTTTTACCATACTTATTCAACCTGTATACAGAGAAGCTGGGTTTTATGAGGAAAAACGTGGCATCAGGATTGGAGGAAGACTCATTAACAACCTGTCATGCAGATGATACAACCTTGCTTGCTGAAAGTGAAGAGGACTTAAAACATTTACTGATAAAGATCAAAGAGCACAACCTTCGGTATGGATTATATCTCAATGTCAAGAAAACAAAAATCCTCACCACTGGACCAATCAACAACATTCTTAGCAATGGAGAAAAGATTGAAGTTGTCAAGGACTTCATTCTTCTTGGATCAACTATCAACACTCGCGGAAGCAGCAGTCAAGAAATCAAACGACGTATTGCCATTAGACAAATCTGCTGCACAAGACCTTTTTAAAGTGTTGAAGAGCAAAGATATAAGCTTGAGGACTAAGGTGCACCTGACTCAAGCCATGGTATTTTCAATAACCTCATATGCATGCGAAAACTGGACAGTGAATAAGGAAGACCATAGAAGAATTGATGCATTTGAGTTATGGTGTTGTAGGAGAATATCAAAGTGCCATTGGCTACCCATAGATAG
>NW_006408519.1:41024045-41084413 GCF_000296735.1 Chrysochloris asiatica | reverse complement strand
GCAGTCAAGAAATCAAACGACGTATTGCACTGGGCAAATCTGCTGCACAGGAACTTTTTAAAGTGATGAAGGCAAAGATGTCAGCTTGAGGACTACGGTGTGCCTGACCCAAGCCATGCGAAAGCTGGACAGTGAGTAAGGATGACCGTAGAAGAAATGATGCTTTTGAGTTACGGTGTTGGAGAAGAATATTCCCAGGATCAGGCATTGTTTCGTTCTGCTGTGCATGAGGTCACTAGAGGTCAGTATAACAACAACAAATCTTTGTGGGAGTGTAAAGTCTCATTTTTCTCCCATTGAGCGGCTGATGGGTTGAAACCAGCAAGCTTGTGGTTTGCAATCCTGTTTTTATCCTATAATGCTACCATGCTCTTTCTACGGAGCTATACTGGTTAAACATTTTGGATTTATTTCTAAAATCTTATTTTATCATTTGTATCTTTCTCGTTTTTTGTTTTTTTCACTTCTCTATTTCTTTCCTCCTTAGAAGCCAGGTTAGGGAGACTTGGTCTCGCATACTCTGGACCTATTATCAGAAGGGACCAGTCCCTGGAGAAGGACATGGTGCTGGGTAAAGTGCAGGGTCAGCGAAAGCGAAAGGCCTCCAAGGAGACGATGGTACAGAGGCAGCAGCAGCGGACTCAAGCATCACAAGTGTGAAACAGGTGCAGGACCGGGCAGTGTTTCCTTCTGCTGTGCCAGGGGCTGCTATCGGTCGGAACGGACTAGACGACACGGGACTTTTGGATTAGGCTTTCTGGTATATTTTCCCCTCAAGTTTGGAAATGATACCTTACGCTTCTGTTCTTCTGAGTGTTCCTGCTATGAGTTTTGGCCTGCAGATTTGACTTGCAGTTGTTGAGTGCTGTTGAGTCGATCCCGACACAGAGCGGCCCTGTATAGGGTTTCCAAGGAGCGGCTGATGGGGCTGGAATCACTGACCTTGAGGCCCAGCGCTTTATCCTACACCAGAATTAATTATCCATGTCTGAAGTCACAAAAGTTCTTTCACTTCTCTCAAACATTACAAGCAGCTGAAATACTCTTATACTGCTGTACACCTTTCTGAACTTACAGGCTCTTCTTGGTGTCGCAGCATACTCCTGTTCTACAGCCTTTCTTTGGTTCTCCTCCACGGATGTGTGTTCAGATCCGCCCACACCTATATACACTCTTTGGTCATCATTTCTTCTGGCAATCCTTCATCATCACTTTCCTTCTGTCTTAAAGTAGATCTGTCAGAATGTCTCTTAGAAATGAACTTCTGGAGAGCACACTTGCCCTATTTTAAAGTTGCCTGACACCTACTTGCTGGAGGAGAACCTCCCCAGTGTGCGGCGGGTGCCATCCTGTGGCCTCTGAGGCCCCTACGCTGCTGGGAGTGAGGCCGCTAAGCCAGTGCACAGGCTCATCCTGACATCAGAAGCACAGGCAGACCTACGTCCTTCAGTGATGAGGAAGACGAGGAACGCAACTAGAACTGCTCAGTCCATAACAAGAACAAAGCTCCTGTCAGAACTCCACATCAATCAACAAGGAACGTTTCAAAGATGTTAACATCTAAAAAATGCAGCCACTATTGAGCGGACTTACCATGTTGTTTCGATTTCTTTTTCTTTTTTTTCTTCTTCTTCTGCTTTGGTTTGTAGTGATCCTTGTCCCTCTTCTCTTTCCTTTCCTTATCCTTTTCTTTTCTCTTACCTAAACGATAAAAGTGAGTGCTTTACTCATCATGACTGGCCCAGAGCTGTTCCTCTGGTGGTTAACCTAAAGTAGCATTTATGGTTTAATCAGCTATTCCAGTCACCTGCCCAGTGGATGGATTCAATTAAATTGTTCATGCCATGAGTCTTGAACTCTTGATTAGCTTATTGCACTACAAGAGGGGATCTTCATTAGCAGTGCTGATAAATCCCAACTCCTGACACCTTAAAGTTAACACAGACAGTAGTTAAAAATCTTTAAATGAGTGAAATACTCAATTGCCTGATGCGGCACAAAATAAAACTCTATAATTTTAAAAGATCCAAATGAGGAAACTCAGCATTACCATATGTAATTTAGTGTGAAACTATTGAAAGGTTTTAAAAAGTTCGATGAACATTTTTCTACAAAAGAATTTTTAAAAAGTTAAGTCCATCCATAAGTAGTCTTTCAAAAGTTCCCCAATATTACAAAAATGAAGGTTAACATAGGGAAAAAAAAGTCATTAGAATGATACTCCTAAGACTTTAAAGCCTTTTCCTCCAGTCATAGGTACTTTAGAGAAAATGAACAAGATGTTAGAGTACTGTTTTGGAACATTTTATTCAGAATTTATTTATTACAGATAATCCAGGTGCTATCGTTCTAACTCAGAATGGCTTAGCTCCCATTATATTTGTAACTCTCGTTAGCTAATCTGGACAACAGCCATCACTCTGTGACTTAGTCACTATCACGCAGACGACAGGAAAGGCAGCGGAGAGCTCAGTAGCCTGGGAGAAGCATCCTAGTTTGGTATCCCTCCTGAAAATCTGAAACCATCAGATGGAGACGGGTCTTCTATGTAGGCCACACCCCTAATTAGAGACATTCACAAAGCACAACCATTCTCAGGGAAAGCTTCAGACTTTCCCTTCACACCACAAAAAATCCAAAGCACACACAGGGATGGAAGGCGCTGAGTAACACTGGGAAACACTACAGTGACCACCTACACCTAAAGGTGCGCTAACAGGAAGCAGTCAGGGGCAGACTATGTCCTCCCTGCCCCTCTCTGCCAAGCTTTATAGTCTTTCGCTTAAAGATTACTTTCTGTCCATACCAAATGCTGTTGAGCTTTTTTCTTCCAACTTCACTTTTTTTTCTGTTTTCGATAGTCCTGTGTATTTAGAAGAAAAAGAGAGAAGTTTAGACAGGAAGGATTAAAAGTATGGAACAATGTTTTGAATCACAATTGCACGAGAAACGCTATGTAAGTCTCTCACCCCCTGAAGTTCTACCTTTGCTTTATTGCCTGAACTAGAACAATGAAAGTAGGATTTCTTCCCCAAACGGAAACATTAGGAATGACTTGCGTTTTTTCACATTATCCTGGTTCAAAAGGAGACATCATAGCCTGATGGGTTACAAGATGAACTGCTTACTACAACGACAGTAGTTCAAATCCACAAATGGTTTCATGGGAGAAAGATGAGGCTTATTGCTCCCATAAAGATTTACAGCATCGGAAACCAAGTCAGAACCGACTCACTGGCATACAACCACCACCACCACCACCATCCAGGTTCAAATCCTGGCTCTATCATTTTACTAACTGAGTGGTGTATAGTAAGTAATTTCATCTCTCTCTGCTTGTTTCCTTATCTGCAAAGCAAGAACAAGAGTATCATTCTCATGTTGTTGTAACCAGGTCTGACAAATAATGAATCCCTTTGTTCATTTACTCTTCTGTTTTAAGGTAATACATTGAGATGAGGCCATTTCTAGAAACATGAGACTAAATACATGTATGTTTACTTCACCATGAAGTTCACGAAAAATGCTTAACATTTTCACAGCATTCATTAATCCCAGCTGTTTACACAGTGGTTACTAAAAGTTAAGAATATCTGAAGATTTCTAACAACATCTAAAAACTAAGACTATTGCAAGATTCGAAGCTAAGACGTCAGAGTGCTGCCCTCTTGAGCTCTTGTCATTAGAAGAAGTCTCTCACCATCAGAAGGTGTGACCACAAAACAAGAACCTATTTAAACAGTCAAATCTTCAGAGCCCAAAGCGGCTCCATCACACAGGTAAGAAACAGACTCTCGGTCAGTTGACCTATCTAATTAATATGGAAGGGAGGGAGCTGAGTGGGCAGCTGGCTGTCCTTCCAGTGCTGTTAATAAGCGAGCCTGCAACTTGGCTGCCCCCACCCCCGAATCCATCTCCCGCCCCGCCTACAGCCACAATGAGGACTAACTCTCCGTCCTGGGAATACATTCTGTGCCTCTTAAGACACTCATACTGCATGCATCCCTACCATAACCAACACATAGAAGGTTTCCGAGATAGTAAATCTCCACGGTAGCAGGAAGGCTCATCTTTTTCCCCTGGAGCAGCTAGTGGGCTCAAACTGCTGAGCCTGGAGTTGGCAGTCCAGTGTTTACCCAACAAAGCCACCACGCTCCCTGCATTACAACAGCTGCTTATGTTTTTGGTTTTATTTCTGAGTCCTCTGTAGAGTTGGGTCTCTCGAAGGCAAGTCTCTCCTGGTCTGCTGTGTTGTGTCCTCTACCCCACGGCTGTTGCCGCCAGCGGCCTCTGGTTCCATTCCAAGAAGTCCTGGGGACCCCAGGGGCACTGAGCACAGCAGCTCTGCAGCGTCTTCAAGGCTGCGACCTCTCAGAAGCAGATCGTCAGGCCTGTCTTCCGAGGCACCTCTGCTGAGTACTTGAGCCATCACCATCGGCAGCACCCAGGGCTCCTTCCGAGGCGAGGACTCTAACAAGGGAGAGTCAGGATCCACGGCTTCAGGTGCCTGGTACCACAGGCGAGGCAGTCTCCAGCTTGCTCCCAGGTCTCGCATCAGTGACACTACTCAGAACTGATGAAGGCTTCACCAGCTAACGGATCATCAGCCACATCCTTCACCTCCTTCCAGAAGTTCAAGGGCGTGCAGTGTCCGGCATGTATGTCATCAGTACAGATGGAAGGAAGCCAGTCCCCGGTCCAGACAGGAAGCTCTATCACAACCGTAAATGGGTCGGCTCTGTTACAGTACACATTCTGAGTTCTGAGGGTCCCACTAACAGTGCAGGATTTATGAGGGTACCCCAGGTTCTGTGGGAACGTGCATGCCAACAGACCCCCTGGACTGGCTGAGTCATTCTGACATCTGGTCCATGGGAGGACTGCTGTTACTGTTCCAACTTACAGCAACCCGTAGTCTCTGGGGAGCAGCTGGTGGGACTGAGCTACTGACCTGTGATTAGCAGTTCGGTGCTTACCCCACAGCTCCACACCATAGAGGGATTACTGCTGTTAAGTGCTGTTGAGTCGGTTCCGACTCATGATGACCTTGTACAGGGTTTCCAAGGAAGGGCTGGTGAGTGTGAACCACTGACCTTGGGGTTCAAACTGACCTTGCAGTGCAGTGCTTTATCTGATAGCGCTACACCAGGACTCCACACCAGAGGAATCAGTTGAGTTAAAGTTACATGGTGTTCTGACTAATAGCCAACCTGTACAGGGTTTCAGAGGAGCAGCTGGTGGGCTTGAACCGCCCGACCTTGTGCTTAGCAGTCTAAGTGTTCTCTCTACTGGAAAAACAATTAAAAGAAAGTTTTAATCTGCTCAGAGCAGATGCATGTAGTAATTCGATCATATCTGCAATCTCCTCAACCTTTTACCATGATAACTACACTCAACAATATGCACATATCTTGTACTAAAAAAGAGCCCTGTGTACAGTGGCAATCAGTCTGCTACTACTGAAAAACATCAGGAGCTCAAAACCACAAATGGGCTCCATGGGAGACAGGTGTACCAGTCTGCTTCTAAAAAGATTACACCCTTTTTCCAAAGGTGTCATTTTTTTCAGAAGACAGTTCTACTCCGTCCAAGAGAGTTGCTGAATCAGAATCTACAAGAACCTTGGGTTTGCTTGGGTTGAACTCTCAAAATGTTAACTGGTCCATGAAACTATTTCACAGTCAGAACTCTTATCTCAGCCCTGCAAACACACCAACAGCTCTATTTGTCAAAAACAGGATGAACACTGAACTACTAACGGCCAGGTCAGCAGTTGCAACCCATCAGCTGCTTCTCGGAAATGCTACACAGGGGTGCTGTGAGTAGGAACTGAGCAGACAGCATTCAACAAGGGATGGTTTAACATTGGCCAGTAACAAAGATCTCATTTTATAATTAAAATGGAAACCAACCAACCAAATGCATTACAACAAAATGAAACATAAAACCAAAAAAGCTGACACAGAAGACAGTTAAGGAGGCAGACAGAAGTCCAGCAAATACCTCTCAACAGTGCAGAGAGGGTGGCTGGCAGCTTGGTTAAGGGGGGAAAGCATGCAGACCATTTAACAATAAAAATGCATCAGGCATACAAGGTTCTAATCAAAAGTCTCCAATTAGAATAGGACCTAAATTCCATCACTTACTGCCAACCAGCAAGAATAAATAGAGTCTCAGAAATAAATTAGGTCCTATTCCTCAACTTCAAACCCTGGATTCAAGTCATTTGGATATTCTGAGAAATGACAAGAACCACATTATCAAGAATACGCTAGAGGTCCTAGGAAAATAAAAGTCTACGTGTATACCCTAATTGTTGCTAAGTGCTGTTGAGTTGGTTCCACTCATAGTGACCCTGTACAGGGTTTGTGAGGAACAGCTGGTGGGTTTGAACTGTTGTCCCTGTGGTTTGAAGCCCAATGCTAATCCTACAGCCTCACACCTAGCAGGGTAATCTGAGTGTCAGTTTCCATGCATCATCATTACTCTGTAACACAAGGCCATAGAATCTGACTAACCGTTTATTATATGCCTATGGATACTGGCCTATACTTTTAGTCTTCTGACTATTATTAGAATATGCATGTACTTCTAAGGAAGAGATACTTACACATGCACATCTGAAATTAATTTTCCCAATGGACAGACATTATTATAAGTTTAGTAACATTTCCCATTTACTCAGGAAATTCTGTAACAAATTCCAGATTGTTACAGAACTGCATAAAAACTGCCACAGAAAAAAAAATCTATCCCACAATCTGGCGGGAAAGAAAAATTAATTATCCTAAGAGGTTAAAAACTGGGGTTGGGGGGAGGGGAGATAGAGTCAAAATGACAATGATTTGGGAAACAATCAGAAATCTTTAAAAATCTGCAAATCTTCCGGGCATTCATTCATTGCTTAAAATAAGACACGTGCAAGATCATGTCAGTATTCCCAAGTATGAAACAGCAAGAAGAAAGTACAGGAGGCACTTCCCAAGTCATGAAGGAGGTCTGTCCGTTTGTCCTTCAATGTCTTCCCAAGGACAAGTTCAGAAGGCTCAGGAAACAGAGAGGAAGTGGGAAGAGTGATGTTGCATGGTGAGGACTGCAGTCAATGACATGAAACAAAATGGGTATGAGTTGTTGACTGGAAAATTGATATGCTTTGTAAAGCTTCACCCAACTCACAATAAAAAGCTTAAAAGATGAATTTGTAGGTCCATCGGAACAGGTGCATACAATTCTCATCTAGCCTTACTTAGTGTGGGAAGCGCTCAAAGGCTCTTCCGTGATTTAGAGGCTGCCCACACAGCGAGTTTGAAGGTGGCTGTGAAGAAGAGTCTATGGCTCTGAGCAGATGCTGGTTCTCTCTGGGTGTGAGCAAATGTGTCTGTGATTCAGAGGTTCCTACCCTGGGCACTGCCTGTACATGAGTGACACAACAGGAAACACAGCAGGAAGTATGATGGCACAGTGGTCACCAAGTACACAGAGAACTCTCTCCCACAGGTGTCATACAAAAGGATTTAGGGAAAGGGATTCATCCACTCCCCTCAAGTCACTGCTGACTCACCTCACAGTGACCCAGTAAGACAGACAAACACTGCCCCACAGACGGCCACATCTTTGTTCCACGGGAGTGTCTGTCTGCTGGGTTCAAACCGTCAACATTTTGCTTAGCAGCCTTGTGCTTACCCACTGTCAGCAGAGCTCCTTATATGGGAATGCAAACCCAATGCTTACACCACGCCTGTGTCCTATCACTGTAAGCAGGAATACTCGTTTACCTGATGCTGCCAGAACTCCTCTTCCATCAGCGCCGGCTGGCAAAGGAGGACAGGTAAGCATCTGTGCACCCTCCTTTAGCGCCCTGGGGAATTCGTGCTGGTGAGAGGGATCTGGGACGGTTGGTGCTGTGACTCCCGAGCCACGACTTAAATCAAGAGGGAGACAAGGTCCCAGCTTCTCGAGTGACAAGTGTGTGACATCGGGCACTACACAAAAGAAGAGAATGCAGCATGATGTTAGTGTGGGTAAAACTGGCTGAGCTCACAGCAGTGTGGGTTCAGGTGGCACTTAAGTTAAACAGGGCCTCACACAAGGCCGCATTCGATAGGCATGTTGTATGTGTCAATGAAGTGCTTGTAAAGTTCCAAAAGGTGTGAGGAGGCAAAAGGAGATGTCGTCATAGTCTAATCAGCATTGCCACTTAATTGTTTATCTTCTTTTGTGTGTGGTTCTATATGAAATCAACATATACATTACCCTCTGAGACTGCAGACTCGTGTGGATTTTGAGAACTGATGGAGAATACTTTCCCCTCAGTGGCTGCAGAGGGAGAAGAGCCCTTGTCTACAGAGTCATCAGGCATGGGTAAGGTGGCTAAACGCTGGGACCTTCTTCTCCGCTCCCTAGACTGGAAAGGTCTAGGGGGATGCACGGGCTGTGGAGGACCTAGAAAAAGATCTTCAATGTTCACGAAGCATATGCATACCACCACCATATTATCACAGTTAAGGAGATAAGCGGGAATAAGGGTTCAAATTCTGCCCTCTGTTGGGGCTTTATGGCAGCCACGAGGAACGGAATGTTCCAGAGGTTCAAAGACAAAACCTGTGCCCTCGTTCACATACAAAGGTTAATCAAAATATTCCCAACTCTAACAGCTACTGTGACCAAAGGAAACTAAGATGAACATTCATTTCAGGGACAGACTAGAGTTACTTCTTGAATTGCAGACCATTGTATAAATCTCACTTTTTCCTTAGGGAAAAAGACCCTCTGTACCAAAATATATATATATATATACAGAGAGAGAGAGAGAAAAGGAGCTCTGGTAGCGTAGTGGTTACAAATCGGGCTGCTAACCTCAAGGTCAGCAGTTTGAAACTACCAGCTGCTCTGCGGGAGAAAGATGAGGCTTTCTGCTCCCGTAAAAATTTACAGCCTTGGAAACCCTGTACAGGGTAGCTATGAGTCGGAACCGACTCCACAGCACATAACCACCACCACCATAGAGAGAGAGAGAGAGAGAGAGACCCCTTTTGCTACATTACAAATATAGACAAAAAAAAAAAAAAAAAAACAGGGGCAAAGGTGACAACGATCTGACTGACATCCATTGCTTTGCTTTACTTGCCAAAGTAAAATGAATGCGATTGTATCCCACCCTCTGTTCCCCTAAACAGATTGCTATAAACATATTTCTGGGCCTGATTCATTAAAAAAAAAAAAATGAAAGCAAACAACTTTAAATGCTTATTATGGGCAAATAATGAGGATTTAAAAGAAATAATGACAGTTTTTGCCCTCATGAATTGTTTCTTACAACTAATGTAGTCTAAGACCTTTATGTCTCTAATACACAAATCTGAAAATCTTAGTTAACAAGTTTTTTTTAATGGTTGGGGTCTTCTTTCTCTCTGGCATTTGACTATTTACTATAGTTAGATTACATAGGCCAACAACATATTCACATTAATGTAGAAGGGATTAAGAGGTCTGAAAAGGTTGATGCTTCTCAGCATTTAGAAGCTTAACTATAAGAATGAAAATGAAAGACATGGTGGTAATTGGAAAAAATGGAAGAATAAAAATCAATTGCTATAACGCTGTAGTTATAGTCTCAGTATATTTGAAAAGTTCCAAATAAAATGTCTATCAATGCCATGTGATACTGAAGTACTTACTAATATGACAATACCTCATGGTACATGACCTAATGAAGGTTATGAGGGAATAATGAAAGCTTTCTCTTGCAATTCCTTCTACTTATTCGTTAAAAAGAACAAACACCAGCCATCAAAAAAAGAAAAAAAAAAGATAAATTTTTAAATTATGATTTGGTAAAAAATATGGCAGCTGAATGCAAGAGGTGGTCAATGTTTAGGAAAAGTCTTCTCAAGGTCAACATTGGTAATGGTTACTATGTCACACTCATTTACTAATCATGTTACTGATTCACGTGCTGTGTCAAGAATAAAAGATCCTACTGAGTGGTTTTCCAGGTCTACGTTTGCTCACATTGCTAACCTAGAATGCAGTCCTAGTGAACTGCTGTAGGATAAGCACTAGACTGCTAACCACAAAGTGGGCGGTTCATACCCACCAGTCACTTCCACAGAAACCCTAAACAGGTTGCTATGAGTCAAAACTGACTCAACGGCACTTAATAACAACTAATTTAGAATGCTAACGTAGGATAAGAAATTCAGGGTTTTCCATTTCCACACCCATGTTGAAAGACTACTGAAAAGGCTAAGTTAACTCTCTAAAGATTAGTAGTCCTGGAACAGTAACATCTTTTAAATATGATCAAGAAAGATCCTTCTTTTGTCATTCATAAGAAGAAAACTTGAGTTTAGCCTATATCCTAGAATAAGGACAAATAAACTGTATTGCAGAAAGCGTGTCCACACCAGTGAAAACCCTGAGTAAATCTACTCGCTGAATAGTCTTGGAAGTAGAGAAAGTTATCCACCATGGGCCTCTTTTATCTTCTTTCTGTTGTTGCTATTTTTGTTTGCTTTGCCTTTTTTTTCCTCCTTTTCTTTTTTGTAATGAATCAGGCCTCTCGTCGTGTTTGGCTTATTTGTCGAGGAGGGTCCAACTGGAGTGGAATTTGTATTCTTAAATGGTAAGGCTTCTCAGCCAACTCTATGGTCTCCGTACAGTGCACCGGTCAGAAACACACAAATGGTTTTGCCCAGGAAATAGGTTCAAGCCCTCCCTACAATAGCCAATGAAGTTTGAGTATGTAAAAAGCAACCGAATAAAAATACAGCAAAACTATAAGCAAACTGTTTCTAATGTATCTTACAGGATAAGGAACTATTTTTTAAAAATCTGTGCTCACTAGTTTTATTTATCACTGAAGAAGGAAGCTGAGATACAAGCGTCAACTCCTCGACTGGTATTAATTCTGGGGCAAGTGGCGATCTAGGGGGCTTTAGACACCCAGAAGAATCTCCAGATTCATGTTTGCATTTCTTGCTGCGAGCCTTTCCTGAAGACAAAGTTGAGGATAACAGTGCAGGTTTCTGAGTGTTGGCAGAACTGCTAATGTCAGCTTCATTTTTTTTCTGACTTTGAGGTTTAGGTGAAATCGCCTGAATAAATAATAAAAAATTGATATTTTTATTTTGGTTTCTTCATTTTGGTTCTTGTATTCTACTTTGATTGTTAAGCAATTTTAGTATCCAAAAACATTGTTAAGCAACATATAACATTTCTATTACAAATGAAAAATCAAAAAGAACCCCAACAAATTATTAACTAAAAGTTGAATAAGCTGTCTTTAAAGGGACCCTGTTAACTTGCAGACGGAAACATTTTTCAACACGTTACTCATAACAGTCTCAGGATATAAACTGCTACCTTTCTGAAGATTTCTACATTAAATTTAAATATACCCCTTCTGGTGCCATCATTGCCAACAACATTCATCATAATTAGGTAAATAAACAGCATTTCATGTATTAGAATGCTAGAGGAATACATTTAAGCTCTGAATTTCAGATATGTTCTTATAAGACAATTTGCTTTATCAAACAAGTGAATGTTGAGGGCTAAGTAACAGCTTCCCTTTAAAGAAAGATCTCAACAGAAAAACAATGACCAAATTAACAAAACATTATCTTTAACTCAGTTTAGTGCTGAAAGCCCAAGTTTCATAAGCAAATTGCATCAGGAAACCATAGCCACCAGCAGTACAGAGTTAAAAGACTGAAAAACAATACAAAACAAACAACAACAACAAAAAAAAAAACCAAAGAGATAAAGTGTAAGTTTAAAACATTGGATTTAAAAACAAAATACGTCGCATTCTTAGATGAGAGTTTTTTTACCTTCCTCCTGCCAACTGATATTTAAAAAAAAAATTAGAACTTTGTCAGTTCTTCCATATAAAGAATACTCTTATTTATTTGGCAGTAAAATGTCCTAAACATAACATATGTGTGACTGTGTGTACTTTCAAAGGTAACGGAGAAGAGCCATCATTGGATGATTTGCAATCTACGGTGCTAGAATGTCTAGTTTGTTCTCCTTCTGAGGTAGGTACCTGAGAGTGAACTAGAGGAGATACATTTTTGTTTATGGATCTAAGACAGGTCTCTACACAAGAGAGCCCAATTGTTAGCACTCGGAACAACAGACTTGTTCTCAGGGAGCCTCGCCAGTGCCTTGTCTTTTGTGAGGGGCACACAGCAAGTTGGCAGTCTGCAGGAGAACATAAAGACCCTCATCTGGGGACCAAATGACTTTCGGTTCCCACTAAAATACAAGGTGCTCTAATTTTGGAGGAAAAAAGGGCCATATTTGGAATTGAGTAGGGCGCCTTTGCTCCACAGATGGCATGTTGGGATCCCACATACAGGTCTGGTGTCAAGTGCCCCATTCTTTCAGCTGCCACGGTTTCTAGTGTGAGCTTTTCTCATTTACACTGTGTGCAAGTGCAGGTTAGGGGTCTGAAAAGGCACTCCAGAAATAGGAAGTACTCCTGAGCTTATCAGAAAAGGTGTTGCCAGAAAAGTGATTAGAGCCATTACTTGTAAAGAAACAATTTTATTGTTCATCTTCACATACGTGAAAGACATCACTACAGCATCCAGTACTCTTGAGTTACAAAGTTATAAAACAAGATTTTAAAACTTAAATTAATATCTTGATAAGGTGCTTAACTTCTAAACAAGGACAAATTAACAGCTTAAAAACCTTACTGAATTATTATGCAACGAATGTAAGTGTTATGCAATAGTAAATATAACATGACATATCCCTAATACAATAATCAATAATCTATAATTAATAATCTGAGACTGGGGCTTCAAGACCACAGAGTTTAAAACTATAAATCAGATGACTCTACTAGAAGAGAAAGCTGTGGCTATCGGCCTGTGATCAGTTCTGTCAGCCACGAGGGACATTCCTACTCACTGCACAAGGGGCCAAATGACAAGCAGGATCTTGACCTTGGGGTTAGGTCATGGTTGATCCCAGTGGGGATTCAATTAAGAGCTTTGTAACTCGGCTTTTAAATTTGAGTGAGGGCTACCAATTAGCCCCAAAATTAGAAGTTTAATTACAAAACATTTCCACACTAAAATCAACCTGAATAGTTAAGTCAAAAATGATGGGAAAAGCACACTGTTCCTTAAAAAATTAACCTAATTTATAAAGTTTCAATAATGATTATTGGTCTCTCTGTTAGAAAACTGGTAAGGACACTCAAAAAAAATTTAATTATGCAAATGGAACAGCCGAGTTATTCAGTTTTCTTTTTTTAATGCAATTTCAAAATGTTGCCTTTTGTATTTCTCTCTGAATTGGGCACTGCCCTCCACATCAGCTGGAGACGTCATAAGTAATTTTTACAATCACATTCACCTCAGCAGGATGGTGCATAATGAAAGATTGACATTGTAGTGAATTTTCCAGAAACATTTTATTACCCAAGTCCCTGATTTATTGCATTTTGAGAATACCATGGTGAAAACAGTGATGAAAATACAAAATATTGTATCTGGGACGTTAAATGTAGCAATACACAGTTAAAAAAGTCATTTAAAATTTGGTAGGTATACTGACAATAACGGCAAAGACTTAACCGTTCGATGATGACAGAAAATCAGAAAGTATGATCTGTTGACATGTTAATCAATTTAAAATACCACTGATTTAATACAACATTAGTGGAGGCACCCAAACAATGCACTGTTATTGAATCAGGCCTATAATAACCCTGAAAAACTCAATACAATATCAATTAAATTTGGATGGTTTTTGTAAAATGTATATAGAGACTAGAGCAAAAGATACTCATTTTAAAGTCTTCTTTATTAGGCTACTAATAAAGAAAAGTACAATAAAAAAGGATATGTTCAAACTACATTAAGGCTCAGCTTTTAAACCAGGAGAACCCAGGAGATCCAGTTTATGGCTATTACTTGTTCTAAGCGTCTCACCGTGCCTAAGAAGTTAAGCCCTTAGAGACTGGGAAGCATGCACAGTTCCATATGTACAGGAAGGGGGGGACTCAGAGGGTAGCCAAGGCGCAATCTAGCAACTGCAACCTTCACTTTTAAATTCCTCTCTTAGGTGGTTTAAAGACAGACCTGTTAATTAAAGTTTTAAAACTCTCTTTTGTGTACTTATTAAAATATACATCCTAGCAAAAATGTATGGCTCATTGATCAATTCATAAAACACATAATCAGTCTAACACCAACTGTTACAATATAAAAGAAACTTCTTCCAAAAGAAGCTGCATTAGATGTCAAAAACCCTGTTTTAACTCACAAATGAAAAGGATTTGTGTAAGGGTCTTTTTGTAAGCTAGTTCCAGGTAATCCGGCTGGAAGCTTATACCCTGGGGGGGGTCTGTCTCCAGGCCTTCAAATATTGGAGACAAAGGCTCGAATGGCAGTCTATTGAAAACAAAAGCTCAGGAAGCCTGTAGTTTTTCTGTATACCTTGGAGAAGGTAGAGTTAAAAACAGATCCTCAATCAATGTGTTTCCCATCCCCATAGCTATAATGAGGTGGATACTCTAGTTCCAGGCCCATTCCAGTGGGAACCTTGAAAACAATCAAATGCTACCGTTTCATACCTGCTCCAGCATTGGAGCCGTTTCATTGTGGTCTTCCTTGTTTTCAGCACCATCCACCCCAACAGCTTTGGATGCCAACAAACCTTGAGGAAAATTGTACAGAAATTGCTTATTAGAAAAAGGAATGACTTTTACCCTAATTTACTTCTCAAAAAATTTAGCGGTTGAAATCTCCCATAGACTTTAACATAGAAGAAATAAATAGGTCAGAAGGATTCACTGACCAGAAATGTAAAACTCCTCTCATAAGGCGTCAAGGGTCTCATGAGGATTGAGAACTTGAGTGTTGTTTATATAATTTTGCCTGAAAAAAATCTTAATTCTTAAAGATACCCTTCAAGAAATTATTCAGTTACAAAGAAAATGTCTGTGCCTTCAAGTCCAGGAGTGCTTAGAGACTGCTAACACAGAATCTGTGTATATAAGTAAATTGAATTATAGAATATTATTACCATATGAGAAAGCCTTCCCAACATCTACAATGTAAATTACAATGTATTTTGCTGTTGTTTTATTTCTAGCTCAAAAAGTTCCTAATGTTCCATTTCATCCTTTATCCTTTAACATCAATCCACTTTATGTGGTTTTTCTAAAAGAAATTTTAAATGCTCAATTGTATCTTAACTTTTTACAAGAGTTCCCAAAACTCTGATGGATCTATTTCATGAGGGCCGGGGGGTCTGGGGAGTGGGGGTGGTGGTGAGTCAGTTCTTCCTAGAACATATGCATTTTGTTGTTGCTGTTAAGTGTCATCCAGTTGGTTTGAACGCACAGCACTGGCTTAGTTAAGGTTCTTTGCTAAGCCTATCAGGTACCTTCATTGCAGATATTTCAGTTGTTACTATGCCCACCCTGCACAGGAAAGACCACCAAAAAAAGAATTTTTTGTGCATCGTTTTAAAGTTGGCCCAAGAAAACCCCTGCTTCACAGGAAGCATGTCTAACAAGCAGCAATCCTGACAGTGGCCCGTCGCCATCACTCAGCACTTATGACGAAGCTGTCACAGAACAGCTCCAAGGACCCAAAGGTACCCAAAAGGACACTTCACTTATGAAAATGGAAATGGTAACATCTCCTGACCTTTTCAAATTAACTTCCAGAAAGGGATCTAGGAAGCAACTCAAGCATTATAATTATACTCTACTAGAACCAAATGTTCAATTAGGCAAAAGGCATCTTTCCTTAATTGGAGTCATATACCTAGCACTCGACATTATCACTTAAAATAGGAAACATTGCACGTAGAACACTGAATGAGATACACAAAGGATTAGGATGCAAACCAGTATTCGCACCATTTCAAGATTACAATCTACAATGTTTGTTCCAGTTTCATACAATATCAAGTGTAGATTTAAATGGGACAAAAACCTACTGCATATAAATAATTTTACAAACCATAATTCCGTTCCTAATACTAATATAAATTCTGAACATATTTTTAGATGCCTCAGAAAGATGTAGCATGTAACATTTCAAATCAAATTCATTAGCGTTTTCTCTGATGGCTATTGATGAGAGTCAATGAACTACTTAAATACAGAGAACAATGCTTAGGGAATCACGTTCTTCCTTTGCTGCCCCTATGGAGCTCCTATAGGGTTGCTTTAAGCAGGAACTGACTTCATGACTTTGGGGATTTTTTCTGTTTCCAAGACCTATTCAAATGGGAGAAATATTTATTATTCAACCTGTTAAATAACTATTCCTAGTTTTGCCTTTGTTTTCTTACGTACTTACAGGTGGCAGAAACTGTTAAAAATATTCATCGAAAGGTGAAATCGCAAACTACAAAATTAAAAATAAGGTACTCCAAGTTTCAACAGAACCCAAATAACAGAGCAAGACTTTGCACAGCTACAGTAGGACAGCATAGATTCAATTCATTCACAATAATTCCCATTTGTGAATGAAAAAAGTAACACCTTTTTGTAATGTGTTCATACAAAGTAAGGACGCATTAAATGAAAATGACTGAAAACTTTTACTAGATGATATAGTCCTTGGTACCTAGAAAACTCAAAAGTCCCAAACATGATCAATAAAATGCACACCAAGAAAACCAAGAGTTATGGAATGAAAATGACAATAATGAATTGTGTGCAGGAAGAGAGGGCTCTGGGGGCCCCTGCCAACAGTTTACCTTCACCTGCTAACCATCAGTGGGGCATACACTAGCCTCACAAAATGAAATAGACGTAAATAAAATGCACTGTAATTCTATGCAAGTACTTACCAACCTCTAACTAACTTCACAAGAGACTATCTATGTTGTTGTTAAGTGTCACTGAGTCAGGCCCAACTGACAGCGACCCTGTATAGCGTTTCTGAGACGCAGCTGGTGAGTCTGAACCACCGATCTCGAGGTTAAAACTGACCTTGCGGTCCATGCTTACCCTACACACCACACACGAAGACTCCTACACTATGTAATTATCTTACCAGAATGCATAGTGCATTTTCAAGAAACTAAACATCAGGTAGAAGCAGAATATAAAATACTCCAGAATCCCACCTGCCAACAAATCCACACATTTGTAACACTTTGCTTAGCTATAAAATATATACAATTGGCCTGTCCCTGCCCTAGGAATAAAAAGAAACAAGGCCAGAGATCCCTGGGTATACAGCAAAGGTGAGCAAAATGGTTCAATTCTCGGCCCACTTTTCACTGAGGGATTTCTAAACACAATCTTCTCACTAAAATGCACTATCAGTCTCGGTAATATTACCAATTATTATCAATAATGTATTATTGGTCATTTAAACCTCAAGGCTTTAAAAAAAATTATTTTCATATTTCTTTTGAGGCACAAACACACTGAAGTGGGCCGACCTTCTAGGAAGTCCTAGAGCCATGCCGCTGACCCAGTCCTATGGCTGCTCTCTCAACCTCACAGTTTGTACTCGAAAACCAATTGGAATTTAGCCTGCGTGCAACTTTCCCCCAAAGTAAGACCACCTGATTTTCTGCATCAAAGTGATTATTATAGAACTATATGCAACAAAAAAGCACATAACACAACTGTCAACAAGGTATATGACATCATAATAATAAAAGACCCTAGATGAACATATGTATATATACTGCAAAAACATTTTTGATGTCTATGTATTTGGACAGTGCAAGAAAAGCCATGCTGCGGCATCCTCTATATAAGCATCCGTTTTAGTGTCTCTCTGGGAAAGGGAGCGGGGTGCGCTGTGGGAAGGGACAGGAAGACAGAATATTTATGACTTAGCACATCAAGTGGTGCTTCAGTTCTAGGAGTTGTCTATTGAAAACATACCAGGATGCCACAACAAAATCACGCCATTAGCTCTCAATTTTTTTTTTTTTCATAGATTACAATAAATGGAAGATTCAGCATCAAGTCCAAGTTTCAACCATCCAAAAGCACCTGACAACAGCTACAAGACAGGTGGGCAGTTGGTTATAAGATGACCACACACAGACATCCTCCGGGAAAGAAAGGGCAAGGGCGGCACTGGTATGGCATCTGTGAAATCTTACGCTTTCTGCTGCTGGCCACCTATCACTTGTTCATCTGAGCCTCACAGGAGAGAGTGAAGACAGCCCCCTCCACAGAAGCCATCAGTACTGGAACCTCCTGGAGGCACGTGGTAAGCTGGTGCTTTTTCTCTTGCTGCTGTCTTTTCAGGCCAGGCCACACAGAGACAATGCATCCTTGGGAACACCGTTGTTTGGGTCTGTATTTCTTTAACATTAAACTGGAACTTCCAAGTCAGGCGTGTGTAAGAGGGTACTGACTACAAGTGAGTGAGCTGTGGTGCTTGAGGCAGAGAGCCAGCAGCTGTCATGCACCACATCCCCTCCGTCGTCCCTCAGTGTCACAGGAAGTAGAACTCCAGTCCACACGCTGGCAGCATGGAGCACAGGGCCCCAGGCGCTAAGGCAAAACCCAAGTCTCAAGTTGCCATGGTAACAATTAATAGGATAACATTGTTTCTAAGGAAAGGTGGAATGGGTAAATCAACTTAGAACAGTCCCTGTCCAGCTGCCAAAATATATCCTTTAAGAAAGGAAGGTGTGGAAAGGAGACAAACTAATGGGAAGTGAAGGCATATTGTCGTGTGTTGAAACTAACTGCAGTCACGGATCAGTTTTTCAGTAAAACAGGAATTCTCACGAACCCCCAGCTGCACACTGATCTGGAAGTGGGCTCTCAACTGTAAGAAAATGTCTCAAATGTTCTTATGTATTCCTGGGCCTGACAATGAAACCAAGCCTCTTCAAATTATTGAAATAAATGCCAACAACGGTTCATAGATGTTTATTAGGGCCAAAGATGGTTAAAAACCATTTAGTCATGTAAGAACTTCATATGGCTAAATCATTAAAGTACTGTAACTCTTCTTTTAGCATATGCTCAGAAAAACAAAATATGTTCACAGTTTGTTTTAGAGATTTGAGTCATTGAGCTGAATAGCCCTTGGAGGCCGCTGGCCCTGTATGTTTGGTCCAATTCTAGAGCTTCTTCTATGACATTAACCACATTCGGGATTCCATTGTTTTCCATCACACTAACACAGCTACTTCCAGAATTATATGAAAACAGAGAGAAATAGCCCAAATAATGAGGCCAACCTGATGGTTAGTTAATGCAGATAGTCCTCTTTCTAACCATGTGAGGATATGGTGTCATCCTTAACGGATACTGATCAATAATAAGTTCAGGAATTATGTCACAGTAGCTACACAAAAGAAATTAATTTACTTCCATAGAAACAACTCCTACCACCAAAGTGATGTGAAAATGATGGGATTTCTAACATTTGACTGACCCAAGCCCCCAGCATCCCTGCAGATAGGAGAAAGGTAGCATTATCTGCATTTTCCCACAACAAAACAATGCACAGAGCTGAAAGGAGGGCCCTTAGAGAGCCATAAAGGAAACGTCTTTCCTGTCCACCAGTTTATTACTCTGAACACAGAGATGCATTTTACTTTATTAAAAGGAAATAACTTTAGCATAAAACCCTCCACCCCTGGCCCCACGAAAGGAATCATTGTAGTTTACCAGTGATCTTGTTAAGTCGAGCTCTCTTGGCCTGAAATGAGTTGCCTTGATTAGTTTTCCTCTTGTGGGACAATGTGCTCTCTGGCTGTGGAAAGACCATCTTTGGAACGTTCTCTACATGAAGTCCTACTTTTAATAGAATACATATATCAGAGTTTATCTAGAATCCAAAATTAAGGCACATAAAACTTTTTCTATAAGTAGAAAAATAGTAAAAATGCTTTGAACAGTATTTTTTAAATCTAGTGTGTGGCATAGAAATCTGAAAAACACTCATCTAATATCCAGATTCATAACTAGAAACCAAGGTTACTCGGAAGTTATTGTTCAGGAAAGAAAATCAGGAGGATAGTGACTTGCTGTCTTTTCCATATTATCTACTGAAAAGACAGACAGGCATTTAAAAAATAAAATAAAAATAAAAAACATAAAACAATAAGCAAACAAAAACCTACTACTACGCGGTTCACATCAAAATCTCAATGTGTTTCTATTCCAGAACATTGAGGGCATTCAATTTTATCATCCTCATGAGAACATCCACCTTCAGATGTTCCACAGGCTAACCCTCATCTTGGGCTGGTGGGGACCATCCTAGTAATTCAATTACACATACATAAAAACAAGTAGCCAAGGGATCAACTTATTCACTAGGTGAATCTCCCACTGTCACAAGGCCAGGAGTAAAAGAATGTTTTGTACCAAAGGTTTCACTAGAGGTGGGCAGATCTCCCTGCTTCTCCATCTCTGGGGTGGCAGTAGAAGCCGGGTTTTCTTCCTTCTTGGAAGGTACTTTCACCCACTTTCTTTCCTCTTTTTCCTTATTGCTGTTCGCGCTGGTTCGAGGTTTAGTCCCCGTTTTATTCTTGGCGGCAGCTGCAGCAGCTGCTTTGACTAAAGCTATCCAGTCCTCCAAAGGAAACACACAAAACATGTGAAGTGTTAAAAATGAATCAAGATGCAATTACACCAATGAAAAAAAGCATAAACATTTTCAAAACTATGTTCACACACACAAACATAAAACTCGAATTAAATTTGTTTATGAGATGGATCATCAACCTAGATTATCAAATTTAATAATCTAATGGGTTCATGGGTTACACAAACTTCCATAAAATAAAAAAATACTCAATAACAAATGTTCTTATGGTAGATTTTAGTAAGGATGAAATAACACAGAAGCAGCCTGTCACATATATGGAATACTACATGACATTCTGACATAGAATGTTGGGCTTCAATGCTGAATTGTGTTTCTTTTCCAGAATACAACTAACGGCAAAAGGAAAGAAACATTGATTATACCGCAATTCTACAGAGGTTAAGAAGGATATACACCCCACTGGGTGAATGATTACTCTTTTTAAGGAAGAATGTACCATTGAAAATTGGGTTACATTTGTGGAAATCAAGGTATAGTTTTAGTCTTTTCTAGTTGTTAAAGTGTGGGTGCTGATTTATCACAACAGTCTCATATTATTAATGAAGCCACACCAAAAGCTACTTGATTTGGCCAAGGTCCAGCCCCAGATGCATTGCTGGGCCCAGGTGAGCTGCTTTTCTCTGGCATGCTGATAACTTATTTCTTCTGTGTTCATTTTTTCGGTTAGTTGATACATAATTTTCACAGCTTTTGTTTTTAACTGGCTGTTAAATCAGAGGCAGGCATAATGGAGTGCTGAAACAAATTCTAACTATCTCTCTAAAGGAACTCTTCCACTGAGGCCAATGAGGACTGTCAAACTGCCCCGACACGTGGAAGACCGTAAATCCCTAGTTACAACAACTAAAAATAGTTTCACATTAAAGTCATTTAATTCATGGGCACAATAACAGACAGGCCACTAAGCAGTAAGAGGGAGAGTCAAAGAGTTGATGGAAAAATGGAAATACAAGATAATGGAATGTGTTCATGAACTTTTTAAGTTCCCTTACATAGGGTGATGGCTGCTTAGTTTTGAAAGTACACGGTGAAGATAATAAGCCATTAAAACAAATAAAATCAAGGTGTCTCCCCCCTCACCTCCCATGACTGAAATAAACCAAAAACACGACAGAACTTAGCACGTTCATTCATCAAATTTCTAATAAGTACCCTGCTACATATGCCAGGAACCACGTTCATCAACAACAGCTGATTTAAAACAACAAAACTGGTTCTACCCATAGGAATTCACAGCAAACAAAAGTAACCTCAAGACAATGTGAAAGGAAAAGTGCTAGAAGAATGAACAAACTATTACTGGGAAACAAATAAACAAAGCTAATCTTGACTGACAAGAACACAGGACAGGCTTTCAAGAAAAGGTGGAACCCCGAAGGCTATCTGGACTTGAGCTAGGAAAAGGCAGAGTGAAGGGAGAAATGGGGCACTCCCAGCCCAAAGAAACAAAGGCCCTGAACTCAAAGCTTACAAGAATGGCAAAGAGCAGCCTAAGGTACAGGGTGCAATCTGGGTAGCTGACAGCATTTACAGTGAAACTGAGACTGGACTGTTTGTTAAGGAAGGAAACTGCTCTCAATGAAAAACACTGAAAGCAATCAACAGGTGGGGACAACAAGAGCAAACACAACCCAAGAGCACACAAGCGGGCTATCCTCAGCACAGGCCAAGTGCTAAAAAATAATGCAAGAAGATATGCTGGCAAGCACCAAGGGTAAGTCCCATCCCATTTCCTTTCTACCTCCATCCCAAAAAGAGAAAATGAAAAGAGAACCAACTACTACATCTTTAAGAATCTGAATTGTTATCAAGTGCCATCGAGAGTCAGTTACAACTCTTAGGGACTCTTTCAGAGGCTGTAAGTCTTTGCGGGAGCACAAAGCCTTGTCTTTCTCCTGCCGGGCTCACACTGTCTTTCTCCTGCCAGGCTCACACTGTGGACCTTGTTTGTGGTTCACAGTCCAGTGCTTATCATATGGAACCACAGTGCTCCCTTAGAATTTGAATAAGATATTTTAAAAACTACTTCTCGATCATATGACTTGTTAACCATAGGAATCACTGCATTATGTCGTTTAGGAATTCCCACATTCGTTTGCTGTTGTATTCACTGTCAAAAATAAGTAAAGTGTGCTCTTTCTGTGAATTTGAGCCAATAATGGTATATTTCCACGTTCTTTGTAGATAACAAAGCAATGCACGAAAAAGAGCACAGTGTTTGAAGTCAGAAGACCTGGGTTCAAATGCACATAATGGCTGAGAACAAATTTAAGTCAGTCACTCGAGTCTCTCAATTCTGAACGCTGCCACTGTGAAACAGAAATATCAGCCATACCGATCAATGTCAAAGGGTTGGCTATAAGTAATGTATGCAGAAACTGTGTTAGAAATACAGAGGAATTCATACGCTAATCTTCACCACTCACTCATGAGGTAGTCCATAGACTACCTGCAGGCCAGCAGCAGGTTGTACAGGGGATCCATTCCCCACTCTTCAAGTGAAATTAGTAGAGATGTCTGAACAGGTGAACATGGTTTATTTGAGTCTTACGTTAGCTTAAGGAGCCCTGGTTGCAACATCAGCAGTCCAAACCATCAGCTGTTCCTTGAGAGTAAGCTGAGGCTTTCTGCTCCCGTAAAAACTGACCACCTCAGAAACCCTATTCAGGGTCTCTGTAAGTCGAGATGGGGTCAAGTTTGGCAGTTCAAAGCCACCAACTGCTCCACAGGAGAAACACGAGATTGTCCGTTCTGGTTAAGATGTAGTCTTGGAACAGTCTTGGAGCAGCTCCACTCTGCCCTAGAGTCGCTATGAGTTGGAATTGACTGGACAGCAGTGGGTTTGGGGGTTGCTGCAGACAAAGACTTAGGAAGCCTTTTCCATGATTTTAAAGCTGCACACGCAAGGAGTAAAGGCAGTTGTGATGAAGACTTGGTTGTGAGTCCACTGCAAATTCACACAGTCAAGAGAACACAGGAGCTTCCAACTGCCTGTGTTACCAACAAACCCACGGAGAAAAAAGACAGAGACAAAACCAAGTACTTCCTCTGTTATTTACCCCCAAATTAAAAAGACAATGGCTCACTCTCTAACTCTGTAGTTACAGCTGCAATGCTCTTATTGGAGTCCTGGTACGGCACTGTAGGATAAGCACCGGACTGTTAACCACAAGGTCAGCAGTTCAAACCCACTAATCGCTTCTCAGAAACCCTATACATGTTTGCTATACTTTCCACAGGGTGGCCTATCAGAAGTAACAAAAGCTCAAAGATCTCTCACTAGAGGACGGAATCAGTCCCATCCCCTTAACATATGGCAGTTTCAAAGCTATTTCTGTCTCCAGTACAATGACTCCACTCAAAATGATGTGCAGAGAGACAAAAAGAAAGGAAGGGAAGCAGGGAGGGAAGGAGGGAAAGAAGAAGACAGGCAAGGGAGAAAAGAGAAGAGGGCAGTCCACACAGCTACCATAGTCAGTCTCTGGACTCACTGACTGACTTTACTACAGGATAGAAAGCTCTGTAAGGGACTCACAGTGACCTCTGAATGCAGGGCTTGAATCATAGTATAAACCAACTGGTTCAGAGTCAGAATCAACGGAAGTTAGCCTTTTATCCAGGCTCAAGTACATTCAGTATTTTAGAGGTTCACATATCTATTAAGTATTATTTATGTCATACATTTACAGGTACTGTAGAAAGTTCAGGAAAGGACATTTCCACAGTACATTTGTTAGATGAATTACTTGTTGATAGTTAAAAATATATATATTCATGAAATGGAGTTTTTTATATAAAACAGAAACACCTCTATAAATACTGTATAATGTGCCTACAATTAAAAATATTTCTGAAGAAAAAATAAGAATTTAAAGGAAATATATTAGCACCCAAACTTTTTATCAGCAGTTTTATATTCCAGCACCAAGTTTAATGTTACTGTACATTACGATGTATGAAAATATTCATTAAGCATGAACACCAATATATGCAGTACATGCAAACCCCCAAAGCCAGTGCTCCAATCGATAACTACTGCACAGCAAATTGGTCCAAGGTCTCGCTGTGGAAAAGGCAAGTTTTAAGGTAACAGTACTAGTGCCAACTCAGGGACATTTGAAGAGTAAGAGAAACAAAACAATAAAGTAAAAAGCAATAGAAAATTTGGTCTAAACTGACCCATATTACTGTATGTTCCCAATGTTTTCATCTATCTTTTTATGTAGGAACCAAGAAGCACGCAAATAAATGCTTAAAATAACAGTTTATTTATATATACAAGTATGTAGACACAACATGATTTCCTAGTCAAGAGTATTTTCATTTTAAAATCCATTTTCACATTAATTAGGAGAAAAACCCCCACTAGATGATTATTTCGTAATTTAACTTTTGAAAACCATATTAGTTACAGCAATAACTTCTCTTAAGACATCTTAAAGAGGGTGTGCGCATGTGCAGACACACACACACACACACACACACACACACACGCTTGTCTTTTCTTTGAATGTGGTGGTATCCATTTCTACACTATTCTATGTTTAAACTTCATTCGAGTTAACCAAGTGATGGCAGGACATTTCAGAACGACAAAGATTTTTTACTGCACTATACAAAACACACATACAGCATATTTCTATATCAGACATTTGTATAGATTACTGTAAATCTTAAAATTAATTGTAGGTCCAGGTGCTGAAAATCCCAAATAACAGCAGAATATAAAAGAAAACATTTCAAATCTCTAATGGCACCTTTTGTTTCCCACGTTTCCGGAAACATATTCAACAAATGGACTGGCGGTTTGGACTCCACCCCAGATTCACCTGCACACCTTACCGTTCACTCGTGCTCTGAGCAGTGTGGGGGCTTGTAAGGTAGTGCGCACGTTGCGCGACTGGGAGAGTCCCACCCCAGCAGCCTACAGAGTGTCAGGTAAGCGCCTTTGACCAGAGGATTAACAACTAGGATTTGTAGAAGGAAAGAAGAAGATAAGAAACCCAATCTAAAATTTTATATCCCAAATTTCCTTTCTAAGTGACAAATCAGGAAAAACAAAGCAAAGATCACACAAGGCACTTACCTCACGTCCCATAGACTGGCTGCACGGTCCAGCTGGGTCGCTAGGACAACACCAGCTTAGTGGGTGCTGGGAATTCACCTGGAACAGAAACTCGCGACCTATAACTTTAGCAGGTCTCAAACCGAAGAAGCAAAAATCATGTGTATAATTTATTTTACATGCTAAGCTGCTTTTTCCGGCTGCTATTTGGGGCTATCAGCACATAACCCTACAATTAGTTCACTTTCAAAAATTAAGAAAAAAAAAAAAAAAAGGTTTTGATCAGTCACCATCCAAGAAGACGTCCCTGTGGGTAGCTAAGAATGCTGAACACTCTTACCTGCCCCTTAGCGTCCTCGGGCATGGCTTTAATGTGCATTCTTTTTAAACAACGAATGACTCCGTCATAAAATTGAACTGTGAATGTTCCTGAAACAGGAGCAAGTCAGAACCATTAGAAAATATGATTCAACCTTACAGCAACGCTTGACATATGACAGGTAGTGACGGCCCTGAGAGAAACCAGTGCTCTGCGGCTGCAGTAATTACAATGGCCACCCGTTTCTAGGACGCCACCAAGTCCATTACAAGCACCCGTTCGTTCTCTTTTCCTCTCGACAAATAACTCTAGACAAGACCCAATTTCTTTAAAAGCTGTACAAAATAAGTCTTAGTGAATTAGTTACATGAAATTCCAACAGAGAATTTCTTAGAGAATTTAAAGTTTATTATAGAACCACCACCACATGTAGAGACTTACAACATACCTGACAAAAACAAATTCGTATTTAAAAATCTGTATGGTATTTTCAGAGGATTAGTATTTGCTCTCTGAAAACGGTTTCCCCAAAGAGGCGCAGCTGATCCATGGAAAGGACCGTTTTCCCAGAAATATCCCTTTGGAAATAATAATGGATTGGCAAATAAAAATCAGAGATTCATCAAACTTGGTGCAGGAAAACACTTTCCAAAGCAGCTTGGTGGAGTCTGCCTTTCCCAAAGAGAACACTGGCCTCCAAGAAGGCGAACTGCTACCCCACAGGTCATGCTGCTGACGTGTGGCACAGCCTCATATACATACACACCTGGGCCCCTCCTCCCCCTCCAGCCCTCCAGGCCTCTCTGGGAACTCAGTCAGCCTCCTAGGACTGAAGATCCTGTTTGCAAGCATCTTATGAAGCATGTTCACTTTTGGTTTCAGACTGCAGGCTGTGAAGTCAATGTAAGCCAGTACTACTCCAAAATATAGACCTTTTGTAGATTTTATACTTTATGGAAATGTAAACATTCCGTCTTTTCCTGTACCAATGAGGGAAAACTATCATTCTGAGTAAACCAAGATTTGGCCTTTGCAAAAGAAGGTATAAATAATATATGTGATCAATGTTCGTAAGGGCTTGGCGATCAGCAATAAAGCCAAAAACAGATTGTGCAAAGAGTTTCCTTTTTTCCTAATTCCAAAATCAACACTTGATGCCTTCTCTTTCCATGTGAGTATCACAGCAGGAAGATCTGAACCCAAGTTAGGAAACATGAACTTTTCAGTTAAATAGCAAAGATGTGAAGACCTTGTGAAAACGTGGAGAATGTCACAATCTGCGCCCACCTGCCCACCACAACTGTCAGCCCACTGCTTCACTGTGGCAGCCCAGCCCAGCCCAGCCCAGGCCAGTCCTGCACGCTCACCCCCTTTCCTCTGGCTTGCCACTTCCTTCTCTTTTCCTTATGAGCCCCCACCTGGAAACACCCCTGCTGGCCATGCCTATCCACACCACTCTCCTATTCTCTACCCATCACAGGCATGGCTGTGCTCACACTAGGCAGGGCTATTTTGCTTGTGTAGTGAGTAGGTTCCCTGAGGACCTGCTTTGCCTTTTGGGAGAGATCAGTCTCCTCCACCATGTAGGGCACACAGAAACCACAGAATGAATACTCCTTCTACTGGAGACCGAAAACAAACGACATCTGTGATGAATCGGCACAGCTCCAAGGGCCCCTAGAAAACACTCAGGCATGGAGGCCACACCACCAGCCGTATGGCTCCTCCACTACCGCAGGCTTCATTCTCTTGGTTTTCTGAACTTGTGCTTGGCGGCTGTTTGCCAGCAGAACTGACTCCCCCCTTCCTCCCTCCCAAGGGGGTCTTACTGACTTGCCCGCTCTGGGCTCAATAGTGGGGAGATAGGGATTCCAGAGTGTGGGATCCAGGCCCAGCTCCTCAGAAGGGCAAGCCACAGGCGGCAGCACCAAAGGAGAAGGCACCTGAATACTGATGGGTGGGGCTGGTTCTTCGCCCTCCCACTCAGAGTGACCCTGCACAGGGTGTCTGAAGCATCTGTCTTTACTGCCTCATCTGTCTCCCACTAAGTAGCTGGCAGATTCAAACTGCCAACCTTATAGTTACTAGACATTTCATACCCACTCTACTCCCAAGGTGGCTAGTGGTCATAACATTACAGCCAGTTTTACTCATTCACTAAGACAACAGATTGGATGAAACACCTTATCAAGTTGTATCATGAGTTCCATGCACCACATTACTAACTTTTTCAACACCTGTCATTCCCCAATAGATTCAATTTAAAATGTTTCCTTTTCCTAAGTTTTGTTATGTATTGTTTCTCAAGTTTGACATTAGGTTAAATCCCATCCATGGTTTGCCATCACTTCCAAATAAAACTCTGATCCTTCAGCCAGATCATAGGATCGTGCCATACACTGGGCTGTGTGTGTCCCTCTCTCCAACCTCGGTGCCTCTCTCCAGTCACACCAAATGCCTGGCAGCTCTTTAAAGGGGCAGGCCTCTCCCACGTTCAGTCTTTTGCCAGAAAACCCTTCTTTATCTACTTATTTGTTTTTCAAGACTCAGTGTAGGGACAGTTCCCCTGTTTTAGATTAAATGCCCTGTGGGTTTGTTTGTTGTTTTTATGCCAACAATACAACTCATAGCAACCTTGTATATAGTTACCAACCCTGTATAGAGTTGGCGAGTTTGAACTGCTGACCTTGCGGTTCAAACCGACCTTTCTGTCCAGTGCATTAACCTGCGGGGTCACACCAGGACAACAGAATAAATACAAATAATAATAGAGTGGTCAAGTTCAATAAGTAGTTGGAATACAAAAAGAACATGTATCTGACTTGAAAAACATTATTTGAAAAGTCATTTCCAATTGTTTTAAGTATTCAATGAGAAACAAAAAAAAAAAATACAAAACTTAAACATATTCTTAGAAAAGATAGTTTAAATGATAACTCTCACATTTTTAGATTCATCAGTCTACAAGTTCTGAGTTTTAAATTCACTCTGTCTTACAAATTGTCGGTCTTATGAATTCTGCTTCATTTTCAACATTTCTGATCACTTCAGTAACTTTTGTTCAGTATGTAAACCCCTGACAAATATTCACAAAAGGGTATTAAGAACACAGACTTTTAGTTCTCTATAGAAACTAAGAGAGGAGGATGAGGGAAGCAATCAAAGAAACACTCAAACAGATAAAGTCCCATACTCTTTCCTCAGAACATTCCGTGCTGTACTTTACTTATGCGGGGAACGGATATAAATTTCCCTTCATCTCTAACCTTTTCTCCCACTCTAATGGGGAGGTTAACAAAAGCAATTTAGTCAAAAACTGAAAACAGAGAAGTAGAAAGAAAAGCTGTAAACTGAAGGTTGAAAGATTATAACCAACCATTTGCCCCATCTCATGAAGCTATGTAGTCAGGCAGTAAAGCGTGATCATCTTAGTCCACGCAACACGTTCAATGATGCCAAAGAATATGCCAGCAAGAAATGCATTTGGAGGATTTAAAACAAAGAGAAGTAAAAAGTGACACCAAACAGTTATATCTCTTCATTAAAATTCACATTACGGTTAAGTTTGACTATTAAGCCCACGTTTAAATCTCCGATCATTTCAAATACATACCTTCTTTGTTAATTGCTTCAATCTTGGCAGGGTAATAGCGACAGTCTGTCCAACGAGCCAGAACTTCCTCTCCGGCTTTAAAATCCTATTTTAAACAACTTTTAAGATCAATACCATGTATATAATAGCATTTCCTTAACAAAAATTGGTTTTGTAAAATTTAACAGAAATCCTTTAAAAATATGTCATTACATATCTAGCAAAACCAACAACTACAAGCAGCATGGTACTTACAAAGAAATCCTCCTCATCTTTCAGACCCTCTTTCCTCAGCGCTGGTCTCTCCAGAGGTCGCAATCTATTGCTATCCCAGAAAATCCACTCATCGTAACGATGACTCCAGCGCTCAAAATGGACCAACATCTTGCCCTCCTCATAATCTATTTTTTCAATCCGTGAAGGATACCTCAAAAATAAAAGACCATTTCATGTCAAGAGAGAATTCTTACCTTTGTTTAGTCAAAGGACAAAACTGGAGAATGTAACTAATATCCCGTTTTTGAGTCCATATTTTTAAATGATCAAACCAATCCTTGTTTTGCTCACTTCATGATCACTGTGTGTGTGTGTGTGTGTGTGCATTTTAAAAGGTCTAAGAAATAAGAACTTTAATACACTCACAATGTAAATATAAATTCCTGAACCATTTAGAGATCAAGGGCCTTAAACATATTCTTCCTCCTTTCCATCCAATCATTTCAATTCTGGAACTATATACATGTGTTCTTGTGTTTGTTGTTAGGTGCCATCAAGAGGGCACCAACTCATAGCAACACTATGTACAACAGAACGAAACACTGCCTGGTCCTATGCCAACCTCACAATAATTGCTACATTTGAGCCCACTGTTGCTGCCATTGTGCCAATCTATCTCGTTGGGGTCTTCTTCTGTTTCTTTGACCCTCCATTTTACCAAGCATGATGTCCTTCTCCAGGGACTGATTCTTTCTGATAATACATCTCAAGTATGAGAGACAAAGTCTGGCCATTCTGGTTTCCAAGGAGCTGTCTGGCTGCATTTCGTCCAACACAGATCGGTTTGTCCTTTAGGCAGTCCATGGTACTTTCAATATTCTCCTCCAACACCATAACTTAAATGCATCAATTCTTCCATGGTCTTCCTTATTCACTTTCCAACTTTCACATGCTTATGAGGTTATTGAAAATACCATGACTTGGATTAGACACACCTTAGTCCTAAAACTGACGTCTTATGCTTGTCAATGCTTTAAAAAGGTCTTGTGCAGAAGATTTGATTTCTTGACTGCTGCTTCCATGAGTATTGATGGAGCATCTGAGCAAAATGAAGTTTTTGACAACGTCAATCCTTTTTCCACTTATATGAAGTGTACATTGGTCCAGTGGTGAGGATTTTTTTCTTTACACTGACTGAGATGCAACCAATGCTGAAAGTTGTGATCTTTGATCTTCATCAGTAAGTATTTTAAGTCCTCTTCCTTCACTTTCAGCAAGCAAGGTTCTATCATCATCATATCACATGTTGTTAATGAGTCTTCCTCCAATCCTGATATCATGTTTTTCTTCATATAATCCAACTTCTCGGATTATGTGGTCAGCAAACAGACTGAGTAAGTATGGTGAAAGAATACAACCTTGGTACATACCTATCCTAATTTTAAACCATTCGGTGTTCCCTTGTTCTATTCGAACAACTGCCTCTTGGGCTATGTACATGTTCCTCATGAGCACAATTAAGTGTTCCAGAATACTCTTCTCCGCACTATTGTCCATAACTTGTCAGGATCCACACAATTGAAAGCCTCTGCATAGTCAATAAAGCACAAGTAAGCATCTTTCTGGTATTCTCTGCTTGCAGCCAAGATTCTTCTGACATCAGCAATGATATCTCTTGTTCCACATCCTCTTCTGAATCTTGCCTGAATCTTTGGAAGTTTTCCGTCAACGTATGGTTGCAGCCGTTTTTGTATTATCATTAGCAAAATTTTACTTGTAACCGATATTAATGATATTGTCCGATGATTTCTGCATTCTGGTCACCTCTCTTTGGAATGGACATAAATATGGATCTTTGCCAGTCAGCTGTCTAAATGTCTTGGAAGTGAGGGTCTCCAGTGCTGCATCAGTTTGTTGAAAGATTTCAATTTGTACTCCATCAATTCCCGGTGCCCTGTTCTTTGCCAATGCTTTCAGTGCAAACTGGACTTCTTCCTTCAGTATCACTGGCTCTTGATCATATGCTACCTCTTGGCTGGTGAGTTTGAACCACCAACCTTGCAGTTTAGGTAGCCCAGTGCTTACCCCACCATACCACTAGGGCTCCTTCCCTGTGGGAAAGTGGTATAGATAAAGATTACTATGGATTACACACAACTATGAAAGCCAAGAAGTGATCACTGCCCACTTTGCAGATTAACCATGCCACATAAGGCTTTGTTATTTCCAAGCCCTGACTCGGTATCCACTGTAGCTCCTTTTGTCTTTGTGACAGCCACTGTGGCCCACATGGATCCAGTGATAACTGCACTACCTGTGATCCTCACCCACCACGCTATCAAACACCTGGACTCTTGCACAAGTGATACATTCTGCTTAGTGCCTTTGTACACTCACCAGTCAAGACTGGGCCTACCACAGACTGCCTGAGGGTAGTGCTCTCTCACAGCCATCAGGCTGTAACTGTCTCTGCTCAGAGTCATCAACTCCCCGCCCTGAGGAAGGTCATCTGTGTGACCCAGAAGGAGAGTCCTGAGCTCACATCAGTTAAGCAAATGCTGGCCTTAAAAACAAAATAAACCTTAAGTTGCTTTCTTTACTGCAGGTGTTCCTGGTACCTTCCACAAGAGGAAAAGAAAGTATCATTATTTCCAACCTTAAGGAACTACAGAAGATTTTATCATGTGGTATTTATTCATATTTCTCTGTACAACAGAGTTCTAAGCCAGGTGATATTAGAAATGCTACTATAGTGCGATCCTCTGGGAACCCCAGCACCTGGCCCTGTGACTGACACACCAGGTACTCGAGGTGCTCGGCATGAAGAATGGATGGTGAAGAAAGTTTGTCCGTATTTATTCCAACAGTAATCAAAATACTGAACCCCTAACGCACAGGAAATAAGGCTACAAATACAAAAACAGCATTACTCCTTTCAACAAACACAAATTCCAGCTGAGAGGAGGGAGGTCCCATAGAATCACAAGGTAACTCAATTCTGTACGATGTTGTTAAGTGTTGTCAAGTCGGGTGCAACCATGAATAGGGTATCCAAGGAGTGGTTGGTAAGCCTGAACCACCAGCCTTATGGCTCAAAATGGCATTGCAGTCCAGCACATTACCCTTCAGTACTATACCAAGGCTCCCTGATAGAGCAGTTTATGAAAACACAACAGAAATTGTGGTTTGTTGTTGTTGTTAAGTGCCGTGGAGTTGATTCTGACCCACAACGACCCTGCATAGGTTTCTGAGAGCGGCTGGTGAGCTTAAACTTTAACTATCGTACCACGTTAACTATCGTACCACACTAGGTCTCCATCCAACAGCATCCAGAACAGAGCCCTAGTGACACAGCAGGTAAGGCACTTGGCCGCTAACTCTAAGAGCTGGTTCAAACACACCCAGCAGCTCTGCAGGAGAAAAGGCCTGGAAAGCTGCTCCCATAAAGACATTACCCTAGAAAACTGAGGGCAGTTAGACTCAGTCAGTGGGGTCCTGGTATCGTGCTATAGGATAAGCACTCTAAAGCTAATCACAAGGCTCGTGGTTCAAACCCACCAGTCACTCCCCAGAACAGACTTAATGGTACTCAACAACAGTGGATGAAACAGACTTAAAATAGGATTTAAACCCACCTAATTGAAGTGTTCAACATTTTAACCCACTGCTGTTAAATTAACTCCAACTCCAAGCAAGCCGACAAAGCAGAGCTGCCCCTTAAGGTTTCCAAAGCGGTCATCTGTAGAGAAGCTGACCACCACAGCTTTCTCCGACAAACTGGCTAGTGGCTTCAAACTGCTGACCTCTTGATCAGCAGATGTGTACTTAACACTTCAAATGAGAATGTCACTTCAGACAAGAAACTATATAGTAGTGCTCCTGCTGTTGTTGTTAGCCACCCTGTATAGGGTTTCCGAGGAGCAGCTGGTGGGTTTGAACTGATGACCTTGTGGTTTGCAGTCCAGTGCTGATCCCACAGCACCACACTAGAAGTGGCTAATAGCTGTTAGAGGAGCTAGAAGCAGAGGGACCATCGTCAAGAAGATCAGTGCAGATCCAAGTGAGTTGAGTCGTGCATCAAAAGCTTGAAGTGAGTTGAGTCGTGCATCAAAAGCTTGTGAGTGGCCCCAGACACGATTACAGGTCCACCCACCAGGAGTAAAACAGAAAGAAGGCAACCAAAACTGTACAGCAGATTCAAGTCCTCTTCTACCCAAGACTAGAACTAGATGGTACCTGGGTACCACCACTGACCCTTCTGACCAGGTCACGAGAGTTAGTGCCCCACAGAATGTGACAAAAACAGGGACAACTCAAATTCTAACTAAAAAAAAAAAGGCCAAACAGCAGAGAACAAAAACTCCCTGAGACACTGTTTAAACCCAGAACCTCACCCATCTCCTAGGATCACCTTTTAATGAAAAAGATTGGCACATAAAATAAAGGAAGTTACCTGGAAGATCAATGTCCTTAAAACCCAACACTACGTGACCCAAAGGACAATTGTTTACATGCACAGATGAGAAGGTAAAGGGGAAAGGGGACAGACAGGGCACAATCAAAGAGAAGGTTAATGTGCCATAATAACAGAACTAATGTCACCAAACAATGTGTGTGAAAATTGTCAAATGGGAACTGAGCTTGTACAGACTTTCACCAAAAACTCAGTAGCATTTAAAATGAAAGAGGCAGAATACACACCAAAGCAAACAGAGAATTCCTACAACCTACTAACCCTTTAAACTTTGTACCTTGTTGAGGCACTCTAAGCTGTTACGCCTAATAGTTTTTAGAAGCACACCCCCGCCCCCAACCACCCCCCATTCACTCACCTAATATTCTAGTATTTAAGATCAGTGCTTTCAGATACCACATGTGAATCTGGTTCATACGTTTCATTCAAACTTGGTAATCCAAAACACAAGGCTTTCAACACTGAGATCACAGTTTGTATGCACGTCCACATCACATCTTCAACACCCAGTGATAACTTGCCTCTTCTCATTATTTCTTCTTTTCAGCCCTTCTGTTCCCGTACAGTCATGTCTAGTCCCAGCTGACCTGTCCACCCTGCTTCCTTCTGTCTGCACTCTTTTCAGAGACACATGGAAGAACACTAAGCTACGTATTTTCCTTAAGTCTATGGCAGCTACCTTCCAAATGAATTTTTCATTTAACATCATTGGATTTAAAATCCCTGTTCCTTTCCACCATTTTAGCACCTATATTTCCTGCCACATCTGCTTTCATTCAATCTGTCAGTTCTAACCAAATTAAAATACCCAAAGCACAGCCTTTATACCCACTACCTTCTCCAGGTACAAAAACTAATGAGCCCATCCAGAATTCCTTCCTGTGCTACCAAATAGTACTTTTTTTTTTTCCAACTCAAAAACACTTAACAACTACATGACCAAACTCTCTGTTACCTAACTATGCTGCAAAATCCAAAGCTCTTGTAGGCTGCAGGCTACCCAATTCCTGTTTCTTCATATTCCACAGTCAAAAACTGATTTCACTACCAAAGCAAAACCCACTGCCATCAAGTTCATTCTAACTCACAGTGACCTTGTATCATTTTCAACCATGAGGCTGGCAGTTCAAACTCACCAGCCACTCCTTGGAAACCTTATTACAGGTCACTATGAGTTGGAACCAACTCAACGGCACTTACCAACAATGGGACACAACAGTAGAGCTGCCAGAGTCTCCAAGGCTGTGAATCTTTTTTTTTTTTAATGTTTTATTGTGAATTGTGTGATAGTTTACATGGGAGAACATTAGTTTTACATTCATCCTATCATATATTGTTTCATTGCCATGGTTACAATCCCCTCCATGCATCATCAACCAACCAAAGGGTGTACCCTACAAGCCTGCCCACCCCCCGGCCATCAGCACACAGCCCCTCTCCCTTTCTGGGTCTAAAGTCCCCAGCTCCTCCATCTCTCCACGTCCTCATCTCTGCCTCCATTTCAGGCATCACTGCTTCTCTGGGTAGGGTCCCACTCTCCGCTCTTCTCCCTTGATGGTCCCAGGGACCTTCGCTCCTAGGCTGAAAAGTTAATCACTCCCCTCCTTGCTACAAAATGTCTACCTTTACATTTACAACCCTCAAAAGCAGTCCTGATAACAATTATTCACTATTGTATCACAAGAGACCTTTCTGCATTTCCTTTCACCAGCCCTGCCTAGACAGACTAGATACTATTCAATGGAGATTCTACCTTCCTCCACACCCTCTGGATCTAAGCTCTTGAAAGCTTGTAAGCCAGTTACTTCTTGCCTTTGTAGCTCCCCCATTTTGGGTAGACAATGTCCAAGTTGCCCATCTCTGTCTACTCTGTGTATGGAGGGGGTGGGAATGATCCTTGCTATAAAGATTTGTTCTCTCTTTTGAGCTACTGCATCCATAGGTGTAGGTCACCAAGGCTGTGAATCTTTTTTTTTTTTTTGGCGCCAACAATCTTTATTGGTGGCAATGAAAAGGAAAGACAAGCGTGGATACGACAGCTCCTGCTCCTGGGGCAGCGTTCAAGGCCAAATCATCCCGCTGGCCAAGGCTGTGAATCTTTAAGGAAGCAGACTGCCATATCTTTCTCCCACCAACTTTCTGGTTAGCAGCTGACTGCTTAACCACAATGTATGTATGGGTATGTGTCTACTGATTAAAGTTTTCTCCTGTTGATGCCGTTTATCAAGTGTTGGAAGGTGTGTAAGTCTAGCCTTCCATGCGAGAGCCAGGCCTAATCCCTGGCCAGTGCAGCCACCACTCACCATCAGTGGTGGACTACATGTTGCTATGATGCCAAACAGCTCTCAGCAGATTCCAAACTAGGACAGACAAAGAAGAAAGTCTGGCAATCCACTTCCAAACACCAGCCAATGAAGACCCTATGGATCACAACAGTGTGCTGCATTGCTCATGGGGTTACCATGAATCCTGCCACTTCACCGCAGCTCACGATGTACGCAGGAAGTCGTGCTAACCTCCCCTTACCAGGCACTGCCTTGTTTTCTCCTCACAGAGCCCCTGGAGTTAGGTATGATTGTGACAGTGCCCAGTGTACAGGCAGACCAGGGAGGCTCTGCAAGGTCAAGTCACTTGGTCAAGGTCACACAAATACTGAGTGTCTGGACGTAGGGTGTCTGTCCTTAAAGTCTACGCTTTCAGTGACATCTCCTGTGTCTTGCACTGGATTCTGAGTTTCAGCTTCTGCACCCACTGTGTGTTTCAAATATGTGGGCTTCAAAAAGTACGTGGGAAAACGTATTAAAAGGTAATGGAATGTTTCCACCAACTTTTTGATGCCTCCTCATATAGGGAACTGTTACCGAGAGTTATGAAAAACAATATGAAAAGCAAATTATTTTATCTATTTTATTTTTCCTTGCAAATTTCACTTGAGTCTGCTTTATATATATAAAATTCCTAAAGTTGGTCTGCGTTCACTTCGAGTTCACTTAGAGCAGCTTTCACTCTATTGTACAAAATAAATACTCCATCAAGTCATCAAACCCTAAGTGGAGTAAAAAGTCTCTTTTGTTTTAGTACTGATTTCTCAAAAATACCCAAGCATGAAACACTACAGTATTCAAATGAAAGAGTCTAAGAACCTAGTTTAACTTTGTGAGCCTTGAAAACAGTCATAATATAAATTCAAAAATTAGGACAGGAAATCCAGAATATAATTTGTTACAGAATTAAGGAAAACACTCAGTGAAATGAAATTTGTTGGTCTAGTCTGACAAATATTATCCTATCATCCTATATGTAGTTTTAAACGCATAAACCAAAGTTCATCTGCCATTGATTTTCTACAGTGGCAACCAAATTTCAGGATCTCCCAGAAACTTTGGTGTCCATTTTTTGATGGGCACCCTTACCAGCACGTTACTATGCTTCAGGCCTCTCTGTCAACCAGGACTCCCTGGGGGCCACTGAAGGACAATCAGTTGGGTTTTGTGGCTTTGTCCACAAATCATTTCACTTCATTAGTGTATACTTGAGAGCCTTGCCTAACTGACCACGGTGCACTTGAAGCATAATAGTTTCTCACTGTAGAGGGCTGATTTTAGCAGTGAGAAAACAGACTTCTAAGACGTAGTGGTGATATGCCATGGAGTCGGTTTCAACTCATGGTGACCCTGTACAGGGTTTCCCAGGTTGTAAATCTTTACTGGAGCAGAAAGCCTCAACTTTCTCCTGCGGAGCGGCTGGTAGTTTTGAACTGTTGACCCTGAAGTTAGCAGCCTGACTCATAGCCACTACGCTACCAGACCTCCTTCTAAGACACAGTATTACATACATATTCACAGTCTTTCTTTGTCTACAGCAGCAACCTGCCTCCTAGATCCATGGCTGTCGAGGAGATGCCAACTCAGAGCACCGTACAGGCCTGCGAAGAAGTGCTCCCTGCGGTTTCTGCGGCTGTAAATGGGAAGAGAAGTGCAGACTTTATAGAAGTCTCATCTTTCTCCATGGAGCAGCTTAACTCACTACACTACAGGGCTTCTCTGTCTTCCAAGGTTGAGTGAACTGTAATTACCGAAATAGCAGCAAACCCGAATATCAGTTTTCACTTCAATAAAAAGAAGTTATGTGCTGACTGATGAAGGATCTGCAAATGTGGGGGAGCCCATCATGCTTTAAAATAACTGAAATTCATGAAGAACAGCAAAACTGAACTGCCTTTTCGACCATGTTCCTTTCTTTCTTAGGAAAAAGAAAATCATACTGCTACTACTACCTAAAACTTAAAATTAAAAACTAGTATTTTCTCCTTCTAGTAAAGATCGTTTAGAAACAAAAGTAAATATATTCAGCGACTACAAGTGCTATTTCTAGTTACTCAGCAAAAGGAGCACTCTGAGACCGTCTAGAACTGACTACGATCCTAGCTTTGAATTTGAAGCTTTAAATAGTAGTGGTGATGTAATTCTTTCAGAAGTCCTGGTGTGGTGCTGTGGGCTAATGCGCTGCACTACAAAGTCAGTTTGACTCATAAGGCTGACAGTTCAAGCTCACCAGTCGCTCTTTGGAAACCCTATACAGAGTCGCTATGAGTCAGAACCGACTCCACGGCACATAACCCACCACCACCATGGGTCGGAACCAGCTTGATAGCGCCTAACAAATTTTTTTTTTTTTTTTTTAAAGAAAGAAACAAACGTGGCTGAAAAGGCAGCTTAGCTTTGCAGTTCTTCATGACTTCTAGTTATTTAGTATTTTAAAGAAGTACTGACTCCCCCACATCCTACAGATCCTCCGTCAGTCAGCACATAAAAGGATGAACACGGAACCCACTGGGGCTCAAAGCTTCAGGGAATCTGTACATGAGGCTGTGGGTTGTAGCAAAGCCAACACCAGGCTTAGAACCCAGAGACCTTGGTTCTTCTAGCCACAAGAGTTTGAAAAAACCAACATTTCTGAACCTCAGCTCTATCATTTCTAAAAATGACAAAGAATATGCCTGACCTGACAGGTTTTGTGTAAAGTTCAAGAGAGATACTGACCATTGTCTATAAATCATAAGTTGCGATATAAACCATATATCATAATCATCAATCCACACTCAGTGGTTGTAACACTGCACTCCGACAGAACGACTGTGAGAATGGCTCAGGACTGGGCACTGGTCCGTTCTCTTGTGCACGGGGTTGTTACGAGTCAGAGCCGACTCAACGGCACAGAACAACAACTTGTTCTTTGTGATTTACAGTGAGGGGTCTAAATTCCAACACTAACTAGCCAGTCAGAGCTGGAGGTGACAGAGAGCACAGGAGCAAGGTGACAGAAGTATGTTAGCACCCACACAAGTCCATCATCTGGGTCAGTTCACAGGGAACTGTGAACAAAAACAACACAGATTTCTAGACTTGGTGTCACTCTGCAATACACTTATATATTTCCAATTAACATAAATACTGAATATAAATTCAAAAATAATTCTGGATTTATCTACTACAATACATGGAGGGCAAGGTGGCTCTGAACAACAGTGTGCTGGAAACCACAAGGTCGGTGGTTTAAGCCCATCAGTCATTCCAAGGGAAAAAGATGAGGCTTTCTGCTCCAGCAAAGATTTACAGACTCGGAAACTACACAGGATCTCTACGAATCAGAAGTGGTTGGACGGCACTTACTATCTCTCTCAAAAACCCTGCTAATCCTCAGATGAGTGAATCAGAAATAATTTTCTCTCATCTTTCAAGAGTAATTAGGATAAGAAAATGTTAAGGATAAAATAAAAGTTGTAAAGGAGGCTGAATCCACATGACAAATAGAGAACATCAGAGTCTGACAACCAGGGTATATTATGTTGAGACCAGGTGTATTTTTAAATAAACATGTCTACTCTGCCTCTATTTCTAATCTTGTTTCTGAAACTTTCTGGGAGGTGGGGGGAGGAGGAAACAGACCTTTATCTTATTAACACTATATTAAAAAAAACGGAGTACATGGTATTTTCTTTAGTTTTGCTGAAATGAGCTTAGCAGACTTTCTTTGGTGTCTACTTTCTAAAATTTAAAGTACTAAAATGTGTGTACTCTGGTACAGACCTGATGATCAAACTGGACATGGTCCAGCTTGTGATCTATGACCATCTGGATAAAAACAATCTCAAAAGTTTATAAAACAAAACAAAAATCTCATAGAGTTCAACTTGAATTCTCTGCAAAACATGGTCTTTAATCAGGAGTCCAAGAATAACTTCCATGCACACCCATGGAAACAATTCAATTGCTTGGATGTATGGATGTGAAGGTACATTTCGCTATGAGTCGGAACCGAATCAACGACACTTCACAACAACAACAACAACACAAGCTGAAATCAGATTCTCAAACGTAGGTCAGTGACTCAAACAAAGCTACTTCAGGGCTATACAGATTCTGAAAATCCCAGTATACAAGAAGACAAAATGTTAATTATATTGGCAAAACAATCTCTATTTTTTAAAAGTCTTTACCTAAAGTTCACTCAAATTTCAAAGTGACCTAATATAATTCAAATATGGTTTTATGCTAAACATTTCATCTAAATACTCCTTTTCAGCAGTACCCTCCTCCCCTAAGGAGCTCTGGTAGAAGAGCGGTTATGAGTCAGGCTGCTAACCTCAAGGTCAGCTAGTTTGAAACTACCAGGAGTTCTGCAGAAGTAAGATTGAGACTTTCTGTCATTTCCGAGGATGTAATTTACATCCTCCGAAACTCTATGCAGGGTCACTGTGAGTAGGAGTTGACTTCAGGGCATCCCCCCCCCACACACACACACACACCTCCTCTCCTAAATTCACAGCTCACAACTGATCTCCATTGATGTTTGCCTTTGACTAGCTCAATCCAATTAGAAAAGATTCCTTTTTACTTAAAAATATATGTACTTTAATTTACAATACAAAGGATTTCTACTCGTACAATGGAATTTCAATTTTCATATCCTATTTTACTTCTGTTTATGAACATCTTAAAAAATCACATTTGCAAATGTTCCATACAGCTCAAAAAAATTCAAATGTATGGAGACAGCATTTGACAATTCAAAATCTATACTGCTCTGTCCAACTCTGAAATTTGCACACTTCTACAGTTTTTTATCTTTCATTTTCCTTTCTTTCAGAAATAGAAAGGAAATATTTACATAGAAATACTCCTTGATGACATAGGACACTCACGGATCCGCAGTTTGAACTCACCAGCCATTCTCAGAAACTCTACACAGGGTCGTTATGAGTGAGGACCATCTCAATGGCACTTAACAACAATAAGTGACAAAAATGACATTCCAGCAGAAGTCGAAGAGCATAACTCATCTGAATGTTTCAAGCTGACTCTCAAGCTCAAGTTAAGACTGTCTTCAGATCACAGTACCTCATAGGTTTTGCTTTCACAATGAAATCACTTACTATACAGTGACTATTTTAATTCCACTCCAACAGAAGGTAAATCAGTCATCAAAACCAGTCTGATTCGACTTTTCCTACTACACATTATTCAGAAAGACTAGGGATATTAATGTTGGCATGGGCTTTGTGTAAGCTCTCAGTGGACAAACATGAGCGGATTTCATTAGGAGCACAAAAACATCCTTTCTGGCTTGTGGTCTTAATGCTCATTCCTTGTACCACTCCCCGTCACTCATGTTAACAAGTAAAACCGCCCTGAAACTCCAGCCTACTGAAGTCTGCAGACCCCCAGGGATGTCGCTTTCAAGTCTCCCTCTTTCCATGCATCTACTTAAACACTCAGTAGTTACCGGTTACCGTTTAGATGTACAAAGGTTGGGGAGGAAGGGTATACCATAGAGGAAACATGAAAAATACGTGACCAGGTTAACTTTAAACAGTAGCAGGTGAGACTCTTTACATAGACTGCTGAGGAAAAAGCTTAAAAAAATGTTTTAAATAAAGCACTGTGAAGTTTTTAAAACTCAATGCAACCCACATGGCTCCATAGGAGTAGGATTAGTCATTGTAGAGGAGACCCAAGTATCAACAACAAATGCTTGAACTGATGAGGGCTGCCTACAGACCCATACTCAGTAATTGTGGTAGATAATCAAACCGTTAATGAATTTATTAACACTATATTAAAAAAAACAGAGTACATGGTATTTTCCAGGATGACCTCGCTCTCTGAATTTGAAAGGGTCTACGATATGATGTGCTCAGGCCACAAGAATGTACTTTTCCAAGAAAGACACAGAGACTCCCTTCTGTGGATAAAATAAGGTCAGCGGTTCAAACTTATCAGCTGCTCCTAGGAAACCCAATACTGAGAGGTTCACCATGAGTCGGAACCAACTCAATGGCACTTTAACAACAACTCCCAAACTAAAGTGGGATTTAGCTACATTTAAACCCTGCCTACTAAATTCAGACTCGAACCTTTGTACCTAAGGCACACACTAGAATGATTTTCCTTTCATAGGAACATTCGAACAGAAAAGGCAAACACACTGGCTTTGTAAGTGTTCCACCACCCTCACCCCCCCATTAGGCTGGGAGGGAACTCCACTTCTGTGACTTACAAGAGCTAAGATACATACTTATGGTGTGTCACCCCTCACTAAAAGACACGCTACTTATTGTCAACGTCTTGAGTTTAGAGAAGGCCACCAATATTTGCAGTAGTACAGTTCCTTCCTCATCCAATGACTAAAAGAGTTCAAATTATGTCAACTAGGATTTCAAACTTTGCAAACTGAACTGAATAAACTACAAGAAGAACTATTCAATACAGAAGGATGGAAGAGGAAAGGAGACAGAAGGGAGACAAATATGAAGGGAATGAATTCTATATATTGTCAGGCATTAAGTTTTGCTCCTCACAGACTGTCTGTTCCTAAACATTCAAGTAACTTTTCTATACTTTTACCTGACACTCAAGCAAAAATTAATCAATTTACATGAAATGTGGACTGGCCTTTTAAAAATGGAATGTTATGAATAACACTCTGCAGAAACACTGAGGAATTTCTTGATGAGATGCAGGATACAATGAAATCTTAGCTATAAGTTTAATTTGTGCTTTGAAATTCCAAATACTTTATTCTAAAAGCATACACTAGTCATTCTGGTGTGATTGGCTCATATAAAAGCTAACTGGAGTGGTCGCCCTGAAAACCACTGTGAGCATCTAAACTATGTGCACTCCCAAAAGTGGAAGGTATTTCTACAGCAACTTTGTCACTTAAGAGAATATGTTAATATAAATTAACTAGTTATTTACAAGACTTGTAATGAAAAAAAAAAAAAAAGAGAGGAAGAAAATTGAATTTAAGATTCACACCAGAAGAGGAAGCAGCTGCCCATTTCATACTCCGCTATCTTGCAGAGATGGAACTGTGTATGTGTATCTTCAGAAGGAAAAGCTCCACTCGGTCATATCAGAACCAAAGAGGCAGTTACTGACAAAGACGACATCTTCTGTTGTTGGTCTAATGCAATCTCTAGAAGCGATTCTGCCCACCACTGGGCATCTGGCAACGTCTGGGGCCATTTGTATTGTCATCACTAGGAAGGATGTTTCTAACATCTAGTGGGTAGAGGCCAGGCATGTTGCTAAACATAAATCAGTGCAAAGGACAACCTCTGCTACAAAACATCACCGTGGACTGCTAACTACAAAGACAGCGGTTCAAACCCACCTCGGAAACTCTGTACAGGGTTGCGATGAGTCGGAATTGACTCGACGGCACCTAACAACAACAATGGGACTCAGTTGTGAAGTTTCCTGCAGAGAGTATAAGGCAAGCCGCTTTCACTCAATAGTCTTTACTTCAACAACGTCATCCAGACAGGGAGCACTCACATCAGAAGGAACCAAAGTGACAGACAATGTAATACTATGAACATTCAGCTTGGAACCCTCTATCCCTGCACACACAGGGCCAGAGGCTATGTGAACCCTTCTATCCCTGCATACACAGGGCTAGAGGCTTATGTGAAGAGTCTCCGAAATCATGTGAAGCAAGAACACAAAACCTAGACCTAAAGAGAAGCTGGAGCACCATCACCTTGCCCATCCTCCATCCTTGTGCTATTGTAGTCCTAGGAATCAACACGTTTGTCTCGCACAACAGAACTCCAGGAGTGGTGCTCTAGGGTCAGCACTAGATTGCAAACCACTAGGTCAGCAGCTTAACCCCTCCAGGTGCTCCTGGGAAACCCTATACCAGGTCACCATCACTCAGAATTGACTTGATGGCACCTAACAACAACTCTTGCAATAGAAAGGGAGCTAATTTAAAAAAAAAAGAACACAGACCCTAGAAGAGAGTATTCCAAGTGACAGACAATAAGATGTAGAGCTGGCTGGCTGACTCAGGTCCGAGAGGAACCCACAAAGCAGGTATCAAATCCCTTTCAGGGGCTCGGGGTGGATGGTAACAGGTTAAACAGTTGCTTGTATCTTATGACCCCAAGGAGTCCAGTGAAGCTGGGTGCCAGCGTATGGGCATGTTTAATGGTGCTTATGCTTTCGGTGGCTTCCATCACGTCTGACTTAGCTGACTCACAGGGAAAGCTGAGGGCTCGACTCTACTGGAGCCCATCAGTCTCATATGCTGATGCCCCCGAGGACCCTGAGGGCCCAGAGCACCACAGAGCACAGCACTCACATCTTGGCTCCCCACTAGTTGGGCAGCATGAGCCAGGGGAGACCAAAGAGAAGCCCGATTCCCAGGTGTTTCTCCCCAAGAACACTATGAACACACTCTCCCATTCCCCCTAAGAAGGAATTATCCACTAAGCTCAAGCTTGGGGCGAAGGGTTCAATAACCCTACTGCCGCCCTCAGACTGTAGCTTCAAACTGTCCCATGGACAGTCCCAGACTGAGGCCGGGGCAGAACTCCAATGGCAGCTGCTGAAGACAGAGAAATCTCAGGCTCGTCTAAGTCAAAAATCATGACTAAACAAGATCTCTGTCTGACTCAGCCAATGCAGGTAAACGACTTAGTGCAAATCAATCAGAAGCAAATCTACAAAATGCCAACTAGGGTTTTAAGGCAGTTACAGTGACGGAAAATAGCAAAAGGTCTGGCAGACAAAGTCCTGGAGTGGCTAAACCACCGGGCCCCTCATCAAAGTAAGTGGGTTCCAGAGGAGCTGAGGCAGCAGCACTCTCAGAAGAGCCGGCCCGCAGTGGCCCTCTAGGGCTCAGGTTGGAGAGCGGGCCCAAGAAGTCATGAGGTCAGCCAGTTCACCTGATTGAGGAACGCATGCCCTGGACAGAGACTCGGCCTTCTTCCCATGGAGCACTAGGTCCTGTCCCTTCCAGGTAACCATTTGTCTGACACCATTGTATAAACTTCCACCGACCAGAGAGCGCCAGAGAGAAGCACCGTCCAGATCTGACAGGACCGCCTGCCTCCCAGAGAGCCCACATTCAGTACTGGAGGAGGTAAATGAACAGGTCTGGCTCTGGGAAAGGGGAGGTGGGTTTCGGAGTTCAGGTACAACAATGAATAGTGAAGGCATGTCTAACAGTGTACACTACAAAAACACTACTGTGCTAACCAGGAACCCTTCATACACTGTACAGTTTGTAGGACCACCTGGGATATAAGTCAAGAAAAGAGATAGAGAGCGAGGCCTGTGAGAGCCGGAACTGGGCAGGCCCGCTTTGCTTTTCCAGGGACAGGCTGATCATTTTCTGTCCCTCTCTATTACTGGACAATAAAGAGCTGTGTTTTCCGTCGCTGACAGACTGCCACCTTAGATAGATTTTGTCTATCACAGATTTTGTTGTCTATCAAAATTACCCAAAACTGGGGAAGCTAGGAATTGGAACCAATTCTACCTCCAGTGTAAGTCTATAATCTCTCCTACTCGGGATACTTATTTTCAGTTCTTACACACCTACAGTGACAGGTACAGGTGGACGAGCAGGAAAACTACAAAACTGCATGTATGTTGTGTCTGCCAGGCAGTGAAAGCGACACATGCAAGGCTCCCGAAACTGCACTGTAGGTCACGAGCTCTAGTTTCCATACCATTTCTGTAAGTAGTCCAGCGCCTCCAAACGAGCACCAATCTCAAAAGTGATTCCAGGACGATTTGGAGGCTTTTTGCTCATCTTGAGGTCCTGTTCTTTAGTATTCTCGTTTCACTGCCTGGAGGGAAAAGCAAGCACACAAGCAAACACAACATTTAGATTCCGAGCCATTAAATGGATAAGGGACTATAGCACAAGGTAGTATAAGAGATGCGGCAAATTTTAACAGAAAATAATACACAACAAATTAAAATAACTGACAGTTTTGAAATATCTGCATAATTAGCTACATGGTATTGTGCAAATTGGGAGAAACTTTGATGCTGAATTAAGAAAAAGGACCAAGGAAAGATAAAGAACATTATTTAAGAAGGAATACATGGACCATTAAAACCTTCCAGTGACTAAAATGTTTTAAACTATAATTTGAAAATACCCAAGACGTTTCTCCACAATGACGGCTGATAATGTTTTCACATCTTTCAAAGTTTAAGTAATCAAATATTAATGAACACGACTAACTGAAATTCTTGAATGAATCAAGTTGTTCATTTAATTTTAACAAATATTTACTGAGGGCTGTGGCACTGTAGGATAAGCACTGGACAGCTAACTTTAAAGTAAGCGGTTCAAACACAGCAAGTACTCCTTGAGTTATAAACAACTTAACACAGCAATTAACAACAACACAAAACACTAGATAAAGACACCAAGGAGTGCACCTAACAGACAGAACAGCCCATCGAGTGCTCTTTTCAGTGGAGAGTCTTAATCATCCCTCTTGTAAATAACAGTTTTCATTACCAATGATCTCCCCATCTTGGTATCAAACGATTCAATTATGTTAACATATAATGTTGCAAACGAAATTTCCTTCTTATATTTCACATTCAGTAAACAACAGTGAAACGGCTTTTCTTTGAAATCTGAGCACATTTTCTACTATACTATTTGAACACAGACCATGCTCACATGCGTAGCAACAGTGGTTACAACGTTAAAACAAAGAGAAAGCTACAAACGGCTGTCTGGCTCCTAGAAACCATTCACGGGTGGGTTGGTCACTGGCCTGTGTAAGTCACTCTGCTTATCCAGCTACCTGACGTAGCCTCCTTGTCACCACTGATTACATGAAAAGTAAGAATGCAGTCTGAGGTCGTCTACACAGAATATCAGAGTTCTGGTGTGGCACTGTAGGATATGAACTGGACTGCTTCAAACCCACTCCCTGTGCCTCAGAAACCATATCCCAGGTAACCACAGGGTAACCCTAAAGCTCTTCAGAGACAGAGGAGTCCTCGGGTGGTGCTGCGGGTTACTGTGCTGGTCGGCAAGGTTGGTTTGGATCACAAAGTTGGTAGTTTAAGCTCACCAGCCACTCCTTGGAAATCCTATACAGGGTTACTAAGGGTTGGAACTGACCCAACAGCACTTAAAAACAACATATACATATATGTAACTACTACACTATCAGAGCTCCATATGTCACACACATATAAGGAGCTCTGGTAGTGTAGTGGTTATAAGTCAGGCTTATAATAAATCACACAGTCAGCATTTTGAAACTACCAGCTGTTCCTCAGGAGAAAGATGACACTTTCTACTCCCGTAAAGATTTACAGTCTCGGAAACCCTGTACAGGTTCACTGAGTTGGAACAGCATACCACCACCGCCACAGACACATATATAGGTTTGTTGTTAAGTACCATCGAGTCGTTTCCAACTCATGGTGACCCTGTATAGGGTTTCCAAGGAGCACTTAGTGAGCTTGAACAAGCTTGTTTTGCAAACCAACCTTGCAGTCCAGCACATTAACCCAGAGCACCATAGCAGGGCTCCTATATATGTGTATATGAATATAGATGTATGTGTATATATGTGTGTATAAGTGCAGTAGCTCCATACAAGAACCACTGAACTGGGACCCACAAGAGCCACAGTTCAAGCCTGCCAGCCACTCAGTGGGAGAAAGATGAAGCTTTCTGCTCCCGAGAGGATTTAAAACCTCGGAAATCCTATAAAGGGTCGCTATGAACCAGAACCAACTTGATAGCACTCAACAACCATATATATCACACACACACATATATGTGACCTTTAATTAAATATTTTAGAGGAGTCCTGGTGTGATGCTGCAGGATAATGTGTGGGGCCATAAGGTCAGTTCGAATCGCAAGGTTGGTGGTTCAAGCCCAGCAGGCACTCCTCAGTAACCCTATACAGGGTGGCTATGGGTTGGAACTGACTCAGTGGCATGGCACCTAACAACAATATTATGACTATGCTCCCTCACAGCTTTTAAAAAACAAAAGGAGAAAACATATACACAATTAGGTCATTAAAAAAAAACGATTTGGTCACAATTCTAAATAGACATAGAAGCATTAACAGCAAACATAAAATTCCATTAGCCAATTCCTCTCTTTGAAACAATCTGGTAAGTAAAGGCAAAAACATCACCACCACCTACTTGCCAGAAAACTATGTTTAAAAAAAAAAAATCAAGCTTAAATACTCATGGAGGAGTTGGGGGAGTAGATATCCTCCTCTTATAAATCCTGATGGCACATAGATTAAGTCAAGGCTGCTGACCCAAAGGCCAGCAGTTCCAGCCCACGAGCTGCACCAAAGAAAGATGCGGATGTCTGCTTCCCAAAGATCTGCAAACTTGGACGCCCTATGGGGCAGTTCTACTCAGTCCTATAGTCACTGCGAGTCAGAACTGACTGGACAGCAATGAGTTTTGTTAGTTTGTTTTTAACAGCATCAGCAAAGATTAGTGCCTTAAAAATGTAACAGAAAGCTCAGGCAACGTACATTTGATGTAGAAATTGAACAAACTATAACCACCTTGTCAGTGTAGAACGTATGCAACAGCCACTACAATGTTTAGATATCTAATTAACCTTTTTAACAAATTTTCACAAGAACTCATTAAAGCGCACGAGTTACACTAACATTTCCTAGGATCAAATTTATAGCCTATAGTAAGTGATAACGGAAGCAGATATTATCCCCCAAAGATATCTAGGAATGGAAAGCAATATTTCTTGTTTCTTCTAAGGAGAGGGGACCGGTCGAGGAGGGATCTGAATTCAGGAACTTTTTAAAAACTAAGACAGTTTCTAGAGGGAAAAGGAAAAGGGAGCCGAAAGCAAAGAGAATAAGAGTACAAATAGTTCAAAAAGAACGACAGAAAATGCAAGCAGGGTCGAAGTTGCTCGAGATGACAAGTGATAGAGAAATTTACCCCAAAGACACAGACTCAGCGAACGTGAAGCCTCGGCGCATAGGGAGTGAGCCTGGGCTACAGAAGGGACTCAGAGCCGGCGAAAGTGCCAATGCGTGTCCAGGTTGACAGTCGTCCCGCCCGGCAGGGGAAGGGAGGAGAAGGGAGAGGGGGCGGCGTCGCCCAGACAATAGGGGCGGCGAGTGACTGGGAGGGACGCGGGACGTGAGCGGCCGGACAGAGCCCTCGGAGCGCGGGCGCCCCGGGTGGCCAGGCGGGGACCGGCCGGTCTCCAGGCCCCGCCGCCGCCTCTTACCGACTCGGCCTCTTCACGGCACAGCAGCCAGGCCGTCCGGGGCCGAGCAGGGTGGCCAGCCCGGTCTTTTGCTTCCGCCCAGGCAGCGGACAGGGAGGGAGTAGAAGTGGAGCGAGCTGGGGCCGCAACGCCTGGTCGAGCCCGAGGTCGTGCGGGAGGGAGCCGGGTGCGAGCCCTTAAGCCCGCTCAGGGGTCCGCTGCCATTGCCATCGCCGCCGCCGCCGCCGCCGCCGGCCCTAACGCGACGCCGGCCCGGCGACGTCATCCGTTCGCGACTCGCTAGAAGGCGGGGGAGTCGGGTCACGTGACGCGCGAGGGTTGGACCCGAGCGGGGCAACTGATTGGAGGGCTGTCACTGAGAGGCGGGGCTTGGCAGCAGTTGGCTGATGGCTAGTGGGAGGGGCCGAGATTAGCGAAGGCAGGAATGCGAGTTTGGGGAGTCTATTGGCAGTTGTGCAGTAGTGATCAACAGGAGATGAAGTCGAATACCATTGATTATTATTGTTGATTTAATAGGTGCCACGTTCCCCAAAATTCTCACTCCCAAGTCCCTGGACCAACTTTTGTAGAAGCATTACATGCTTTCTTCAATTTCCATTCGAATTCCATATTAATTAGAGAGTTAATTAAGGGTTGCTGTTATGAAAACATCTGTTGAGTGGACACTTTACAGCAGACTGTGCTCTAAGTGTATCACGTGACAAGCACAATTGCACAATTTATTACCCAAGGTCTGCCGTTCAAACTCACCAGTTGCTCCTTAGAAACTATACACAGGGTTGCTATGGGTCAGAACCAACTAAATGGCACTCAACAACAGCACAAGAGATCCTTATTATACAAAAGGTAGATACTACTCAAAGTCACAGGTCAGCACAAGCAGTCAAAAATCCTATAGCAAAACTGATGTGACTTGCCTAAGATTACAAATTTTATGTCTAGGTAGCAAAATTACTGAGCACCCACCCAGTCTCAAATTGTATTGTTGTTGTTGTTATGTGCCGTGCAGTCGGTTCCGACTCATAGCGACCCTGTACAGGGTTTCCGAGGCTGTAATTCTTTACAGGAGTAGAAAGCCTCATCTTTCTCCAGCGGAACAGCTGGCCGTTTCAAACTACTGACCCTGAGGTTCGCAGCCTGATTTGTAATCACTACGCTACCAGAGCTCCTTGGGGGTTTATTAACAGTAATCACATTCGTGGATGTTTGCCATAATATTGTATTAGGCACAGCAAAAAAGTGTCCCTGTGATGGGTCTAGTGTAAGGAAACCAACAGATGAATACATTCAAAGCAATATTAAGATAAAGCATCTTTTTTTCTCTCTTACTGTACTTAATACTTACTCTGCCCTATCCAATTTTCATATTGAAACACAGCATACAAAGGACACAGGAAGCATCATATATGGTAGCATAGTGGTTATGAGTTGGGCTGCAATTTGAAACTACCAGATGCTCCGCAGGAGAAAAATGAGGCTTTGTGCTCAAAGATTCACAGGCTCAGAAACCCTATACAGGGTGTCTCTGAGTTGGAATCAACTCCGGGGGACACAACCACCACCACCATGTGTCAAAAGTATTGCTACTAGGATTCTAGTTCATACTGTTGATGTTGTTGTTCTTAGGTGCCATTCAGGCAGGTCTGATTCATAGCGACTCTATGTATAACAGAAGCAAACACTGCCTGGTCCTGTGCCGTCCTCACGATTGTTGCTATGCTTGAGTCTATTGGTAATGCCATTGTATCCATCTATCTCGTTGGGTGTCTTCCTCTTTTTCGCTGACCCTCCACTTAACTAAGTATGATGTCCTTCTCCAGGGACAGATCCCTCCTGATAACAAGCCCAAAGTATGAGAAACGAAGTCTCACTGTCTTGCTTCTTAGAAACATTCTAATTGTACTTCTTCCAACACAGATTTGTTTGTTTTTCTGGCCTTCCATATCGGGCTGCGAACCTTAAGGCCAGCAGTTCGAAACTACCAGCTGTTCCGCGGGAGAAAGATGAGGCGTTCTGCTCCCGTAAAGATTTACAGCCTCGGAAACCCTGTACAGGGTCGCTATGGGTCTGAACTGACCCGACGGCACTTAACAACAACAACAACATAGTTTATTTCAATATTGTTCTCCAACACCATAACTCAAATGCATCAGTTGTTTTACAGTCTTCTGTATTCATTGTCCAACTTTCACATGCATATGAGGCTATTGAAAATACCATGGCTTGGGGCAGGAACACCTTAATCTTCAAGCTGATGTCTTTGTTCTTGAACACTTTAATGAGGTCTTGCGCAGCAGATTTGCCTATGGTAATGCATCAGTTAATTTCTTGACTTCTGTTTGCATGAGTATTGATTGTGGACCCAAATAAAATGAAGTCTCAGACAAATTTAATCTTTTCTCCATTTATCATGATGTTATTTATTGGTCCAGTTGCGAGGATTTTTGTTTTCTTGCATTGAAGTGCAATGTACACTGAAGACGGACGTTGGTTTTTGATCTTCAGTAAGTATTTTAAGTCCTCTTCACTTTCAGCAAGCAAGGTTGTATCATCTGCATATCACAGGCCATTAATGATTTTTCCTCCAATCCAGATTTCACATAATTTTTAATATAATCCAGTTTCTTGGGTTATTTGCTCAGTATACAAACTGAATAAGTATGATGAAACAATGCAATTCTGGCACACACCTTTCCTGATTTGAAACCATTTGGTGCCCCCTTGTTCTGTTTGAACGACTGCTTCTTAGTCTATGCACAGGTTGCTCATGAGCACAAGTAAGTGTCCTGGAATACCCAGTCTTAATAATGTTAGTCATAGCTTTCATGATCCGCACAGTCTTCCTAAGCCTTTGCATAGTAAATAAAGCACAGGTAAACATCTTTCTTGTATTCTTTGCTTTCAATTAAGATCGATCTGACAATGATATCCCTTGTTCTGAATATTCTTCTGGCTTGAATTTTGAGAAGTTCCCTGTCAATGTATTATTGCAGCCATTTTTAAATTATCTTCAGCAAAATTTTACTTGCATGTTCTATTAATAATATTGTTCAAGGAATTTATTTTTATGATCTCTACATCATTAACTTTTTTAAAGGTTTTATTGTGAATTCAGTGATAGTTTACATGGGAGAACATCAGTTTTGCACTCATCCTATTGTATTTTGTTGCATTACATCATTCATTTTTAGCATGGGTTTATTCCAAACAAAATGTGTTTAAACATACCTTGGAGATCTCTTGGACTGCTGAAGACAATTTCTCTTAGTAAATCACTTGTCTTAGTCTTATTAGGTTGCCTTCGGTTATGGTGAAATTTGGCAAATTAGACTATTTCATTTTCATTCATTTACTTAACAGACATTTATTTGGTGCCAGATTCAGAAGTGGACATGGAACTAGGAATAGCATTATTGATGTCAGATGGCTGAAAGTAGAGAATATCAGGAAGATGTTTGTTGTTGTTAAGTGCTGTCAAGTTGGTTTCTAGTCATAGTAATTCTGTATAAGGTTTTGAGGAGTAGCTGATGGATTTGAATTGCCAATGTGTGGTTAGTAGTCCAGTGCTTATCCTGACGCACCACACCAGAGTTCCAGAAAAATGTTTGCTTGTGCTTTATTGACTATGCAGAGGCTTTCAACTGTGTGGATCATGACAAGCTATGGACAACATTGTGAAGAATGGCTATTCTAGAACACTTAAATGTGCTCATGAGCAACCTGTGCATAGATCAAGAGGAATAGAACAAGGGGACACTGAATGGTTTCAAATAAGGAATAGAACAAGGGGACACTGAATGGTTTCAAATAAGGAAAGGTGTGTGCCAGGGTTGCATTCTTTCACCATATTTATTCAATCTGTATGCTAAGCAAGTAATCTGAGATGCTAGATTATATGAAGAAGAACGTGGTACCAGAATTGGAGAGAAACTCAGTAACAACCTTCTATATGCAGGAAGCTAAATGTACTTAAAATACTTACTGATAAAGATCAAAGACTATAGTCTTCAGTATGGATTACACCTCAATGTAAAGTAATAAAAAATTCTCACAACTGGACCAATAGCATCATGATACATGGAAAAAAGATTGAATTTGTCAAAGATTTCATTTTTGGGGTGATCCACAATCAGCACTTGTGAAAGTAGTAGTCAGGAAATGAAATGACGTATTGCATTGGGCAAACCTCCTGCAAAAGATGATACTTTGAGGGTTAAGATACACCTTTCCTTAGCCACAGTGTTTTCAGTCATCTCTATATGCATGTGGAACTTAGACAGTGAGTGGGGAAGACCATAAAAGAGTCAATGCATTTGAATTGTGGTGTTGGAGAAGAATACTAAAAGTACCATGCGCTGCCAGAAAGATAAACAAATCTGTGTTGGAAGAGGTACAGCCAGAGGGCTCCTTGGAAGCCAGGATGGTGAGACTCTCCCTCCCATACTTCTTACATATTATCAGGAGGGACCGATCCATAGAGAGGAACATCATGCTTAGTGGGGTGAAGTGTCAGCAAAAAAGAGGAAGACCCTCAACGTGATGGATTGAGACAGTGGCAGCAGCAATTGACTCAAATGTAACAATTGTGAGGACGGCACAGGGCTAGGCAGTGTTTGGTTCTGTTGTGCAGATGGTTGCTGTGAGTTGGAATCGACTCTATGGTACTTAGCAACAACATGTAGCTAGTGCACTGGCTGGGTATAACAATATATAGAAAGTACATTAGGAAGAAATGTTTTGTGTACACTTGTCTTTTCATTTTTTAATATCTAGGGTCTGAAACCTCTTGTGCTGTTTGGAAATTTTCCAATTGTGGTTGTCATTAGTGCAGTACACCAAATATTTTCAGTCTCTTCCTTCATGACGCATGGTAGGACTGTATTTTTAGCGTAGTGGTTACGAATTGGGCTGCGAACCGCAAGGTCAGCAGTTCGAAACTACCAGCTGTTCTGCGGGAGAAAGATGAGGCGTTCTGCTCCCATAAAGATTTACAGCCTCGGAAACCCTGTACAGGGTCGCTATGAGTCAGAACTGACTCCACGGCATATCATAACAACAACAACCCTGCCCACTTAGAATTCTGTGTGGCTACATGATTTTCTTTGACTAATAAAATAAAATTAGACGTGAGCTATGTCACTGACAGTAGGTAATTTTTACAGGACGTTTATCAGTCTTTCTGTCTGTGAGACCAAGAAAAGTCTTGTATGAGATGATGGCAATTCCACTAGCATGGGTTCTAGAAGATTACAATGAGCCCAGAGCCCATTGAGAATCTATAACTTACTTAGTAAGTTGCTGCTGCTGCTGCTGCTGCTGCTGTTAAATGCCATGAATTTGTTTCTGATTTTACAGCGACCCTGCATAGTGTTTCCGAGGAGCGGCCAGTGAGTTTGAACTGCCAACCTCATGGTGCAAACTGACCTTGCGGTTCAGTGTTTACCCTACAGCACCACACCAGGATTCCAATATACTAAAGGGAAACATAAATATTGGTTGTTTTAAGCTACTGAAACATGGGGGAGTGTGTGTTACGTAGCATAACCTAGCCCTAACTGACAGATACACCTACTTTATATGACTCTTGGTGGCAGATTTAACCCCCCAGTAAATAAAATGAAATTGTTAGTAACTCACATTACTAATCTCTCTTCCAGCTGAAGTCTGGGCCTCAACTACACTAATTAGACTTTCTCATTCAGCACTTTGTATCACAAGTTAATAGAGCTCAACTTTAGGAAAAATTTCTCCAGCAGCAGTGGCAGGACCATTGATTAAATTTCTGAACACTGCAAAACCTGCTCACCTACAGTGTGGTTAATGAGCAAAAGAAATTGAAAATCCAAAACTGGTATTATACATCACTGAAATTTTTAAGTTGTTCTTTTTTAATATATATGCATACATGAAGAAGAACACAGATCCTGTCTGGTCTTCGCTGTTTGTTGAGAAATCGTCAATCCACTGTAGAAAGCTGATTTCTTCATTTTCACTGAGACTAGCAAGGAACCCCTCCAATACTGCAAATTAAAGGAACATTGTAACAAGGTCTTGTGTAAATGATTCCTAGCGTCCAGTGAATTGTGTAGGTGAGTGGTTCTTGGTGGTGTTAATGTAATTCGTAGAAGCATTTTGGAAATCTGGAAGCAGGAGTATATTTATAGTTGTCACTTGATTGGGGTAGAGCCATTGCCATAGTTCATGGACAGGGATCAGACTTACTGTTGTTGTTAGGTGTTGTCCAGTTGGTTCTGACACATAGCAACCACATGCACAACAGAATAAATCACGGTCAGTCAGTCCTGTGCCATTCTCACAATATTTGTTACACATGAGCTTATTGCTAAGGTCATTGTGCCAATCTATCTGATTGGGGGGTCTTCTTCTGTTTTGCTGACCCTCTACTTCGCCAAGCACGATGTCATTTTCCAGGAACTATACCCATCTTTTAACATTCTCCAAGTACGTGAGATGAAGTCTCTTGAGCCTTACTTCCAAGAAACATTCCAAGCTACACATTTTCCAAGACCATATTTAATGGGGAGGGGCCAGAACTACTAGACATCCTGCATAGCACCTTTCTAAACGTGAAGAACGGCCACAGGTCATATGTGAAATTTGAGTGTCCTTCCAGATATTCACATAGATGAAAAACCTGAGCATCTAACTAAGTTTTGCGCACAGAAACCAAGTCAAACCAGTAGCCATCATCTGAATTCCAGGCCTTTTTCAGGCCTGTCTACAGACACTGTGCTAATCCATCTCATTGGGGGTCTTCCTGTTTTTCACTGACCTTCCAATTTGCCAAGCATGGTGTCCTTCTCCAGGGGCTGGTACTTCCTCATAACATGTCCAAAATATGAGAGATGAGTCTGGCCATTTTGGCTTCTAAAGTGCATTGTGCTTGTACTTCTTCCAACACAGATTTGTTTGTTCCTCTGGAAGTTCATAGTATTCCCCAACACCATTACTCAAATGCATCAATTTTTCTATGGTCTTTCTTATTCATTGTCCAACTTTTGTATGCATATGAGACAATTGAAAATAACTTGGCTTGGGTCAGGCACACTTTAGTCCTCAAACTGACATCTTTGGTCTTAGACACTTCAAAGAGGTCGTGTGCAGCAGATTTGCCTAATGCAATGCATCGTTTGATTTCTTGACTGCTGCTTCCATGAGTGTAGAAGTGGATCCAAGCAAAACGAAGTCTTTGACAACTTCAATCTTATCTCCTCCGTTGATCAGAATTTTGTTTATTGGTTCAGTGGTGAGGATTTTCGTTTTCTTTACATTGAGATGCAATCCATACTGAAGGTTGTGGTCTTTGATCTTCATCAGTATATATTTTATGTCCTGTTCACTTTCAGTAAGCAAGATTGTATTTTTGCATATTGTGGGTTGTTAATGAGTCTTCTTCCAATACTAATGCTACCTTCTTCATAAAATCCCACTTCTTGGATTCAAAATGACCAACACCAGTCCATTTCTGCTTACTGTTGTTGTTAAGTGCCATTGAGTCAGTTCCATCTCATAGCAACCCTATATAGGGTTCCCAAGGAGTGGCTGGTGGGTTTGAACCACCAACCATGTGATTAGCAGTCTAATGTTGATCCCACAGCGTCACACCAGGACGCCACACCTCTGCAGCTCACTAATGCCTAAGATATCGATGTTTATGTGTTCCATTTCATTTTTGACAACTTCCTGTTTTCCTAGATCCTTACTTCCCACGTTCTATGCTCCAATTATTAATGTGCGTTTACAGCTGTTTCTCTTTATTTTGAGTTGTGCGCCATCAGCAAATAAAGGTCTCGAGGGATTTACTCTATTCACATCATCACGGTCAGCTCTACTTTGTGAAGACAGCTCTTCCCCAGTTGTATTTTGAGTGCCTTCCCACCTGAGAGGCTCATCTTTCAGCACTAAAAGTGACAATATTCTGGTGCTAATCAATATGTTTCTATATTTAATATTCTGGTGTTATCTGATAGTGTTTCTCTGCTATTCATAATGTTTTCAATAAGTAAACATTCGGAAGTAGTCCACCTCTCCTTCTTGAGTCTGTCTTAGTCTGGAAGCTCAACTGACACCTGTCCACAATGGGTGACCTTGCTGGCATATGATATACTGTTGGCATAGCTTCCAGCAACACTGCAACACGTAAGCCTCCACCCACATGGTGACAAACTGACAAATGAGTGGCCATGGTAAAGCATTCAGAAATGCGTTCCACGGGCTTTGATGGTTCAGGAGTAGATCAAGGATTTTCATTCAAGGTCATTCTTTGTAGATTCTACCAGCCAACCTTGCAATTAATAGTGATGTGTGGTGCTGTGGGCTAATACACTGGAGTGCAAGGTTGGCTTGAATTGCAAGATCGATGGTTCAAGCTCATCAGCCTATACTGGGCCCCTGAGTCAGATCCACCTGGACGGCACTTAACAACAACAACAATTCAATCATGTGCACCACCAAGAACTCCTTTTCTATATAAATGCAATGCATTTTTGAAAAGTTTCAACATACACTTAACTTTCAAGAAATGAAGCAACTATGAAATTATTCCTTTTTTTTTCTGAAGATTACCAAGAATTGTCACCATTTCTTAAAGTCATGTCACCAATGGGAAAGCCACGAACAGGACTGGAAGCCCTGGCAGAGCACCACCATGGCAGTCCACATTTATGCGTCTTGCATTCAAAGTAAATCTATATGTAGATGCAAGCTCATGACTACTTTAGCATGCTTCTTTGTAGTCAATTCTGAACGTTTATGTACTGAAGTATCTACAGTTGTCCTTCAGTCCACTAAACGTATTGGTCCCAGGATGCTGGAGGATACTAAAATCCACAGACACTCAAGTACCTTAGGGAAAATGACATAGTATCTGCACATAGCCTGTGCATATCATCTTCAGGGTACTTATGGGGTCCTGGTTGGCACTGGAGGATAACCACTGAATCAGAAGGTCAGTTTGAACCACATGTCAGCAGTTCAAACTCATTGGCTGCACCTCATATAACCCTATACAGGGTCACCATTAGTAAGAACCTACTTAACAGCACTTAACAACATCTAGGCTACTTATGATGCCTTTGTTGTTGTTGTTGTTAAGTGCCGTCGAGTCGGTTCCGACCCAGAGTGACCCTGAACAGGGTTTCCAAGTTTGTAAATCTTTACGGGAGCAGAAAGCCTCTTCTTTCTCCCGCGGAGCAGCTGGTAGTTTCAAACTGCTGACCTTGCGATTCGATTCGCAGCCTACTACACTAGCAGAGCTCCTTACAATGTAAATGTTATGTAAATAGCACTTTACACCCCCTCAGCCTCTAAAAGATTACTTTGACCACTGAATTGCTTTTTTAGGAGCCATTTTCTTACATTTCTGATTATTTTCTATTTACAGTTGACTGGCTGAATCCAAGGGTGTGAAACACAAGGATGCAGAGAGCTAACTGCATTATTTTGTTATGAATTGTACCATGTTTGTTCTGTATTTTATAGTGTTGTTGTTGTTAAGTGCCATTGAATCAGTTTTTACCCATGTTGTTATTAAGTGCTGTTGAGTTGGTTCTAACCCATAGCGACCTTGTATAGGGTTTCCAAGGAGTGTCTGGTGAACTTGAACTGCCAACCTTACGGTTCAAACCTACTTTGCAGTCCAGTGCACTATCCTTGAACCACCAACTTTGCAGTTAGTAGTCCAGTGCTCATTCTTCAGTGCCGCACCAGGACTCATCATTATATTTTGTCATTATATTGTGTTTTTGTTGTTGTTGTTGTTTTGTGAACCTGTAGAATGGAGTAGAACTGCCCCATAGGGTTTTTCAAAGCTATCATCTTTAGGGAGCAGACCTTCATATCTTTTTCCTGAGGGGCGGCTGGTAGGTTTGAACTGGTGACCTTTTGGTTAGCAGTCAAGCACTTGAGCCATACAGCCACAGGGTTCCATGAAGAAGTAAATATATAATGCTGTTGTTACATGCCATTGAGTTGGTTCTGACTCATAGCAACCTTGTATAGGGTTTCTGAGGAGTGACTGGTGATTTGAACCACCAACCTTATGGCTCAAACCAACTTTGTGGTCCAGTGCTTGTCCTATAGTGCCACACAAGGATTCTATTTGTTCTAAAAAATCAGATAAGATTGAGGGGGAAAAAAATCACAGAGGCTGTCATTTCCTCTGCCCACAGAGAGAGAGAGATCAGGTCAAAGGCGAGTATGCAGAGTTGGAAAAATGGAGCATGGACTCCCAAGGTCTGCAGCTCTTGTTCTGTTCTGCTCCCCTGCCCTTCCCCAACGCTCCTGGTGCAGATGGTTAGGTCTAGCCTTTAGCCATTCCATTCTCCAGATATAGGAAAGTACCGGTGTGTTTGAGCAGAACCAAACAAGCAGTGGGCAACTGATTTTGAAAAGTCTTTCAGGAGCAATCACAGATCTAATTTCCTCCAGCACTAAAAGTAGGAATTTGGAACTGTACCATCTCCTGGTATATCTACTTTGTTGTTGTTGTTCTGGAAGCTCAACTGACACCTGTCCACAATGGG
>NW_006408519.1:41018666-41023834 GCF_000296735.1 Chrysochloris asiatica | reverse complement strand
CAATTCATAGCAACCCTGCATAGGGTTGCCTTTCTTAGTAGAAACCTGGTGGTGGTGGTCCCAATTCATAGCAACCCTGCATAGGGTTTTCAAGGCTGTAATCTTTACGGCTGGTAGATTCAAACTGCTGACCTTGAGGTTACCAGCCCAATTAGTACCAACAACACTACCTGATGGGTGTAATAGATGCACATAGTATATCCTATGTCTGTCTACTTCAGATGATTAAAAGTATTGGAAAATGTGATTGATATCTCTTGCTATACATGCCAGGGGAGTCATGATGTGGCACTGCAGTGTAAGCACTGGACTGCTAACCACAAGGTCAGCAGTTCAAATTTATCAGCCACTCTTCAGAAACTCTACACAGGGTCACTATGAGTTGCAACTGACTTGACAGCACTTAATATCAACAACAGCATACATGCCAAGAACTTACTTTTCTCTTTATCACCATATCCCTTAGTCATCTGGTCTGAAGTGATAGTTGTTCTAGACTTTGTCGCTGGCAGTTGGACACCCAGGCCACATTTGGATCCATCAGGAGGTATCATCGCTTCTGAACATGCCCTCCACATCCTGTAAGGTGTTTCTCATTGTGAACAATGGTTTTATATGGCACTTTTTTACACCAAGGATGATGGGACTTTTCAAGACAACTTACTTTAAAAGAAAATGTATATGATACTCAAGAATTTTAGACTCAGGAGTAATGATTTCAAGATATTACAGTCTTTACTAGCTAGTGGCAATGGTGGTGGTTATGGGCCGCGGAGTTGGTTCTGACTCATAGAACCTTGTACAGGGTTTCCAAGGCTGTAAATCTTTATGGGAGCAGAAACCCTCATTTTTCTCCCATGGAATAAAAAGAGAAATATAAATATTTGACTCAACAGAAGCTTGGAAATGCAGGAAGCTAACTCCTTTCTATTCAGGTTGCCCTGAAATTAGAGCAATAGCAAAAAGCATCACCCATGTGTGGACACTTCTGAGACTGAAAATAGGTACTGTTGATCATATGGATGTGAACGCTGGACAGTGAATATGGAAGATCGTAGAAGAATTGATGCCTTTGAGTTGTGGTGTTGGAGGAGAATACTGAAAGTGCCATGGACTGCCAAAAGAACCAATAGATCTGTTTTGGAAGAAGTGCAGCCAGAGTGCTCCTTGGAGGCCAGGATGGCCAAAGTTCGTCTCTCATACTTCGGACATGTTGTCAGGAGGGACCAGTCACTGGAGAAGGATATCATGTTTGGTAGGGTGGAGGGTTGGAGAAAAAGAGGAAGACCCCCAACGAGATGGATCGGCCAGGTGGCATCTTTGATGGACTCAAGTGTGGCAGCGGTAGTGAGGTTGGCCCAGGATCGGACATTGTTTCGTTCTGCTGTGCATGGGGTCGCTATGAGTTGGTTCTGACTCGATGGCACCTGACAACAACAACAACAACAACAACAATAATTACAGCGGAACAAGAGGTGGATACCTGGGCAGTTCTCTGCAAGCTGAACCCTGTGACCATGCTACCTAACGCAGAGAAAACTCCTCAATAGATCTAAGGGACAGATTCCCTAAAGGAAATGTTGTGAACTTCTAGCTTCCACCTCTCATTTCTCAATGGATTTTCTCCTTTTTGATACCAGAATAAAGAATGAGCTGTTTCTTCATCCTATTATGTCAATACTTTGTGCCTCCTCTGATTTTGTTGTTAGTGTATTTGTTTACTGTTACCACTTCCATTAACTAGATCAGTGGTCAAAGCGTGGTCAACTAATCATGTACATTAGACCTTCCTAGGCCATTTGTTAAAATCATAGTTCATGGATAAAACCTATAAAGAGACTGTAAAATGCAAGTTTATGGGCTAGACTATTTACAGTCTGCACATCTGAATTTTTAACAAGCATCATAAATGAGTCTTAGCATGTTGTTCATGATGATACCAGAATTAGAAAACAGCAAAGTCCTCGAATTAATTTTGACCCTGTGGGTTGATTTTGACTCACAGTGACCCCATGTGACAGACTAGAACTGTCCCATAGGGTTTTCTAAGTTATATTGGAAGAAATGCAGCCAGAAATCTCCCTCGAAACAAGGATGGTGAGACTTTGCTTCACGTCCTTAGAATAAGTTATCGGGAGGGACCAGTCCCTGGAGAAGGACATCAAGCTTAGTAAAGTAGACTCAGAGAAAATAAGAAAGCCCCTCAAAGAGATGGAGTGACTCAGTGGCTGCAACCATGGGCTCAAATATAGGAACGTTTTTGAGGAGGGCGCAGGACCCGGAACTTGATAGCAACCAACAGCAACTATATTTATGGAAGCAGATCAACACAGCTTTTCCCATGGAACTTCTGGGAAGGTTCAAACCACTAACCTTTCAGTTAGCAGCCAAGAGCTTAAGCACTCTGCCCACCAGGGCTCCTTTAAGGAGTAAAACTTAATTCCTGAGCTGAGGGTGATTATAATCAAGTGGACACCGTACAAGATGATTTTGACTCAGTGACAGTATTACTATGGATGAATGTGCAGCTCTAAGTATGAGCCTCCCTGGTCACCTGCAATCTATCTAAGAGAGTCAGTTCTCTCTCGCCAACATCCAGGTAAGTGTGTGATGCTCACAGGAGACTATAAAAGAGATGGCTGTAATGAGCAGCAGCAGACACCTCTTGTCAACGTAAGCATTGCCACAGTGAAAACTATTGTAGCAATAGAATCTTGTGGTCAGGTAGTGGATTACTTCCTCATTCATGTTTTTGCAAAACAGTCAAAAGAACCAGTTGCCCCAGGATGATGGTAAACACCTTTGCTCTTTGCTATTGCGTTTTCTTCCTTTCGGAACAGTCGGACAATAAGTATCTTGGAAATGATGTTGTTGTTAAGTACCGTCAAATCGGTTCCAACCCACAGCGACCCTATATAGGGTTTCCAAGGAGCGACTGGTGAGCTTCAGCTGCTGACTTTGTGGTTCAAACCAGCTTTGCAGTCCAGCACATTGATGTTGTTGTTTTTGTTGTTGTTAGGTGCCATCTAGTCGGTACCGACTCATAGCGACCTTATGCATAGCAGAACAAAACACTGCCCGATCCTGGGCCAACCTCACTGCTGTTCCCATGCTTGAGTCCATCGATGCTGCCACTTGGCCAATCCATCTTGCTGGGGGTCTTCCTCTTTTTCTCTGACATTACCAAACATGATATCCTTCTCTAGAGGCTGATCCCTCCTGATCATATGTCTGAAGTATGAGAGATGAATTTTGGCCATCTTGGTCTCCAAGGAGCACTCTGGCTGCACTTCTTCCAAAACAGATCTATTGGTTCTTTTGGCAGCCCATGGCACATTAAATATTCTCCTCCAACACCATAACTCAAAAGCATCATAGGGGATTGTAAATGTGAAAGAAATCACTACATTAATTTGCTTATTGCTGTCTTTGTTTTGTTTTTAAATAGGAACAGCAACTTGAAATAGCAGCACATATAAGGAGCAAGGATTTGCAGTAAAGCCAGGAATTGTATGGAAGATAATCATCAGTATGTTTGGGATCAAACATACTGATGCTAAAGGTCTCTGGCCCGCCTGTCTTCACATGCAAATGAGAATTTGAGACCCACTTCACAAAGCTTTAGTGAAAACTCAACTCAATGGCACAATTCTTAACATGGGTTGTAAATCAAAGTTGATATTCAAGTGTCTGGTGTAGTCTACTGCTCTTTCCTCACCTAAAAAAAAAACAAAAAACAAAAAACCCACAGAAAACAGGTTTAAGCTCATTTATTCAAGGTGCACAGTTCTTTCCAGTGCCTGATACAAAGCTACCTATAATCTTGCCCTTAAGGAATAAAGGACCAATCTTCTTCTAATTACATGCCAGGCATTCATGCTAACATAAAAACATATTTTCATTCCCTCCATTTGACTAGAATACAATTATATGAATTTAAGAACAATTTGAAAATAAACAAGAAAAAAAGTGTGTTTACAGTGGGGAAATTCATGACTGAAGAAATAAGATTTCAGACAGCCATACCTTGTAGCCATGGTCTGTTCTGTGACTTGGCAAGGTACTTGATGCCTGGCTTTCACTTTGGGTTTATCAAATCTATCCATTGCAAGTGGGTCAAGATGAGAAACTCACTATATTCAATTAATATTTTCTCATTTGCCTCACCTTTTAGGAGAGCCAATTTATCTAGTCATTGTAATAATTTCTGAGGCCAGTTTCAGTCTTATCCTCTATGACTCCGTGAAAACATACATTTTCTGATAACTTACTTTGGGTAAGTCCTGAATTTTCTGCTGGGGATTATAGAAATGAATAAGAAACTGTTCTTGCCACCAGAATGTTGTTGTTGTTGTTAAGTGCCATCCAGTCGGTTCCGGCCCATACCATTTCTGAGAAATAGTTGGTGAACTTGAACCACCAACCTTGTGGTTCAAACTGACTTTGCAGTCTAGCACACTAACCCACATTGCCACACCAGGACTCCAGAATAGAAACTTTATCTAAGACTTTATTGGTATAGGGGTTAATTAGATAATTAATCTCTCTCAAGCCCCTCTTTTGAACCCATCAAGCTATTTCCCAGTCTCTCTCTCCCGTCTTCTATCTCCACTTGCTTCCTGTCTTCCTCTCTTAACACTTACACTCTCAGAGCACTTTTGAGAGAGGAAGATTCTCGAGTCAGGAAATCCCCAAAGGACAAATTAGCAACAAAGAGAGTCAGGAAACATTAATAATAATAAAATTGAGCCTAAAATAAAATAAAAATAATGAAGGGACTACAAAGAATCTAGCTGCATAAATTATAGATTCTGAAGTTAAGAAATCATGAGCGAATTTCTTCTTCCGTCACTCTGGGCATGAGTAATCCTGGTGTTGCTATAAGGGAGCTGAACTTTTGTAGGATGATGGCTTTGAGGAATATGCGTTTATTTTCTTTCAGTTGTGGGGGCTGGCTCTACAAGAGTGTTCTTCTTTGCCAGTAGACCTGGGAGCTCTTTGCTGTACCTCTGTACCTAGATGATCCTCAAACAGCCCCCTCTTCCTTTACGTGTGTGTCATTGTCTACTGCAGTCTGCTTGCTGTGGTACTGTAGGATCAGCACTGGACTTTGAGCCACAAGGTCAGCAGTTCAAACCCACCAGGTACTCCTTGCTATGAGTTGGAAC
>NW_006408519.1:40988388-40995212 GCF_000296735.1 Chrysochloris asiatica | reverse complement strand
TCTGCTTTCAGCCAAGATTCATCGAACAGCAACAATGATATCCTTCATTCCAAAAGATACTAATTTTTTCCAAAAAAAGATACTGACTTTATTGTTCAGTTATTTCTATAATCTCTACCTTTCTTTGGAATGGACACAAATATGGGTCTCTTCCAATCACTTGGCAGGAAACTATTTTACAGATTTCTTGGCATAGACAAGTAAAGGCTTCCAGTGCTGCATCAGTTTGTTGAAATATTTCAATTTGTATTCCATCAGTTTCTGGAGCCTTGTTTTGCATCAATCCCTTCAGTACCTTTGGACTTCTTCCTTCAGTACCTTTGGCTCCTGATCATATTCTACCTTTTGTAATGGTTGAACATCCACCAACTCTTTTTGATAGAGTGACTGTGCATTCCTTCTATCTTCTTTTGATACTGCCTGTGTCATTCAATATTTTGCCAATAAAATCCTTTTGTATTGCAACCTGTGACTTGAATTTTTCTTTAGTTCCTTCAGCTTGAGAAATGCTGAGTATTTTCTTATCTTTGGTTTTCTAACTCCAGGTCTTTGCACATTTCATTGTAACATTTGACTTTGTCTTCTCGAGCTGCCCTGTGAATTTTCCTGTTCCGCTCTTTTACTTCCTTATCTCTTCAGTCCTGTTAGCTTCTCTACATTCAAGAGCAAGATTCAGAGTATTTTCTGACATCTATTTTTGTGTTGTTTTTTTTTCCTGTCTTTTAAGTGACCTTTTGCTTTCCTCATGTTTGAAGTTCTTGATGTTATCCTATAATTCTTCTGGTCTTCAGTTACTAGTGTTCAGTGCATCAAATCTATTCTTGAGATGGTCTCTAAAGTTAGGTGGGATATACTCAATGTCATGTTTTGGCTCTTGTGGAGTTCTTTTTAAAATTTTCTTCTGCTTCAGCCTGAAATAGCTTATGAGCAACTGATGGTCTGTTCCACAGTCAGCTTCTGGTCTTGTTTTGCCTGATGACATTGAGCTTCTCCATACTAATGTGTCAGACTGCAAAGCCGTTTGAATTGCAAGGTTGGCGGTTCAAACTCACCAGCTGCTCCTTGGAAACCCTATACAGGGTCGCTATGGGTCAGAATTTACTCGATGGCACTTCACAACAACAAAAGATACTAATTTTTTCCAACAGATAAATTCAATTTGTATTGTTGCCATTATGTTGTTGAAAAACATATTTGCAATTTATAAGTTGTTGTTGTTGTCACACAATCTCAAGTCTGTGCTGACTCATAGTGACACTGTATAGGATTCCTAAGGAACAGCTAGTGAGTTTGAACCATTGGCCTTGTGGTTAGCAGTCCAGTACTTATTCTATAGCGCCATACCAGGACTCTTTGTAAGTCTCAGGTCTTACAAAATTCCATTATGCTATCTCCAGCATTGTTTTTATCATCTAGACCACATTTTCTAAGTACTGATCCTTCCTTTTTGTTTCTACCTTTCGTATTCCAATCACCAGTAATGATCAATGCATCTTGACTCCATGTTTGATCACTTTCAGACTGAATAAGTTGATTGTTGTTGTTGTTGTTAAGTGCCATTGAGTCTGTTCTGACTCATAGTGACTCTGTATAGGGTTTCCAAGTAGCAGCTGGTGGGTTTGAACTGTCGACCTTGTGGTTTCAAGTCTAGCACCACACCAGGACACCTTCAATTTCTCCACCACTGGCTTTAGTGGCTCGTACATACATTTGAAGAGTTAATGGGTCTTCCTTGTAGGCACATGGATATTATCCTGTCTCAGACAGTATTATATATACTTCAAGATAGATCTTGAAATGTACTTTTAGACAATGAATGTAATGTCATTTCTCTTCAGTTTGTCATTCCTAGCATAGTAAACTATATGATTGCTGATTCAAGATGACCAATAACAGTTCATTTCAGTCTTTATGTATTCCATTTCATTTTTGACAACTTCCGATTTGCTTAGATTCATACTTAGTACACTCCACATTCTGATTATTAATGAATGTTTGCAGCTGTTTCTACTCATTTTGCAAAGGAGGGCTCTGAAAACTTTATTCCATTCATGCCATTAAAGTCAGCTCTACTTTGAGGAAGCAGCTCTTCCCCAGTCATATTTTGACTGCCTTCCAACCAGAGAGGCTCATCTTTCAGTACTCCATTAGACAATGTTCCGCTGTTTTTTATAAGGTTTTCAGTGGCTTAACCTTCAGAAGTTAAGCCTTCTTTCTACTCCATTGAAGCCTATCCACCATGGGTGACCCTGCTGGTATTTAAAAATACCAGTGTCATAGCTTCCAGCATCACAGTTACACCCCAGTCACCACAGTGCAACAAACTGACGGACCAGTGGTAGATTGTAAGCTATGAGGGTCATGAAAGCATTGAACTGTTTAATGTCTGGTCCTGCCATACAATCAACTTCAGCTAGAGAATGATCTTTCTAGAAACAAATACAGCAAACATATAGGTAGCAACAGTGTCCCAACATGTGGGAGCAAATTTTTGTGCTTACTACATACTGAGCCAATATGTTTGTTTTCTGTTTTAGCTAGTTCAATTTTGTTTCGTTGTTGTTATTTGTTTGTTTCTCTCTCTCTCTTTCTACACTAAAGTGTGCTAAATCAACATAGCATTTTTTTTGTAATACAAAGTTAGAAATTTTAATTCATATTTTTTCAACCCAAATGACCCAGACACCTGAAAAACTGTTATTCAGTCATGAGTTCAGCAACAGACAATGAAAAAGGTAGACAGAAGAAGAATTAATGCATTTGAAGGATGGTGTTAGCAAAGAATTTACATGGACTGCCAGAAGAATAAACAAACTTGTCTTCTAAAAAGTATAGCCAGAATGTTTCTTAGGATCGAGAATGGTGGGATTATTTCTCACTTAAGTTGGGCATGTTATCAGAAGGGCTGAATCCCTGGATAAGGACATCATGCTTGGTAAAGTGGAGAGTCAGCAAAAAAACAGGAAGAACCACAAGGAGATGGGTTGGCACAGTGGCTCCAACAGTGAGCTCAAACAGAGAAATGTTTGTAAGGATGGTGCAGGACTGGGCAGTTTCATCTGTTATACATCAGGTTGCTATGAGTCAGAACCAACTTGATGGCACCTCAAAACAACAATGGAGTCCTGGTATGGTACTGTGGGTTAATGTGCTGGACTGCAAGGTCAGTTTCGACCTCCAGGTCAGCAGTTCAAACTCACCAGTTATTCTTCAGAAACCCTATACAAAGTTGCTATGAGTCTGAACTGACCAGATGACACTTAACAACAACAAAAAACAACCATGATAATCAATGGTTCAGGCATCTACTCCTCTTGGACCTGGGGCCTCTACACTCTTAGCTTACATGGAGAATCTTCTCTAGGGGTTAGACTATTTTCTTTAACAAATTTCCAAGTTCTTCCCACAGAACAGCTTAATAGCTTGTGTCAAGGGGAGTTCTACATCCATATGAGACATTTTATTCTATGATTAAATAGAGAAGACTGATGAGTTTACCCCATCCCAGACAAAATATTTTCCTTATTAAATCTTTCCTATGGGGCAGGGAGGAGTCCTGGTGTGGCTCTGTAGGTTAACGCGCCAGAGTGCAAAGCCATTTCAACAGTAAGGTCGGTGGTTCAAGCTCACCAGCTGCTCCTCAGAAACCCTATTAGTCACTATGAGTTGGAACCAACTCGATGGCACTTAACAACAACAGCAATGGGGCAGGGAAGAATACCACTAAATCTCTAAGCTAACACATCACCCCAAAGATCAACCAAATGACCCCTCTGTATCCTCTATCCCCATTCAAAAATGTCATGGAATTAAAGTCATCAGCAGAACACCCCTTTATATACATGGAGGACCGCACTCTATCCTGGTCCATGATTTTCAGTAGGTGAAACAAGGGATACTCAGACAGACAGAAGACAGGAATTGTAAGCACCTGACCTACATAGGCCTTCCAAGAACACACAAGCATCCATCCACTTCTACTGTATTTCAGAAATTGCTGTTGAGTACAAGGAACTCATCTTTGCCAAGAAATTTGGAAGACAACTATCTGGCTGACTGATTGGAAGAGATCCATATTTGTGCCCATTCCAAAGAGAGGTGATCCAACAGTGTGCGGAAATCATCGGACAAACTTTTTGATATCCTATGCGAGTAAAGTTTTGCTAAAGGTAATACAGAAATGGCTACAATCATACATTTACAGAGAACTTCCAGAAGTTCAAGCCGGAAACAGAAGGTGTCGTGGAATGAGGGATATCATTGCTGATGTCCGATGGATCCTTAGCTAAAAACAGAATATCAGAAAGATGTTTACCTGTGCTTTATTGACTACATAAAGGATTTCGATTGTGTGGATCATGACAAGCTATGGACAACATTGTGAAGTGTGAGTATTCTGGAATAATTAATTGTGATCATGAGGAATTTGTACCTGGACCAAGAAGCACTTGTTTGAACAGAACATGGGAACACTGAATGGTTTCAAAATAAGAAAGGTGTGCGACAAGATTGTATTCTTTCACCATACTTATTCAACCTGTATGTGGAGCAAATAATCCGAGAAGCTGGTTTATATGAAGAAAACCATAGCATCAGGATTGGAGGAAGATTCATTAACAACTTGCAATATGCAGATGATACAACCTTGCTTGCTGAAAGTGAAGTGGACTTAAAACATTTACTGATGAAGATCAAAGATCACAGCCTTTGGTATGGATTACATCTCAATGTCAAGAAAACAAAAATCCTCACCACTGAACCCATAAACAACATTCTTATCAATGGAGAAAAGATTGAAGTTGTCAAGGACTTCATTCTTCTTGCATCAACTATCAACACTCATGGAAGCAGCAGTCAAGAAATTAGACGACATATTGCATTAGGCAAATGTGCTGCACAAGACCTTTTTTAAGTGTTGAAGAGCAAAGATGTCAGCTTGAGGACTAAGGTGCACCTGACCCAAACCATGGTATTTTCAATAACCTCATATGCATGTGAAAGCTGGACAGTGAATAAGGAAGACCATAGAAGAATTGATGCATTTGAGTTATGGAGTTGGAGGAGAATATTGAAAGTGCCATGGGCTGCCAAAAGAACCAACAGATCCATTTTGGAAGAAGTGCTGCCAGAGGGCTCCTTGGAGGCAAAGATGATCAAACTTCATTTCTCATACTTGGGACATATTGTCGGGAGGGACCAGTTGCTGGAGAAAGATATCATGTTTGGTAAGATGGAGGGTCAGAGAAAAAGAGGAAGATCCCCAATGAGATGGATTGGCCAAACTGCAGCATCGATGGACTCAAGTGTGGCAACAGTAGTGAGGTTGGCCCAGGATCGGGCAGTGTTTCTTTCTGCTGTGCATAAGGTCGCTATGGGTCAGGACCAGCTCGATGGCACCTAACAACAACAACAACAAGGACCTTAGAGGAAAGCAGTTCAGCTTAGCCAAATTGATGTATTACAAAGCTACCATAATTTGCAATAAAAATATAGTACTGTAAGCCATTTGGGCTCCTGGTGTGGTGCCGCAGGTTATTGCTCTTAACTGAAAGCTCAGTTTGAACCTCAAGGTTGGTGGTTCAAGTTCATCAGCCATTCTTCAGAAACCGTATACAAGGGTCGTTATGAGTTGGAACCCATTCCAAGGCAATTAATAATCCAACAACAACATAATCTATTTGGGCTGCCGATGTGGTACTGTAGGATCTACACTGGACTTCCAACCAAAATGTTGGCAGTTCACACCCACCAGCTGCTCCTCAGAAACTCTATATAGGAAACTCGCTATAAGTTGGAACCAACTCGATGTCATTTACCAACAACAACAAGAAGTCACTTAGATGTGGGGGATGATTTCTACTGCAGAATAATTTTGATGATCAATTGATCATTTGCGTTGGTGGCTTTGAGATCCATATTCCTTCCTAATTATTTGCCTTGCCAATCTTTGACTTCTGCATCGTCTTCTGATCTCAATACAATTTCAAAACTACCAGTCATTGAAAACCCCGTGAACCACAGCCCCGATCTACCACACCTGAGGCCACCATGTGTCAGAACTGATTCCATGATGACTGGCTTTTCACAGCCTCTTTAAATGATGATAGGCTTTCCAACTATTCACCAGGAAACTTTTCTCACTGTTTTTTAAAATTATTTGCTCTGGGAACCTTTTTGTTACCAACATTTCCTAAGACCTTTGCTCTAGAGCAGTGCTTTCTGGACCTATGTTCTAGAGCTGCACCCCCACCCGGGGTCTTTGTTTTAGGCAATGTTCCCCCACCTGTGTTCTGGAGCTATGCTTCCAGTGAGCTATGTTCTAGAGTGTGAATGTGTGCCAAAGAGCCCAGCAAGAAGACTTATATGATATTATTGTTGTTGCTAAGTGCCATTGAGTCTGTTCCAACCCATAGTAACCCTATATAGGGTTTCCAAGGAGCAGCTAGTGAGCTTGAACCAGTGACTTTGTGGTTCAAACCGACTTTGCAGTCCAGTGCATTATCCCACAGCGCCACCCCAGGACTCCTTAGATGATCTAAAAGCATATGATTGTAGCATGAGGTGTGTTATGTACTACATGCTATCTTAACCAAAGAGGATATAATAGAAAACCCAAAAACATAGTCACCACTCTCCCATAACTCAATGTAGCAGGAGAAACCACCGTTCAATAAAACTTGGTTTATGAATTGTGAATGTGCTGTCTGCTCTGAAAAGGAAGAACAGAGACCTCTAAGACCCAGAACCTGAGCCAGGATGGTTAGAGTGACTGGTCTGGGGTATTTGTACAGACCTAGCAGATCACTGCAGAAAGAAAACAAAAA
>NW_006408519.1:40959185-40987643 GCF_000296735.1 Chrysochloris asiatica | reverse complement strand
AATAAGCTGGACTGCAAGGTCAGTTTGAACTGCAAGTCCGGCAGTTCAAACTCACCAGTGGTTCCTCAGAAACCCTACACAGGGTTGACATGAGTCAGAACTGACTAGATGGTATTTAACAACACCATTAGGAGATGAATAGGAGAGATGGAGGCTGGAGAAAGAGCCTGGGACAAAGGAAATGGCACGTGCAAAGGACCTGAGGTGGGACCAAGCTAGGCTACTTTGAGAAGCTGAAAGAACACCAGTGTGGTTTGGTTCTAGAAGAAAGATGAAATATGGTGAAAGAAATAGTGGACTGACAGACAGACTAGAAGATTATCTTGAACTTTATCCAAGAAAGGAGCAGTGGCAAGCCACTGAAGGATTTATTCGGAGAAATCACTTAAATAGATGATCATATAGACAAGGTCATTTAAACTAGAGTGGATTGGAGAAAGGCCAAGTAACAGATGCTGGTACAGACATTCAGGCATGAGTGGATGAGAGCTGCAACTCCTGATGTGGCAGTCGACAGCAAGACGGCATCACGTAGAGTTGTGTTGATTACTCTTGGTTTCCAGCACCAGCAGTTAAGTGGAAGCTGCTGTCTCCTAATGAGACACAGAACATCTGTGCAAGATTGGGCTTAGGTAGGAAGTAGGAAGAGGCCTGATGAGTACCTGTGAGACTTAGGCAAACATTCATGTATGTTTTTCAGTTGGTTGCAGTATTCTTTTTATTAATTATTTTATATTTACTAATTTACACTTTGTTGTTGTTAAGTGCCCTTGAGGTGATTCTGACTCACAGAGACCTTCTGAAGAGTTTCTGGGGAGTGGCTGGTGTGTTTGAACCATCACCCTTGTGTTTATCCTACAGAGCCCTATCAGTAGCATTTCACAAAGTGTATTCTTTAGCATTCTGTTTCTCAAAGAGTGGCCTGTGGGCCCGCAGCATTGGAGCACATGGGAAACAGATAATAAATGCAGAATTTCATGGTACCTTGGAGTCCTGGGGTGGCGCTGTGGGTTAATGTCGGTTTGAACCTCAAAGTTGGTTTGGACCGCAAGATTGTCGGTTCAAGCTCACCAGTTTCTTCTTGGAAACCCAATACAGAGTCCCTATGGTTTGGAACCGACTCGATGGCACTTAACAGTAACAACAACAGTGTGACCGCAGAGCTACTGACTTTAACAAGGTCCCCAGCTGGCGCATGGCTTAGACTTTTGTGAAGTTACTCTAGAACACAGGTCTTAGGAGATGTTTTGTGACAAAAGCTTTCTCAGAGCAAATAATCTTGAATCACAGACATGTGTTGGGACCCTCAAAAAGTATCACATTAGGTGAGTTCTGCTAAAATACAAATTTAAAACATAAGATGTCTTCTGTGCATTTTCATGTAAAGCTCAGTATTTGGTGAATCAATGTATTTCCCCTACAGAAAAGCTCATAAACTCAAGTTAATGCAATTTAATTGTATCCAGGGTTAGAGACCGTGTTTTTCTGCTATTCATAAGATTTTCAGTGACTAGATATTTAGAAGTAGTTCGTTACTCTTACCTCATATGCATGCGAAAGCAGGACAGTGAATAAGGAAGTCCGTAGAAGAATGGATGCTTTTGAGTTATGGTGTGGGAGAATATTGAAAGTGCCATGGGTTGCCAGAGAACCAATAGATCCGTTCTGGAAGAAGTGCAACCAGAGTGCTCCTTGGAGGCCAAGATGGCCAAACTTCCTCTCTCATACTTGGGACATATTGTCAGGAGGGACCAGTCGCTGGAGAAGGATATCATGTTTGGTAAGGTGGAGGGTCAGAGAAAAACAGAAAGACTCCCAACAAGATGGATTGGCCAAGTGGCAGCCTCGATGGACTCAAGCGTGGCAACAGTAGTGAGGTTGGGCCAGGATCGGGCAGTGTTTCGTTCTGCTGTGCATAGGGTCGCTATGGGTCCGTACCAACTCGATGGCACCTAACAACAACAAACAACAGGGTTAGAAAGAAGCTTTAATAGCACAGAGGGTTGCAAATTGGGCTGCTAACTGCAAGGTCAGCAGTTTGACTCTACCAGTGGTCCATTGGAGAAAAATGAGGGTTTCTGCTCCCGTAATATTTCAGTCTCAGAAACCCTATACAAGGTCGCTATAAGTCAGAACTGAGTCAAGAGCACACAACTACCTCTACCACCATGAGAAAAAGAGAAATTCCTTCATTGAAATGAATTGTCACAGATGCAGCAACAATGGGCTTAAACACAGCAACAATTCAGGACTAGGCAGGGTTTCATTCTGTTGTACATAGGGTTGCTATGAGTTGGAACCAACTTGTCGGCACCTAATAACAACAAGGCTGGAGTCCTGGTGTGGTGCTGCGGGTTAATGCGCTGAACTGCAAGTTTAGTTCGAACTGCAAAGTTGACAGGGTTTGTATGAGTCAGAACCGACTCGATCGATGGAACTAAACAAAGCAACAAGAACAGAATTTAATTGTGTCCGCATACTGCAGTTGTTATTTTCCGTATCGTCTGTGCCCACTCACGGCAACCTTAGGCCCAGCAAAGTGAAATGTTGCTCAGTCCTGCACCATCTGTACAATGATCGGTGAGCTCAAGTTCATTGTTTCAGCCACTGTGTATTTCAAGTACTTTCCCACCTAGAGGGCACTTTTTAATATCACTATGGTGATGGTGGTGGTTGTGTGCTGTGGAGTCGGTTCTGACTCATAGCGAAGCAGTATGGGGTTTCTGAGGCTGTAAATCTTTATGGGACAGAAAGCTTCATCTTTCTCTCATGGAGCCACTGAAAAGCTCAAACTGCTGGCCTTGAGGTGAGCAGCCCAGCTTGAAACCTACTACACTACAAGGGCACCATATCAGACATATTTCTCTTGTGATCCATAGGGTTCATGTTGGTTAAGTTTTAGAAGTAGATCCTCTGGTCTGTCTTCCTAGTCTTACTCTAGAAGTTTCACTGAAACCCATCCTTCCTGGGTGACTTTGCTGGTATTTGAAATGTTGGTGGCATCAATCCATCACCAGTTGTTGTTAAGTGTCGTTGAGTTGGTTCTGACTCATAGTGACCTTGTATAGGCTTTCCAAGGAGTGGGCTGGTGAGCTTGAACCACCGACCTTGTGGTGCAAACTGACTTTGCAGTCCAGCACATTAGCCACAGTGCCACACCAGGACTCCAGTATCCCTAATAGGTTTAAGTGATCTGGACCAAGTGTACTGATTATTCATAACTGAAAATGGCCCAACAATGGAAAGCCAAGAGCATCCCTTTCCGGAAAGTTTATCTCATGTCCTCATAGCCAGGAGTGACTGGTTAGCTCAGGCAGGCATTCTTAGAGCTGCAGTGTTTCCAACTGGCCTGGCTCAGGGCCTGCATGTCCCCTGCTGCTGGCCCAAGAATTGCTCTTCAACTTTCACAGGATCCTCAGCTCAGTTGTCTCAGATGGGAGCCAGGCAGGAAGTGTGACCTCACCCTGCCTCTCTGCTTCTGGTTACGAAAGCGGTTTTTGAAAGAAAACAACAGAGGTTGTAAGGCTGCCTTTCTCAAGTACGACACACTGTTCTGTTCCACAAAGCAGCCAAAGACCAAACATCTCTCTGCAAATGCCTGCGCCAGGCACTATGTGTCAACCTCTCTTGGAAGGAGTGGAAGCTGGGGTTTCCCGTTATTAAGACACTTCGGCACCTGTTGACATTCTGACACTATTTCCAGCTGAAGAACCACAAAGTCTTGGATATCTCTGCTGGCTGCCAACCTGGGGATGAATTGCACTTCAGTAATTATCTTGTTGTTTATGAATTGGAAGAGGAGGTGGAATTCCCTTTGGAAGGAACATTGACGGGTTAATGAGTTTTCAAAACAGAGATGATACTTCAATGGAACTGGTAGATAGAATCTGTATCTTGAAAAGTTCTTGAAATATGTAATTTAAATCTTTTTTAGTGGTACTAATTCTCAATGAACTGTTAGTATTATGCCAGTAGACTGTAGTATTTGTAAACTATACCAGTAAGACCTTGCTTTGTACCATAGAATGCCTTGGCTTAGATTTTAGTCTTTAAGAAAAACTAACAGAGAGTAGTTTGGTCTAGCTTATCCACATTGCACTGATGAAAAATTAAAAGGACAAGTGATAAAATATCTTATCAGATATTCCAGAGAAATGAAATGCATGAACGTGTGCTGTGATTTAGAGACCTTCCAAGGAATGCTAGCAAGTTCTTCTGATCTTCTAAACCAAGATCTCTATTTAATAGTGAGCTTTGTGTCACTTCGTGAAGAAGCAGTTTGGAGCCATAGAATTAGCTTCATTTGATTTAGTGTATTGCAGCTATGAAAAAAAATCCATTACTAGTTATCATATGTATTTTTAAATGTCAATAGAAGACATGAATCAGAAAAGAATTTAGTTCTAACTATTAAACTCTTAGGACAGTGTTAGCCACAAAGTATGTTTATGTGATAAGTAGGAAGTGATCAAAGTTTATGTAATTTATATACTTACATAAAAGTTTAATTTGCAATGGAAAAAGTAAATGATAAGTTCATGGAAACTGAGTTTGAAATCTGCCCAGTGAGGGCTATTTTTAGTGCACTGTGCTTTGCTGTGTTTAGGAATGCCCAGAAAGATAACCACAGAAAAATGCTGGTCCTCTCTGATAACTCATTGTCAACAGTTTAAGTTGTTGAGCAAAAGACAGAGGCAAGTCCTCAAGTATTGCTTGTAACTTGGTCATGATGGTGATTTCATAAAAGATGATGAAAATATCAATCCTTTGGTTTGAGGATCTTCTACAACCAAGCATTCTTCATATTTCTTAATCAAATAACTCAGTTTCATGTTTGATTTTGGAAGTCAACCTTTGTTAAAGTTTAACTTTTCCAAAGAAAAGGATGTTCTTATTTAAAGGGCAAAGGAGCCCTGGTGGCCCAGCATAAGCATTTGGCTGCTAACTGAAAGGTTGATGGTTTGAACCCACGTAGTTGCTTCAAGGCATAACAGGATAACGCACTGGACCAAACAGTCAGTTTGAACTGCAAGGTCAGTGGTTGAAATACACTGGTGGTTTCTCAGAAGCCCTATACAGGATTGCTATGAGTTGGAACCAACTCTATGGCATTTAACAACAAGTTATTTCAAGGGAGAAGCTCCCTGACTATCTGCTCCTAGAAAGATGACAGACTAGAAAATCCTAGGGTGGTTCTCCTCTGTCACAGGGATGGTAATGAGTTGACATCAACTCAGTTGCCCCTAACAACAACACTTAAAGGCAAAAACGGGCTAGACATAAGAAGCGAGTAATATTTAAGTCACAGAGATAAGCAAAAACCTAGTACTGGCCCTTCAACTAGTCCTCTGCCTTCAATTCTCTGTCTCTGTATTTTTTTCAGCAAACAGATATGACTTGAGTGTTCTTAGGAGGCGCCATCTCTTTTGGCATCATTTATCTGTTTTTAATGTATAACCCACCTCTTTCTTTGAATGTCTTTTGCAGAAAGATCTGTGAAATTTGAACAAGTGGCCTTCCCAGCATGTACCAAGTATCTCAGCTGATGTCAACACCAGAAGCAAGTAAATGTAGAAGAATTGTGATGTGCAATTATCTTTTGAACGATTAGACTCCTTTTAGCAATTTCCATGCTTTGATTTTGCTGATACTCAGACCATTAACCATCTGTCAGTAGCTTGTGCTTCTTAAATACCAGTGTTCACTTTGGCAATGATTTTGACTTCATTTCTTTCCTTGAGAGAAATGTGATATTTTTTTCCTTTGAGTAGGGAAAAAAAAAATCATCTCTTTTTTTAGATGCCTGTGCATAAATGTGAAAGGAGATTGTTTATCAGCTACTATTAACATGCAGAACTGTCCATCAAAAAAAAAAAAAAAAAAAAAGATACTGAATGGTTTTGAAAGCTACTTGCAAAAAATAAGGGCGTTGTTCAAACCAAAACCATCATGTTTTAAGTTTCTTCCTTCCTTTCGTTATTTTTCTCTCAAAACCCCATTTCTAACCCTCCCTCCCACACCCACCATTTCCTCCTTACAAAGCAACCAACCCGATCTGAAAGTCTAAATTCTTTTCTTGTCTTAGATACTGATTTTCAGTAATGGAATCAGATTTTACTGAGTGTGTCTCTTAGCAGTATGTGGCAATGTAACTGTGCCTTATAAAATTCTACTTCAGATTTTAGAATATTAATTAACTACAACCCTCTATAATGGCAGTCTGGTGCCGTGTCTTTAGTTAAATTGCATGAATGAATGGTTGTGTCTTTTTTTTTAAATTAAGACTACTCACTGACTTCATATACTGAACAATCATTTATGTATAAAAAAGAAATGTGTTTTGTTGTTTTTTTTCCCCACCAACGTCTCTTGCTCATTATTTTACAATGGAAATGCCCCCAAAATGAAACTCATGAAGGAAGAATCTGGATAGACTAGTGAATTACTCAAATTACTGACTAAGTTAGATAACCAACATGTTGTGTACTGTCAGTTTGGTTTCCTACAGCTTCACACAACATGTTTTCTTCCTCATGTTCATGAAGTCAGTTTGATGCTAGTGACTTGATATTGCTTCATTCTGCACTAAGGAACCTGCGATGTCATCTTGTATGAGACTGGAGACATAAGGGGCTTGCCCCTACATTCTTTCTTGCTTTGGGACAGGCCGGCTGGGTGACAAGTTGTGTTAGTACTGCATCATTGAGGAGTGGCACATTTGACGTCTTTGTACTGAGCCTGGGCTATCAGCCAGGGCCACTGTCTTCATATGTGTCTGCGATGTGTAATGTCTATTGCTAACGGGCAATGCATTTCTTCATCTCTCCCATTTGCTGATTCAGGTTCGTCTGGGGCAGAGAAAGAACATCTTGGAGAGCGACTTCGCAAGTGCATTTTCCCAAGGTATCCCCTGGGGCTTTTCCCAAGAAAATTCAATCAAATTTCATTCTTTCATGTCTCATTTGTTTTGGTTCTAGTTTTACAATACTATGTTTAGTTACCATTCAATTTTCTGGCTCTATATTTTCAGTCCCAAGCACATACAAAATACTAACCTGATATTGGGTCTGAGTCTGTATGAATTGATTATTTGTGGGGTAAAGGGAAAAACTATAAAATACTGATGTATTTTCTTTTGAAATAGCTATGAAATACTATACATTTTTTTTCCTAAAACTGATGTCTTTCTATATAACATTCCATACTAATGCGCAAACCAAATGGAATGTTCCATCGACACATATAGAGTCCACCATCTTGTTTGACTTTGCCATTTTGTTCAATGGTGTCTCTCTCGATTTCATCGCCTCCTTCCTTCTTTTCTATCTGTCTTTAACTTCTCATGGAAGCATCAGTTGACTTTCTGCCTGACATTCTGGGGAATTGAGGATGGTGTAAAGGGGTCATGCACTGACATTAGAATCCGTCCCTGCATCTCCTAAAGGAGCCAGTCAAGGATGAACGGGCACAAAGTGAAGAGCGCATGTTTTAGCATCAGGTAGGCCAAGGTGCAAATCCTAGCTCTGCCGCTTGCTCCAAAAGAAGCAAGAAAGCTATGTAAAATACCCATTATTTTCCACTCTGTATTTCATGCCCCTTGTGTTTTTCCTGCTGTACAATGAGGCAGCAAGACTTAGCTTTCAGGGATGTTTGCGAAAAGTGAGGTGTGAAATATTGGGCCAGGCCTATAGTCATTTTCTGTAAATAATGTCCATTTAAAATAGCATTTCATTAACTTGAGTGTATGTCTTACTTGGGCACAGGCTTTTTTAAAAAAAAGAAAATATTGCAAGTTCAGTAGAACTTGAGAGAAACAGACAAAAAGGACCCCTCAATGCATGAAAATTTATCTAATTTTTTTTTAACTCCAATGATATGTGTCCCTTCATAGACCTTTATTTATTTTTATTTTTTTCCCCCTGCCCTATGAGGTATGACCTCTAGCACTTCCTTAAGGTCTGGGTAGGGGTTCCACAAGAAAGAAAAGATTTTGTCTTTAGGAAATCGAGCAGGTTGCTGGTGTTGGACATCTGTCAGCCTAGAAAGAACCTACTAAAAATAATTGCCACTGGGGCTGTTAAAAGGATCCCTGGTGGCATAGTGGGTTAATCATGGACTTGTGGAAAGGTTGGTGGTTCAAAGCCACCAGTGGTTTTGGGGAAGTCTGGTCCTGTAAAGAGTTATAGCATGAGAAATCTTATGGAGCAATTGTACTCTGTCCTGTACGCTTGCTATGAATTAGAATTGACTCAGTGGCAGTGGGTTTGGTTTAATGTTGGTTTTAGAGTTGTTAAGAGGAACCATAGTGGTGCAGTGGTTAAGCACCTGGTTACTAACCATAAAATCAGTGGTTCGAACCTATCAATCACTCCATGGGAGAAAGATGTAGCAGTCTGCTCCCATACAGTTTGTTGTTGTTAAATGCTGTCAAGTTGGCTATGAGTCATAGTTACCCTGGAAAAGATTTCCAAGGGGCGGCTGGTGGATTTGAACCGCTAACTTTGTCATTAGCACTCCAATGCTTCATCCTACAGTGCCACACCAGGAAGCCATAAAGATTGCAACCTTGGAAGCCTTAAAGGGCAGCTCTACCCTGTCTTATAGCGTCACTGTGAGTCAGAACTTATTCGACAGTGGGTTTAATTGAAGGCTATGAAAACATAGCTCTGGTAGCGTAGGGGTTACGAATCGGGCTGAGAACCACGAGGTTAGCAGTTTGAAACTACCAGCGGTTCCATGGGAGAAAGATGAGGCTATCTGCTCCTGTAAAGATTTACAGCCTCGGAAACCCTGTTCAGGGTCGCTATGGGTCGGAACTGACTCCACGGCACATAACAACAATGAAAACATAATTGAAGATGGAGTTAGGATCTAGAGATACTATGTTGTCTGGTTAAAATGTTTGCTATTTTGGGGGAAGAATTTTTTTATATACATAATGTATTTTGTTGGTGGTGTTGTTGCTGAGAATATAGAAGAATCTCTTTTTACCGTAACCCAGCTGTTGGAAGTGCTTCCATTTAATTTATCATCAAGAGAGGAAAGACAAACACAGAGGTGCGAAACAGGAAAGCTACCAGGAGACTTGGCATGCTGAAGCTGAAAGCTGTTAAATGCTGCTGTGATTGTTAAGTGCCTGTATAAGGTTTTGAAGGAGCAGCTGGTGGGTTTGAACCACTGATATTGCAGTTAGCAGTCCAGTTATTTTCCTACAATGCCACCTCAGGACTAAGACCTTAGTAATTGATATCCAGGTAGAAACACAGGCCCAGACTCTGTCCAGGTGCAAGTTCAGAACCCAAATGTCCAGCATATTATAATATCTTCATTAAGGATCTTTGGTAGCATAGTGTTTACAAGTCAGGCTGTTAACCTTAAGGTCAGCAGTTTGAAACTACTAGCGGTTTCACGGGAGAAAGATGAGACTTTCTGCTTCTGTAAGATTTACAGCCTCAGAAATCCTATGCAGGGTCACTATGAGTCAGAACTGACTCCACGGTGCATAACCATCACTAACCATCATTAATACTTGAGGAGGCAAAATGTTGTAGAAGAAATAACACTAGGAGAAAAAAGACCTAGATTTCTATCTTGGTTCTCTCACTTGTAAGTGTTGATATCTTGAAGAATTAACTTATCATCGTGAAGACCCAGGTTTCTTATCTATAAAAGCGGTAATAAGAACCAAATGTGCTAGTCAAGTGAGTTGGTACATAGCTGGAAGGAAGTTCCTCTTGGTGTTTGCCAACTTTCAGATCTGCTCTTGTACAATATTTCCATCAGTGATTTGAGCTGAAGACATGTAGACACCAGGGATAACATTTTTAATGTCATCAAGTTGTCAAGATATTGAAAAAATGCTATAGGGTATCATCAGAACTTTTCAAAGTTCTAGGCATGTGGACTCGTGAGCTCATTTATCAGCAGCCAAGAGACTGAGTTGATAACCCTTAATCCATGGCATGGTAGAGCTACGGACCTTCCGTGAAGTTGGATACTTAATCATTCAATCAACTCTATGAAGCTGGTTTGTTAATGATGGTTATGATTCCCATTGTAAAATTCCCATTTATGGAAAATTAAGCCCTGAGAATAATAGATAATTAACAAGTAATTTCACACCAAAAATTTAAAATTAGCTATATCTAGATGCAAAGCCATTATTTTTAACCTCTATACTCGAAGGCACTTAACAACAACAACAATATTATTTTCTAACATGAAATAAGTCCAAATGTGTAGTTTGGGAAGGTATGACTAAATATATGAAGGAAAGGCCAAAAGTGACCATCAATTAAGTTGTTGTTGTTGTTAAGTGCCATCAAGTTGATTCCAACCCATAGCAATCCTGTATAGGGTTTCCAAGGAGTAGAAAGACAATATTTTGGTTGTTGGGGTGGGGAGGAAGAAGAATAAAAAACTATGATTTTAAGCTTCATCAATAAAGACATGGACTCTATAATGAGGGGGGCGTGCTGGACATATACACATAAAATACTGGGGTCTATGCTTTCAAAACTGAAAAAGACTCAGAAGAAAGCAGTAAGACACAGTAATGGAGGATCAAACCCACATTGTGTCATATGAAGAAGAGTTAAATGACCTGGAAGATATTTAGTGTGGAGAAGAGAGGACCCAAGCACTATGCAAAAATCTAGTTCTCAAACAAAAGACAGAATGGAAAAACAAGAGAGAGAAGAAATGAATATCTAGGAAGCATACACTATGTGCTAGGTACATTCCATTTATTTTCTCTCTAGATTTTCAAGACAATCCCACAAGGAAGTTATCTCTCTCTCATTTCACTGAGGGGCAGTAGTCTCAGAGAGACAGATAGACTGGGTTAAAGTGACCCCATTCATCAGAAGCAGAGGCAGTATTATAGATTTAGAGTAGGTTGATTCCCAATTCCATCTCTTCCCCGTTACACTCTGGTCTGTACTTGGGAAGTGACTTGGTAAATGATGAGATCCCTGTCTTTGAGGTATGTAAGCAGAGATAACTTGTGTTAGAAATACAGTAGGCGGGACAAACAGAATTTGGTGGATTTGGTGACATGGTGGTCAAAACTCCTTCTAGTTCTTAAGAGGCTGTGGTTCTCTGGAAGTGTAGGCTTTGAGTTTTATGCAATTAGGTAGAATAGATGTCTGAAGAAGGTTTTTGAAAACATCAAGGTAAAAAGCACATGAGTGCTATTATTAAGTGATGTTGGTTGATTGACATGAAACCACCCTAAGAATTCAGATAGAGTCAGAAATTACATATTTTTTAAAAGACTAGATTTCCACAACCTGTCAGGTGATTTCTTTAAGGAACTAGGATTGAATTTGTTTATACACTAAACATCTATTAGGCACACAGTCCCTGCCCTCCTGAAATGTATAAAGTAATTATGAAGGCATATATATATATATATATATATATATATACACACACACACACACACACACATCACAATGAAGTCTGCTAAGGTTTAACGTTTGGGCCAAAAATATAATTTTTGTGGGAGGAGAGAGGAAACAACAAACGAGTCATGTAGCCAGAGGAAATAATATATTCCTGTCTGCCATATGTCTCTGTAACTGTCGGCACCCTGTTTTAACCAACTCCTAGCTCAAGCATTTCTGAATTTCCAAACAGCTCAATAATTTTGGTTGCTGGCATTGAGTTGCTAACTGCAACGTCGATGGTTCAAACCCACCAGCCACTCTGAGGAAGAAAAATGAGGTTGTTTGCTCCTGTAAAGATTTATAGCCTCAGAAATCCTTGGTAGGGTTGAGGGTCAGTGTGCAACAGAATTGACTTGATGGCAGTGGATTTGGTTTGATTTTTGGTTTTTGATCCTTTGGGCATGTGATTGATTTTTTTTTCTAAGTTTTTATTGTGAATTGAGTGATCATTTACATGGGAAAACATCAGTTTTACATTAATCCTATGTGTTTCATTTCAATGCAATGATTATAATCCCCTCTATGCATCATCATTTACTTCCATTCCTTTTTTTATTTTTATTTTTGGATGTTCACCGAAGCACTCAGAGATATATAACCATTCAAACAACCAAAGGTCATACCCTGCATGCCTGCTCCCCAGCCTTCAGCACTCAGCCCCTGTCCCTCCTTGAGTCCAGAGTCCCCAGCCGCTCCATCTCCTTTTCACTTCATCATCTCTGCCTCCATCTCTGGTGTCACTGCTTCACTGGATAGGGTCCCACACTCCGATCTTCTCCCTTGATGGTCCTAGAGTCCTCTGCTCCTGGAATGCAAGATCAGCCACTCCCCTCCTTTTGTTACAAAATGTCTACCTTTACATTTCCAACCCTTACATTCAGTCCTGATAGCAATTATTCACTATTGAACCACAAGAGTCTTATTCCCATCTCCTTTCACCAGTCTCATCCAGACAGGTTGAAAACCGCTCAGTGGAGATTCTACCTTCCCCTGTACCCTCTGGAACTAGGCTTCCTCTTGAGAGCTTGTAAACCAGTCACTTCTTGCCTTTGTAGACCCCCACTCCCCATTTTGGCTAGCCAATGTCTAAGTTGCCCATCCCTGTCAACCCTGTGTACCAACGGGGTAGAAATGATTCTCACTGTAAAGACTCATTCCCTCTTTTGAGCTACTACATCCATAAGTAGAAGTCAAGTTCATCAATTTGTTGCAGATTACTCTTTTTTTTCCTCTTCTTTCATCCTCTAGTCAAGTTCTGTTCATCCAGTCATTGAAGCCAAGTCAAGTGGGTACTACCTGCAAGTATCGGTGTTCTTTTGCAGCTCCCCTCACCTTATATCAGCTGGACACTTCCCTCTCCACTCTAGTCCTCTGTCCCTAGGTCTTGCCGTACTGCTGGCCAACCAGGTCTCAACCCAGGTTGACAGAAGTCTATTGAACGTGGTCAGACTCAGCTCACAACTTCATTGCTGTTTTTCCCCTTCTTCCCCTTATCGGTTGACCAATGTGATCACCAACAAGACCACCTGCCTTCTCATGTATTCCCTATTCCCTTGAGTCACTGTCTTAGAAGGGGGTTTTCCCTGAGGGGACCTGATAGATTTTTAAACTAAAGACACATACAGATTTACCCAACTAAGTATGAGATGACACTGAATACTGAATTAGGGATGGTAATTTGTAATCATTGGTGCAACTGCCATAGAGGGAAATATTGCAAAGGCCAAAAAGGTCACTTTAACTGCATACTAAACATGTAATTCATAGGCATCTGGTGGAGGCATAGTTGGAAGTTCTCGAATCCAGTGACAAGAGTAAGAAATGGCATTAGAGGACTAGTCAAAGAAAAGATGGTGAGGGATTATGAGCACCCAATATTCCCATGAGACTGTTTATAATTTTTCCATCCAAGAAACTGAACTGATGTCAAGGATGGAGCTTCATTGTAAGAGACTGAGTATCCATTGTGTTTACATCAAAGTTGAAAACAGAGAGAAGCATTAGAGGTCCTATAGGCCAGTGTTCTCTCAGGTGATAGGTGGTGCCCAGAAGGTTAAGAGTGACATTCTCAGAGTTAAGAAAGGAACTCTATGTAGCTATGAGTGCCAGAGGTTGTTTCCCTGACTACAATGGATAGAGATTAAAAGACGTTTCCTTACTCCCTCTTTAGTTTTGCTGGTGATTTCCTGGATGGGGACAGTTCTTTTGAATGCTGTTCCACAGATCCCCTGACAGGTTCTCACTTTACCTGTCGTCGAAGTCCCAGACTCCTCACCAACGGCTACTACATTTGGACAGAAGACAGTTTCCTGTGTGACAAAGATGGCAATGTAACTCTGAGCCCATCCCAGACTAGTGTTATCTACAAGGAGAATCTCGTTAGGTGAGTAGGGGATACTACTGAAAAAAAATCTGAAGTCCAATATATCCATTAATTATTCATTCATTCATTTGCTCATTCAACAGTCTTGTGTAGGGACCCCATTATTTATCTTGATTTTAGGAATACAAAGGCTAATAAAGGGCAAGGATAACTACCATGTAAGCAAACGAAAATAATGAATGATTGGTACAGGTACTAACATAGAAATCTGTACAAGGTGCAGTGGAAAGGATAACGAAAGGAAACCAGTGTTATTTGGGAACTGATGGTGGAGAACACAGAAGATGATTTCAGTCTTAAAAACTGAAGAACTCTAATTTAAATGGAAGGAGGTGGGAGGATTCCCACAGAGAAAGAACAGTCTTGGAGTTCAGACAAACCCTCATTCAATCTGGAGAATGGTAAGTAGTTTGGCAGGTTGCTCTGCAAAAGAGAAGCAGCACTGTGGGAAGGGTAGCATGGAGGGAGTGGAATTCTTGTCTAAAGAAACTGGGCTTTATTTTGTAGATAAAGAAGAAACATTGACAAATGGTCACATGTGTTCTTAGAGACAGTACTGATTACAATATAGAAGATGGGCTGGCAGGCATGTGGATGCATGAATAAGGTGAAGGGGCAAAATTGGAGGCACAGTATCCAGGAATTGACAGAAAGCAGTATTGGCCATGATAAAAGAGTGGGGATGGGGAAGATGGATATAAGGGATGGTGTATTGGATTGAATAGTGCTCCCCTTCCCAAATTCATGTCTTCCATAGAGCCACAGATTATAACCTTATTAGGAAGCAGAGTCTTAATTACTTAAGGTACTGTCACACTACAGTAGTGTTGGCACTAAATCCGAAATGACTGGTGTCCTTCTAAGAGAAAGAGAGGACACAGACAAAGAGGAAGTCACCAAGTGACAATGAAAGCAAAGATTGCAGTGATAGGTTTACAAGTCATGGAACATTAAGAATTACTGGAGCACCAGAAGCTAAAAGAAGGGCAAACAACAGATTTTTCCTTAGAGCCTTCATGGAGAACATAACCCTGGTGACATTTTGATTTTGAACTTTGACTTTTTTAATTGTGTGAGAATAGATTTCTATTGTTTTGCCCCTCTCAATTTGTGGCACTTTGCTATGACACCGCAAGGAGTCTAATACAGATTTTGGTAATAAGAAGTGGGGTTCTGAAATAGTTAAAACTGTGAAAGTAGCTTTGCAATTGGGTAATGGTTAGAAGTTAGAAGAAACTTGGTTACATGATAGGAAAAACTTAGATTGCTTCAAAGGGACTGTTTGTACCAATATGAATGTTAAAGGCAATTCTGGTAAGAGTTCAGAAGAAGTGAGGAGAGCTTCAGAGTTTTTATCATTTTTGAAAATATGTATAGTATAAAGGATAGAATGTTGTTAGAAATATAAACATTAAAGGTTCCTGGTGAAGTGGTTAGATGGAAATGACAAACATGCTATTGGAAACTGAAGGAAAGGTGATCCCTGTTATGAAGTGGCAGAGAACTTGGCTGAATTGCAAGGTGATGCATTTGGACATTTAGCTGAGGAATTTTTGAAGAAAGGGTAGAAGGTGTAGGTTTCTCCTTGCTGCTTATAGTAGTAATATCTGAGCAGAAAGAGGTGGCATGAGACAGGAACTACTAAGCAAAAGGGAACCAGAACTTGAAGATTTGGAAAATTTTCAGCCAATACATATTACAAAACAATGCAAAACAAAAAAAAGGGAAGGGATGTTCTGAAGAGAGCATCAAGGGTGTGGCTGGCATTTTTAATAGAGAGTAGGCATGTTAGAGCTCCTGAATTGTGTTGTTTAAGCCACTGTTTTTGGTACTTTGCTAAGATAGCCACAGAAAATGAATACATGGAGTCAAGAGATAGGACTTGGGCACTTTTTGAGGATGAGTACAATGTTGTTCCTCTTCAATTTGTCATTCCCAGCATAGTAAACCATACAGCTGTCAGATTCACAGTCTCCAATACCAGTCCACTTCAGCTCACTGATTCCTAGGATACTGATCTTTATGTATTCCATTTCATTTTTTATGACTTCTAATTTTCCTAGATTCACACTTTATAACTCCACGTTCTATTAATGGATGTTGGCTGCTTCTTCTTCTCATTTTGTATCATATCACCATCAGAAATGAAAGTCCAGAAAGATTTACTCCATCCAAGTCATTACAGTTGCCTCTACATTGAGTAGACAGCTCTTCCACAGTTGTATGTTGAGTACCTTTCAACCTAAGAGTCTCATCTTCAGGCACTATATCAGATGAAGTTTTATTGCTATTCACAAGGCTTCATTCACCATTTCTTTCAGAAGTAAATTTCCAAGTCCTTTTTTCTAGTCTGTCTTGGTCTGGAAGCTGTTCTGGAACTTGTCAACCATGGGTGGCCATGTTAATAGTTGGAATACAGTAGGATAGTTTCCAGTATCACAGGAACATGCAAACCATCGTATTACAACAAACTGATCAGTGAGTAATGGAACACTTATTAACAACCTGTGGTATGTAGATGACGCATTCTTCCTTGCTGAAAGCCAAGAGGACTTGAAGATCTTACTGATGAAGATCTAACACTAGCTCAGTATGGATTATAACTCAACATAAAGAAAACAAAAATCCTCACAACTGGACCAATAAGGAACATCATGATAAACAGAGAAAAGACTGAAGTTGTCAAGAATTTCATTTTATTTGAAGCCACAACCAATGCTCATGGAAGCAGCCATCAAGAGATCAAATGATGTATTGCATTTGGCAAATTTGTTGTAAAAGACCTTTTAGAGATTTAAAAAGTAAAGCTGTTAGTTTGAGGACTAAAGTGTACCTTGGTATTTTCAATCACCTCATATGCATACAAAAGCTGGAGAATGAATAAGGAAAACTGAAGGAGAATGAATAGAAAAACTGAAGGAGAAGGAATGCATTTGAATTATGGTGATGGTGAAGAATATTGAATATACCATGGACTACCAGAAGAACAAACATCTCTGTCTTAGAAGTGAGGATGGGACTTTGTCACACATGTTTTGGACATGTTATCCAGAGGAACCAGTCTCTGGAGATGGACCTCATGTTTCATAAAGTAAAGTATTAGTGAAAAAGAGGAAGGCCCTCAAAGAGATGGATTGATACAGTAGCAGCAACAAAGGCCTCAAAAATTATTGTGAGAATGGCACAGGACGAGGCAGTGTGTCATTCTATTGAATGCAGGTTGAATCTACTTCCAAAAAACTAGCCATTGAAAACCCTATGTAGTACAGTCTTATTCTGACATACATGGGGTACCATGAGTCAGAACTGCTCCAAGAAAACTGGTTTGGTTCTGTTGGTTTTAAACCTTACGTTCAAGCTCCCCAACCGTTCCTCAGAAACTCTATACAGGGTCACTATGCGTTGGAACCCACTAGACGGCACTTAACAACAATAACAACATGTCAGAATTATTCTTTCCTTTCTCCCATCCTTGATTGTGAAATTTTGCAAACAAGTCTTTGTCTTTAGTCTCAGTATCCTCGCCTTGACTGTCGGGGACCGGCCTCGACATAGGGGTTCAGTTCACGAGGAGGAGATACCTGGCGGAGATAGAGATAGCGAAAGAATACACAGACAGACAGGAGGAGGGAGACAAGGAGGTATCCAGAAACCAGGGTGGATGCATCACTGGTGGGCAGACTTGGGACTACAGGCATCGTGGCCTCTGCAGGCAGCAACTCACTGCCCTGCAATCTTTACTGCATGCCCTCCAACTTGTAATGCACACCTGGGGAGGCCTGGGCCTCTGTTTTATTTAGGGGAGGAGCTTCACACCAAGCTGGGAGGGACTAAAACAGGATACAGCTAACATCATTAATTTTCCAGACATTCAGGTAACTTTACATCGTACTTCACTGGTTTGAATCCCAGGCCCACAACTTGGTTTTTCAGGCCCAATTAACATATCTATAGCACATGAGCTCAGTTGGGGGAAGGTGAGAGGTAAGGACAAAAGTTTGGGTGGAGTCCTGCTGTTTTAACTTCCTGAGCCAGGTTTTCAGGAACTTGGCTGAATAACTTGCACTTGGGAGAGATTCAGGGAAGACGGCTTTTTTTGTCTGTAGAACAAAGAACTGTGAAGTAGCTAAGATATTTTTAGTTAATCCTTTGGAGAAAGGCTTGACCTTTGAAACCTTTAGTCTTGGCTTTAGGAGGTTCTAATATTTCTCTGTGGATAATAAGGGCTCATATTTGCAATTAATAAAACATAACTGGATATTAAGATGAAAAACAATTTGCCAGTAACTGCCAAGTGGCTAGATCTGTTACACTTGGGCCTATAGGGCCTCGAACCTCTGACCAGGCCTACACGGTCTGCAACACTTGACAAGCTGTAGGAAGTCAGGCAACATCGGTAGGTTTCATGGGCTGAATAATGAAATAAGGTGTATGAACTTGGTCTGGGTAATTGTGTTCTGCACATCAAATCAGTTTCACTAAAGTCTCTGCTTTGGACCTGAGGTCACTACCGTTCAGTTTCCACCATATCCCTTTCATTTCTTTCCAGAATATTTAGGAGAAAAAAGAGGAGCCGCCGTGACCTCTCGTCTCTCTTCAGTCTCAGCGCCTCTAAGTCCTGGCTACGCGGAAGGATCTTTGGTGATGCCAGCTCTTCCCCAAGTGAGGACATCTGGTTTGAAGGGCTTAGAAGACTGGACACTTACCATTGCGATGAAAACAGTGAGCTCAAATCCCCTTTCCATTGTGAAATACCTTTTCTAAGTGAATAATGTTAACCACATGGCCCTGTTGTTGTTGTTAAGTGCTGTGGAGTTGGTTCTGACTCATAGCAACTCTTTATAGGGTTTCCAAAGAGCATCTGGTAGGTTTGAACCACCAACCTTTTGATTAGCAGTCCAGTGCTTATCCTACAGTGCCACACACATGTAAAGTCCAGAGAAGATAGAAATTTTGATCAAGATGATTGGCCACATTTTCAAAATTCACCTATTGCTGTCCTCACACTACTCAAATGACACAAATGCATGATTGTCATTGTTGTTAAGTGCCGTTGAGTCAGTTCCGACTTAAAGCAACCCTGTATAGGGTTTCCAAGGAACGGCTGGTAAGTTTCAACTGCCTGTGTACATTATTAAATTAGTAATACCTGAAAAATATTCACACATTCCCAATGTGTGTTTTTCATATGGGTAGAAAAAGGATGCCAAAGTCAGATTTAGATGACCTGTATTCAACCCAGTTGGGGTACAATTCAACCCAGTTGGGGTACAAAGTGGTAGGCCTTGAACTCAATGAATAAGGAAGACCATAGAAGAATTGATGCATTTGAGTTATGGTGTGTTGTTGCTGTTATTGTTAAGTGCCGTCAAGGAGGTTCCAACTCATAGAGACCCTGTATTGTGTTTCCAACAAGCAGTTGGTGAGCTTCAAACAGATTTTGCAGTCCAGCACATTAACTCACAGCACCACACCTGGTTGGAAAAGTATATTAGGGGTACCATGGGCTACTAGAAAAACAAACAAATCTGTGCTGGAAGAAGTACAACCAGAATGCTCCTTAGAAGCCAGGATGGCCAAACTTCGTCTTTCTTATTTTGGACATATTATCAGGAGTGACCAATTCCTGAAGAAGGACATCATGCTTGATAAAATGGAGGGACAGCAAAAAAGAGGGGGACCCCCAATGATAGATTTGGCACTGTGGCAGCAGCAATGGGCTCAAGTGTAGCAGCAATTGTGAGGATGATGCGGGACCAGGCAGTGTTTTGTTCTGTTGTGCACGGGGTCGCAGTACATCAGAACCGACTTAATGGCAGCTAACAACAATGGGCCTGGAACTATGCCTTACCTTCACCATCCTATTTAATTCTTATGCTATACATACAGCCAGACCTGGGAGCTGTTGTGGGTTCCCAACCACCACAATAAAGCCACTATTACAATAGAGCTAGTCTCAGGAATAGTTTGGCATTCCAGTGCATGTAAAAGTTATGTGGACTTTCAACTGTAGTCCATGAAGTATGCAATGTTGTTGGTAAGTGCCGTCAAGTCGGTTTTGACTCAGTGACCCTGTGTAGGGTTCTCGAGGGTAGCCTGATGAGAAAGTTGGATACATTGTAAGAATAACCAACAAGGAAAATGGACAAGTAAGCACATGCTGTTGGAAAAACTGGTGCCAATAGACTTCCTTGTTGCAGGGTTACCACAAACCTTCAATTTGTTTTAAAAAGATAAGAAAGCAATACCCATGAAGTGCAATAAAACAAGGTATGCCAGTATTATGTTTAGAAAACGTGGGCATGGAGAGTGAGTCAAGTAACCTATCCAATGTGCCCACACTGGAACTTGAATACAAGACCTGGCTGAAGCTGAGAGTCCTTCAGAGATTAAGACTCTCTAATGCTCTTGTTTTCACAAAGTTAGAACAATGGCAGAGCGTTGGGCTGCAAAGTAAAAGCCAGTTGCAGTTGAATCCATTGTGACCCAGAGGAACCCCACTTGTGTCAGAGTGCAGGTATACTCCACAGTTTGCCTGTAGCTGAGTTTTCAGGAATAGAACAGCAGGTCTTTCTCCCCAAACACCTCAGGGGGGCACTCAAACCTCTGAACTTTTGTCAGCAGCTAAGCACATGACCGAAGTCTTGGTGTGGCACTAGATGATAAGCACTGGACTGGTAACCACAAAGCCGGTGGTTCAAACCCACTAGCTGCTCCTTGGAAACCCTATTCAGGGTTGCTATGGGTCAGAAACAACTCCATGGCACCAAACAACAGCATGGTGCAAACGGTTCATGTACTTGTTAAGTGCTATCCACTTAGTTCCAACTCATAGCAATCCTGCATAAGACTTCCAAGGAGCAGCTGGTGGGCATGAAGTGCCATCCTTGCGGTTAGCAGTCCAGAACTTGTCCTACAGTGCCACACCAGGACTTCACATGTGCTGTTTCTGAGGAATGGCTGCTGAATTTGAACTTTCAACCTTGCTGCTCAAACCAACCTTGAGATTGAGTGCTTATCCTACGGCGCCACACTGGGACTCCTATATTTGGCACAAATTAAACAGTCTTATTTTCATTATGGAGTCCTGGTGTGGTGCTGTGGGTTAATGCAAAGTCGGTTTCATCCACAATGTCTGCCATTCCAGCTCATCAGCTGTTCCTTGGAAACTCTATACAAGGGTTGCTATGTGTCCGAACCGACTCAATAGCACTTAACAACAACAACATTTTGATTGTATTTATTTTTACATTACTTTCTTTCTAAGGCATTAAGCTTTTGATAAAAACATTTCTTAAAAAGTACAAGTGTCATTTGATATAAGCAGAAGAAGCTATTAAGTGGCTAAGATCAAGTGGTTCTGGGAGATGGCAAAAACCAGCAATATGATAGTTGGCTGATGAGCATTTGAGAATCAGTGTTCTAAAGGACGATACCACATATTTGGAAATTTGGAAACTTGGCAATCAGCATCCAGTTTTCCCTTCAAAACAAGTCCTAACAATTTTACTTCCATTGGGCCACAGTAGTGCTGTACAAGCCTGGGCTTTGTTGTTCAAATTCTCCTGGCTCCCAAATACTTTCTATATATAACCAGGCAGCCCACTCCCAAATTAGTAATTAGTCAAACGGGAGCACACACTTTGAAAGCTCTCATCCCTGCTGTCAACTGTAATCAGACGTCCTGTTTTCTGGATTTACGCACGGTCCCGTGACTTTTATCGGCAATTTACTTTTTCTCTGGAAACATCGCCTAGCCAGAAAACTCAAGAACTCAAAATTCATTTGGTTTGCTGTTTTCTCTTGGTGCAAAGGACACAATCAGAACATACTTTGCTGATTTTCTCTTGCTTCATTTTTAGGCTAAAAGGAATCTTTTTCTTGCCTCTTTTGTTCGTCCTTAGCTCACCCCTTCCACAGCTGTGTTGAGACACCTTTGCTCATCAGTGGCAATTCATTCTTTACCCACCACAGTTTGCAGCTCCTCAGAATCCCCCTACTACAATCTCGGATATGTTTCCAAAGCCTGCGAGTCATGTTGAAAAGAAGACAGCTTCTTGTGCCCGGAGGACCAAATAGGATGCCCTGCTCTGATTCCATCACCCTAGGGAAAGCAAAGATGGCTTCAAGCAGGCCACCCAACCTTGAAGTGTGTTGTTTTTGGACTCCTGGTGTGGTGCTGTAGTATCAACACTGGACTTCGAACTCACAAAGTCAGCAGTTCAAACCTACCAGTTGCTCCTTGGCAACACTATACAGGACTGCTATGAGTCAGGAGTGGACAGCGCTTAACAACTTAACAACAATGCCACACCCATAAATATCTTTAATTGTAACATCTGAATGTGGCTTTCTGCACTCCTTCATTGCTGTTGATAGGTAATCTCAAGTCAGTTTCAACTCACAGGAACCCTATGGAACAACAGCATGAAACCCTATCTGGTCCTGTACCCTCTTTACACTGGTTATGTTTGAGTCCATTGTTGCAATCACTATGTCAATACATCTCCTTGAGGGTCTTTCTCTTTTTCGCTGACCCTCTACCAGGAGCCCTGGTAGCACAGTGGTTGCTAGTTGTCCGGTTAACTGAAAGTCCAGCAGTTCAAATCTACCAGTTGCTCCACAGGAGAAAGATGAGATTTTCTGCTCCTGTAAAGATTTACAGCCTTGGAAACCCAGTACAGGGTCCTTATGAGCTGGAACTGACTCCACAGCATACAACCACCACCTACTGTACCAAACATGATGTCCTTCTCCAGGGACTGGCCCCTCCTGATGATCTGTCCAAAGTATATGAGACAGTATCTCACCATCCTCACTCCGAAGGGGCATTCTGGATGTAGTTCCTCCAAGACAGGTTTGTTCATTCCTCTGGCAGTCCAGGATACTTTCAGTATTCTTCTCCAACACCATAATTCAAATGCATTGATTCTACTACAGTCTTCCTTATTCATGGTCCAGCTTTTATATTCATACAAGACGATTGAAAATACCATGGCTTGGGTCAGGTGCACCTTAGTCCTCAAAGTGACATCTTTGCTCTTCAACACATTGAAGAGGTCTTTTGCAGCAGATTTACCCACTGCATCACATATTCTGATTTCTTGACTGCTGCTTCCATGACCTTGACTATGGATTCCAGCAAAATGAGATATCAAACCCCTCAAAATACCCACTTTACATGCAAGGAGATGGCAATGTTGTGCTTGAAAGAAATAGAACCATCTTTCTTAAATATAAGGGCTTAGATATTCTTAATACTCCAATTCTTAATTCTCAACATTCCAATTCTTGCTTAAATTGTAAGGTAAGGCAAATGATCAAGAGATATTTTTGGCCAATAATCAAAATACTGGAGTTTCAAGTTTACCTACAGGTGTTGTGGAAGGCAGGCCTGGGAAATGACTTCCAAAATCTCAGCCTGGAGAGTACAATTCTGCTCTGACACATGTAGGGTCATCATGAGTCAGAATTGAGTTGATGGCAACTGGTTTTAAACCAGAATTCAATATATCAGGAGAAACAGAATAAAGTAAGTTTCTTCAAATATAATGTTCTCATTCACTTACTACCAGTGGCAATTCCAGCTCACTGGGACACACTGCACATTGAGGATTTCTGAGGCTCTGGTAGCGTAGTGGTTATGAATTGGGCTGTGAACCTTAAGGTCAGTGGTTCGAAACTATCAGCTGCTCCGTGGGAGAAAGATGAGGCTTTCTACTCCCGTAAAGATTTACACCCTCGGAAGCCCTGTACAGGGTCGCTATGGGTCAGAACTGACTCAATGGCACTTAACAACAACAACAACAAAATCTTTTTTTGGTGCAGAAAGCCTTATCTTTCTCCTGTGGTGTGGCTCGTGAATTTGAATTGCTGACCTTGGGGTTATCAGTCCAGTGCCTATGCTACAGTATCACACCAGGAATATAATGCTATCATAGGCTGTTTAAAGGAGTCCTGGTGGAATAGTGGGTTACGTGTTGGACTGCTAACTGCTAGGTCAGTAGTTCGAATCCACCAGCAGCTTTGCAGGAGAAAGATGAGGCGTTCTGCTTTCATAAATGTTTACAGCTTTGGGAACCCTATGAGTTGTAACTGACTCAACAGCACACAACCACCACCAAGGCCACGTAGGAAGCCTGGTGGCCCAGTGGTTAAAGCACTTGGCTGGGTACCAGAAAGTTGGCTGGGAGCCAGACTCACCAGCCGCTCCTCAGGAGAAAGATGTGGCTGTCTGCTTCTGTAAGGATTACAATCACGGGTCCACGAGGAGTACTGCTACTCTGTCCTGTAGACTCTGTGAGCTCCAATGTACTTCATGGCCGTGGGTTTGTTTTAGGGCTATTTGATTAACTGTTTCATGCGTGATGATCCTGCTATTTATTGTTAAGGGTGAAGGAAAAATTAAATGTCAGTTAGAAGAAGTATGAATTGAGACCAAATCATGTCTCTTCAGATATGGAAAATAACTTGGTCATTTTTTTTTTTTTAATGTTAGGCTTTTTCTTGTCTGTTTAGTGCTCTCTCTCTCTCTCTCTCTCTCTCTCTCTCTTTTTTAGAAGATTCAGTATAAAACTCCTAGAGTCCCACACAGGGTTAAAACCTTCATTCCATCCAGCTCTCAGTGCTTGGCTGCATGTTCAACAGAGGGGCTTCATGGAACAGCATCGGGGTATCTTTTCAGGGTAGGGGGACACTGTGGGACACACACATGTACATATATGCACTCACACATACACACAAATTCATACATACGTACACACATGCACTCATATATACACACATAGGCACTCACCCAATTATATACAAATAAACAAATGAACACAAAAATAACTTACACACTCACTCACATACACAAATAAACACATGCACACATACATACACACATGCACTCATATGCACACACACAAACACATTCATACTATCACAAACATACACAAATAAGCACATGCGTACACACATGCACTGATGGGTACGCACAGGACACTCCCACAGACAGAACTCTTCTGCCTTCTAGGAGGTGATTTGGACTGTTCTTCTCTGGCTGGTGACTGGGCGTTGGAGGAACCGAGGGCAGAGTTGCCAGCTGCCTCATCTCGCAGATACTCAGCATCTCTTTCTCCGAGAGGAATTTCCCATGACTCACCCCTCCAGTCCCAGCTGACGGCATCTGAACGTTTCCACAAGAACACTTTGGATCATTCAAGTGAGTTTGTAGGTTTGCTTTTTTCCAATTTAAGGAATTTTTCCTTTTGGGACCTGGGAACAGCTCAGACATGACTCATGGACGCTCAGCGACTGGTACCAACCTGTGTGAGGAGGGGCTCAGGGTGCTGCCAGAGCCGAGCAGAGGCGGTGACAGGCCTCAAAGGCTGGCTCTGTGGTTCTTTGTGTAATCTCTTCAAGTTCTGAAGAAATGTGGCAACGTGTTAGATGCTTATAAGGCTGAGGACTGGGGGCATGGGTGTGGATTATTTTACTCTTGGTGCTTGTACAAAGGGTAAGCATAAAGAACCATCCTTGTAGGCTGTATCTCTGGACAGTCAGAAGATGAAAAGGCATTTATCTGGAGCAATTCTGAAGCAAGCCCAACAAGCACTTAACCTCTGGTTTGCTCTTGTACGACTTGCCATCAAGCAGACAGGGGTTCATCAAATCACCCCATGAAGCACCAAAGCCCAGCTCATACTCCAGCTCTTCAGCTGTAACTGTGAAACATTGACCAAACCCTCTGACACTTTATGTTTTCATCTGTAAAATGGTGAAAATTTGAGTTCCTCTCCAGCTGCTCCTCAGAAACCAGATCCAGCGTCACTATGAGTTGAAACCAACTTGCCAGCACTTAATAAAAACAGCACCACCTTTTCACAAAGGAGCTGCGAACTGAAAGGTTGGCATTTGACCTCATGGTGGCGTCAATGGAAGAAGACCTGGCAGTCTGCTCCCAATAAATCCTTGTTATTGTTACGTGCCAACAAGTTGATCTGGACTCATAGCAACCCTGCACCAAGTTTCTGAGGAGCAGTTGGTGGGATTGAACCATCGACCTTGGGGTTCCCAGTCTAGTGCTGATTCTATAGCACCACACCAGGAGTCCACAGGAAACCCTATAGGGAAGTTTCCATTCTGTCACATGGTGTCATATGAGGTCAGAATCAACTTGGCATAGAACAATAGTAACAGCAGGACACAAACAGTGACTACTCAAGAAAAGTGAGGTTCAGGCTGCATACGACTGCTCTACAAGGAAAACTCAAAAAGCAGGGAGGTGATTTCCCAAGGAAAATATATAGGAGGCACCCAGGTGGCTCTAAGGGTTAAACATTGGTTGTTAACCACAGCTGTGCCGAGGTAGAAAGATGTGGCAGTCTGCTTCCTGAAAGATTACAGTCTCGATGGGGGCAGTTCTACTCTGTCCTCTAGAGTCATTGTAACTCAGAAGTGACTCAACAGTAGTGGATTTTGGGGGGTTATCAACCAAGAATAGGAAATAGCTGCCCACTATTCTCAGTGAGTTAACAGGCTAGTGGAAAATCGCGAGAACTACAGAGAAGAGTGGTTTTACTGCAGTCTGGGCAGCGTTGATGAGGCAGCCTGGGGTACTATGGGAACACTGAGAGGGACTAGCTAAGAATCTAGGCAGAGTGGGAGAAATCAAAATAGATTTGCCAAAGAAGGCGACATTTGAACCAAGCCATCATTGTAGTTGAGGGCCGTTGAGTTGATTTCAACTCACAGGCTCTCCAGGGCTTTAAATCTTTGTGCGAGCAGATAGCCTTCTATTTCTCCTACAGAATGGCTGGTGGGCTTGAAGTGTGGACTTTGTGGGTCACAGTCCAGTGGACAACTGAAGGGATGTGTCAATGAACAGTTTGCCCCAAGTCACACAACTTCCATCTTTGTGGAAATTAAATTTAAACACAGACCCCCTTCAGTCTTCATGTCTCATGATCAACAATTTTTTTGAACCAGATTTGTTCTGTGAAGAAATACTTCACAAATTCCACGTGGGACCTGGAAGAGCTAAAGGAGTATGGCACTGTAGGATAAGCACTGGACCGCAAGGTCAGTTTGAACCACAATTCAAGCTTACCAGCCATTCCTTGGAAACCCAGGGTCACTATTATTCAGAACCAACACGACGGCACTTAACGACCACCCATCACCGCCGAGGATAAAACACATTTTAGAAGGGTGGCTCGGTGTTCAATTGAACCCATGGCCGCTTCCTTAAATCACAGCACACACGAAAGGCCATACATCTGCACTGACATATTTTACACCGACTTTCGTCCGCATGCCCAGTCTTCAGTATCCCGCCACATTATGGACTAAGCAGGCTTTGTTAGCAGAATCTTCATTCACAGTATGAAGAGCAAAATGTAAGTGCAGTCACATCATTGAGTCAGCCCAAGTTTTGAGTAACTGTTGCAAAATCAAGCATTTGAAGCGTTTGGCAGAAATTAAATTGGGGTCTGTTTGTGCTCTCTTTTAGGGCATTACCTGGTAATCATTAAGCCAGTTTTGATTACATTTAGGTGATGATAGTAATATAGATAGTCCCCGATTTACAACGTATTCGAGTTATGATGACTTACACTGACTACTGTCATTTTTAATGATTTGTGAATGTTATGTATGCACGTATGTACTAAAATATAGCTGCAAGTTTACATGCAATGTTTCCAAGCTCACAGACAAATAAAGATCAGATTTATAAAGATACTGATAATTAAAGGTGCTGTGGAAACAGGACATCCAACATGTGAAAACCCATCTATAAAAGAGCTGTAGTAAGCAGGGGACTACCTGTCCTCAGACTCATGACTGGTTTAACTTTGATGATTGTAAGTGTTCAATAAATGGAGTTTGTGAAATGAAAGCTTTGACATCTTTTCAACTCTGGTACTAAACCACTGAAAAAATTTCCTGAGAGCAAAGAATTTTACTAAGGGAAATAGTTCCTTTTGCCTTGTACATTATTCTCCTTTTTCGTTGACCAATTTCAGAGCAAACATGATGTTCCAGCCACACATGGATATATCTTGCCTCTGGCACCTCTGAATTGTGTGACCTTGGGCAGAGTTGATCATTTCTCTGAGAACTGGTCTTTTCATCTGCAGAACTAGGATCATGGGATTTAACTTTCCAGGATGGTTGTGCTGCTTAAATGAACGGATGCTTGGCAGCCCTTTGTAAGGCACGCCACAAATTCTAGGCATTATCATCATAGCAACCCTCACCTCCACCCTGTTATCATCTTTAGAGTTAGATTTCTGACATTAGCGTGAACTCTACAAAACCTTTTCTCTTGCATTGAAGCAAAAGGTAAAACCCATACTGTAAAAATAGCATAATTATCATCGTATATTTCAGTGGTAGCATAGTGGATTATGAGCTGGGCTGCTACCACAAGGTCAGCAGTTCAAATCCACCAGCTGCTCCGAGGGAGAAAGATGGGGTTTTGTGCTCCCATAAAGATTTACAGCCTTGAGAACCCGATATAGGGTCGCTATAAGTCAAAACCCATCTTGGTGGCACACCACCACAAATTTTCAGTGATGTTATTGTTGTTCTTGTGTGCTGCAGAGTCAGTTCCAACCCATAGAGAATTTTCATCGATAG
>NW_006408519.1:40943605-40958210 GCF_000296735.1 Chrysochloris asiatica | reverse complement strand
CAGTCAAGAAATCAGATGACGTATTGCATTAGGCAAATCTGCTGCACAAGACTTTTTTAAAGTGATGAAGAGCAAAGATGTCAGCTTGAGGACTAAGGTACGCTTGACTGACCCAAGTCATGGTAGTTTCAATAACCTCATATGCATGTGAAAACCGGACAGTGAATAAGGAAGACTGTAGAAAAATCACTGCATTTGAGTTATAGCATTGGAAGAGAACATTGAAAGTACTATGGACTACCAAAAGAACCAACAGATCTGTATTGGAAGAAGTGCAGCCAGAGTGCTCCTTGGAGGTCAGGATGGCCAAACTTTGTCTCTCATACTTCAACCATATTGTCAGAAGGAACCAGTCACTGGAGAAGGATATCATGTTTGGTAAGGTGGAGGGTCAGAGAAAAAGAGGAAGATCCCCAGTGAGATGGATTGGCAAAGTGGTAGCATCAATGGACTCAAGCGTGGCAACAATTGTGAGGTTGGCCCAGGAATGGGCAGTGTTTAGTTCTGTTGTACATAGGGTTGCTATGAGTCGGCACCAACTAGATGGCACCTAACAACAACAACAACAACTTATGACAAATTGCTTGAGATGACCCCCATCCATAGAAGAGAAGCTTTAGCATAATTTTTGTCGTTTCAAGTTAATTTCACCAGTAGTGACTTCTGATCCATTCCATTGTATTTCCCTCTTAGAAACCAGTTTGCTCCAAGAGGTCTCTTTTCAAGCTATCCTGCTGGCTGCGTGCTTCATCTTTTCTGCATGTGCTAGGTAAGTCAGCTCTTATTTCCACACTTTTCTCATAATGAATGAGGCTGACACTTAGGGATGGATTCCTTGTCTTATTCCACAGAGCATTTGCAGTCTCTCTATGGTTACAATTTGTTTTCCTGACCAGGGTAAGTGTCTTTTTTCTGCATCACCTCCTCCCCTCATCATCTCACAAAGCATGCAAATGCCAGTGGATCTTGCTAAACAGTTGATTTTAGCATGTAGTTCTAAGCCTCAAGAGACTCCTTGTTACAGGTATAACTGTGGCATCCTGCCCAGAGTTCAAGGATGCTAAAGTCGTTATTAGGGAACTTGGTGTCCTCACCAGGACTCCACCTTTCCTGTTATATTTTTATACAGTAACATAAACTCTTTGGAATCCTGGTGTGGCATTGTAGGAAACACACTGGGCTGCAACGTCAGTCTCCTCAGAAATCCTGTACAGGGTCACTGTGAGTTGGAACCAACTTGACGGCACAAAATATCAACAAAATCAACTCTTTAGTCCAAGCAAGTTCACTCAGCATCTCTGAAAAGATGCATTCAAGTGTGATTAGAGGTGTTTTGTGTTGTACCCTCTGTAGTCCACCCTCCCCTGACTTTCAGTTCTTCCTTGCCCAGTTCTCCAGCTCAGTGATCAACTCCCTTGTGGACTAAGCCCACTCCTGCCACAGTGCCTTTGCACTTGCTGCCCACTCTGTCTTCTATAGACTTCTCCAGTTCATCTCATAATGTGTGTCCTTCATTCCTCCTGGAATCTGTTCAAATGTCACAGCACCAGAGAGACCTTCCACAACCACTCTGTATAAATCGTATTCTTGACGACATACACCCTGATTTTGTCACTTCAGAGTATGTTATCACCTGACACATTGTATGTTCACTTGCTTAAATATGAATGGTGTATCTCGTGCTACTAGAGCGTGACTTCGATGTGACTCAATGCAGACAGCGTGGGTCTGCTTCGCTTCTGTAGTTCCAGTGCCATGTCTCAATGATACTCGTTGAATCAATGAAACAAGGAGAAAAGTCATATTCCAAGGTCTTTCTGGCCTTGCACTCGTATCACCAAGTGCTGTTTTGGTTGTTGTTAAGTGCTGTTGTGTCAGTTCCAACTCAGAGCAACCATGTAGAATGTTCCAGAAGAGCAGCTGACGTGTTTGAACCACTGAACTTATGGTTAGCAGTCCAGCGCTTATCCTACAGTGTCACACCAGGACTGCTCTTTAAACTATGTTTTCCTGGGTCATTTAACTCAGAATCCCTTGCGAGAGTTGTTTTTTAAAATACAAAGTTGTTTTTCAAATATAAACATCCCTTGAGATTCTAATTTAGATCTAGTGAGAATCAGTATTTTAAAATAAGCTTCCCAGATAATTATGAGGTTTGAGAAGCATTTTTAGATGACAATGGGACCAAAAGAACAAAAGAGGGAGGGAACTCTGGTTAAAAATAAATTTACAAAATTCTGCTCTATGGATCACCAGTTGGAGAATCATAAAGTGGATTAGTATAATAAAGCTCAGTGAAATACGTAGTAAAGGAACATGCTTAGCTTCACTGAACTTGTTATTGTTGTTGTTAAGTGCTGTCAACTCAGTTCTGACTCCTAGCCACCCTGTATAGGGTTTGTGCGGAGCAGTTGGTGAAGTTGACCCACCAACCTTGTGGTTCAAACTGACATTGCAGTTCAGCGCCTAAACCCACTCTTTCTCAAACTTGGTTGATCAGGGAGTCTTCTCCTGTCAATGTAAGTAGATATTCTGCCCTCAAGCAGATGGGTTAAGCAGGTGGGGCTTAACTCCCCCTGGAGTACATGAGCTGCCCTTAGTGATTTTCTTCTAAGGAAAGGGGTAGTGGAAAATACTAGCTCACTAGGTATCAAAGTGAAGGCATGCTGGTGAGCATGCTGATAGTATGAGTCTTTGATAGACTACCATGGGAAGGGTATCTTAGCTCTGAGGTCTTTCTCTGCAGGACTCATACCCCAGACTAACCATGAGGGAAACATCAGACAAACACAAGGGAAAGACATCCTACCAAACACCTGACTAGGCATCTCAGCACTGTCAGATCATCAAAAGCAAGGAAAGACAGAAACTGTCCCAACTCAGACCCACCTAGGAAGATAGGACAGCTTAATGCAATATGGAATCCTGTATGGCTTCCTACTAGAAAAAGGCTGTTATGTTGTGTTGAGTTAAATGCCATCTAGTCAGTTCCGACCCATAGTGACCCTGTATAGGGTTTATAAGGAGCGGCTGGTGGGTTTCAACTGCTGAGCTTGTGGTTCAAACTGACCTTGCAGTCCAGCGCCTTCCCTGCAGTGCCATGTTGTTAGGCATGTCCAGTCGGTTCTGACTCATGGTGACATACGTACAACAGAATGAAACACCACCCAGCTCTGTACCATCCTCATAATTGTTGTTATGTTTGAGTCCATTACTGCTTCCACTGTGCCAGTCCATCTCCTTGGGATGCCATCCTCTTTTTCTCTGACCCTCCACTTTACCAAGTGTGATGTCCTTCTCCAGGAACTGACCCCTCCTCAGAACATGTGCTAAGTCTGAGGGAGGACCTCTCGCCGTCCTGACTTCTAAGGAACAATCTGGCTGTACTTCTTTCAAAACAGATTTGTTTGTTCTCTGGCAGTCTGTGGTACTTCCAGTATTCTTCTTCAACATGGTATCACAAATGTTGTTATTGTTGTTGTTAAGTGCCTTCTAGTCGATTCTGACCCATGGAGACCCTTTCTAGGGTTTCCAAGGAGCAGCTGGTGAGCTTGAACCATCAACCTTGCAGTTCAAATGACTTTGCAAAAAACTGTATAGCATCGCTATGTGTCGGATGTGACGTATTAGCCCACAGTGTCACCTCAGTTCAGACACATAGCAACGCTATATAGTTGTTCTATGACTAAATCTTTTTGGGAGCAGAAAGCCTCATTTTTCTCCTAAGGAGTGGAGGGTGGGTTGAACTACCTACTTTTGTTTAGCAGTCCAGTGCTAACTCTATAGCACCACCAGTGCTCCTTTGGGAAAAAAACTAGTGAAATCCAAATACAGTGTGTAGTTTAGTTGATCGTAATGCACCAGTATTGGCTTTTTGTGGCAGATACACCAGAATCACAAAAGAGGTTAACAATGACGGCCAGAGATCTGTCTTTGCAGCTGTGCTTATAACTATTGTAAAGGACAAGGGGTGCGCCCACTGAATGGACTTGGAACCCTTACCAAAAGTCAACTGACCATAAGTCTAGTAACTTATCTGGGCTCTCAATTCAATCTCATTGATCTGTACTTGTATCACTATACCAGTATCACATGGTTTTGATTACTGTACTGTGTTTTGAAGTTGGGAAGCATGAATTCTACAACTTTGCCTGCGTTTTTAAAGATTATTTCTTGGCTAGTCTGAGTCCCTTTTACATTATGTTTTATAAGAGCAAAAATTAAAACAATCCAAATGTCCGTAACTAAAGGAGGGATAAATAAACTAGGCATTTCCATATAGTGGAATGATGGACAGCTGCTAAGAGCAATCTGTTGTTGTTGTTAAGAGCTGTCGAGTCGAATCCAACTCATAACAACTCTGTATAGGGTTTCCGAGGAGCAGCTAGTGAGTTTGAACCATCGACTTTGTGGCTCAAACCTACCTTGAAGTTGAGTGCATTATTCCACAGAGCCACACCAGGAACCTGAGAGAGACAGAGAACTAGAGAAAGGTATGAGAGAGCCAAGAGAATGCTAAGATATATATTATTCATTATAAGTAGGCACAAACATTGAATACTATCTATACCTTCTAGATCACTGGTACCTGTGAATATATTTAACTTACTGTAGTCCATTTATATGTGTGTGTAAATGGGTTATTATTGTTGCTGTTGTTAAGTGTCCTCGAGTCAGTTCCAACTCATAGCAACCATATATAAGGTTCTCAAGGAGTGGCTGGTAGGTTTGAGCCTCCAACCTTGCAGTTAGAAGTCGAGTGCTTATCCTACAGTACCACACAAGGACTCCAAATAGTATTTATAAATTCAATTTCAGATAGGAAAGTGCACTGTGAAATGTTTACCCTTGGAGGAGAGTTCTGGTCAGGTAGGTCTGAGAAGCATGGGTACAGACAGAACATGCTGTGGGATTTTCCAAGGAGTCATCATAGGCACCCACCTCCCTACGCATCTGACCGAACTTTCCTCCCATCAGTGTTGTTCCCGTTGAATCTTTATTGGACCATATCAGCCACATCCAGTCCAGCTTCTTAGATGTTCCTGTATCCTCTCATCCTTAGCTTCTTAGATGTTCCTGCGTCCTCTCATCCATTCGTCCACTCGCAGGTCCAGCAACGTCAGACCACGTGCAATACCCTCCCCTAATCGAACACTGTTTCATTGACGTATGTGTCTCTTCTTTTGCCAGTACCATGCCCTTTTGATTACTGTAGTTTTTAAGTAAATCTTGAAATTCTGAATCGACATTGATTCTTAGGAGCCCTGGTGGCACAGGCTCAAACCCACCCAGTGCTCAGCCAGAGTAAGGTCTGGTAACCTGCTCTAGTGAAGACTGCAGCCTGGAAAACCCTATGAGGCAGTTTCACAATATCACAGAGAGTCCCTAAGAATCGACTTGATGGTACCCACTGTGGGTTAATGCGCCAGACTGCAAAGCCGTTTGAACTGCAAGGTTGGCAGTTCAAGCTCACCAGATGCTCCTCAGAAACCCTGTATAGGGTCACTATGGGTCGGAATTGACTCGACAGCACTTAACAACAACCAAAAAGGAGCCCTAGTGGTCCAGTGGGTTAAACATTAGGCTGGTAACCAAAAGTTCAGCAGTTCAAACCCACCAGTTGTTCCATGGGAGAAAGACGAGGCAGTTTGCTCGGTAAAGATTTAGCATCTCACAGCAGTTCTACTCTGTCCCATAGGGTCCCTATGAGGAGGGATCGACTTGGTGGCAAGGGCATAGTAAGTCTACAAGACTGTCTCCTAACCCTGCATGATGTTGTCGTTTCAGATGTTTTTTGGGAGGAATATTCACCAGTGTCTTCAACTGCTCCTTGGTGGTCACTATAGCTTGTAAGTCGACCTTCCCAAATGGCTGCTCTGCTTCCTGAATTTCATTCCAATCTTGTTCGTTTTGAAACCGTTTTTAAATGCTCTCTCCTTTTCCTCTAGATGTTGTCAAATCCTTGTTTCTCAGTGTTACCAGCTATTTCAAAGCCCGCAGCTGTGCTGGGTAAGTGTCCTCTGGGCTCTGGTCATTGTCTGGACAAAGATGGCCATGACCTGGTGCCTGAGGATAGTTTGCACTTTCTCACTAGTTGGAATGACTGTAATCCAGGGAAGGTCCTGCTTGTTCATCATGAAGAATACCTTCTGTCACTGTTTAAACCCAATCGTATTATCATCCTGCCTCCTGATCTAGTCCACATCAAAGCAGGATCAATTTTCATGGCAGCAGGAATTGAGAGTCATGTTTTAAAGCACACTTATTTTGGTGTAATACATGTAGCAAATGATTTCAACCAACCTTATACATACACTCTAGTGATATTGACTGTATTCAACGTGTTGTACAGCAACCACTCTATGTTTTGATGTTTTTAAATCCTTAACAAAGACTCTGTATTGCTTTAGAAATACCCTCCTACTTTTTCCTCCCACTCAACCAAGGCAACTGTTAATGAGCTTTGGTCTCTATGCCTTTGCCAAGTCAAGTTGTTGTTGAGTATTGTCAAGTTGGTTCCAACTCATAGGTACCCTGTAGAGGATCTCCAAGGAGCAGCTAGTAGATTTGAACTGCTGACCTTGTGGTTTGCAGTCCAGTGTTGATCCTACAGTGCCACACCAGGAGGGCACATTCTTATATGCTATATTATAATTACATGTTATGTACATTATTGTTGAGTGTGGTCAAATCAGTTCTGATTCATAGCAACCCTATATAGGGTTTCCAAGGAGCAGCTGATGGGTTTGAAATGTCAACCTTGTGGTTCACTGTCCAGTGCTGATCCTACAGTGCCCCACCAGGAGTCTCCATTCTTCATCCTATATTATTATTGAATGTTTTCTATTATAATACTTATATTACAGTATGCTGGTGTTAAGTGATTTCAAGTCGGTTCCAACTCATAGAAATGCTGTTTAGGGTTTCTGAGGAACAGCACCACACTAGGAGTTCAGATATTTTATATCAGTGGGGCCATTTGCTCTCTGTCTTTTAGTTGCTGATTTATTTCACTCAGCATCATGTTTTCAAGGTCTGTCCATGTTGTGGCATGCCTCAGGAATTCATTTCACTATAACTGAGAAATATTCCAGGTGTGGCACTGTGGGTGGGATAAACACTGGACTACTAACCACAAGTTCAGTGGTTTAAATCCACCAGCTGCTCCTTATAGAGTCACTATGATTTGAAACCACCTCGATGGCACTTAACAACAACAATATTCCTTTGCATGTATATACCACATTTTGTTCATCCATTTATCTGGGTTTTTAACAATAATTTATTTTATTTCATTGTTGCTGTTGAATATATACACAGCAAAACATTGACCAATTCAGTGAAAATGGTTAATTGTAAGTGCTTTTTGGCTTCATGACATTGTACTTTATAAATATTTCATCTTAAGGAAACTTAATTTTATCTAGTTACTCAAATAGCTAGCAAATGGGCCACGATACAATTACACATACACACTGTGACTTCTCTACCATTTCAGAGTCACTTAGTCATAGACACCATTGTGTGTTGGGTGCCATGGTTCAACATATTTCAACAGGCTCTCAAAATTTTAAACAGCCTGCAAAGCCTCGTCTCGTTGCAAGGTGGATTGTCTTCACTCCAATCATTTCAATAGGGCCACCAGAGACCAAGTCCCAATGCTCTGAGATGAAGGGCTATAATAACTCTACTGTGTTTCTTGGCATTGTTTCTCTACTGATGAAATCTTTGGTGTTAATTCTGAAATCTCAGTGGAGTTCAGTCAAGATTTCTTTGGTTTAAGACTCTAGTCAATATTGATTTAGACATTTTGAGTGATGTTCCCCCTAATAATTTGTTAGCATTCCAGTTTTTTTTGTTTTGGAGGCATTGACATAGCTGGTGTGGCACTGTATAGGATAAACACTTGACTGCAACATTGAGTTGAGCAGTTCAAACCCACCAGTCGCTCCTTGGAAACCCTATACAGTGTTACAAAAAGTTGGAACTGACTTGAGGGCACTTAATACTCCTGGTGTGGTGCTGTGGGTTAATGAATCAGACTGCAAAGCTGTTTGAATTGCAAGGTCGGCAGTTCAAGCTCACCAGCTGCTCCTTGAAAACCCTATACAGGGTCGCTATGAGTCGGAACCGACTCTATGGCACTTCACAACAACAACAATAACAACAATCGATATAGCTGAGTATTGTTTAACTTGATAGTTAGAAAATTGGGTCCTGAGGTCATTCAAGAAATCCTTATTCTTTTGTTCTATGTAAATCAATGGCATTTGTTTCAAATTCTAAGATGACCCAGTGCTTCTCTCAGCTATGCGGACCCCGTTTAGGAAGAAGGAGAGACGGACTACTTCCAAATATTTAGTCACTGAAACTCATTTGAATAGCAGTGGAACACTTTCAGTACCAGAATATTGACTACTGAAACATGATGAAGAGCACCAGAATATTGTCAGATACAGTACTGGAAGAAGAGCCCCTCAGATTGGAAGGCATTCAAAATACGACTGAGGAAGAGTTGCCTCCTCAAAGTAGAGTTGACTGTGATGATACGAATGGAATAAAAGTCTTCTGGACCTTCATTTGCAAATAGGGCACAATGCAAAACAGAGAGAAACAACTGTAAACTTCCATTAATAATCAGAACATGGACTATATGAAGAAGTATGAATCTAGGAAGATAGTCAACAATGAAATGGAATGCATAAACCTTGATATCCTGGGCATTAGTGAGCTGAAATGGACTGGTATTGGCCATTTTGAATCTGACAATGACATGGTTTACTGTGCTGGAAGTGATAAATTGAAGAGAAATGATGTCACACTCATCATCAAAAAGAACAGATCCAGATCTGTCTTGAAGTGCAATGCTGACTGTGATAGGATACTATCCATATACCTACAAGGAAGTCCAGTTAACACCACTATTATTCAAACTTACACACCAACCACTAAAGTCAATGACGATGACATTGAGGAGTTCTACCAATTTCTTCTGTCTGAAATTGATCAAACATTCAATAACGATGTATTGATCATTACTAGCAATTGGAATGTAAAAATTGAAAATAAAGAGGAAGGATCAGTGGTTGGAAAATATGTCCTGGGTGACAGACATTATACTATAGATCACGTTGTAGAAATTTGCAAGAACAATGATTTATTTATTGCAAATATCTTTTATAAACAACATAAAAGATGACTGTACACATGGACCTCACCAGATGACTGTACACATGGACCTCACCAGAAGGAATACACAAAAATCAAATTGACTACATCTGTGGAAAGAGACAGTGGTAAAACTCCATATCGTCAGCCCAAACAAGGTTAGGAGCAGACTATGGAACAGACCATCAATTGTTCATATGCAAATTCAGGCTGAAACTGAAGAAATTAACACAAGTACACAAGAGCAAAACATGACCCACCTGAATTTAGAGATCATCTGAAGAACAGATATGATGCACTGCACACTTAAGACTGAAGACCAGAAGAGTTGTGGGATGACATAAAGAACATCATACAGAAAGAAAGCAAAAGTCATTAAAAAGAAGGAAAAACCAAAATGTATGTCAGAAGAGACTCTGAAACTTGACCTCCATCATAAAGACGTCAAAACAAATGGAAGAAAAGAGGAGGTAAAAGAGCTGAATAGAAAATTTCAAAGAACAACTTGAGATATCAAGGTAAAATATTATAATGAAATGTGCAAAGACCTGGAGTTAGAAAACCAAAAGGGAAGAACATACTCAGCATTTCTCAAGCTGAGGGAATTGAAGAAAAAAAATCAAGCCTTGACTTGTAATATTAAAGGATGCTGTGGGCAAAATTTGAATGATGCACACATTCTGGCATATAAGAACTTGAAAAACAAGCACTATTGACTTGACTTTACATCCTTCTCAATGCCTTGAAAAGATATACTCCATAAACATTCATTAAATGGGATGTATTTGCATAATTTCTTAAAGCACTTCCTGTATACCCAAGAGCTCGCTGCCTATATATGAAAGATTTTGTAAACCTTTCCTTATATATATAAATGCACCCAGATGCTAAGAAGTCACAGACATGGTTATTAATACCATGAGTCAAGAATGACTCACAAGTCTTCTCTAACAGTTAATTATAAGAACCTAAGGCGTGGCGCTGTGGATCAGTGCACTGAACTGCAAAGTCGCTTTGGACCTCAAGATCGGCAGTTCAAGCGCGCCTCATAAACCCAATACCGGGTCACTATGGGTCAGAACTGACTTGATGGTAGTTAACAACCACAACAAGGAAGTAGAGGACAAGCACTGAATTCAGTTTTAAAAAACAATGCATTAATTGAATACAACCTCCCATGGCTACCTGCACTGTGCGCAGTTAGAATAGATTAAGTGCCTATCTGTTAGCACTTTGTACATTCCAAATCATGTCCTTTTTCATGTCATATGCAATTTTTATTCAGTTGTCTTCCTCAACAAACTTAAGATTTGTGAGTATAGGGACGACTCATCCTGCTCAATTCTGGCCCAGGTATCTCTTTCAAATGGAGTCATCATGGGCATGAGATACCATCTACAATGTGTGAGCATGAGTGCTGGACGTCCACCATGTTTCTGACTTCATGGGGAACAAAATGGGTTTTAGTTAATATCTGTTCTCTCTACTCTATATGTGGGAGTGTATGTTTACATGGTTGGTGAATGAATCAATCAACTTCAAATCAATTTCACAGAGTCAATTTCAACTCATGGTGACCCCATGTCTTTCAGAGTAGAATGGTACTCTACACAGTTTTCAATGGCCTTGATCTTGCAGAAGTCCATCACCAGGCCTGTTTTCTGAATCACCTCTGGGTGCATCCAAACCACCAACATTTCAGTTAGGAACCAAGCGCTTAACAGTGTGTGCCACCCAGTGGCTTCATGTAGGGGATAGAAACTTGGGGGAAGTCTACCTGTACTTGCTGGGTGCTCCTGGGTGGTACTGGTGGGAGAGAACAAAATATGAGACAACAACTAAATTAAGCTGGGCTCAGGGTTTAAAACCTCAGTGGCCTTCAGAGAAAAAAGAGAGAGCTGAGAACTGCCATGGTGAAAATACAAAAAAAGTTACACCCTAAATTGCATCTCCTCTCTTCCTAGTTATAAGTATTAGCTAATTGTATGTGTGTGTACAGAAATCAAGAGTCAGCACTGTATTTCCTGTGAATGTGAATGAATCATGCATTGCTTTTCTCTCTCCACTGATTTAGGTTTTCCAAAAATTGACAAGCATTTAAGAGTGCCTTGGATGAATGTCTTCAATCTGAATATCTGAAAATTATCTGATATGCTGTCTCCTTGGAATCAATTGCTTTATCAGAAGAGAGTGAGCAATAGGATAATCAAGAAAAGAAAAACATTGTAATTTGATGCTGTGATTTTTGTTGTTGTTTATGTCTCCGTTTTAACCTTCTAATTGTAATATGCTGGGAAACAGAATGTTCATTTGCCTTTCCTCTGCAAATTCTAGCGGCTAAGAAGAAAAGGACTCGCAAATATTACATTAAGACCATTATTGTAAATGCTTAAGATACCCGTACTAAAAGGAAAAACAAATTCTTTGTTGGTTACCAGTAAGGGGCGGAAGTGGGGGAGTTGGAAGGAGGTGAAGGAAGTAGACACAGGGAAGGGAGTAGACACATCAGAGTTTAGATGTTGGGGAGGGCACTACACAAGAAGGGGGAGGGGTGGAAGAACAAGGTAGATGAGGAACAATGAGACAGGTTTGCATGGACAAAATGGGACAGAGGTAAATAGTGATACATGATCAATCTTGGAATAACAGGGCTCTGTGATACAGGGATCTAGGCATACTCTGAAGAGGGGAAATAATACTAAAATGCTTAACTGTCTTATGAATATTGGTTTCCCTTGCCTACTTTTGTAAAATAGACACTTGAGTAGGATAAAAAGGAATATCATGAAACATGATTACAGAAAGCTTATAAGCCCATCTTCAGCCTATAACTGATTGGAATACTTAAAAGGGGTTCTAGAACTTGCCCAGTGACATAGGCTTCTTGCAGAGCTTTACAGTGTATAGGACTTTAGGTGGAATCCTGAGCTCCATCTAGAACCTTCTGAGGTGGGATATCCCTACTAGAAAGCACAAGCAGAACAGTCTAGAACAGCTAGAGCAACAGAAGATACTTCTTGCAAGAATGGCTAGCAGGAAAAATCCCAAACAGAAATAACAGTCTGATTGGCTACTATAAGAACAAGCAAGTTGTTTGCTGGGGAGCTATCAAATCAAGCAATCAAGTCCCTCAGGACAAATTCCCCTCCCAGACTGAAACTCAAAGAGAACACATGAGCAGGCATGGAAGCTTGCTGGTGACCATGTTGGTCTACTGGTGAGTGGAAGAGTGGGAAAGGCAGAAATGAAGAAATGTTCTGAGTTCAACCGCATTCCATCGACTACTGTTGATCTGGAGATGAGAGAGAGAATAGGAAGGGCTGGTTGGTCCAAAGTGTGGTGGGACTGGAGGACTTCTGAGCCCATGGACAGGGACATAGCCACAGAGGGCTAGAGCCGAGAGTAAAGCATCCAGCTGATATGAAGTAAGGGGAGATGCACAAGAACATCCAAACTTGCAGATAGTACCTATTTGACCTAGCCTCGATGGCTTGATGACGAGAACTCGACTAGAGGAAAATTTAAAAAAACATACCACACAACAGTTTTTGATAAAGGAAACAAGTGTAAACTGCTAAAATTTGATGAACTTGACCTACCAACAGAGAGGAAAGGAGTGTTCACATCAACAATCAACGATATCCCCTCTGTATACAGGATAGATAAGGATGGGCAGCTTAGACATTGGCTACCAAAAATGAGGGGTTGATAAAGGCACGAAGCGACTGGTTTACAAGTTTTCAAGAGGGAGTATAGTTTAAGAGTGTGTCGGGGAGGTAGAGCCCCCACTGAGTAGTTTTCATCTTGTCTAGTTGAAAACTTTTGGTGAAAAGAAAAGGGAATAATATTCTTATGATTGAATAGTGAGTAATTGTTATCATGACTAATTGTGACTGTAACAACTGTAAAGGAATAAGTTTTGTAACAAAAATGGGGGAGTAGTTAATTTTATAGTCTAGGACCATCAAGGAAGAAGAGCACAGCAGAATGTGGGATTTCATCCAGAGCAGCAGTGACACCAGAGATGGAGGCAGAGATGGATACATGGAGAGAGGGAGAAGCTGAGGACTCTAGACTCATGGAAAGAGAAAATCTGACCGCTGGTAGGCAGGAGGCAAACGATGGTATAAAACTGATGTTCTCCCATGTAAACTATCACACAATTCACAATAAAACTCAAAAAAAAAAAAGAAAGAAAAGGACTGAAACATTTGAGTGATAAGGGGCATCTGGAGTAAATATTTCCTTAGTATTTCCCAGGAGTCCTGGTGTACTGCTGCAGGTTAATGCACTGGACTGCAAGGTTGATTTGAACTGCAAGCTCACCAGCTGCTCTTTGGAAACTCTATACAGGGTTGCTATGGGTCAAAACCAACTCAACAGCACATAACAACAACAACTTCAACACTGCTTCATTAGCATAACACAAGGTCCTCCTATTTCCAACCAGAGACCTATTTACTTGGCACAAGTTTTAGGTTTGAACACATATTTGGGGGGAGGGCACAGTTCAACCCATGATAACATGTCTTCCACCTCTCATACTACGAACTTTGTACCTCACCAAGCTGCCAAAAGTGTTGGGAAAATTAACACAATAGTTAAAGAAGTGCATAGAAGAAATTCAACAAGCAGTTTTTAGGGGTTTGGTGCAGCAGGATAAGCACTTGATCATCAGGTCTGTCTGAACTGCAAGGTTGGAAGAACAAATTCATAAGCCACCCCTTGGAAACCCTATACGGGGTCACTATGTGTGAGAACCAACTTGACAACACTTAACAAAAATTACCTGCAAGAATTGAGCCCGTTCCAATGGTTTTAGGACTTGCTGCCTGCCCTCAGCACACTTGCTCTCCAGCAGGGGAAACAAGGCATTACATGAAACAAAGGCAATTACCAGATAGCCATTGGAATAGGAGTTGCAGAGGGAAGGAAGCTCCCCTGAGAAAAGATGTTAAAGCATCCTTGACTTCAGTCATCCACTCACACAAGACCATATATCCAATGCATAGTGATGGTGGTGGTAGCTGTATGGTATCTTTCTCCTGCACAGTGACTGGTAGATTTGAACTGCTGGCCTTGCAGTTAGCAGCCCAACTCATAACCCAGTATGATACTAGGGTTACTTCCAATACACAACAGAAATGTAATGATATTTGCTGAATAGAACATCTCTGTTTCGACTCATTAATTCTGCAGTTCTTCTAGAGACCTTTAAGACCGAGATTATTTTGTTGCTTTATAAAGTATGAATAATTTATATTTTATCTACTCATTCATCTATAAAGTCAATCTATCAATGCCATTGCTAAGCACCTAATATCAGTACTTGTTAGGAACCGCAGATTTAAAATTAAATGTTGTTGTTGTTTTTAGGTGCCATTGAGTTGGTACCGACTCATAGCAACCCTATGCACAACAGAACAAAACACTGCCC
>NW_006408519.1:40940545-40941715 GCF_000296735.1 Chrysochloris asiatica | reverse complement strand
GAAAAGTGTTTTGAAACATTTGATAATAATTTTCTGAATTCCTTCTCAGGCATTTCCAGGCCTACCTCTAGGTCATTTGTCACAGACATTTTATCTTGTTTCTGGTCATGTGCTGATATGGTCATCTGCTTTTGCTTCTTGGACATGTTTAGTATTTAGATGTGGCCTTAATACTTAATTGAGTGTATATTTTGGTATTTTTTATGCTTTCTGATTGCTTCCAAGTAGATCTGATCAGGACGTGGGCTTCCCTTTTCACTCTTCTTATTGCTCAACTTAAAGTAACTTTCACAGGCATTGTCTGCCTCCCTGGTATATGGCAGTTGGTATTGGTTCTTGCCTGGATCGTGGAGTTTTATCAGGTGTGATTGTAGCTTGACTATATGGCAGCAGTTGCTGTCTCTTCTTGAGTAATATAGGGAGAGAAAGAGTCCCCCAAAGGTAAAAGGGGGAATAAAAAAATGGTAAAACAGCAACAGCAAAAAAATAAGAAAAAATTCCCACCAAACAATAACAACAACAACAATAACAACAAAACTAGATTGGATACTGTCGTCTTTAATCACAGAAAAAGGAGAGGAAGGAGAGAAGAAAAAGGAAAAAAAATCTGTAGGCTAGTATCAGTATGATTTTAATATCCTCTTTCAGATTTTTGCCTTCAAGGCCACCTGATAAATTTTAAGATGCCACTGTTGGATGTTATGCTGTAGCTCAGGATTTAATTATTGGCCTATTTCGTTTTTAAATTCTCTCTCCCTCTCCACAACCCTTGTTCTGGCCTTTTCCCTATTAATAAACAGTTCAAGACTGGCTGCTGAGCTGCCTGTTTCTTCAAATGCTGAGGGTATCACTGTGCATGCGTGGCAGAATAGTCCACCAGTGGTGGGAGTGGGGTGTGTCCACTCACTCAGACACTCCCTCTAGTCACCAGAATGGAGGTGTGCAAATAGTGAGGGGGGGGGCCAATGAACAGATACCAAAAACAAATCAGAACAAAGCAAGACTGACAAGTGTTTTGTCCACCTTTGCTCTGAGGTTCCTGCGGCGTGATTCTATGGTGGCTCTGCTTGCTCCCCCACTTGGTCTTGCTATTTGGTCTTGCCCAAGTTGTTGGCTCCAGCCACAGAGCCCAGCAGATTCTAAAGTACAGTATTTCTTACTTTCACTACA
>NW_006408519.1:40923339-40923724 GCF_000296735.1 Chrysochloris asiatica | reverse complement strand
TGATTAGCAGGTCAGTGCTTACCCTACAGCTCCACACCATGACTCTAAATCTCTATATCCAGGCTGTGGTTAGTTCTGTCGTGCATAAGGTTGCTGTGAGCCAGAACTGAGTCAATAGAAGCTAACAACAATATGTATATTGGTTGGCTGTGTGCTGTGGAGTTGGTTCTGACTCATTAACCCACATAAGCAAAAGCCGCATTTCTCCCGTGGAGCAGCTGGTGGACTTGAAACGCTGACCTTGCATTTAGCAATCCAATACATAACCCAGGACACCAGCATAGTTTCTTACATGTGTATATTATATATAGTGCGTATATTATATATAGTGCGTATATTATATATAGTGCGTATATTATATATAGTGCGTATATTATATATAGTG